>NC_090816.1:85748522-86371647 GCF_000390325.3 Nicotiana tomentosiformis | reverse complement strand
GTAATGCAAGCAAATGAAAGAATGGGAAGGCAAGTCACCTATGTTAAAGAATTTAAGGAGTGTGTACATAAATGTGATCTTCAGGAGATGAAATCACCAGGCTCTTTCGATACCTGGAATAATAAACAGGATGGAGAAGCCAAGGTGATGAGCAAGATTGATATGGTGTTAGTTAATAATGATTAGACGACTACACTACCAGATTCAGAAGTGCACTTTCAGAGTGAAGGTTTGTATGATCATTGTCCAGCACTGGTGAGATGGGAATTGACAAGTCAGGGGCAACAAAAAAATATTTAGATACTTTAATATGTGGAGCATGGCTAGCGAGTTTAAAACAAAGGTGAAAGGTAGTTGGGAACATCATATAAAGGGAACCAAAGTGCACCAAATGGTAGGGAAATTGAACAGATTGAAAAAGGTACTTAAGAGCCTGAATAAAGAAACATTTGTAGAGGTGGAAGTCAAAGCTGACCAAAGCATGAAGGAACTAAAGAAATGCCAGGAGAAAATACAGCAGAATCCTCACAGCCTAAGATAAGAGAAGAGTAGCAAGCACTGGCTCAAGAATGCAGGGAGTGGCAACAAGCAAAGGAACAATATTTAAGGCAGAAAAGCAAGATAACATGGCTGCAATACAACAACAACAACAACAACAACCCAGTATAATCCCACTAGTGGGGTCTGTGGAGGGTAGTGTGTACGCAGACCTTACCCCTACCCTGGGGTAGAGAGGCTGTTTTCCAAATGACCCTCGGCATCCTTCCCTCCAAGAACTCCCCACCTTGCTCTTGGGGTGACTCGAACTCACAACCTCTTGGTTGGAAGTGGAGGGTGCTTACCATCAGAGCAACTCACCTTGTCATAACATGGCTGCAATATGGGGACCAAAACACCAAGCTATTTCATAGGTACATGAATACAAGGAGGAATGCTAACATAATCTATTCGATTAAAGATGATGATGGCATTGAACATGAACAATCAGATACTATTGCCAAAGCCTTTATAGAGTACTACACAAAATTACTTGGGACAACAAACAATGAGAGATCATATGTCTGTAGTGCTCTAATCAGGAAGGGAGCAATTGACACAGATGTTCAAAAGCAGAAGATGGTGGAAACTATAATAGGGAAGGAGATTAAAAAGCCTTATGAAGCATACCAGGAGAAGAATCACTAGGGATTGATGGATATGGAAGCCAATTTTTCAAAGATGCACGGAGCATAATAGGGGATGAAGTAGTGGACTGTGTGACTGAATTTTTTTAACACAGGAAAATTATTAAGAGCTTTAAATAAAACAGTATAACTTTGATTCCAAAAGGGGCACATGCTGAATTAGTGGGTGACTACAGACCAATAGCCTGTTGTAGTACAATACACAAGGTGATATCCAAAGTTATATGTAACAGACTTAGAGAGAGCTTGCCAATTATAATATCTACTAGCCAGAGTGCATTTGTTCAAGGAAGATCAATTGGCAAAACATTTTGATCTGTCAGGACGTAGTCAGACTATATAACAGGAAGGTCACAACACGAAGTTGTGTAATAAAAGTTGATCTGAAGAAAGCTTATGACAGTGTAGAATAAGAGTTTGTAAAAGAGATGATGATGGCACTGAACTATCATACAACATTCATCCAATAGATAATGGAATGTATGACCACTACCAATTAGTCCTTAGCAATTAATGGTGACCTGTATGGTGACATTGCAGGAAAAAGAGGATTGAGACAAGGGCATCCCATATCACCCTTGATTTTTGTAATCTGTATGGAGTATCTCTCAAGGATAATGGATATGGTGGGGCAGCAAGAGGGGTTTGCATATCATCCTAAATGCAAAAGTTTAGGCCTAAATCATCTATGTTTCGCAGATGATGTATTGTCGTTTTGTAAAGGTGATCCACAGGCAGTCAAGCTCCTCATTAGAGGCCTTGCAACATTTTCCCAAGCATCAGGTTTGACAACAAATAGTGCCCAAATCCAACATCTTCAGTGCAAACATGAATAAGCAACAACTAACTGATATATGTGAATTAGCAGGCTACAAAGAAGGGAAGCTTCCTTTTAAATACTTAAGTGTGCCTATATCACCTAAAAGGCTGACAAGCATGGACTGTGAAATGCTAGTGGAGAAAATATCAAGCAGGATCAAAATATGGGGGAGTAGGAATTTATCCTATGCAGGAAGAGTACAACTAATTAAATTATTTCTCATGCACCTCCATGTTTACTGGGCTTCAATATTCATATTGCCAAGGAAGGTTTTAAACACTATCACTGGGATTTATAAAAATTATTTCTGGGACGAAAAAATTCATACTACAAGAGTGTCATTGATAGCATGGACTACAATATGCAAGGCAAAAAGAGGAGGAGGATTGGGCATTAATGACCGTGTGGTATGGAATGAGGCTACAATAAACAAATATGTGTGGCATATAGACAACTTATGGGTAAGATGGGTCAATCACATATATATAAAAGAGGTATATGGGTGGTAATATAAACACCCTCAAGACTGTAGCTGGTATTGAAAAAAGCTATGTAATGTTAGGGACAATTTCAAAGCAGGAGGTGTGTACACAATGGCTAGTGGATATAAATGGAGAATGGGGGATGACAACCATTGGCAGGACTGGAGATGGGTATGGAACTCAGGAAACACACCAAAACATAGCTATATTAGCTGGTTGGTAGCTCACAGAAGACTGATGACACTGGACAAAATGAAATAGATTGGGATCAATATATGAACTATATGCAAAGTATGTGGAGAAGAAGAAGAAACAAGTGATCATCTATATTTTGAATGTAATTGGTCTAAGAGATGTGCACAGGAGCTACTGAGTTGGTTGAGGATACAAGAAAATGGGAAAGCTATTGTAGCAATATGGAGGAAGCTTAACAGATCCATAAAAGGGAAACAATGCAGGACACTTGCACTATCAATATTTGCTGCTCAGGTATATGCAATATGGAAGAACAAGAACGATGCTGTGTGGAATCATCTGGTGACAAGAGAACAAGTTATATGCAGGAATATCAAAGATGAATGTAGATACAAGACACCGAGTAGAGGGAAACAAAGCAAAAGACAACTGGCTTGGATAGAAAATTTGTATAAATAGAATAGAGAAGGTAGAATAGAGCAGAGTATAGATGATCCAAGCAAGGCTATGCAGTTAAAGTTTTGTAAATGGTAGGGAACTCTTGCTTTGTAATTGACAGTTTTAATAGGTTAATGATTAATAAGATTTTTTTTCTTTTCACCAAAAAAATAAGTTTCAAATGCTTTTGATTGAACTGTTCTGAAGTTTTAACTACTCTTGATTGAACTGCCACAGAAGTTAAAATACTTATTTAGGGATTAAATTTTAACGAAAATGTTTGGAAACTTCACACGGGATTTAATTGCTCACAATTATTATTATTTATGTAAGCTAAGTTGAAGAGATAACAAAAATGCATACAATATTCACCTTCAGTTTTGTGCTTCTCTACAACAATTATAGTATTCCTACGGTCTTTCCACAACGGTTGACAATGATAAGTGGCTATAACTAATGCTAGTTAGTTGTTGGAGGATTGAATTGAAATTATTGTTGCGTTGAGAAGTTAAGTTTGAGATTGAAGTATTATTTGTGTATTCACTTTCATTCTTATGTATGCAAAGAAGAAGTAGAAAAAACGCATATTTCTTTCTATTTTATAAATAAAAATAAATACATTACAAATACTGTCTATTTTTCAAATACATCCATAAAAGTGGCTTTCTCCTCAAACTTTTCCACTTGTGCAGAGCTCAAACCTTCAAACACTAATTTACCACTTTACCCTCAAAATGCTCGCATTATCACTGTCATCACCACTATAAAAGGCAGCACTGTCCCAAAACCCTAGCTCCTCTTTTCACAACCCTAGTTCCTCACCGTTTCTTCCATATCGAACGAATTGAAGAGGTATGATTCACTCACACACTTTCTTCCAGTTGCTGTTTCAGATCCTCTTTCATTTTGTATACTAATTTGGTATCGCGCTATAGACATTGTAATTTTTTTTATTTATTTAAATGTTTTATAAATCCTCAGTATTTTATGCTGTGATGGAAAATGGCGTGTTTATGATGATACTATCCAGAAAAGTGAACAAAATTTTTACCTCTTTGCCATTTTATGTGTAACTGTTGCTAATTCGTAGAGTCAAACTATTTTTTCATTAAATCTCCCCTATAACAATTTCTAAATATTCTTTTAATATGAGAATTGTGATTCATAGTATTTTTTTTAATGTATTCTGTGCTTCTTAATATTTTTAGTTCCAGAAGTTGTGATTTTTAGATGCCTTTCTTTTTAGGAGAGAGAAAATACTAGTATGATATCTTTTAAGGGAGTATCATTTACTTAGAAAATGTTGGCAATGCAATTTTGTGATTGGGTTGAAAGTTGGTTTAAACAGGTGATGGCTCCGAAGCAGCCGAATACAGGGCTATCTGTTGGGCTAAACAAAGGCCATGTTGTGACCAAGAAGGAATTAGCTCCACGTCCTTCTGACAGAAAAGGGGTGAGTTTTTGAATTCTTTATTTTGCACGTCTCTTTTGTTTTCTAATGGTGATAGCTCGGGCTTTTGTTGTTTGGATTTGAATTTATCTGCATATTTTTTAAACTTCTACCTTGTCCGTGGAGCATATATAAGCAAAGGTCAGGAAATTAGTTGGTCTGAACTCTATAAGTCGTAGAAATTGTTAAACAGCAGAGAGTGTTGACAAGATGTCTTTGATAGGTGTTTCTGTGGCTATTATGTGTGGGGGTGCGAGAGGGAACTTTTTGTGTAGTTCTCTATGGCATATTGGGCTTCATTGCACACAACTCTGGCTTTTATAGCACAGGGTTTAAAATTGTAAATACTTGGTTAACTTTTGAGAACTTAGACTGGCATATTGGGCTTCATTGCACACAACTCTGGCTTTTATAGCACAGGGTTTAAAATTGTAAATACTTGGTTAACTTTTGAGAACTTAGACTGGCATATTGGGTTTCATTGCACACAACTCTGGCTTTTATAGCACAGGGTTTAAAATTGTAAATACTTGGTTAACTCTTGAGAACTTAGACTGGCAGATACACATGATTTTCTTAGTCTTAAAGAAAAAACTTTTGATTTTGGATACCAATTTACAGTTTATTGAATTTGGGAGCTGAAATATTGTTTGATTTGGTAGTCTTGGAAGAAAATGTTGAAGCTTTAGATTTTGGATACCAATTTGCAATTAATTGGAGTTGGAAGTTGAAATTTTGTTGGTGTAGGAAGAGTACACTTTGGACATTATAGAATATGCAAGTATATCTTGTGCTAGAATGGGTCTGATGTTGTGTCAGGACAAAGATATATCTCTTTGAGAATAAAGGGAGTGAATAGTCGCTCATATACTCCTTAGACTGTATGCTGTCTTGTTGAAGTGTGCCCTCTCTGTACTGTCTTTTACAAAGAAACATGATCAAATAATTTCTAGCTGGAATCTGGATCAATGCGTGCTATGCTTTTTTTCTCTCCCAATTTTACATGTTCCACTTGCATATTTTGAGCACATCATAATCTTCTTTCCATTTTATTTGTTTTTAGAAAACAAGCAAAAGAGTCCACTTTGTGAGGAGCCTTATCAGAGAAGTCGCTGGATTTGCTCCGTACGAGAAAAGGATTACCGAGCTTCTTAAAGTTGGAAAGGACAAGCGTGCCTTGAAGGTAGCCAAGAGGAAGTTGGGCACTCACAAGAGGGCAAAGAAGAAGAGAGAAGAGATGTCTAGTGTTCTCCGTAAGATGAGGTAATGTCTTGTTCTCTTACCATTCTGTAGAGAGAGGAAGTTAGTATTTACTAGTATTAATCTTTTGCCGGTGGCCTCATGTTTCATTTCTTTTTCTTTTGGACTTTTACAGGGCTACTGGAGGCGGAGAAAAGAAGAAATGAAACCTGTATCCTCAGTTGATGATTGAAGAACCCAATTAATTAATTCACTAGCTTTTATGTTTGCAATGTATTTTTGTTTTCAAGAAAGAAGACTTGTGATTAAAAGCTCCCGATTTATGTTCCATGCAGATTTTAAAATTAGTGATATTTTAGACATTTTTGCCAAGTGCATGTATTTTCTGGTAATACTAGTGTTAATTTATCTGCTTTTGCTTGGTGTTACCATAGTTCTACTGAAATGAATTTGGACGTGTATGGCTGATTCAGTCGCTTCCCTTAATTCAGTTTTTGTCACCCTTTGGCGCCTATGAAAATTTTTAAACATTTTGTACATGACTAAACAATAGATTGTTTTGCATTCAGCTCCCCTGTTATTCACAATATTATTAGGTTGGTCTGGGACTTTATAACCATGATATACAATAGGGATAAAAGTGTAGGCCATATTCCAATACTTGGAAGGGGAACAGTCGAATAGCCTTTTGCAGTGTTTTGGTTTAAAAGTTGTTAAGCAGCGTCAGATACATTGAATGCAATTATTTATGTGGTGCAGATGTGAAGCATCTTTTGAAGCTACCTAGTCTAGGCTGCAAATTTAACCTATATTATTTCAAGGTTCATATTTGAAAAAGGTGCATGCAACGGCAACGTTTTTTTTCACTTCAACTTCAAATACTTGTTAGTTTGGTCTTGGTAAAAACTTCAGCTTAGCTAGAGTATTAGTACCATTATTAACTTAAAACGTTGCTGAAATGCTATTCAATGTCATTTAGTGGAACTTGCGGTTGAAACATATGCTTTAACATGGACAGTTTGATTACATAGGGACCCAATAGGTATCGAGGAAATGTTTTTTTAGACATCTTTGCGTTTGTTCCATGTATAATTTTTTGTGGACTGTCAGAGATAACCAACCAAAACCAATGAATTCATAGCTACGAAAACACAAAAAACGCCAGTATTCTCGGGCAGACAAGGATAACAAGGGAACATAGGGTAAATAAATGGCAAAGGGCAGCAAGGAGACCGCAAGGACAAGCAGTGCATACTTAAATTATACTTCTAAGTCTTTTCTTTGTTTAGATTTGTTTTATTTTCAAAAATATCATTATTAACTTAAGACGTCGAAGTTGATCCTCCATTTGGTGAGATTCTTACTCTGAACAAGTTTCTCGTCAACTTGAAAACAAAGTAAAATCTAAAACCTGCACAAAGAAGAAGAAGAGGAAAGACAGTTTCATGAAAATTTCATCAAGAGATCCAACCGACAAACTCATATCATATATACTTTGTTTGAATTGGCAATGCGAATTCCATTAAGCATTGGCAGGGTAATTTACATACCCGTCCAGCTACTTCAACAGTCTTCCATTGCATTCAATCCATGCAAGAGTTTCGCAAATCATATTATTCTTCTTACAACTTAAGCTTATACTTAATTAGTTTATGTTGGCAAAAGGTCTGTTATTGTTCCTGAGTCCTAACATTCACAAGATCAATGTAACTCTTATCTGATAGGTAGCAAATCTTTTATGTACATAACCTGTGGCAACAAGTTGTGGCAAAATAGATTAAAAAATAAATTGGATAATGAACCTTTTAAAAATTGGTCAAATATGGATAAGATTCATATTATTCATTTAAAAAATAAATAACCAATGGGTTTAACAAAAACTCAAACCGGAGGTTACTCAAGTTTGAGAGACTAAAAATTCTCCTAAAAGTGATCATATTCAAGAAGCCATGAATATCCATATTCTCTGCCGTTTAACCCATATTTTGTCCGTATTAAATATGGGCTAGGTCGGATAATTTATCCATTTTTTACATTACCCGTTTTCAATCCACCCATATCCGACCCAACCCGCCCATTTGCCACCCCTAGTGGCAACTAACAACCTAACAAGTATGAAGAAATATTTTGTGATTTCGAGGCGTACACTGACCTGCAAACTTAAATTGTCTTGGTATAAAAAGGAGCAAGGAAACTGATTGTGCATGCGCCTATGATTCTAGTTGTCATAAGTCATAACTTGATAGTCTTGTACGAAAATTCAGCATTGCTATTCAATCACATAATTTCAAAAGGTATTTGGAAACCTGGAAAATCAGGGGGACTCAACTAACTGGACAATATAAAGCAGATGTTTGAAATTGATTCCTCTAAAAGTAAAATGCAGTAAATGAACATGTTATTCTTTTTATTGCTGGTAGTTAGTCTGACATTGTCTCCTGCTTATGAATTTTGATTTTTCATTATAATGAATAGTCAAAGCCAAACAGAAATTGACAGCACCAGGTTTCCTAATTAGTCCCCTCATGGTTCAAGAAATCAGCTAAGAACCAGGAATATAGCCTGCATGGATTAATACACTTCATGATGACATGCCGTATACTCGTATTGGTGTCAGTCAAATCCAATCCAGAAATGTATACAAAATGAAATGAGAACAGCAAGTTCCTAAGGGCACCATATATAAATCTAAAGGCACAAAATATAATCTAATAAAAAGAAAAAAAAGGGGGAGGTCAGGGAAGAAAGGTGGGATATAAGATATAAATACTCGATTTAAAAGTCACGGAAGAGCATGAGAGCATCGTCAAGATTCATTAGGGAAGATTCTAAAGTAATCCGGACTTTTCTTAGGCGATTGTATCTGTTGTGCAGTTCACTGTGCAGTTCCTTTACCAGCTTCTCTCTGGGCATCTGAAGAATCTGGCACACATGACAACAGTTAAGATATTAGAGCATGTGAATCCGATAGTAGTCAATGAAGGGGAAGGTAAATGCAAGAGAGCTTTTTCAGATATGAAGGAGATTTCCAGTTATGCAAGAACAGAGATTTTAGCCGAAAATTCCTTTTAGCATTAATTTTTTCGTGGATTTCTACTTCAGACAAGCAAAATAAAGGGGAAAAGAACTTGCACAATTCCTTCAAGAATCTTTCCTAACTATGGTCCAAACCATAGATGTAGCAAGCAAAGTGGTGGTCATGACAATGAAGTTAATGGCAAGACATAGGAACAAACAAAAAAGAAAAAAGTTTTGCAACTTGACCTCAACAAGAGACCAAGGCAATGTGAAGCTGAGGTTGGCCTAAACCTAATTCACTCAACTCTCCCCTCAGGGGTAGGAACACCCAATTGTAACTCTGAAGTCGAAACCGTATGACATTCTCACATTCTGTGAAATCAAAGCAACAGATTATTTGTATTTAAGGCCCAGTCTTCCACAGTTATGCGGCGCAATAGATCACTCCATCCGCTTGAGGGAAAGCAAAAACTAAAATGGTCTAATCCTCTCCCCGTTACGTCAACTTTCTACAGCCTCTTCAAATAATATGTAGCTTAAAATTTCCCTAGATACTTGTATTCTTTCTTGAACTGCATGTTTACATGACCGAATGCTATCATTTCACTATCAGACTACCCCACTATATTTGAATTATTACTTTAGCCTAATGATTTCCCATGTCTGCAATAATTTGCCCCATCTACCAGATTTCAAACACAAATCAAATGGATCGCTTATTATTTCCTTTCTTATTCCTTTCTTTGTTAATCTTCCATCATGATTGACGGAAACAGGAAATGACAAGTTCTTTTCCAGTATATCATTCTTGATATTGTGTTTGAAAACTTAATCTGCCCAGCAACCGAAAAAAAGTGGAAGAACCACAACTATGTTTAAAGTCGCAGAATAGATAACTAATTCACATTCAAGTTGCATTCAACGTAAATGGTTCGTGTCTCAAAGTAGAATTAGAAGACTGTTTGCTCCTTTTTGGTTTGTGTCAGTCTCTAGACAGACTAATTCTTAGCCAATTGATACATCTGTCTTAGACAATCAAAAGAAGAACTTCGTTGTCAGTCAATCATCTTTCATTAGAAGATACAGAACCTAAAATGAAGGATGGTCCCAAATGCATACTGTTCAACAACAACAACAAACCAAGTGTAATCCCACTGGGAAGGGTAGTGTGTATGCAGACCTTACCTCTACCTTGAGAAGGTAGAAAAGCTGTTTCCGATAAACCCTCGACTCAGGAAAGAAAAAAGGGCAGCCCGGTGCACTAAGCTCCCGCTATGCGCGGGTCCGGGGAAGGGCCGGACCACAGGTAAAAAGGCTTAGGAAGGATAAAAAGGAAGGTGTAACAACAAGCAGCAACACCAACAAACCAATAAGAAAACCAATAAGCAAAAGAAACAATAAGTAATAACAGAAATATAAGAATAGGACAATACAAGGCAGTGCACTAAAACTACTGGTATGAACAAGGCAAACCTTCGGCTACCTAACCTTCTATCCTAATCCTCGACCTCCACACCTTCCTATCAAGGGTCATGTCCTCGGTAAAAAATGCATATTGTTCGACGATCATAAAATAACTAATTATTTGTTTCATTAATAAAGACATTATCTGCCAACCTACACTTGCAGAGTTCATTAAAATAGAAGATAAACGAAAAATAACAAAATAACGTGCAATAGACAGAAGAAGAACATTGATAGGTGAGCTCTGTAAACAAACCTCTTTTTCCTGTTCTTGCTCGTGTGTTATTCTCAATCTCAAATTAAGGGCAGCATGGTACATTTCATCAAGAACATGTTCCCAAAGAGACTGCTTATTAATTTTCCACAGTATGAATTCTGATTGCCTTGCTCCACGTGCAATAACTTTCTGGAGTGAATGGGGAATATCATTAGTATGTGTTAGAAGCTTTGTTCAATGCTCTCTCTCTCTCTCTCTCTCTCTCTCTCATATATATATATATATATATATATATATATATATATATATATATATATATATAGATGTGTGTGTACATGTGTATGCACGCGCTTGCATGTGTTACAAAGAAAAGAAGAATAACAAGCTTTCTTCAATATAAGTCGCAGTTGGAAAATAAAACAATTTCGAGCTTATCATTTTAATTTGTATTTTTGTCCCTCTTGACATATTATGTCCTGCAAGTGCAAGCCCATTAGGGGGTTTGAAACACCATCAACCTTCTATATCTTAGAACGAAAAGCATATTAAAGCTTCAGCAAGAGTTTAGATCAGAAGGCTCTGTAATAACTGATTATCTAATGTAGCACAGGAGGGCAACAAGGAGAAATTCCTCGTTGCATAAGTGGGTATTTATGCTATCTCATGCAGCTACTTATTGTATCCTTTGTTGACCTTTTGACCTTAGTTGATTGTGAGATTTATTGGCGCTGTGTGAAGGTTCACTATTATCCACCTTCCTTTTCTCGCTTCACTATGGATGGAGACCTTAAAAGATGTGAGGGAATTGCTGCTGAAGCAAGGACGTGTCTAGTTAGTAGCAATGTTTCTGCTTATAGAAAGAAAGCCAGCAGGAAGAAGCAACCATTCTCCTGTACTTCTGATGAATCAGAATGATCGTCACGCCCTAGATTCTTGAGATTTTAGACAGGGCATTCAAACTGATAGATTTTCTTATTGACGAGCTTAACAATTCACCCGCTTTGCATAATCGGGTAATTTTGCTGGGTTAGAGAGTTCACGGTCTCCCAAATCCCATCCCCCCCCCCCCCCAAAAAAAAAAAAAAAAAAATTGCGTATGGATCTCTATCAACGAAGTTGTGCACAGTATCTGGAACTTCCAAAGGACTCTTTTCTATAAGTACTTCCAAAGGATATGTTTGCTGCTTAAATAAAGATCTTTTTTAGCTCAATGAATTTCAGGGTATGCTCCAGGTGTCTAGAAATGTCTCATTTTGATCAGCGAAATACAAAATTTTACTTTCAAAAAGAACAAATTATCTCGTGGATTACGTGAGACGAGAATAGATTAGCAAGAGCACCTCCCATGGAATTCATCCTGAGATCAGAAACATACTCAAATCATCCCCACCATGGGATAGATCAGAGTAAGGCATGTTACTATTTAGCAAGACATAAGATATACTTTATAGCATGTAAAAAGACAGCACTTACCCTCCCTTCATATTGGCTTTAGCTATCTTAAGATACAGAAGCAAGCCAAATATGCCATTTTGCTGCTTCCATGACAATGGCATAAGACAGCAAGAAAATCCACAAAATAATTTCGAGATATATTTTTTTCTACTCTCAAAGGTCTTCAATTTTATGGAAGCATTCCAATCAGGAGATTTTCTTCTTCTACTACAACAGAAGCCCAGAAATATATTACCTTCATCTCCAAGTAGTCATCTTTCCACAGCTTAAATAGAATCTTGACTGCATCTTTCTTTTCAACAAATGTGGTATCTGAAATCTGATAAGAAAACAGTATTGTAAGATTGCTTTCATCTCATTATCAACAAATTGTAGCGTGCAAAAAGAAAACCTTCGATCACCCAAATATTCTGTAAAAACTCAAACAAGAAAGCACTTCAACATTGTTCTTATGATGCATACTTTCTCAGGAGCCTCTACATGTGAGCAATAATTTCAATAGACAGAAATATCAGATCCAGACCCCCTATCTCTCTATACATCTAGATTTCAAATATAAATGCATATATATATATAGGGTTTTGCTAACCTACTACATGGCCATCATAGGTTAGCATTGTACCCACGATTCTCCAAAATACCCCTGTTAGTACTTTAAATATAAGGGTTTTTCTGTCTTTAACCCAACTTTCTTCAGCTTTGTGAGTTGCAATTCGCTACAGCCACTCCTCCTTTTTTTTAAAGTAAAGATATATACTGAAAAGGTACCAAGATGGAATAGAAAAAGTTACAGGTCATAACTGCAGTGCAGCTCTCACTCCAACGTACTACATTTTCCCCCCTAACAAGTGTAAAAATTCCGAACACTGATCCATCGTATCTAAGGTATTACTATGACACCAAAAATACAAGTTCTTGATACATTTGTTTTTGACCCTAGGTATCTGCAGCCTCCTCCCCTCTACAGCCATTCATCTTCAAGTATGTGGGAGAAACCAAATTGAACTTTGGCAGATGGTTGATCTCCAGCAGCCAAAGGAAAAAAGGATGGGCAACAGGACAAAAACGGAAATGGCAGCGCTAGGATCTGAGAATACAAATAGCTTTTCCGAGCTGCCCCACTTTTGGCTTACTAAAAAGCTCACCAAAAATGATGAAGCCACACAATAACGCTTCGCAAAAAAAAAGAAGAAAAAATCAGTAACTTTTGCAATTGAAACATATTTTCTAACAGTTGATGCAAAATTCGGTTTTACTCATAATTAGAAATTGGAAATCCTCCCGTTTGACAGAAAAGTTGCAGTTCATTGGAAACAATTGGTAGTCCAGTCTTAACAAGAGCTATTGAATTTGTGTAAGAAGGCTTGAGGGTGGCTGGTGGTTTTTGTTGGAGTCCTCTGTGATTGGTACTGGCTGCTTGGAGGTGTTGTTTGGACAGAGAAATAGTGTTTGCGTATGGAGTTGCTGTGAGCTCTCTTAAGGTGATGAGATAAGGATGGCCTTGTGGTGGTTTATTCGTGGTGGAGAGGGCTGTCGGGTGGTGATGGGGCAACAGTGGTGGCTGTTGTTCAAGGAGAGGGTGAACTGAAATGGACTCCAGATGATGCAGGGGAGAGGGAATGAATTGGGGTAATTCAAAAAAGACAAAAATGCCATATAGACATTTAAAGAAATTAAAAAAAATGGGGAGAGTGCTATCCTACTACACTCTTCCTTATTAAAAAAGAAAATAAAAAAGAAACACACAAATCTTCTAATCTGTTCCATTTTTACTTATTCCCTTCATACTTTTTATCTAATGATTTTTATTGTTAGCTTCAGTTTTGTGAAATGTGTTTGCTACATTTGGGGACTAAATGTTTTAAAGGCCTACATTAAAACTTACATTTACTAGAGTAAATTACAATTAAGAGAACCAAAGAGATATAAACTCCCAGTTCCTGCACTAAGCAATGCATATTTCTGGGCGAAGTGAACTTGGCATTTTTATAATAAAATGAAGCTTTTGAATTAAAAAATAGGAGAAAACTGAAATGATAGTCATCAATTAAAGTTGACAGCAAACAAATAAACCAGTTTAAACGAAAAAATATAGCTATCTATGCTTAATGATTTCACTGAAGTACTTTTCGTCCCTCAACAACATTAGCTGGACTTGATAATAGATGTTTTAAGGACTAAAAGAAACAGGGAAGACAGCGCAAGTACAGAGAAGCCTCATTGCCATTTATTTATTTAAATTTATTTATTTAATTCTCATAAAGGTGGTGTCTGGACCCGCTTGTGGGCACCTCGAATGTTTCACCGGGTACCTCTTACCAGTGACGTACCGGGTGACTCCGTCAACCAAAGCTTAGGCAAATGAGGAAAAATCACCTAGAGTTTTTTTATCTCTACTGGGATTTCACCCACTTCATTGACCTCTACGCTACATCCTTGAGTGCCCCCATTGCTACTTATGTAGCAAACGATTCGTAGAAATCTAGCATGGGTAATGAGTTCAAATTAAGTTGCCTTTAAATCAACATACATTCAGCAAGCCTGTGATACCTTATCAGTTTCAAGAAGACGATCAGCTTTTGACAGTAATCTGAACATCCTGTAGGCCTCCCTTCCATACCTTTTTAATACAATGGATTCCACCTGCAAGTTATAGCATATTGAGATGAAGTAAGCCAGATTTTAGCAAATTGAAACAGTAACCTTGGTCTAAAGGTTTGTAACCAACCTCTTCAATGCGAGCTTGTTCAATAACGTTCTTCAAATCTGTGGACACATAACTATCACTTGTTATAGCGGATATCAAACACCAGAATCCACAAGGTTTGGACTTTGCTCAAGAATTATATTACAATGAAAAGTCAAGTATGGATAGATATGCTTGCCTACACTATAAGTTTCATCTATTGCCATCAATGGGGTTTCACATCCTAATTCAACAAGGGAAGCTCTGATACGCTCCAAATCCATACCAAGACCACCATCCCTCTTTATCACCTCATCATAAATAGCATTTATGGACTGAGGAACTGCAAATAATGATTTCAGATTTCAGTGAAAAAAATATAATGACCAACACATGTAGAAGGTGGGATAAAAGAGTCGTGAAATTTAAAGCCAAAGATAACACTACAATGAAACAGCTAAAACAGGAATATGATATTCATCAACACAAATTGCTACCTTTCACAAAAACAAACCAAATGCAAATTTTTGGCACAATATCTTAAGCAAGTACAAAAATGTAAACTGTACAGGCCACGACTTTTACTCAATTACAAACCTTATCATACAGAAATTACTCAACTACAGAAAAGTATAGAAGCAAGCATGCCGCTGTTGTGCATGTCTCTGAAAAGGGTCTATAAGGCTCAGGCTCCAGTCTAGAAAGTTATCCATATATGAGTATATGATTCAACATGAATGTACCTTCACAAAAAACTCAAGATGTTAAAGCCTCAAAAGCAAGGCCGAAGATTAAAGTTGGTGGGGTTTCTATTTTATGAAGAAAAGTTGGTGAACTTTGTAGATGTGAAATATCATGTCTTTTTATGTCATGATGCTGTCAATCCCTCATCTCAAACATATACATATGCGTCAGTTGTCACCATGCACCCGCCCATACTTGAGCATATTATCATCCACATCTTCTTCTTCCCTTTTTTTTGGACAAATGCACACTTTAGTTTCTATTTATCTGTTAGTAATATCAGCAAGAGGTCAAAGACATGTTTCAAATTAATTGACCGGTAAATGAAATCCACACTCACCTGAGTTATCGATTCTCACTTTAGTCTCAGAATGTCTACTCAGCTCCAGGGTCGCAGCAAGCACAATGGCAGCATCATTATTGACACGTACTTTCACATTTGCAACGCAAGCCTGTATCAATACAGTTTGAACTGTGATTCTAGCAAGGCATTGTCTGAGATTCTAAGGAGATTTCAATTCTACTGTTTTCTTTGATGGTTTAACGATTTTTGCGAAATAACCTAACAATGACACTAATTTGAATGTATTGGTACTCCATCACAAGAAGTTGACAGACCAACCTTGTGCCTTAAGCGGCGAATAAACTCTTCAAAATTGGCACGCCAGAGTACTTTGTTTTCATCTGTAGCCAGCAGTTCTGTGTTTGACTCTAAATTATCTTGCTTCCGCTAAAATCACAAAATAATAGATCAGTCGACTAGCAAAATAGATAGGGTGAATACATAGATAGCCCCTTAAACTTGTCCCAATTTTTCATTTAGATACTTATACTAAATCTTGTTCCAATTGAACTCTCGATGTATATTGAAAGTGTGTCTATTGAACACATTTTTTACTATCAGCCCAAACACTTAAACGTGTGAGATTCATGCACTTCACTTAAAAACGTAACCAGTGATATTTAGACACATCAGAAGAAAAAAATGATGTGTAATTGAAACCTTCCATCCCATCTTGTTTCTCTTTCCATTCACCATTAATTTCTCTCTCATTTTCAAGGTTCAGAACATTTTCGGATAGTTTGCCATAGTCTCATCCAATTGATCGGAGTCGATGGTGGTCGAAACATATTCTGCAATTTCTTTCTTTTTATTCTCTACTCCATAGCCTCTTTTCCCCAAAAAACAATCTTTCTCATCAGTCTCAAAACAGTGAAAAACTTTGCCTGAGTTCTATCGGAGAACATCCATCCGATGACGTCTCCATCTTCTTACTCATGTTTATGCCGATGTCTTCTGATTTTTTTAGAAAAAATTTTTGGTTTGCTATGTGTGCTAGAATATATGAATAAAATATGGGATTGTAGTGACTCGTTGGTGGTAAATTGTTTCCTTGTAATAGTGTTGGCTCCTAGGTTTGTTCTGGAGAGTCCGGGCTTTTAGAATTTCTAGTCAATGTCAAAATACCAAGACAATTATGTTATATTCTATCTATGTTAATGTGTGTCGCTGCTATCTTTGGATCTTCGTTGTATGAAGCATGAGGGCATATTGTAACTCCCATTTACAGTTCCATTGGTTTGTTAATATACGGCAACTGGCAACTTTGTCAAGCTGCTGTAGAAGCCGTTCTAAGCGGCGCACAAATCCAAATGGTGGATATTGCCTCTGGTGGACAATGGCGAGAACGAAAATCCAAAATTTGGGGAGGTGAGTGTGGAAACATAAAAAATTTCATCTATTCACGCGCTCAACATTGGGTGTGAAACAAACACCATGCCATGTCAGCAAGTTGTGCCTGATAGGCACACTTGTAAATAAGATAAGGTGTTCAATACTTCAATTGGAACAAAGCTTAGTACAAGTGCCTAAATGAAAAATTGGGACAAGTTTAAGGGGCCACATATGTATTCAGCCAAATAGATATCTATAATGAAAATGTTATACCAACCTTTGTGCCAAGTGTCACAACCGTAGTCTTTTTGTCAGTTGTTTCCACAGAAGCCTCGTTCCAGGTGTCTGTTTCAACTAAGAATCTCATGGATTCCATTGGAGCTGCTGCTGCCAAGGCTCGTTGTTCAATGGTTTGTTTTACAATCTGTTTTCATCAGTAAATAACAAAATCAAGAACATGAACAGTAAAATACCAACTTAGATAGCTTTTTCTGCACTAGATTTAGTTATCCAACTTACAAGGTTGCTAATGCTCTCATCCACCTACCTCGCCCCAAATAACCTAATACTGGTAGCAGTATTCTTCTTATTAAAAAAGGAAGCAGCATCTCTTTGTCGATTTGAAAGAACGCTTCATGATTACCCAAATATTCTGTAGATATAACCTAAATTCCTTTCTTGAATCCCTATGCTAGTGCTCCCTCCATTACTATTTGTATGACAGTGTTTGACTGAGGATGGCATTTAAAGTATTATTTTTGACTTATGTATTATTAATGGCAATGGACGAAATATTGAAGTACTAGTTGAAAATTTAGTTTGACATAAAATATCACACCAAAGCTAAAACTTGACTTTATTGGATTTGAATTTTGGAAGTTGTTAAAGTTGGATAGAAAGAGAATTGTGTCAAACATTTTGGAATGATCCAAAATGGAAAGAGTGACATATAATTGAAACAACTGGAGCATTTGTTTTACATTGTGAACAATGTTATCAAAGGTGAAAAGTGCAAAAAAGATCTAAGGTCCCTTGGGGCTTTAAGAGAAAAGCGCAAATGAAGCGGGGACTTTAATGGGGAAAGGCGCAAAAGGAAAAAAATACAAATATGTATGTGTAGTCTA
Organism: Nicotiana tomentosiformis; assembly: GCF_000390325.3. Taxonomy (NCBI): domain Eukaryota; kingdom Viridiplantae; phylum Streptophyta; class Magnoliopsida; order Solanales; family Solanaceae; genus Nicotiana; species Nicotiana tomentosiformis. The sequence continues at coordinate 86,353,495 of NC_090816.1, read as the reverse complement.
AGACTAATAATTATAAGCATGAATAACAAACATATGGACAAAGAAATTGAAAAAAAATGCAATAAAGTGAAATATCAATTTTCTAGTGTCGCTTCCTTAGGATTATACTCATTAGCAAGGAAAAGTATGTCTTAGTGCCTTGAAGACGTCATTGAAGCGCCCGCTAAGTAAGGGCGAAGCGGTCAACATGTTTCGTGCCCCACTTCAGGGCTTAAGCACGCTTTAAGAGCGCCTTTGACAGCACTGACTGAGAATCCTGTCTCCTATCTCTTTTCCTTGTTTACTCTCATTTTCTGTGATTTCAACATGGATTCCTCAGTTTCAAATGATAAATGAAAGTACACTGTAAAATATTGATGAAGCTTAAATTTAATCTTTTTTTTCGGAAGCTGCTTAAAAATACTCCAATTATGACTGACCTTTTCCAATTATAGATAGGCTCTTATTGGGAAGAAAATTTTGTCTTGTAAATAAATAATGTGTGGAAAACATATATGGTGCTGACATAGCCTTTGCCCTAAGACACTTATGAGTTTAAGTAAAACATTCAAGAATTGAACCAAACTTCTTAGCCAATTAGACAAGGAACTCCTCAATTTGTTATGTTTTATTGTCCATCATAGCAAAAGCTTCAATGTCTTGTTGTAAACTTGTACATGAGAGTGATATGGCAATATCTAGTTTTAAACTCAGACAGTTCGACCTCTCGTAAGAAGATTTGCTGGTTAATAGAAGAACAGAGAAGTATGCTATTGCTCGCAAAAATCACCATGACATTTACTTGCAATCTATGATTAACAGTGCCAAAGCACATGCTGAATTAAGTTCTTCATCTTAAGAAGGAAAGCAACGATTGCACAGATTTCTAGAGTTAAATTAAAAATGCAGCGGAAAACCAACATCACATGGAGTCATCAGGTCTTTGATGGAAAACAGTATTGAAAAGAAGTTGCCATCATCATAATAAACTTTGACATCACAGTACCTTGGCAGATTTAGCACCTTGTTTCTTTGCAGCAGTTTCTTCTTCAGCTGATGGACCAAGAAATGGTTCAGGGGCAGGACAACGTTCCACGAATCGAGCGTTAACTAGCTTGTTGAAGTTATCTCGTGCAGCTTCAGCGCTAGAATCTCCTGGACAGTGTCGAGGGCCTCTTAAAGTAAGAAAGATGTTTAAGATATGCAGCTTAAGCTTTTAGAAGATTGACAACCCAACTTTTGTTGCTTCAGGTTCAAGTAGTCATAATCAAGAAACAAATAAAAATGCAAATTGTGGTTATGAAATAGAACAGGAGTGCCTGTTGTTTGAATTATGCAAGAGCTTCCGGTGATCATAAAGCTCAAAAGTTGCTTTATGTATGAAGAACATAGATGTCTATAATCAGAGTTTACAAGACACTTAACAGAGAACTACAGAAAGGATAATTCTTTCACCTTGATTTGATGTCTGCTTGAATCTATCTATAATTTGGTTGAGTGAAAGCCTACCATGTTGAAGCAACCCTTCAAAAATCTCTTCACACTAGAAAACAAACAAACAAACAAACACATTCAATACCACAAACATAGAATATAATCAGCTTGAAATATGGCAACAAAAATTAAAACCTAACGATAACCTCGAAACTCACTTCTTTTCCAACTTCTTTTCCGACTTCTTTTCCGACTTTTTCTCCGAGTACCTCGGACACAATCTCTAAAAACTTAGGGAACCTCAATTTATGTATTATGTTGTCAAATAATGCCATGTAGTTTGTAATAACTTTTGGTGCCTCCCCAAATGCACCTAAATGGCAATCAATATATCAGATATCAAGTAACTTCTCACCATCTATCCTCAAATTGAAAAGAGTTTTAAGTATATACACTGTCAGTATAAAGAATTTTTTACACTATCAGGTCACCCAAAGGATATGTACAGATAAAGGTGGCCTGAGTGTAAAAATTCCTTACATGACGGTGTATATAAATTAATTGAAAAAGCTACTAAAAGTAGTACTAGTGGCATTAGTGACAGTACCTTCTTGTTGAACTGCAAAGGCTTGAACACAATTGTGATGAATAAGAACAAGTAAACAGTTCCTAACATTCTCTCTGCTAAGCTCTGTGAAACGTACAATTTGTGCTAATGATTGAGTTCCTCTTTGCAACAGACACTCGCAAACTTTCTGCAAAAATTATCAGAAGATGAATTAGAAATCAACAAATTGATTTTAGTTAAATTGAAAAGCATCTACAAAAGTTTGTGCATAAGAGGATAGAGTAACCCTAAAAGGGAGGAACAATTAAAACATAGAAATCTTTAGACATAAGTCTTAGGTTTTTACAGCATTAAGATCGCCGAAGTAAGAAGAGATGAGATAAACAGCGAGTTTGATGCCGTGCGGCGACACCATTGCGGCCCACTCTGCTTCTCTACAGACAGAGAGCGTGACAGAAGAAGCGGAGGCGGGAATAAGTGATGGGTTGAAAGTGATAAACAAACTAATATGAAAATATAGGGTTTAACAGGCGTCAAGGGTCCATAGCTCAGTGGTAGAGCATTTGACTGCAGATCAAGAGGTCACCGGTTCGAACCCGGTTGGGCCCTTTTTCCTTTGTTTTTCCCTTTTGTGGTCGATTATTAGTAGTAATACTTAAGAAATATATTTTTTACTTTTTAAACAACGCAAATTTTTGCTTAATACTTTGAGAGTTAGTTTTGACATTTTAGTGTAATAATTGTACTCTTATTCCATATTCTATCTTACATAAAATAACACATATATATTCCCACATAATTATGTATGTACTATTTATAAGGAAATCACTAATAGCAACCAAATATTGTATAGTGAGAATATTAAATCTCCTCGAAACACGAATATGGCATCGAGCCAAACCTTATATTTTTTAGCCGACCAGAACCCCTATTGATTAAAAAAAATATTTGTGAAATAAATAGATTGACGAGAATTGCTAAACCTCCCTCAAGAACTGATGATAATTTGCGATTGAACTATATGAATTATTGGTTTAATTGTACATTTGATTTTAACACAATTAAATTAAATACAGAACATTGAATTTTGTAAAGCCAAAAATTAAGATTAAATAATAAATTATATTTGAATGATAAAGTTTAAATTTATGTGCAAATATTAATAAATAAATTGATAGCTTAGCTCTGCCCAAAACTAAATCTTTATGTTATAAAGGGGTCCTAATTTGTGTGTGGTTCTTTTGGGAAGTTCTTTATGTACTTTTCTTCAATAGAACTTGGAAGAATACCTGCTACACATTATTAGTTGCACCCTGCTGGTTGTACAAATTACTAGTTCAGTAGATCTAATGATCTTTGAACCTTATTCTCTTCCCTGGGTGGATGGATCTTAATTTCAAGTATTTTATTTATCTTGCAGCAGTTTGTTGCTAGTATATGGTTGGTACCGAGAACTAGTACTTTTATTTATAACAATTAACAACAAAAGAAAGACAGAAGACACAAATTATGTTGAGCTATTGGAGCATACATACAGACTACAGAGAAAATTTGGTGTATGACTTGAACATAATCAAACAATACAGGAAATTAAAAACACTAAAATACAACAGCTAGCATTAATGAGGGGAGGCTGCAGATGGGTACGTATATATGATGAGATTCAAAGTGCTCGCGACTTTATAATTTCAAGACTCATTTCGCTAGGATCCGTTGCTTGCAATTCAACTTGAATTCCATCTAATTCTCTCTTGAATTTGTCCTTTGAGCTCGCGTATACCATCTTCATCCTCACCTTTGATGTGTCAGGAGACCTAAAATTCATGACAGTATATCAGAAAATGGTTAACTAACACTGGTAATCACTGAATTAGACAAAATAATTATAAAGATCATAAGGATTGAAGAGAAAGGTATAGAAAATATTATAGGAGGGAAATGATCTGGAAAGTTGGTACTATTACCAAGCGATAAAGAAAATCTTGCTTTTCTGGCAATTTTCAGTAGTTATGGAGTCAAAATCAAAGACAATATAGCAGCACTCATCTGCGGGCAGAGAGTTAGTGAAATCTTCATAGCTTTCTTCAGGGCCCCCAAGCTTCTCCACTACCACTTGTTGAGACTCAATTTTGAAAACTATGTATCTGTAGTCTCTCTTTGATTTTAATTCCAAAAACTTTAACTTACAGTCATCATGCACAACCATCCCAGAAGCAGCATTCGCCTGCATACCCATAAATTAATTTGTCAACACAACCGAAGAGGGAAAATAGAAGCCCTGAATATATATATATATATATATATATATATATTCATATATATATATATATATATCACGGAGAATGATACTTAGTCAATGCATTGTTTCACCGTGTAATGATCCGAACGGTCGTTTTGAGAGTAATAGCCCCGATCCCCTATTTACTGCTTCTCCCATATCTATTTCTGCTATTGTGACTTGCCGGGAGTTTCATTTTGGTTTTTGGAGTGTTTGGGACACATAGTCCTTAAATGGAATCTTAAGTCTTAGGATTTTGACCGTAGTTGGAAGTGTGTAAAGACGACTCCGGAATAGAGTTCTATCGGTTCCTTTAGCTCCGTTGGGTGATTTTGGACTTCTGAGCGTATCCGGATTGTGAATTTGAGGTATGTAGCTAATTTAGGCTTGAAATGGCGAAAATCGAATTTTTGGGAAGTTTTATCCGGGGGTTGACTTTTTGATATCGGGGTCAGATTCTGATTCCGGAAGTTGGAGTAGGTCCGTAATATTGAATATGACTTGTGTGCAAAATTTGAGGTCAATCGGACGCGGTTTGGTAGGTTTCGGCGTCGTTTGTGGAATTTGAAAGTTTAGAAGTTTTTTAGGCTTGAATCCGGGTGTAATTGGTGTTTTGATGTTGTTTTGAGTGATTCAAAGGCTCGACTAAGTTCGTATGGTGTTTTGGGATGTGTTGGTATGTTTGGTTGAGGTCCCGGGGGCTCGGGTGGTTAACAGATCATTTTTGGACTTGGCTTGATAGCTGAAGTCTGGTTGTTGTAGGTTCTAGTTTCCTTGTATGCGATCGCAGGGATTCATTCGCGATCGCGTAAGCTTATTTGGGGTAGAGGTGAATTTTCTCTATGTGATCGCAGAGTTAGGAACGTGATCGCGTATGTGTGCAAAGTTGTGCTTCGCGAACATGTGGCTAAGGTCGCGTTCGCATAGAAGGATTTGAGCAGGAGGGGAGGCGTGTCCAATGCTCTACGCGATCGCATGAGGCATGATGCGATCGCGTAGGTATGAGAGGCAGTAATCCGCGATCGCGTGGGTGATTCCGCGATCGCGTAGGGTAAAAATCTTGGGGCAGCGAAGTTGTTCTTCGCGATCGCGATAAAAGAAATGTCTGGGCAGTATTAAAGTTTCCAAAACAAGGGTTTGAACCCATTTTGCATATTTTGAGCTAAAAAACATGGAATTGGGCGATTCTTGAAGGGATTTTCGTGGAGTTGATTAGGGTAAGTGATTCTTACTTGGTTTTGGTTCAATTCCATGATTTCATCGTTAATGTTTTCATCTAATTTGTGATTTGGGGTGAGAAATTGGGGAAAAAGAGGAAGAACTCTTCAGTGGGATTTTTGAGGTTTTGAATGGGATTTTATTATCGGATTTGATTAAATTTGGTATGGTTAGACTCGTGAGTGCATGCGCTTTCGGGTTTTGTCACTTTTGTCGGATTTCGAGACGTGGGCCCGGGAGCCGGGTTCGGGCCAATTTCAGATTTTTGGCTTTAATTTAGTACTTTTCTTGGGAAATTGATCCCTTTAGCCTATATTGATTGTATTGTTCTACTTGTGGCTAGATTCGGGATATTTGGAGACCGATTTGAGAGGCAAAGGCATTTCGGAGTAGAGATTTGCTTGGTTTGAGGTAAGTAACAGTCTTAAATATGGTTTTGAGGGTATGAAACCTCGAGAATTTGTATCATGTGAATATTTGGAGGTGACGCACATGCTAGATGATGGGCGTGCGAGCGTGCACCGTGAGGGATCGTGACTTGGTCCATCCCGTGAGACTGTAAAGTCGAATAGCCATTGTGATTACTTATTTTCCTTATGTTTGAGCAATTGACTGCCTTTCATGTTAGAAACCATGCTTAGGCTATATGATATCGTTGTTGGGACCCGTAACGGTCGTATACTTGTTGAATTGACTGCTAATTGTTGTCTCGTATTCAGCCACAGTCTTACTTGTGTGTTATATCTCTGTTTCCTCTCATTTCTTGTTGACACTTATTGTATTTTCTGTTTGGGTTGGTTATTATGATATTATGTGAGCCCGAGGGGCTGGAGAGATTAGTGACTGAGATAGGGCCTGAGTGCCGAGCTGCGAGCTATGAGGTATATGGATCGGGTTGCACGCCGCAATAATATTGGATCGGGTTGCATGCCGCAACAATATTGGATAGTCTCGTACTCAGTCACAGTCTTACTTGTGTGTTATATCTCTGTTTCCTCTCATTTCTTATTGATACTTGTTGTATTTTCTGTCTGGGTTGGTTATTATGATATTATGTGAGCCCGAGGGGCTGGAGAGGTTAGTGACTGAGATAGGGCCTAAGTGCCGAGCTGCGAGCTGTGAGGTATATGGATCGGGTTGCATGCCGCAACAAGCTTTCAGGCTCTCTCTCTCTCTCTCTCTCTCTCTCTCTCTCTCTCTCTCTCTCTCTCTCTCTCTCTCTCTCTCTCTCTCTATATATATATATATATATATATATATATATATATATATATATATATATATATATTGGATCGGGTTGCATGCCGCAACAATATTGGATCGGGTTGCATGCCGCAACAATATTGGATCGGGCTACGCGCCGCAGCAATATAGTGCTTGGGCAGAAGGAGCCCCTCCAGAGTCTGTACACCCCTAGTGAGAGCAGGTACCTATTGAGAGTGTGTATTGAGGGCTGAGAGCCGAGAGTATGAGCTTATGAGATGAGTTGAGTGACTGCTGCCTTGAGAGGCTGTACTTGCTTTTATTTATTGTTGCACTTGGTTGCTGTCCGATGTTGTTGTGAAATTTTTGGAAGATTCATATCTGTTTTACTTGGGCTCGAACTGATTTGACTTATACCACTGGATTTGAAATCATGTTCACTCTTTACTGAAAACTTTTGATATGAACTGTATTTTATAGCTCGTCACTGCTTCTCAGTTCCTTATTTAATTCTGTTACTTGCTAAGTTGGTTTTTCTCATGCTACACCCTGCACTTCATGTGCAGATCCAGGTGTGTACGGTTCTGGCTGTCGCTGAGTTCGTGCACGGGCTGATTATCGGAGACTTACGAGGTAGATGCCAGCGTCCGCAATCCTTGTTTCTCATTTCTTATTATCTTTTCTCTCTTGTATTGGTATTTATCACAGATTGTAGTAGACTATGTTTCGAGATTGGTTTTTAGATGCTCATGACTTAGTGACACCCCGATGTCGGGCTATTTTTCCGCACTTATATTTTAATTGGGTTTTTACCCCCATTTTATGAAAAACTCGGGTTATCTTAAATGTCTTAATTCATTTCTGTTAAATTTTGAAAGTGTTTTGGAAAGGTCGACTTGCCTAGTACCACGATAGGCGCTATTACGACGGGTTAGGTTTTGGGTCGTGACAAGTTGGTATCAGAGCCTAGGTTACATAGGTCTCACGAATCATGAGTAGGTTTAGTAGAGTCTTGTGAATCGGTACGAAGATGTCTGTACTTATCTTCGAGAGGCTGCAGAACCCTTAGGAAACTCCACATTCTTGAATTCATGTCGTGCGAATATGTTGATTCTAGTAACTAAACATCTGTTGTTTCATTCTCTCATAGATGGTGATGATGCATACTACGGGACATGATGGACAGCCACCAGTACCACCAGTCAGGGCCGCGAGAGGCTGAGGTCGCGGTAGAGGCCGTGGTAGGGGCAGAGGTGCAACTCGTACCGCAGCTAGGGCAGCACCTGCAGATCCACCAGTTGCCCCAGTTCAGGATTCCAATTGTGGATGAGCCGGTGGGACTAGCTCAGGCACCACCTGTGCCTATTGTGATTCCAGGCCTTCAGGAGGCCTTAGCTCAGATTCTGACCGCGTGTACCAGTCTTGTTCAGGCGGTCTCTGTTCCGGCTGCAGCAACCACTTCTCAGGCCGGGGGAGGTGCTCAGACTTCCGCTGCCCGCACACCAGAGCAGGTGGTATAAGGATTCCAGACACCGGAGGCACCCTTAGCCCGGCCGGTTGCAGCTGCTCAGGACTATATTGTTCCTGCTATTCTTGAGGATGAGCAGCGTAGATTGGAGAGGTTTGGGAGATGAGGGAGAGGATGCACAGGGTTTCTTGGATAGGTGTCAGAGGATACTCCGTACAGCAGGTATTCTAGAGGCCAGTGGGGTCTCGTTCACTACCTTTCAGTTCTCCGAGGCTACATTCAGTTAGTGGGAGGCTTACGAGATGCGTAGGCCGGTCAACGCAATGCCCCTTACCTGGCAGCAGTTCTCCGTTATCTTTCTGGAGAAGTTCGTGCCTCAGTCCCGCAGAGAGGAGCTGCGCAGACAGTTTGAGCAGCTTCATCAGGGTGATATGTCTGTGATGCAGTATGAGATGTGATTCTCGGAGTTGGCCCGTCATGCTATCTGGTTGGTTCCCACAGATAGGGAGAGGATCAGGAGGTTTATAGATGGCCTCACTTATCAGCTGCGATTGCTTATGACCAAAGAGAGATTGTCTGGGGCTACTTTTGATGAGGTTGTCAATATTGCGCGTCAGATTGAGATGGTTCGTAGTCAGGAGAGGGTTGAGAGGGAGGCCAAGAGGCCTCGTGGACAGGGAGGATTTAGCGGTGCTCCTTCTAGGGGTCAGTTCCAGCACGATAGGGGCCATCCTTTCAGACATGCTCAGACGGTTCGTCCAGGTCACCGTGGTGCATCATCTGGCCATGGTTCTCACAGTTATCAGTAGGGTCATTCATCTCTCGGTTCCCTCCCAGCGCAGAGCTCGTCCCGTGCTCCATCAGGTCAGGTTTCGCCTATGCCAGGTCCTTCTGCCAGTTATCCCGATGCTCGAGGCCCCCTTCAGTCCCCTGCACCAGCACCAGGGAGTTGTTATGAGTGTGGGGAGTTTGGTCACATGAGGAGAGAATGTCCCCGTATAGTGGGAGGTCTAACTCCGCAGAGGAGCCGGTCTATGTCATCAACACCAACCCCTCCACCACCCGCTCAGCCAGCCCGGGGTGGAGCCCAGTCAGCTAGGGGTCGCCCGAGAGGGGGAGGCCGATCAGGGGGCGGCCAGGCCCGTTTCTATGCTCTTCCTGCCAGACCAGATACTATTGCTTTGGATGTTGTGATTACATGTATTGTCTCAGTTTTCCATAAAGATGCCTCTGTATTATTTGACCCTGGTTCCACTTATTCATATGTGTCCTCGTATTTCAATCATTATCTGGATATGCCCCGTGAGTCTCTAGTTTCATCTGTTCATGTATCCACTCATGTGTGTGGTACTATTATTGTGGACCGCGTATATCGGTCATGTGTGGTGACCATCGGGGGTCTGGAGACTAGAGTGGATATTTTGTTGCTCAATATGGTCGATTTTGATGTGATATTGGGTATGGATTGGTTGTCCCCATGTCATGCTGTTCTAGATTGTCACGCTAAAACTGTGACGTTGGCAATGCCGGGTTTGCCGAGGGTTGAGTGGAGCGGTTCTTTAGACTATGTTCCCAGTAGAGTAATTTCATACTTGAAAGCTCAACGGATAGTTGAGAAAGGTTGTCTATCTTATCTGGCCTTTGTGAGGGATGTTAATGCAGAGGCCCCTGCTATTGATTTTATTCTGGTGGTGCGAGAGTTTCCGGATGTGTTTCCTGCAGACCTGTCGGGCATGCCGCTCGACAGGGATATTAATTTTAGTATTGATTTGGTGCCGGGCACTCAACCCATTTCTATTCCATCGTACCATATGACACCGACTGAGTTAAAGGAGTTGAAGGAATTGAAGGAGCAACTTCAAGAACTCCTTGATAAGGGGTTTATTCGGTCTAGCGTGTCACCTTGGGGTGCACCAGTTCTATTTGTGAAGAAGAAGGATGGTACTATAAGAATGTGCATTGATTACAGATAGTTGAACAAGGTCACAGTCAAGAACAAGTATCCTTTGCCACGTATTGATGATTTGTTTGACCAGCTTCAGGGAGCGACAATGTTCTCCAAGATTAATTTGAGGTCAGGGTATCACCAACTGAAGATTCGGGACTGAGATATTCTTAAGACAGCTTTCATGACCCGATATGTCCATTATGAGTTCCTTGTGATGTCTTTTGGGCTGACTAACGCCCCAACAACGTTCATGCATCTGATGAACAGTGTGTTCCAGCCATATTTGGACTCATTCTTCATTGTATTCATTAATGACATCCTGGTGTACTCTCGTAGCCAGGAGGAGCATGCCCAACATTTGAGGATTGTGTTACAGTGATTGAGGGGGGAGAAGCTTTATGCAAAGTTCTCCAAGTGTGAGTTTTGGCTCAGTTCAGTGGCGCTCTTGAGACACGTGGTGTCCAGTGATAGTATTCAGGTGGATCCGAAGAAGATATAGGCGGTACAGAGTTGGCCCAGACCGTTCTCAGCCACGGAGATTAGGAGCTTTCTTGGTTTGGCAGGCTATTACCGTCGTTTTGTGGAGGGGTTTTCATCTATTGCATCGCCCTTGAGCATATTGACCCAGAAGGGTGCTCCATTCAGGTGGTTTGATGAGTGCGAGGAGAGCTTTCAGAAGCTCAAGATTGCTTTGACCACGGCTCCAGTTCTAGTTCTGCCATCAGCTTCTGGTTCCTACACAGTGTATTGTGATGCATCACGAATCGGTATTGGGTGTGTTCTGATGCAGGAGGGTAGAGTGATTGCTTATGCTTTGCGCCAGTTGAAGACACATGAGAAGAACTATCCTGTCCATGATCTTGAGTTAGCAGCTATTGTTCACTCCTTGAAGATTTGGCGACACTATTTGTACGGTGTCCATTGTGAGATTTAAATGGATCATCGGAGTTTGCAGCATCTGTTCAAACAGAAGGACCTTAACTCGCATCAGCGGAGGTGGTTGGAGCTTCTTAAAGACTATGATATCACCATTTTGTACCATCCTGGGAAGGCTAATGTGGTGGCCGATGCCTTGAGTCGCCGGGCGGAGAGTTTGGGGAGCTTAGCATATCTTACAACAGCAGAGAGACCATTGGCATTGGATGTTCAGGCCTTAGCTAGTCAGTTTGTTAGATTGGATATTTCTGAGCCGAGTCGAGTATTGGCTTGTGTGGTCTCTCGGTCTTCTCTTTATGATCATATCAGGGAGCGTCAGTATGAGGACCCCCACCTGCTTGTCCTTAAGGACATGGTCTAGCACGGTGATTCTAAGGAGGTCACTATTGGGGATGATGGTGCATTGAGGATGCATGACAGGCTATGTGTGCCCAATGTAGATGGTTTGCGTGAGTTGATTCTCCAGGAGGCTCACAGTTCGTAGTATTCTATTCATCCGGGTGCCGCGATAATGTATCAGGACTTGATACAACATTACTTGTGGAGGAGAATGAAGAAGGACATAGTGGAGTATGTTGCTCGGTGCCTAAATTGCCAGCAGGTGAAGTATGAGCATCAGCGACCAGGTGGGTTGCTTCAGAAGTTAGAGATTTCGGAGTGGAAATGGGAGCGGATCACTATGGATTTCGTTGTTGGGCTTCCATGGACTCAGCGAAAGTTTGATGCAGTTTGGGTGATTATGGACCGGTTGACCAAGTCAGCTCATTTCATTCCTATGATGACTACCTATTCTTCCGAGCAGCTGGCTCGAGTGTACATCCGCGAGATCATTAGGCTTCATGGCGTACCGGTATCTATCATCTCGGACCAGGGTACGCAGTTTACATCACGGTTTTGGAGGGCCGTACAACATGAGTTAGGTACTCGATTGGAGTTGAGCACAACATTTCACTCTCAGACGAACGGACAGTCTGAGCGCACTATTCAGATATTAGAGGATATGCTCCGTGCGTGTGTGATGGAGTTTGGGGGTTCGTGGGATCAGTTCTTGCCTCTAGCGGAGTTTGCTTACAGTAACAATTACCAGTCGAGCATCCAGATGGCACCATATGAAGCTTTGTATGGTAGGCAGTGTAGGTCTCCAGTGGGTTGGTTTGAGCCGGGAGAGGCTAGATTATTGGGAACAAACTTGGTTCAGGATGCTCTGGAGAAGGTTAGGATAATTCAGGATAGACTATGCACAGCCCAGTCCAGACAGAAGAGTTATGCGGATCGGAAGGTTCGCAATATTGCATTCATGGTTGGAGAGCGATTCTTACTCCGGGTGTCACCCATGAAGGGTGTTATGAGGTTCGGAAAGAAAGGCAAGCTGAGCTCGAGGTTTATCAGTCCATTTGATGTATTGCGACGTGTTAGGGAGGTTGCTTATGAGCTTGCCTTGCCTCCCAGTCTAGCAGGAGTTCATCCAGTATTTCATGTTTTTATGCTCCGGAAGTATCACGGCAATCCGTCTCATATGTTGGATTTCAGCTTAGTCCAGTTGGACAAGGATTTATCTATGTTGAGGAGCCGGTGGCGATCTTAGATAGGCAGGTTCGAAAGCTGAGGTCGAAGAGTATTGCTTCTGTGAAGTTTCAGTGGAGGGGTTAGCCGGTCGAGGAGGCGACTTGGGAGACCGAGCATGATATGCGCAGCCGTTATCCTCATCTTTTCACCACTTCAGGTATGTCTCTATGCTCGTTCGAGGACGAACGCTTATTTTAGGGGGGGAAGGATGTAACGATCCGGCCAGTCGTTTTGAGAGTAATAGCCCTGATCCCCTATTTACTGCTTCTCACATATCTATTTCTGCTATTGTGACTTGCCGGGAGGTTTTGTTATGGTTTTTGGAGTGTTTGGGACACTTAGTCCCTCAATGGAAGCTTAAGTCTTAGGATTTTTACCGTAGTCGAAAGTGTGTGAAGACGACTCCGGAATGGAGTTCCGTCAATTCCGTTAGCTCTGTTGGGTATTTTGGACTTAGGAGCATGTCCGGATTCTGAATTTGAGGTCTGTAGCTAATTTAGGCTTGAAATGGCGAAAATCGAATTTTTGGGAAGTTTGACCGGGGGTTGACTTTTTGATATCGGGGTCGGATTCCGATTCCATAAGTTGGAGTAGGTCCGTAATATTGAATATGACTTGTGTGCAAAATTTTAGGTCAATCGGATGTGGTTTGGTAGGTTTCGGCGTCGTTTGTGGAATTTGAAAGTTTAGAAGTTCTTTAGGCTTGAATCCGGGTGAAATTGGTGTTTTGATGTTGTTTTGAGTGATTCGAAAGCTCGACTAAGTCCGTAAGGTATTTTGGGATGTGTTGGTATGTTTGGTTGAGGTCCCGGGGCCCTCGGGTGGTTAACAGATCATTTTTGGACTTGGCTTGATAGCTGAAGTCTGGTTGCTATAGGTTCTGGTTTCCGTGTACGCGATCGCAGGGATTCATTCGCGATCGCGTAAGCTTATTCGGGGCAGAGGTGAATTTTCTCTACGCGATCGCAGAGTTAGGAACGCGATCACGTATGTGTGCGAAGTTGTGCTTCGCGAACGCATGGCTAAGGTCGCGTTTGCGTAGAAGGATTTGAGCAGGAGGGGAGGTGTGGCCAATGCTCTACGAGATCGCGTGAGGCATGATGCGATCGCGTAGGTATGAGAGGCAGTGATCCGCGATCACGTGGGTGATTCCGCGATCGCGTAGGGTAAAAATCCTGGGGCAACGAAGTTGTTCTTCGCGATCGCGAGGCTATTTCCGCAATCGCGATTAAGGAAATGTCTGGGCAGTATTAAAGTTTCCAAAACGAGGGTTTGAACCCATTTTGCATATTTTTAGCTAGAGAACACGAAATTGGGCGATTCTTGAAGGGATTTTCGTAGAGTTGATTGGGGTAAGTGATTCTTACTTAGTTTTGGTTCAATCGTATGATTTCATCTTTAATTTTATCATCAATTCGTGATTTGGGGGTGAGAAATTGGGGAAAAAGAGGAAGAACTTTTGAGTGGGATTTTTTAGGCTTTTGGGTTTTATCACTTTTGTTGGATTTCGAGATGTGGGCCCGAAGGCCGGATTCGGGCCAATTTCGGATTTTTGGCTTTAATTTATTACTTTTCTTGGGGAATTGATCCCTTTAGCCTATATTGATTGTATTGTTCTTCTTGTGGCTAGATTCGGGACGTTTGGAGACCGATTTGAGAGGCAAAGGCATTTCGGAGTAGAGATTTGCTTGGTTTGATGTAAGTAACAGTCTTAAATTTAGTTTTGAGGGTATGAAACTCCGAGAATTTGTATCATGTGAATATTTGGAGGTGACGCACATGCTAGGTGACGGGCGTACGAGCGTGCACCGTGAGGGACCGTGACTTGGTCCGTACGGTGAGACTGTAAAGTCGAATATCCATTGTTATTACTTGTTTTCCTTGTCTTTGAGAAATTGACTGCCTTTCATGTTAGAAACCATGCTTAGGCTATATGATATCACTGTTGGGACCCGCAGCGATCGTATACTTGTTGAATTGACTGTTAATTATTGTCTCGTACTCAGTCACAGTCTTACTTGTGTGTTATATCTCTGTTTCCTCTCATTTCTTGTTGATACTTGTTGTATTTTCTGTTTGGGCTAGTTATTATGATATTATGTGAGCCTGAGGGGCTGGAGAGGTTAGTGATTGAGATAGGGCCTGAGTGCCGAGCTGCGAGCTGTGAGGTATATGGATCGGGTTGCACGCCGCAACAATATTGGATCGGGCTGCACGCCGCAACAATATAGCACTTGGGCTGAAGGAGCCACTCCGGAGTCTGTACACCCCCAGTGAGCGCAGGTACCTATTAAGAGTGTGTATTGAGGGATGCGAGCCGAGAGTATGAGCTTATGAGATGAATTGAGTGACTGCTGCCTTGAGAGGCTGTACTTGCTTTTATTTATTGTTGCACTTGGTTGCTGTCCGATGTTGTTGTGAAATTTCTGGAAGATTTATATCTGTTTTACTTGGGCTTGAACTGATTTGACTTATACCACTGGATTTGAAAGCATGTTCACTCTTTACTGAAAACTTTTGATATGAACTGTATTTTTATAGCTCGTCACTGCTTCTCAGTTCCTTATTTAATTTTGTTACTTGCTGAGTTGGTTTTACTCATGCTACACCCTGCACTTCATGTGCAGATCTAGGTGTGTACGGTTCTGACGGCCGCTGAGTTCGTACGCGGGCTGATTATCGGAGACTTACGAGGTAGATGCCCGCGTCCGCAATCCTTGTTTCTCTTTTCTTATTATCTTTTCTCTCTTGTATTGGTATTTGGCACAGACTGTAGTAGACTCTGTTTCGAGATTGGTTATTAGATGCTCATGACTTAGTGACTCCCCGATGTCGGGCTATTTTTCCGCACTTATATTTTAATTGGGTTTTTACCCCCGTTTTATGAAAAACTCGGGTTATCTTAAATGTCTTAATTCATTTCTGTTAAATTTTGAAAGTGTTTTGGAAAGGCCGGCTTGCCTAGTACCACAATAGGCGCCATCACGACGGGTTAGGTTTTGGGTCGTGACACACCGGTGGTGGAAGCAGGATTTTCATCAAGGGAATACAAAAAAATAAACATGCGAACAAGGTAAGGGGATTCAACATCTAACATATATATATATATATATATATATATATATATATATATGGAAATTATTTTTGACCTACATAGTGTAATTTTCGGCGAATAGCTCCACCTAACAAAACTCGTTTAGCCCATTCATCACAAGTATGAAATCATAAACCTAAGATAAATTCTAGACTTTTAGTTTTGTGCATCAATAATGCTGTAAAGATTTTTTACACCATCAAGCTATGTTAATTAACCTACTACATATAACTATTTATAGAAAGCCTAATATGATAACCTAAAAAAAGTATTAGTAACATGTTACTATAGCCGGTTAAAATGAAGTAATAGCACAAATATTCTTCAGTGAATAACACAGATGTAACGCACACAGCCCAAACAAATGTATGCCACTAACATATCAATTTTTAGGAAGACAGAATGCAAATGGAGGTGATAGCTGATAAAGGATTAGTTTCATTTCCTATCCCTCTTAATTTTCCCTTTTTAGTTAATCAAAGTACTCTTTTTATCCCTTGTTCTTAATTTACATGAAGAACTCCCAAGCACTAAAACATAGTTTTTAATAAACAGCAAATAAGGCATTATATATGATGAGAATTTCCTCGTGAACATAAGAGATCATCAGCTAGCACTACTAGAAAACTGGCATATTTCGTCCAAGGCATACCGACCGAAATCGGTCGAAAAAAAAACCCGGCCAAAATCGGTCGGAAATTGCTAAATTGATCGAAAAAGTCAACAAAAATATTTATGACAACGGAAATAGTGGTCTCACAGCAAAAAAATAAAAATTCCAACCGATTTCGGTCAGAAATTAGTCAATATTTGACCAACACCTGGTCATACTTGTATACAATGTACAAAAATAATTTTTTATTAAAATTTTTCTAACTTTCCGACCGATTTCGGTCGGAAATTGAGAAATACTCTAGTCCCAAATCGGCTGAAAGATGTGAGCTTTTCCATCTTATAAGTTGAGCTTTGATGCATAGAGTCCAACAGTTATGGACTAATAAAAAATAAGCAAATATAGGAAGGGCTGTAGTTAGTGCTTAGTAATAAGATTTAATATTCTATATTTAGAATTAGAATTCAATAAAATAATAATGATAATATATACTTGTGATGACCCAAAATGTCATCTTTAAATTTAATAATTAATTTTGTGTTCTAAGACCTCAAAAAGCACTATTTATCATTTCTCGACTTGCGTGCGTAATCCGTAAAATTTTTCGGAAAGTTTTGAGGTGAAAAATGGATTAAAATGTGAATTAGAGCTTTAAAACTCAACTGAGTTGTCTTTGGTCAACATTTTGAGCAAATGAACTCGGATCATTATTTTGACAGTTCCAGTAGGTCTGTATCGTAATTTGGGACTTAGGCGTATACCCGAAATCAAATTCCGAGGTCCCTAGCCCGAGATATAAAATTTTGATGAAAAATTAAAAGTTTAAGTTCAAATAGTGACCGGATGTCAAATTATGTGCAAACGACCCCGGAATAGAATTTTGATGATTCCAACGGCTCCGTATGGTAATTTTGGACTTAGGAGCATGATCGAAATTTTATTTGGAAGTCCGTAGTGGAATTAGGCTTGAAATACCAAAAGTTAAATTTTTGGAAAGTTTGACCGGGGGGTTGACTTTTTGATATCGAGATCGGAATCCGATTCTGGAAATTGGAATAGGTCTGTTATGTCATTTATGACTTGTGTACAAAATTTGAAGTCATTCCGAATTGATTTGATGTGTTTCGGCACAAGATATAAAATTTGAAAGTTCAAAGTTCATAGATTTTAATTTGAGGTGCGATTCGTCGTTTTGATGTGGTTTGAAACCTCGACTAAGTTCGTATTGTATTTTAGGACATGTTGGAATAATTGGTTAAGGTCCCGAGGGTCTCGGGTAGATTTCGGAAGGTAAACGGAATGAATTTCGGACAAAGAAGGCTGCTGGAAATTTCTGTTGCAGAAATTTCGCCAGAAAATTCTGGTGCGTGGAGCTAAATTAAGAAGGTTACATCGCACAATCTATAAATTTTCAAAACATAAAAGTTGTATCTCTTTGATTTTAGTTTCCAGAAAGTTAAACCATTCATTATTTGGACATTTGTACAGAAAGTTATGATGGATTGAATGAAGGCTGGTAGAGCAGCTTTGCCAGAAATTTCTGATGTGTGGAGCTAAATTTGGAAGCTTATATCTCAAAATTCATAAGGAATCGAAAAATTTTCAAAACATGAAAGTTGTAGTCGTTTGATTCTAGTTTTCAGAAAGTTAAACCATTTATCATTTAAATATTTGTACATAAAGTTATGATCGATTGGGAAAAGTATTCCTTATCCTATATTGATTATATTTCATGATTCCATACTCATTTACATCATGAATCCGTGAATTTATGGAAGAAAAATTAAGATTTTTGCAAATTCTTCCAAAAATAAAAATTTAAGATTTGGAGGTCGAGTTGTTATCGGAATTTGGTAAAATTGGTATGGGTGGACTCGTAATTGAATGGGTTATCGGATTTTATAAGTTTCGCCAGATTCCGAGATGTGGGCCCCATGGGAAAATTTTGAGCTAATTTCAGATTTTATTAAAAAAAATATAATATTTTCTTATGAAATTGATTACTATAATTTTTGTTGACTGTATCGAATTAATTATGACTAGATACGAGTCGATCGGAGTCGGAAAAATCGAGAAAAAAGCATAATACTTGGTTAAATTGGAGCAAGTTGAGGTAAGTGACTTGTCTAACCTCGTGTGGGAGAAATTCCCTCTAGGATTGATAATTGTAATATGTGAAAAGTCGTGTACACGAGGTGACGAGTGTGTACACGGGCTAAATGTAAAAAATTATATTTTAAATTGTGTAGATCACTGTTGCGCATTAATTAAATGATTTTATTTTGTTATATTCTTCATTATTGATTTAATGTTTATATTTTAAATTTGCTTGACCTTTTCCTGCTAATTATTTTATCTGTTTAGTTGGAACTTGGTTTCTTTTATTCTGTGCATTATTTGAAAGTTGATTTTTTTTAAATTAAATATTATTAATATGAAGTATTTGGCATTTTTTAACTTGATATTGAAGCAACGTATTAAAGATTTTGAAATATTATTTTCCTGAATTATTTACTCCTGAATATTTTTTTAAGATTTTCGTACTGATTGTGATGGAGCAGTGAGCTCTTTATTGTGGAAAAATATTATTGTTGAATTATTTTGACATGAGCCGTGAGCTCTTTATTGTGGAAAAATATTATTGTTGAATTATTTTGATGATTTATTTTGGCATGAGCCGTGAGCTCTTTATTGTGAAAAAATATTGTTGTTGAATTATTTTGGCAAGTTAAATTATTTGAGCACTTGAGGTGTAAATTGTGATATTGATGCGCATGCGGTGGTATAAGGTCTGGGTATTGAAACGTATGCGGTGAAATAAGGGTAGCTTGATACGCGTGGCTAGTAGGGGGAACTACTAGAAGTCATGCGGTGTGATAAGGATGGCTAAAACGCGGGATGCTATTTCGAAAAAAATATTTTCTTTAAAATAAATTGTGAAGGCTCCCGCGGTGAGATAAGAAAATGAGATATTGTGAATTTGCTTATGATTTGGGACTACGAGGTAGTACCTTGGGAGTGCCCTTGTTGATATTGATTTATGGCCGCAGTTGCCTTTGATTATTGTTGTGATTTTCTTAAAGTTGAAAAGAATTTTATTTTGTTTCCTCGAGGTATTTATTTGCCATTATTTGATGTAATTAAATGTGACATACTACTTGGTTCATTTTCATTGTCATTTTATCTTATAATATTATTTAAACATTTTATCATGCCATTATTTATTCTCCAGTAGGGCCTGACCTGACCTCGTCACTACTCTACCGAGGTTAGGTTTGGCACTTACTGGGTACCGTTGTGGTGTACTCATACTACGCTTCTGCACATCTTTTTGTGCAGATCCAGGTACATCTTATCAAACCACGCATTAGTAAACTAGCTGTACGAGAAAACTTCGAGGTATATCTGCCAGCGTCCGCAGACTCCGGAGTTCCCTTCTATATTACTATGTTATCTTCCTTATTTGCTTTAGACTCTGGTGTATAGAGACATAGAGAATAAACTCTTAGAAGCTTGTGACTTATTTCTACCGGGTTTTGGGAGTTGAAATTGTTTGAATTGTAGTTTATTTATTTCAGATATTTATTATTATTCCGCGTTGATAGGCTTACCTAGTCTTAGAGACTAGGTGCCATTATGACATCCTACAGAGAGAATTTGGGGTCGTGATAATACTAGTACTAATTAGTAATATAGTAATAAGATATAATATTGTGGCGCTATGATATCTCGGGCTGGGGAGTATACATGCGATACAAAAATATATATATATCAGGAAGATTTCTAAAATTATTATATATTTAAAATTTCAACCAATTTTGGTCGGTATTTTAAAAATTAAATAAGAAAAAGATTTAATTAATACCGACCGATTTTGGTCGGTATTTTGAAAAAAATAATTAATTAAATCCGACCGATTTCGATCGGTATTTTAAAAATTAAATAATAAAAAAATTAATTAATACCGACCGATTTCGGTCGGTAAATGTAGTTTGACTGTCAGTCAACGCATTAAAATTTCCGACCGATTTCGGTCGAAATACCTTAGCAACCATTATTTTTCTGACTAATTAAAAGCGGTCGGAAATTTATCGCTTTTTCTCAATTTCCGACCGATTCCGCGTTCCTGTTGTCTTCTTCATAACTTCTTTTAAGTGTATTTGGTTTCTTTTTATGAACACTTTTGCCATTTCATGTTGAGTTGGCAATTATTTGGGTGAAATTGAAGAAACACGGAGTTGAAATTTCACTTGGTATTGAAATTTTATAAGTGAAAACTGTTACTATTGTTATAATATGTGTTCGAAACCAGAAAATCATAGAAGTAAAGAAATAATAGTTCAATAAAATAAAACATAAAATAATTTTCGAGCCCACAAGTTGCTTGTGTGTTCTTAAAGAATTTAATCCCCTCACTGTTTCCCAAGGTTATGAATTACTTCCTCCCAGGATAGAACGGAAAAACTATTCTGTAATACTAGCAATCGAAATTACAGAACTTCAGCGAACCCAACAAACGGAGCAAATCACACTTGACACTTTGTTTATTTGAAAAAACAATGTAACAATATAGAAAAAAGAGGAGAAGTATTCAGATTATCTATGTTTGAAAAATGAGGCCAAGCCTCTAAATTTATAAATAATGAAAGGGTCAGATAAAAAGGTGCAATTCAAAAGGTGTCTCTTCCATTTCCCTTTCATACCCTTTAAAAAATACCCAACAATCCTCCACATGAATGGGGAATGGCCATATGTATAAAAATATGCATGAAAACTGTGTGATTCGCAAGTAAGGATTATTCGCATCTGGATAAGTAGGTTTTCCTTTGAACTTTCCGTAGTGAGCTTATGTCGGATATACTCGGTCAATCAGTAGATTTGATATCTTTGAACTGTTAATCTTTGGTGTATATCTAGACAACCATAAGTTACACAATCAATCCTTAACCGTCTTTGGTTCTCATTATTGTGTTCGTTTCAGCCATGGACACCGCCTGGTTTATAAGTGCATAGAGAACTGGCCTTACTGAATTCTCTTTGAAGCGGCTTACACTTTACACTTACATAGGTGATTCCTAAACGTGTAATCCCGTAGATACACTATTTGATATACCATGTATCAAACTTAAAAACATTAAAAGGCTTAAACGCTTTATCCTTGATACTGAACATTGTCTCATCATAAGAATTGACCAAATAGTTTTATTTGACAATATTGAACTGTCATTAATGACTTTGTTTGATCTCCTTGAACCTAGATCTTGGGATCTCCCATCTTCTAGGTAGAGTTACCGCCACAATGACTTGTCCTCGGTCATAGTCTCATTTTCCTCGATGATCTTTCAACTACCTCTCTAGTTAGGCCTTTTGTAAGTGGATACGACACATTATCGCTTGACTTCATGTGGTCAATTATGATTATTACCCTAAAGAGTAGTTGTCTAACAGTTATGTCTTCGTCGTATATGACGAGATTTTTCATTATACATAATGCGTCTAACCCTTCATATTGTCGCTTGACCATCGCAATGTACGCATATAGGTGCCAAGATTTTGGGCTAAGATGGAATTTCTTGAAGAAATTTCAGCGCCATTCAGTTTCTTCACTGGTCTTGTCTAAGGCTATAAACTCAGCTTTCATTGTAGAGCGAGCAATGTATATTTATTTGGATAATTTTCAAGACATCACTCCTCCACCGACTGTAAAAATATATCCATTTTTGGATTTATAAACAGTTAAACCGGCAATCTAATTTGCATAACTATACCCCTTCATTACCGAGCAATTTATTGTATTACAAAGCATAATTTTGAGTATATTTCAAATATCTCAAGACTCATTTTATTATCACGACAGTTCAATGCGAACTTCCTTATGTCGTGGACTAATACTTCTCGACTTTCTATTGCATATCAGATTATTGACTACATTTAATATAGCAACATTATATTATATCAACAACTAGAATGATTGGTATTAGTTGTGGCCACAACCTTTTAATATATAACATATTTCGCAATCACTTCGTCTTTTCTAGCATTTGTATGCTATTTATTCTTATTCCAAAATGCAATACATGTCTATATGAGAAATTATAGCACCTTTATTCATGAAACAAATCCATAGACTTGCTATGGATTTTTATTATTTTCATCAGTTGGTTCACCACATTATAGACCAACGTATTAATACATCCATTCTAGAAAGGCACGTGAACAACCTTCAAATTTGTAGTTTCATTAACTAATCATCACTAAGATTGAACAAGTAATGAATTTACGAACTACCATATCAAAGTTATTCTAAATAATATAGACATTGAGTCTAACATTAGCTTTTATCATGCATAAGCTAAACACCCCCACATTTCAAATATTTCATGTGCCTTTCAAACAATGACTACATAATTTGGAGTATTCTTAATATAAATAAAATTGTTATACTCATTAATTTGAAACCATTTGATAATATTGTTTGGTCAAATTTCGCATACCATTATTTTGGATACTTGTTTCAATCCGTAAAGCGACTTAACAAGTCGACACACCTTCTTATCTTTTCCAAGAACTACGAATCCTTCATATAAATTTCTTTCTCCAAATCTCTATTTAAGAAGATTGTCTTCACATCCATCTGATGGATTTTCAAGGCCATACACCATGGCTAACGCTATTAACATCCGAATAGATGTAATCTCGTTACCAGCGAAAAAGTGTCAAAGTAATCAAGACCTTCTAGTTGTCTAAACCCTTTGACACTAACCTTGCCATATATTTATAAATAGCACCATCAACTTTCATTTTCCTTTTGAAAATCCACTTAGAATCCATACATTTATTTCCTAGAGGAAGATCAACAAATTCCTAAGTATGATTACTTATATGGATTCTATCTCACTATTGTCTGCCTCTTTTCACAGTTGTACTTCCAAGAAAGACATAGCTTCTTTAAAAGTTTGAGGCTCATTTTCTAACAAGAATAACAGAAAATCTGCTCCAAATGAAGTAGACGTCCTTTGACATTTACTACGCCTTGGATTCTCCTTATTAGGAGTATTTTCTTTTGTTTCTTCCAGGGGTCGCTTAGATTTTTCACTAGACGACTCGCATTCCTTTTTATACGGATAAATATTTTTAAAGAATTCAGCATTATCTGATATACCATTGTATTAATATGTTTGTCGAGATTTTATGATTTATGAACCAGAAAACGATATGCCTTACTATTTGTTACATATTCGATGATAACGCACTCAACAATTTTTGTCCTATTTTTACCCTTTAGGTTTATGACTTGTACTTTAGCCAAATAACCCCACACTTTAAAATATTTCAAGTTGGGCTTTCTTCCTTTCCATTTTCATATGAAATGGATTGTGTTTTGTCACAAAAAACTCGATTGAGTATTCGGTTAGCTGTAAGAATAGCTTCCCCCACAAGTTGAGGAGTAAACCAAAACATATCAACAAAGTATTCATCATCTCTTTTAATGATCAATTCTTTTTTTCGCAATCTCATTTGATTGAGGTGTGTATGGGTTGTTGCCAGATGAATAATACCATATTTCAAAATATATTTCTTTATATTCACCACCCCTATTGCTTTGTAGTGCTAATCACATGAACTGTTATTTGTGTCACGACAGAGCCAGAATAAATGGTGAAGTTTTTAATCTTCAAACCAATCTGACACAACCAGAATTAATAAATGATAAAGTTTTTAATCTTTCAACCGAGTAATATCTGATACAACCGGGTCTAATAAACAGTAAAAATTTTAATCTTCAAACAGAATAATAAACTGAAGTAGAAAATCACAAAGATTTTAATCACCAAATCGAGTAGAAAGTCACTTAGACTTTAATCTCCATTAATAAGTAGAAAGTAACAAAGACTTTAATCTCAACGAACGAGAAGAAAAACACGCAGATTTTAATCTCTAAGCTGGGGGAAACCACAAAGAGTTTTGTCTCCATAACTGGAGTAAAAATCACAAGGATTGTAATTCCCTTTCCAACTGACTTTTTCAACTAAAACCATTACAACACTTTAAATAGTTTGATCTCTTACTATAATCAAATAAATATATGTACATTTTTACGTATCTCAAAAATATTTTCAAGTATTAGTGTAAGCCTAATTCACATCTTACAAACCTTAATCTTTCACATTAGCATGTTACCAAATTATAAACCAACAAATTGATTAAAAGGAATAACAAAATTAATTAAATACGTGTTATTCTCAATCATGCATATAATTCCAAGTTTTGTTATAAGAGATCATCACACAATAAACATCTAACCCTAACATATATATATATATATATATATATATATATATATATAATATGTATATATATATTGAATTTTATAAATCACAAGGATAAGTAATTAATAATAGAAAAAAGAAAGTAGAACCCGAATTTCTCTGTTGCCTCTTCTTTGACGTGAAGAAGAGGAGCCACTTTCTTTTTTATCCATTGCTTTAGTTTTGTTTCTTTGGCCATCTCCAAATTCAAAATAGCAATGAAAACTCTTCTAATTATTGTTCTTGTTTTCTGCAATTCTCTAGTACAAGTATTGCATTAAATTTGATATTCAACCACCATTTTATTGTCTTTCATACTTGCTATAATCATCGGCTTTAAAATAAAGAACTCTCCAATAACTTAAACGGTGCCACAAAACTACAGGGTTTGTTGTGCGTCATTCGATGTCGGTCATAACAAAGAAGCAATAATGGAAGAAGAAAATTCCACCCTTGGAAGCATTATTCACCGGAAAAGTCCATATGGTGGCAGAGCCATGGTAGAAATTATGAGAACTTCATAATCCAAAAGTATCACATATATGTTTGACTAGGTATAAATATCTGTTAAGGAGCTTCCACCATGGCAGAACTTGAAGATTCTAGAAGAAGAAGAAATGAGAGAAAGGCAATCTCTATTATTAGCTAACGAAGAAGAGGAATGAATCGTTGTACAACACTATCAACTAACTACTGTATTTATACAAAATATCAACTAACTAATTTTTAGTAGTTATAACTAATTACTCCTAACTAATAAATAGCTACGACCCACTATACTCAACACTCCCCCTCAAGCTGAAGGATGAAATAAATCTTTCATTCTCAGCTTGCCTAATAGGTATTCATATTGTGGCTTGTATAGACTCTTAGTCAACAGATCTGCTAGCTGCTCAGTTGTTCTGGTATGTTGAGTTTTAATCAGACCTTGAAGAAGCTTTTCTCTCACAAAATGACAATCAATGTCAATGTGTTTGGTTCGTTCATGAAAGATAGGATGAGCTGCAATTTGTATAGCAACCTTGCTATCATAATGCAACTGTATAGGTTGTACTAGTTCAGTTCCTAGCTCCTTAAAGAGTCCTGTTATCCACACCACTTCTGCTACAGTAGAGACCATATTTCGAAATTCAGCTTCAACAGAGCTCCTGGACACAGTTCCCTATTTTTTAAACTTCCATGATATCAGTGCTTCACCAAATTTCACTGCATAGCCTGTCACTGATCTCCTTGACTCTACACAAGCTCCCCAATCAGAATCACAGCATGCAAACAGAGATTTGCTTACTTTTGCAGGCATAACCAGTCCAAGTCTAGGAGCAGTTTTGATATACCTCACCACTCTTTGGGCAGCTTCCATGTGAGACACCTTAGGTACATGCATATACTGACTGAGAACTTGAACCACAAAGGCAATATCAGGCCTTGTCATGGTTAAATGCAACAACCTTCCAACTAGTCTCTGATATCCTCCCTTGTCTTCAAGTTCCTTATCAACTGTAGATCTAACATCTGGTATTTGCTTGTCAAACTCAATGGATGTGAGCTTGTGATTGAACTCCAGAGGTGTTGCTGCTGGCTTTGCACCTGCTAGTCCTAGTTCAAAAACTAGTTCTAAAGTATACTTCCTTTGGTACATAACTATTCCTTCCTGAGATCTAGAGAACTCAATCCCTAGAAAGTATTTACGTTTACCAAGATCTTTTATCTTGAACCTCTCCTGCAAATCCTTTCTGACTTGTTTGATCAGTTTTAGACTACTTCCAGTTACTAAAAGGTCATCTACATATACTAGAATAACTACTAACCCTAAATTCATCTTCTGAGTAAACAAAGGATAGTCATAGTACCTTTGAGCAAATCCCATATCTATAAGAGCTTCAGTTAGTTTCAGGTTCCACTGCCTAGGTGCTTGTTTTAATCCATAGAGTGACTTATGCAATCTACACACATGCTGACACCCCCCTGGCTTGAAGAGCCATTAGGAACATGTATATACATCTCTTCAAGAAGATCTCCTTGAAGAAAAGCATTGTGAACATCCATTTGGAACACATACCATCCTGAAGTAGTAACTAATGCAACTACAGCCCTCACAATAACCATTTTAGCTACAGGAGAAAAAGTTTATGTGTAGTCCAACCCTTCTTGTTGACTGTAACCCTTGGCCACCATCCTGGCCTTATATCTCTCCACTTCACCAGATGACTTGTATTTGACTTTAAACACCCACTTGCAACTATAGGAATCTTGTCGGGAGGAAGAGGAATAATAGACCAGGTGTTGTTTTCTTCAAGAGCTGTAATTTCAGCTTACATAGCCTCAACCCACTTGGGATCTCTACTTGCTTCTGAGAAGGATTTGGGTTCCACAATAGCTGAGAATGCAGCAAGGGAAGCTTTATAATCAAAGGACAACTGATCATAAGCCACATAGTTTGACATTGGATATGCAGATTTCTTTGGTGGAACGACATAATCTGCTAGCCACACATGTGGCTTGGTGGTCCTAGAGGACTTCTTGTGTGCTATGGAAGGAGCAGATGGTTCACAAGCTGAGGCATGAGGAGAAATTGGTGAAGATAGATTAGACTGACCATGATCTTAGGAACTGAGATAGAAGGAGAGGAGGTCTCAGCTGAGAGGCTGCAGGGAAATCAGCATCAGCAGAAGAAGAATCATCAGAGAAAACAACTGATTATGTAGGTTGTTCTACAAACTCCAATACAGGAAATAAGGGAGAACCACCAGAAGACATATGCTTGAAGGGGAACACTTCTTCTTTGAACACAGTGTCCCTGCTAGCAAAGAACTTTTTGGAGCACAAATCATAGAGGATATAGCCCTTATGAGAGGAAGAATACCCCATGTGAACAATTGGAATTGCTCTGGGGCAAAACTTATCCCCTTTCTTTATAGTAGTGGCATAAAAAAGGCTGCCAAATACTCTTAGATGCTGTAATGAAGGACTTCTTTGGAAAAACTTCTCAAAGGGAGATTTTCCTTGTAGTAGTACAATATGCAATCTGTTTAGAAGGTAGACTGCAGTAGAGACACATTCTCCCCAGAATTTGAGGGGTAAGAAAGCTTGAAATCTGAGTGCTCTAGCTATGTCTAGGATAGGCCTATACTTTCTCTCAACGACCCTATTTTGTTGAGGGGTATATGTACAAGAACTTTGATGTACTATACCTTGAATCTTCAACAAGGTCTGCATTTGGTCATTAAAAAACTCGGTGCCATTGTCTGTTCTTAGGCATTTGAGTCTGTGATCAAACTGTGTTAAGGCCATTGCTATAAAGTTTTTAATCACCTCAACAATATCTGATTTAGAATGTAATAGAAATAGCCAGGTATATCTAGAATAATTATCTACCAAGATAAAAAAAAAACCTCTTTCCATCATGCGTAGGCACCCTATAGGGTCCCCAGACATCACCATGCACAATGTTAAAGATATATTTAGAGCAAGAAGAGCTAGTAGGAAAAGGTAGTCTTGATTGCTTGGCTATAGGACATATAATATAATAATGTTCCTTCAGCTGCATACTATGCAAAGCATTTACAGATCTGAAGACCTTTAAGGGAGCATGAACTAATCTTTGATGCCACAAAGAAGATACAACACAAGTCTTATTATTTGCTAGTTTAGTACATTTATTTGTGTCACTTGGAATGGTATTTATAATTGAATAGGAATGAGTGCCTAGGTGATTGAGTATTGCTCTGTCTTCTACCTTGAGTTTGTACAGACTCAACTCTTCCTTACCAATCCCCAACACCTTCCCACTTGAGAGTTCCTGAAAGATACAGAAATCAGGATAAAATACTGCTAGACATTGCAACTCCTTTGTGAGTTTGGACACTAAGAGGAGATTATATTTAAACTCTGGAATGTGGAGAATGTTCTCAACTTTTTTATCCTTGAAAAATACCAATATGAGTAATAGACACTTGTTCTTCAATTGGTAAATAGACTTTACTCCTAATATTTTCTGGTATTTCATCATACTTCTCTAGCAGGTGCAAACTATGAACCATATAGTTTGTTGCTCCTGTGTCTATAATCTAGTTACTATGCATCAAGCTTGTCATAAATGCATGTATACTACCTGTTGTCCCTGCAGTGACAACATTGGCAACAGGTTCAGCCTCCTTGTCCTTGTTCAGCAAATACAGAATCTGCTGGTACTATTCCTGAGTAAAGAAGTGAGCTGGAGAAGTTGGTGTCTGATGTCCTTGACCTTATGACTCTGAAGTTGGAATACCAAAACTTGTCACACTGTTAGCCTGAGTATTTTGTGCCTCTCCTTTTATTTTGTTTTTGAAGTCAGAAGGATAGCCATGAAGCTTAAAACAATTCTCTCTAGTGTGACCCTTATATTTTCAGTAATAACACCAAACTGCACCTTTACCTAATGAGTATCTAGGTCTATAACCTCCATTAGAATTAGTATTAGTCTGTCATCCACCATTGTAACCTCCTGTATAACCTCCATTAGAGTTATTATTACTCTGTCCTCCACCATTGTAACCTCCAGTATACACCTTATTGCTCATCATAGCAACTTTATTACTCTCAACATATACACCTTTTCCATTAATTCTCCGACTCTCCACATTAACTATCACAGCATAAGCTTGGTTCAGATTAGGCAAGGGTCGAGTCATGAGGACCTGATTCTTTGCATTCTCATAGGATTCATTTAGCCGTGTGAGGTACTAATACAATTTCTATATCTGATAGTGTTCTACATGTTTCCTTGATTCAGCACAACCACAAGTAGGTGGTAGAGTTAAAGTTTCATACTCGTCCCACAACTCTCTCAATTTAGTGTAATACACAGACACAGAGGATATGCCTTGAGTTAATGTGGTAATTTTCTTGTGCAAATAACAAGCACTAGATGCATTATCTTTATCAAATCTTTCCTGAAGATCCTCCCACATTGTGTATGCATCGGAAGCATAGATCACTCAACTAATTAAACTTGGTGAAACTATATTCATTATCTAAGCAAGTACAATATCATTGCATCTATCCCACAATTCATGCAAACTAGTATCATATCTGTTTTTTCTACAAGTGCATAGGACAAAGCCTAATTTATTTTTACCATGCAATACGATTTTCATAGATCTACTCCAAATAGAATAGTTTTCTGAACTTGAAGCTGAATAGAGATGAGAACAGAACCTTGAGTATCGGAAGGATGAATGTAGAGAGGATGATTATGTTCGACAAGGTCTGTAGACATTGAAGCAGCAACAAGAGAACCAACTACCTCTTCATTGATCGACATTATCATAGTAGCAAATGTTTTACCAGATATCTTCCCAATTTTATCAAATTCACACAAATTTAGACAGGATCTATCCGCGATTCAACCAGAAAATCAAAAATTCCCAAACCCTAGGTTAAGCAGAGATATTTCTATGTTGAAAAATAGCTCGATCAAATCGATGAAAGGTTGATGCTTCGATACAGTTGGATTATTCAAGTTCTCTCACAGTTGAGCTTAAGGAGATCGAGCACCAAGCTCTGATACGATGTTAAGGAGCTTCAACCATGGCAGAACTTGAAGATTCTAGAAGAAGAAATGAGAGAAAGACAATCTCTGTTATTAGCTAACGAAGAAGAGGAATGAATCGTTGTACATCTCTATCAACTAACTACTGTATTTATACAAAATATCAACTAACTAACTTTTAGTAGTTATAACTAATTACTCCTAACTAATAAATAGCTGGGACCCACTATACTCAATAATATCCCACTCTAATATAATTGCACCACTTGGAGTAGGGCATTGACTGGCACCTTTCTAGTATTCCTGTTTGGTCGTTGGCTCACCACAACGATTTTTCTTTCCTTTGCGTAAAACAACGTTCCCTTCTTTTTCTCATATTTTTATAACAGATTAATTCAATGAAGTAGAACGAATCAGTTGATTGATGGTATATATCTTTTAGACTATAGTTAATGGATACTCTTAAATCATAATTCTAATTATATAGACTATGATTCCATACCAGAAAAATTTTCAAATTCCTTTTCGGTTTTGGAGTTTTCAACAACAAAAACCTACTCTTTTTTAGAATTGAAATTCATGCTTTCATGTCTTGAAATAAAGAACCTTTTGTCAGAAACGGCCACGTTATTTGATGTTGGGCATATTTTTATATGTTTTGATACTATTTACTCTATATTTTTACCCTTTTTGATTGTATTTTATATTATATATGCACAACTAAGTTAAGAATTTAATTCTACACTAATTGAGTGTTGATGTAATATTTTTAGGAATAAAGAATGTCAAAATTCGAGACACAAGGAAAGTTGAAAATTTTTGGTCTTATTGGGCGAGACGTAACGAGTAGAAGCGCAAAATGGAGCAACTTTGATGTTGAAGTTGATGCATATGGCGTTAAGGAAGAAACAAGCATCTGACAAGGCAACTTTGACTCCTAACTTAATTGTTTTGTCCCAAGCATTATGCACTTAGTATAAAAGCACAAGTTAAATTCTTAGAAGAGGAGGCGGCAGACTCACTGGATTCAGCGCCAGCGCTTCGCGCTGGTCTGGACGCTGCAGTTGCGAGATTTTTCTATTTTGTCTGGGACAAGGTTATTTCGGCAACTCGTATAAAAGGGGGTCTAAACCTAATTTGGAGGGGATCTAATATATTTTTGAGAGGATAACACACCACTTTGAAGGCGAGAACATAAACCACGCTTGGAGGAGATTTTCAACTAGTTTTTCTTCTCTTCTCTTCCTTTAATTTCATAGTTTATGAGTTCTAGAGTTTTGGGTACTACATGAACGTTGTAGTTTGAAGCTTGAATTGTTCTTATTATTTTATCATATTGATTTATTTATTTAATCTTACACATAATTATTTGATTGCTTGATCACCAATTGAATACTATCTATGAATCTAGGATTGAACTCGGGAGAGGGAATTTTAGATTGCAAATAAGATTGAATAGAGCAAGATCTTGAACTCGAGCATCAGGAACGGATTTACGGTTAGGATAGGGATATACCTAATCGTCTTGCTTGGTTGTTATACGGGAATTATTAATGTGTTCTTGATAATCCTAATTCCATAGAACTATAAGCGTTAGGTTAGCTTGAATAGGCGAGTAGTACTTCAGGAGAATACTACAAGTAATATTAACCATGTCAATCAATAAACTAGATAAATTAATTAGACAATTTAAGTAAAAAACTCAACGAGATTGTTAGCTAACCCATAGCTCTGGAATATTTTCTCCCATTGAATTCATCTCTAAGATTGCAGACTTGTTTTCTTAAATTTTTTAGTTTCGACTCTAGATTAGTTGTAGTTAATAATCTTTAGAAAAGTACTTGAATAGATTAAATGTCTTAGTTTAATTTAGTAAATAGTTAATCACAAGTCTCAGTGGGTACGATATCTGAACTTACAATCCTATATTACTTGTCGACCACGTATACTTGCGTGTGTGTTTGGGAGCAACATTATTCTTTCCGAGAAAAGTTTTGCAATGGAAGCCAAGTATATAAAGCAAGGGTCTTTAACCATTATTCATCATCTGACTTGTGTCCTATTACAAATGGATTTCTCAATGGGTGCAGCAAATTAAGGGGTTGAATACACCCCTGAAAGATATCATCTTGAGTGGATCCAATGTATACCAGAATTTTGAAATCAAAGCCCCAACTTGACGCCTCTCTTCATCTTTTCTTTGTGTGTGATCTTCTCATTGGCTTCGTAAGGATACGCTTGAATTCAGCCTATGATCCGCAACACATAGCAGTATCACACAGTCACTACTCTTGATTCTTTTTTAAATTTCTTAAGCTTGTTATAATCTGTGTTCGAAATCAGAAAATTAGAGAAGTAAAAAAAATAATAGTTCAATAAAATAAAACATAAAATAATTTTCAAGTCCACAAGTTGCCCGTGTGTCCTTAAGGAATTTTATCCCCTCAATGTTGACTAAGGTTATAGATTTTTCCTCCCAAGATAGAACGGAAAAACTATTCTGTAATACTGGCAATCGAAATTACAGAACTTCAGCGAACTCAACAAACGGAGCAAATCACACTTGACACTTTGTTTATTTAGAAAAACAATGTAACAATGTAGAAAAGAAGGGAGAAGTATTCAGATTTTCTATGTTTGAAAATGAGGTCAAGTCTCTAAATTTATAGACAATGAAAGGGTGAGATAGAAATGGTGCAATTCAAAAGGTAATTCTTCCATTTTTCATTAACACCCTTTAGAAAATAGCCAACAACTATTTCACTTGAAATACTCCTCAACTTACTTTTCAACTTCAGCTTCCTGGTGAAGCGCTTTTAAGTAAATCTAGAGCCTTATGGAATCATATCAAAAACTGCATGAGCGGCTGTTCTCATGTTGTTTAATTTGGACAGTAGCAACTAGTGGAAG
This sequence comes from Nicotiana tomentosiformis, assembly GCF_000390325.3. NCBI lineage: Eukaryota > Viridiplantae > Streptophyta > Magnoliopsida > Solanales > Solanaceae > Nicotiana > Nicotiana tomentosiformis. The sequence continues at coordinate 86,320,441 of NC_090816.1, read as the reverse complement.
TGTGCAGGACAAAGGCTTAAACAAATGGCTCCTCAAAATTCAAATGCTTTAGTTACAATTAAAGGTCATTCAAGATTGTATTAGACCTTGTTTGCTTAGAGTATTAACGAAGAAGAGTACTGTTTACCCTTAAAATTGGATAACAATTAAACTTATAATGTGGTCTTAAGGATACATGATTTTATCTAATACCAATTGATAAATGTGAAGATTAATAACAGAAAATGAACTATAAAGTAAAGCAAACCAGTGTTAGAATGGAACTCAGCCCTCGAGTTTGGATACTCTCGAACTGGTTGATGCAAGAATAATTAAAGTATAACAAGCTGATGAACAATAGTATAAACGAGAAAGAGAATTATATTGCTTTTATATTTGTTAACCGTGTCTCCTACAAATGATTAGAACCTCCTTTATATAGTAGAGGAATCCCACTTCTGGTATGATTCTAATTACAGAAGGAAATCCTATGATTAGCTAATTAACCGTTTCTGATTTAATCCGTTTCGAGATTTACGCCATGATCCTCGACCAGTCACCGAGATTTACGCCGTGATCCTCGACTAGTCAGGGATATCTCGCCTTTCTGTTATTATGCTATCTTCGATCTTGCTCGATGTCTGTCTCATTTGGCTTCGATCGCTACTAGCCTCGATCTCGACAGGTACCTCGGTTCTGAACTCGGTACCTAGTCCTCGTGATTTAGTCTGTTTTGTTATGAGGCCATCTTTCGATGCAATCTCCTGGTCTCGGTCAAATAGTAAAATTAGATGGGCCCGATTTTAATCATATACAGATAGTCCCCTCATTTTTTGGAGTGTAGTGACAAGAAACGAATTTAGCCTTCGATATTTTTACCTCGGCTTGTCATGATGTCATCCTCGTGACGTAAGCGACGGAAGTGACCAAAACGTCCCGTATGTACAGTTACCAAGGCATTAAATGTGCGTCAGTCGATGGTCGGCCACCGCCAATTTTGAACCATCGTTATGAAATCTATAAATAGCTCCTCTCTTCACCATTTCGAACTTTTACTTTCACATTTTCAATCTCCAAAGCTTTTTACATCTTCTAAGTTCTTCATCTGCAAATCTACGATTTTCACTGCTAACCTTTTCTTAGAACACCAAATCTTATCATCTCCATCTATTTTTAACTTCAAATCCAAATAGCGAAAACATCAAAGACTGTTCCTCAAAAGGAAAACGCTTCTTCATCGCGGCCGGCGGGCGACAAAACACCGATGGAGCCGCGCCCTGAGGAGTGTGTTCCCGGGGGTACATCCTCACTTCCGACTTTAAGACCGATAAAGCCTCGTCGATTCCCGATCGATGTGAGCCAGTGTCGAGGTATATATGCTCGATAACCGAGGGATACCTTAAGCAGGTAAAGAAAGACTGCAACTGGGAGGGCAAAGAGGTGGTAATACCGACCCCCGAAGAGGACATCACCACCCATGTGGAAGGGTTTCTAAGTGTTTACACTTACCCTTTCACGCTGGGCTCCCTCGACCCTGTTGTCGTTGATTTTTGCCGTCAATATCAAACAACCCTAGGCCAAGTCAATCCTTCATTTTGGCAAATTGTTATGCTTCTCCGATTCTTTGTGAGCAAAGTCGAGGGGATGCCTTTCACCCTCGACCACCTCATCAGGTTGTACAGCCCTCGCCTCTATCAAGAAGAGTTGATAAAACTCCAACGTCGGGCTACCAAAGTGCTGTTCTCGAGTATAGATGAGGACAAGGACCAAGGCTGGATGGGCCGGTTCGTTCGAATGAGGACTTCTGACCTAATCCCGGCCGAGAAGATGCCATTTCCCGAGAAATGGAATATGAAGCGTAACTACAATATCATTGTTAGCTCCTATTTATTATTTTGCTCCTTTGCTTCTTCTCATCGATATCCTTTTCCGTGATGTAGCGGTCTCTTGGATGCCCGGTGCAATTCCTAACCTCAAGAGCTGGGTTCGGGACCTGGCCTCGACCTCTATATATGTCGAGCGCTCATGGCGGGATTTATCAAAGGGCCAATGGGAGGCCAAAACTCATGGTAAGCCCCTTTTCCACGTCTTTGATGATTTTGTTAAAGCATTTCTTACTTAATTTTCTTTCATACAAACCTTGGCAAAGATGCTGTCATGAGGCCCTTATCTTGTCTCGACCCAAAATCCCACCACAGGCGTCGTGATGGCACCTAGTCTTTAAGACTAGGTAAGCCAATTTCAATTACATTTTTGAAGCCCTTTTTGTTTTTTTAAATTAAATAGGTAATCAAAACTAACAACGGAACAAATATGAATATACAACCTCCTAAGACTGGTAGTACTGAGTCACGAACTCTAACTGAATACATGGGATGATCACGAGGACCGAATATGCAATACTGTTTGATTACAAATTAACAGTACAATAAAATGAAAAGACCCCAAGGGACTGCGACGACCAAGCAGCTCTATCTTGAATCCTTACGATCCCGCTTTAACTTTGCTCAAGTCCGATATCTCCAATACCTGGCTCTGCACAAAAATGTGCAGAAGTGTAGTATGAGTACACCACGGCCAGTACCCAGTAAGTATCAAGACTAACCTCAATGGAGTAGAGACGAGGTACAGTCAAGACACTCACTAGTCTAATAACATGTGCAATATAATATACAAAATAATAGAAAACAAATAACATCAAGGCAACGTAAAACAACCAATTATATGCACATTAAGACAATAAAATCACCATTTAATATCGCTCAACAATTAATAAATATAATTACACCCAGTTAAATCAAGTTCTTTAATTAAGTATCTTTCACACATAATTCTTACGAATAAAACTCTTTTTCAAATATAATTTCATCGAATAAATATCTTTCAAATTTAATTCTTTTATATAATTCTTCTTGAATAAAAATCTTTTCAAATAAATATTTTGAATATAATTCTTTCGATTAAAGAGTCACCACGTGACACCTCATTTCAAAATCATAAAAATACGGGTCTCGGCCCATTTTTATATTTTTTTTGTAAACACGGGTCTCAGCCCATTTTTCATATTTCCACGGCACCTCGTGCCCATAATTAAATCATCATATTTTCCCGGAACCTCGTACCCTTATTTCATATCACAACTGCACGGACAATTCACGTGCCAAATATCATTATCATTTCATCACAGCACCACGTGCCCATATTTCATATCACAACTGTACGGACAATTCATGTTCCAAATATCCTCATTATTTATTCACGGCACCTCGTGCTCACATTTTATTTTATAAACTGCCTAGCAATAGCCACATGCTCTCAATTTCAACTTAAATCAGATTGTTATCAATTTAGCAATAACAAGACAAATTGCATAGGGTATAAAAATAAACACAATAAAATCACAACGTCACATGAAAATTATTGACACTACAACCCCACATCATCACATATCGTCCCTGACAATCGCCACCCTTATCGCTCCTATTGCCACCCTTACCACTCCTATAGCCACCCTTATCGCTCCGCCCAGACAATATCAATAGCCACCCTTATCGCTCTATCCAGACAATATCAATAGCCACCTGTATCGCTCCTATTGCCACCCTTATCGCTCTTATAGCCGCCCTTATCGTTTCGCCCAAACAATATTCCAACAAACACAATAACAATGAAATGCCACCCTTATACACACATAATATCAACGGTGAAATGCCACCCTTGTCTCCCTAAAATAATAACTCACACAACACAATAATTTACACGGAAAATTAACACGGCAACATAATAAAATCAATTCATATCACAATTTGCCCAATGGTCACAACCAAATTCCAAAGATATAACAAAATCAATTAATTTCACAACAAATAGCCCAAGGCTCCACACAATGTATATAACACCCAAAAATAATCAATAGAGATAGAAATTACTCAGCATAAAGCAAAACCTTCATTAATGCAAATTTAGATAATTATATTAACACTTATTCTTAAGCTCGCTTAAATTAATTATTTGCATAAGAAAATTCATATTGGAATTAATTTTCAAGAAATATTAAACCAATAATACTCACGAAATTTCATAAATATTTCAAGTAACAATCACATCAAATTATCATATAAAAACAAATTCAAAAATAGGGATTTAGGCATGGCAAACAGATGATTTAATAATTTTTCATAATTTCCTAATTTACTACACAATAATGCTTAAGACTTCAATTCATTGAATTTTGCACGTATAAGCCCGAGTACGTACTCGTCACCTCGCGTATACGGCTTTTCACATTTCACAAATGGCACATAAGACTCAATACCGAAGATGTAATTCCCCCACTCGAGGTTAAGCAAGACACTTACCTTTTTGAAGTTATGCCGATATTTCAAAATCGCCTTCTTGCTTGAATTTACCTCCGGACCGCTCAAATCTATCCAAATTAATTGCATAACTTCATTAAAATTCATCGGAAATAATTCCGGATAATAATACGCCGACTTAAAAATTTATTCTAAAAAGTCAACAAAAGCCAACGCGGGACCCGCTTCTAGGAACCCGACATAATTTTCACAAAATCTGAACACCCATTCCGATACGAGTTCAACGATACCAAATTTATCGAATTCCAATAAAAACTCGACCTCCAAATCTTAAATTTTCGTTTTTAGAAGATTTTGTAAAAATCTTGATTTCTTCCATTTAAATCCGAATTAAATGATGAATATAACTATATATTTATGAAATATAATCACTTTTGGATATAGGACACTTACCCAAGTCAAAGTCGTGAAAAATTCCTCCAAAATTGCCCCAAAATCGAGCTCCAAAATCCCAATCGAAAATGACAAAATGACTGATTTTTGGTCCTTAAATGTTTCTGCTCAGTTCGCTTCTACGAACATAAATGCCTCATCTGCGTCCTTGCTTTGGATTTATCCAATTTTGTCCATGAACATAAGTGTATTCCAGCAGTTGTATAGTGGGTTATATGGAGAAAAATAAATGCTCGAAGCATTGAAAGACAAGGTCAAGGTAGTTAATCTTAAACTCAATTATACATACCTTAGTTTCAGCTGGGTCGACTTCCTCAATTCTTACATACTGTAAAATTCTTTCTTTTGTGGATGAACTAAATTAGCATTTGCGATCCTCACCGGTAGTCCAAATTTTCGCACCTGCGGATAGAAGCATCGCATCTGCGATGTCGCTTCTGCGACGAAATATCGCTTCTGTCAGAATCATGCCCAGCTTCTGCCTCAGTCCGCTTCTGCATCTTCAAGACACGCACCTGCGATAGCGCAGGTGTGCAAGACTATCCGCATCTGCGACGTCCCTCCAGCTCTGCCCAGGTCGCTTCTGCGATGATTTCCTCGCGCTTCTGTGATGAAGATTCCGCAGAAGCGACGAACCCACATGCTGCCCAGAAACAGCAGCAAATTCCAGCAGCTATCTAATCCAAAAAAACAACTCCGTTAACCTTCCGAAATCCACCCGAGACCCTTGGAACCTCAATCAAATATACCAACACGTCCCAAAATACACTACGAACTTAGTCGAGGCTTCAAACCACGTCAAACAATGCCGAAATTACGAATCGTGCATCGAATCGAATTATAAGTTTTCAAATCTTCCAACTTCTATATTTTGCGCCGAAACGTATCAAATCAATCCGGAATGACTTCAAATTTTACACACAAGTTATAATTGACTTAATGGAGATATTCCCATTTCTGAAATCAAAATCTGACCTCGTTATCAAAAAGTCACACTTTGGTCTGACTTTTCCAAAATCTTATATTTTCCAACTTTCGCCAAAATGTGTCGAATTGTCCTACGGACTTCCAAATCCAAATCCGAACATACTCCCAAGTCCAAAATCATCATACGAAGCTATTTCCATCCTCGAAGTTCTATTCCGGGGTCGTTTGCTCAAAAGTCAACTCTCCGATCAAACTTCCCAAAAATTCAACTTTCGGCATTTCAAGCTTAATTCCACTACGGACCTTCAAATAATTTTTCGGACACGCTTCTAAGTCCAACATCACCATACAGAGCTATTGACATCATCAAAATTTTAATCCGGAGTCTTATGCTCAAAAGTCAACTCTCCGGTCAACTCTTTCCATTTAAGCTTCAAATTAAGGATTGTTCTTTTAATTTAATTTCGAATCTTCAGTAAATCAAACTCGATCACACCCGCGGGTCATAATACATATTGCGAAACTGCTCAAGACCTTAAGTCACTGAACGGGACGTTAATTCTTAAAACGACAAGTCGGGTCGTTACATATCTGGTGAGGAGGAGACTTCGATCCCGACACCGAAACCGACGGAGGACAAAAAGATGAAAAAGACCTCAACCTCTGAGGATCCAGAACCTAAGAAGAAGGTGGCTGGTAAGCCAAGGAAGAACATCATCCTTCTGATCGAAGACTCTGTTCGGCATCTAAGGGAGGAAGACAAAGAAGAGGAAGAAGACGACTCCGGGCTGGTGGCCCGAGTGGGAATGAGCACAGAGGCCCTAAAGGCCACTGAATCGGTGAAGGCTACAGAGACTCCATCTCAAGATGAGGGGGTCTCGGGAAAAGACTTGGGCGAAGTCCCTGAGTCATCGAGGATTGAAGATGTCTCCCACCATAATGAGCCAACGGTGGGTTCGGATGTAGGGGCTGATCTCGAGGCCCCTCGAGATGGAGAGAACGCCCCAAGTGATCTACTTGTGGCAATAGAAATTGGAGGCTCCCCACTGCTCCCCTCGTTTTCTAAGGAGATGATTCAAGAGGCTCGGGACTTGAAGACCCCCTCCATCGAAGGAGCCCACGGAAGGGAGGACCCCTTCCGTGATTACTTTATTAGGGTCGAAGATGCTACCGGCCTGAGCGACTTGGAGATCTCGAGGAAGGACTCGGGTGAGGCATCGAGCCTTTTCAACGAAGCGCAACAAGCTCTGAATCGGGTAAGACTTAACTCCCTTTGTTGGTATTACCCTTGTGTTCATTGTTCTCTTCCTGGCTAACTTCTTTTCTTCTTTATGCGTAGGCCTTAACGCTTCATCGGGAAGTATTTTTTTGGTCTCGAGCTGAGCTGAGTCGGTACGAGGCCAACATTCAAAGGCTTACCGAGGAGAGGAATTCCCTCAACCTTCTCGGTGGTCAAAAAGAAGAAAAGATCAAGGACCTCCAAGCCGAGTTGGCCATGGCTCGATTCCTGAACGGTGGCTAACATTTCAATCTCACAGCTACAGCAGAAGGTCGAGAGGATCGAGCAATTCCGCGAAGAGGTCGACATGATGAAGGTGGAGCTCTTGGGGTGGAAAGAAAGTATGGACCGCTTTGCTGCTAAAAAAGAAGCTGCTCGAGCCCAATTGTCGTTGGTCGAAAGTCAGCTTCGAGGCATGAAGGAGAAGAGCTCAGCTCAGGCAAAGAAAATAGAGGAGCTCGAGGCTCGGTTGGCTTCCGAACTTGAAAAGGCCAAATCTGAAGCCGAAAAGGCAAAGGCCTAGGCAGATGTGATCGTGGCCGTCTACCAGGCCGATGCTGAAGCCGCTCAAGTCCAAGCGAGAGAGGTAGACGAGACTGCTCAAACTCGAGCATATTATATTGCTGAGCTCGCCAAATTCCAATCTCGGAGGGAGACCCTCGAGGAGATCCATGCTTGAGGTTTCGATCTTACCGACGAGATAATAAAGGCTAGATAGCTTGAAGATGATGCTGGAGCTCTGGCCTCTTCCGATGATGATAATGATGATGGCAGCAAGAGCGGGTCCGAGAATGGGGAGGACCTCGATGGAGAAGAAGCTGCCCTGAGGAAAAATTGGAATCTTAGCCTTTTTCTTTTTTGATTTTTGTTGCGGGACCCTGATCGGTCCTTGTAAATATCTTCGTATATATAAAAGATCCTTTTTCTCTTTGACTTGTCTTTATTCTATTTCCTTCCTCGTGAAAATTCTGTTTCATTCATACTTCATGAAAAGTTTGCTCATAAGTTCGAGGCTTAGGCAACTTTATCGAAGCTGGACTAGTGTAGTCTTAATTGAGTGTAATCGAGTGAGTACTTGATCGAACTCGAAATAGGGTGACCCCTAGGTTTTTATTGAGTGAGGATGATTTCTCGAACTTAAAAATAAAAAGGCCCTTTAGGCTCTTGAATTAGGCCGATACGACCGTAATAAAAAGAATAGTTTTCTCCCCCTTTTCGGCTTGAAAAGTTTATTGTTTAATCATATAAAATATGTTATACCTTAGTATGAAATAAGGGATTTGCTCGAGAGTTCGAATGATTCTGTACCTATTAGGGTTTGTAATGGTCGATATTATCGAGACCCTTTGTTTTGTAATACCTTAACATAAAATAGAGAATTTGTTTGAGAGTTCAAATGACTTTGTACCCATTAGGGTTTTTGAAGGTCGATATTATCGAGACCCTTAGTAACTCAGCCGAGGGTAGCCTTTTTAACCGGTTTATGAAAATATTCGAAGGCCTATTTTATAATGAAAATCGGACGTCTCCGAACCATGTTAATTTGGTCGTAGCCTTTAACTTTGGGATTCGCCTTTTGGGCTTGTTCCCCTGTTATACTTCAAACTTATTTGAAGTATCAGTCCCCGAGTGGGGTGGCCATGGCCTATAAAATCGAGGGTTGCCCTTTTAAGGTCTTACGATCTCGAGATTTTAGTAATTCGATCATGTCAATTGTTTCCCGAGTGCGGGGTCAATTGTTCGAACTTTGGTTGTGACTGACCCTTAAGCCAGTTTCCATAATAGATCACAAGCACACCATTGTAAAGTAAGGAAAACCACTTTTTTCAATAGATTAACATGCATACATGGTTGCCATTAGGGCTCGAGTAATCTACATGGGCGTGGTTTGTTTGACCATTTTACCCTTACAAAATTTACCTATCGAAACCCTGTCGGCACGAAGTATTTTTCTTGTAACTATCCGAGGGTGATGCCCCCAAGTATTCGAGGTTGATTGTAAAGGAGCCTCGGATACTGTTGAATTGCTCTAAGTTAGCACGAGCAATGGTTGCCTCGTTAAAAACCTCGCCGGAAAAATCCATTTAGGACAAAAATCGGTCTAAGGTAAAAAGAGTTCAACGCGTGCTTTCAGACCTAAGGAATTTATGTTTGAAGAATCCTTTGATATCTTCAATTAAATACCTGCAAATGGTTAGTATAAAATATAAACGAAAGTGGAGAAGGTCGTATCTTAGAAGTAATATCGTTTGAGGAGTGATATGTTCCAATTATTTGGTAATTGTTCGCCGTTCATTGTTCGAGGACCTGATACGGTCCCTCCCAGTTCGGGCCAAGTTTTCCTTCATTTGGGTCTCGAGTATTGAGGGTGACCTTCCTCAGAACCACGTCCCTGATTTTGAAGTGTCGAAGATTGGCTCTTCGATTGTAGTATCTTTCGATCCAATGTTTCTGTGCGGCCATTCGAATGAGGGCGGATTCCCGTTTTTCATCTAGCAATTCGAGGCTTGTATTCATAGCCTCATGATTTGACTCTTCTGTTGCATATCGAAACCTGACGTTGGGTTCCCCGACTTCAACCGCGATCAGAGCTTCGACGCCATATACTAAAGAGAACGGTGTTGCCCCCGTACTGGATTTTGGCGTTGTTTAAAAAGCCCAAATGACTTCGGGCAATATTTCTCTCCATTTTCCCTTAGCGTCGTTCAATCTTTTCTTTAGATTTTGAATGATGGTCCTATTTGTCCATTTAGCCTGTCCATTCCTACTAGGGTAATATGGCATTTATAGGATCCTTTTTATTTTGTGATCTTCGAGAAACTTTGTCACTTTGCTGCCGATGAATTGCTTTCCATTGTCGCATACGATCTCGGCAGGCATCCCGAATCAGCATATAATGTGGTCCCAGATGAAGTTTATGACTTCTTTCTCTCTAATTTTCTCGAAAGCCTGTGCTTCAACCCACTTAGAGAAATAGTCAGTCATAAACAAAATAAATTTAGCTTTACCTGGGGCCGATGGTAGAGGGCCGACGATATCCATTCCCCATTTCATGAATGGCCATGAGGATAAGACTGAGTGGAGTTGCTCTCTGGGTTGGTGAATCATCGGCGCATGCCTTTGACATTTGTCGCACTTTCGAACAAACTCTTTTGTATCCTTTTCTATATCGGCCCAATAGTATCCTTCTCTGATGACTTTGTGAACCAATGATTCGGCACCAGAATGATTTCTGCAGGTGCCCTTGTGGATTTCTCGTAGGACGTAGTCGGTACCTCCTGATCCCAAACATATTGCCAATGGTCCATCGAACATCCTTCTATATAGTGTTCCATGTTTGGCCAATGTGAATCGTGCGGCCTTCGTACGTAGAGTCCTCGATTCCTTAGGATTCGATGGAAGCTTCCCGTTCTTTAGGTACTCGATATATTTGTTCCTCCAATCCCAGGTCAGACTTGTGGAGTTGATTTCAGCATGGCCTTCTTCGATTACTGACCTTGAAAGTTGTACGACAGTCCCCAAGCTAATCTCGTTGTCTTCGACTGATGACCCCAAATTTGCAAGGGCATCGGCTTCGCTGTTTTGTTCTCGAGGCACATGCTGTAGGGTCCATTCCTTAAACCGATGTAGAGTCACCTGTAGTTTGTCCAAGTACCTCTGCATTCGATCTTCTCGAACCTCGAAGGTTCTGTTGACTTGGTTTATCACAAGCAGGGAGTCACATTTGGCCTCGATAACCTTTGCTCCTAAACCTTTAGCTAGCTCAATACCTGCAATCATGGCCTCATACTCGGCCTCATTGTTAGTTAACTTGAAAGTTTGGATAGCTTGTCTAATTGTATTACCCGTGGGCGGCTTCAAAACAATACTTAGCCCGGACCTCTTCACGTTTGAAGCGCCGTCTGTGAAGAGGGTCCACACCCCCGATGATGTACCCGACTTTAATAATTTCCTTTTCGACCTCGGGTATGAGGCCTGGCATAAAGTCGGCCACGAAGTCCGCTAAGATTTGAGACTTGATGGTCATCCAGGGTCGATACTCGATATCGTACCCACTGATCCCGACGACCCATTTGGCCAATCGGCCCGAAAGTTCGGGCTTATGCAAAATATTGAGAAGGGGATAAGTAGTCCCCACACAGATCGGGTGACACTGAAAATATGGTTTTAATTTTCTAAAGGCGCTTATTAGGGCAAGCGCTAATTTTTCTAAGTGTGGGTACCGGGTCTCAGCCTCACCTAAAGTTAGACTAATATAGTAAATAGGAAATTGCATACCTTGCTCTTCTCGAACTAGGACCCCACTTACCGTGATTTTCGAGATTGCTAAGTATAAGTAGAGTCGCTCGTCCGCTTTCGGAGTATGAAGTAGTGGCGGGTTCGAGAGGTGACACTTTAATTCTTCCAATTCTTGTTGGCATTCCAAGGTCCATGAAAAACTGTTCTTCTTTTTGAGCAGTGAGAAGAACCTGTAACTTCTATCTGAAGACCTCGAGATGAATCGGCCTAGGGCGGCTATGCGCCCTGTTAATCTTTGTACGACCTTAATATTGTCCACGACTGTGATGTCTTCGATTGCTTTAATCTTATCGGGGTTAGTTTTGATCCCCCGATTTGATACCATAAAGCCGAGGAACTTGCCCGAGCCAACCCTGAATGCACATTTCTCCGGGTTGAGCTTCATATTATATTTCCTTAGTATATTGAAGGTCTCATGCAAATGTGTCAAATTGTCCTCTGCTCGCAGGGACTTAACTAGTATATCATCAATATAAACCTCCATTGATTTGCCTATTTGTTCTTCGAACATTCGATTTACTAAGCGTTGATAAGTGGCACCAGTATTTTTTAGTCCAAACGACATTACATTATAACAATAGGTACCGTACTTAGTGATAAACGAAGTCTTTTCCTGATCCTCCGGGTTCATTTGTATTTGATTGTACCCGGAGTAGGCATCGAGAAAACTAAGGATCTCGTGGCCGGCCGTGGCATCGATCATGTGATCGATATTCGACAGAGGAAAAGAGTTTTTAGAACATGCTTTGTTTAAATCTTTATAGTCTACGCAATTCTGAGTTAATTTCCCTTTTTAGGGACTACGACTACGTTTGCTAACCATTCAGGATATTTTACCTCCCGAATGGATCCTATTTTGAGAAGTTTGGTTACCTCGTCCTTGATGAATGCATGTTTTACCTCAGACTAGGGCCTTCTCTTTTTGTTTTATCGGGCGGAACTTCGAATCCAAGCTCAGTCGATGTGTAGTGATCTCCGGTGGGATCCCTGTCATATCTAGGTGGGATCAAGCAAAACAATCCATATTATTGATAAGAAATTTAATGAGTTTTTCCCTAAGCTCGAAGGTTAACTCGTTCCCAGGTATACCTTTCGATTGGGTAGATGTTCGATCAGTATGACTTGCTCCAGCTCTTCGACTGTCGATTTGGTGACGTCGGAATCCTCGGGGATTATGAAGGATCGAGGGATCCGGTAGTCATCGTCCTCATCTGTTTCCTGCTTCTCCAACTGAGTAGAGGCTGGTGGCTTGGTTTCTATTTAGCTTCCTGTTTTCTTTTGGACTCCGATCCCTTTGTTGACGAAAGCGCCGATAGTGGGTATTACTTCATCGACTGCGAACATCTCTTTGGCAGTATGTTGTTCCCCATACATCATTTTTACTCCATCTGGTGTTGGGAACTTCAACATTTGGTGAAGGGTTGAGGGGACCACCCTCATGTTGTGAATCCAGGGTCTTTCGAGCAGTGCGTTGTATCTCATATCGCCATCGATCACGTGGAACTTTGTTTCTTGAATAGTTCCAGCTACATTTACTGGTAGGATGACTTCACCTTTATTTGTTTCACTCGCCATGTTGAAGCCATTGAGAATCCGAGCTGCGGGTACGATCTGATCTTGTAGGTCGAGCTGCTCCATGACCCTCGATCGAATAATATTGGCCGAGCTTCCTGGATCAATTAAAACACGTTTAACCTGAATTTTATTCATAAGGATAGAGATTACCAAAGCATCATTGTGGGGTTGTGAAATCCCTTCTTCTTCCTCATCATTGAATGATAAAGTGCCTTCTGGCACATAGTCTCGAGTTCGTTTTTCCCTGGTGATTGATACTTTAGTGCATTTGAACACGGGCCCTTGTGGAATATCGACCCCACTAACGATCATGTGGATCACGTGCTGTGGTTCTTCCTGCTCGTTTTTCCTATTTGCATCCCTGTTTCTGAAATGGTTTTTAGCTCGGTCGCTCAAGAATTCTCGAAGGTAACCCTCATTGAATAGACGGGCCACCTCCTCCCTCAGTTGTCTGCAGTCTTCGGTTCTATGACCATGTGTATCATGGTATTTGCATATTTGATTGGGGTTCCTTTGGGATGGATCGGCTTGTAGGGGTCTCGGCCATCTAGTATCTTTGACTCTCCCAATGGCTGAAACAATACCTGATGCGTCAATGTTGAAGTTGTATTCTGATAATCGTGGTGCTTCTGTGGGATCGATATGTTTATCAAAGCCACTTTTGCTCATGATCCCTCAAGAGCTCTGTCCTCGATCGTTCCTTCGATCATTTTGGATGGGATTACGTCCTAGGCCGATGTTTCTACGATCTGCATTGTATGGTTGATACCGATCTCTGTTCGACCGGGGTTCTCTGTCGATATCTCTTTGAGTCCTGCCGACGGGCCTGTTTGGATAAACGGAACCGGAAGGGGTCCCCAATTGATCATCCTCGACCCTGATCTTTGACTGGTATCGATTATGTACATCGGCCCAGGTTACCATTGGATATTCAATTAAATTATGTTTTAGCTGTCGTGATGCCACCAAACTGCGTTCGTTCAACCCCTGAATAAAGGCTTGAACAGTCCAATCGTCTGTGACTGTTGGTAGTTCCATGCATTCCATCTGGAACCGAGATACGAATTCGCTCAATATTTCGTTGTCCGTTTGTTTCACCTTGAAGAGCTTCGACTTCCTAGTTGCAACCTTTATTGCTCCGGCATGTGCCTTTATGAAGGAGTCTACAAGTATAGCGAAGGAATCTATAGAATTAGGTGGCAAATTGTGGTACCATATCATTGCTCCTTTAGACAACGTTTCTCCAAATTTCTTCAGTAAAACAGATTCAATCTCTTCGTCTTCCAAGTCATTCCCTTTTATTGTGCATGTATAAGAAGTGACATGCTCATTAGGGTCGGTGGTCCCATTGTACGTAGGAATTTCTGGCATTCGAAATTTTTTCGAAATGGGTTTCGGAGCCGCACTTGGAGGGAAAGGCTTCTGTACGAATTTCTTTGAATCCATACCCTTTAGAATCGGTGGTGCCCCAGGTATTTGGTCAATTCGGGAGTTGTATATCTCCACTTTCTTGTCATTTGCCTCGATTTTTTTTTCTCCCAATTCAATCCGTTTAGTGAGCTCCTCGAGCATTTTCATAATGGCGGGGTCAGTCCCCGATTCGTTGGTGTTTGACCTTTCCGACACAGGTTCGGTTTTGTGGACGACTTCTGGTTCGATCCTACTCGGTGTTCGGTGTTGATTCTATAGTTGTGCTATAGCGGCTTGTTGAGCCTGTAACATTTCGAATATCAATTGGAGGCCAACCCTGCGTACACTACCTTCGGGATCAACCCTGCGTACACTACCTTCGGGACCTCGATCCCTTCGGGATCAATGCCTAAATTTGAATTTAGGGCGATATGTGAACTGACATCGACGGGATTTGCAATTGATGCTTCTTCGAGGTCAGCCTGAGGCACCTCGATCCCTGGGTCGGCTATATTGTCATTTTTCCCGTGAAATCCGAGGCTGTTGTCACCATGTATAGGCGCTGCTTGTGAGTTTGACATGTTTATCCTGAAAACAAAGATTCTTACGAGAACAAGTGTAAAACAGTGTGTGTTATCAGAATTAGTATTAAGCAATCACTATTATCCTTTGCCCCACGGTGGGCGCCAAACTATTTACCCTTTAAATTGGATAACAATAAACTTATAATGTGGTCTTAAGGACGCGTGATTTCACCTAATACCAATTGATAAATGTGAAGATTAGAAAATATTCTTAGGTTTTGGCATTGATGCTTTATTCACATTTCACTTCGTAACACTATTTTCATAGAATATAGAATGGAGGAAGTGCCATGTGTTTTGACTAATCGCTCTAGATTAATTAACAACCATTGCTTCTATATAAGTTTTCAATTTTACCTATATACCAAATCAATTTTATTTGTGGAGTGAAAAAAGGTAAATAAATTGTAATCTCAAATATAAGACTACCTAATAACTGCGGATAATAAAAGAATTTCAAGCAATAGAATTAAAAGACATCAACCCCACTGACACTGAAAGTATAAGATATACTGTCAGCTCATATTTCGACATTGGGTGTGTACGCTTTTCGGTATTACTAATAGCACAAGCTATAATGTTTCCAATTTTCTGTAATGGAACCAATCATAGTAGTAACTGGTAATAGTGGTGTACCCAAATTCTTTTGTAAACGGTGTCAAGATTTAGAGAAGATAATAACTACAGGAGTATTTACTTTTCACCTTATCTTAGAGGAGGTGGGTTCAATCCTGGGTGTTGGCCTGTTGGTTTTGAATTAAATTAGTGGATGTGGGTTCAATCTTGAACAAACTCCGTTTTCCAATCAAAAGACAAAGGATAGAAAAGCTCCCAATTTTACATAAAAACAAGTATAGATGAGGATCTACCACATGACCTCAAGCGTTCAAATCAAGTGCTCCACCACCAAAATATTTGCTAAACAGTCTCATTCTTTATATTTATATATTCTTTTTGCATATCATTATAAATTCTCCGGTCAAGCGGTGGCTCCTAGACACTCAAGGACTAAATTTGGATGGATTAAAACAAATTGAATCTATTAACCAATTGGATAATAATTCATTCAAAGTTTGCCTGGGACAAGATTATGGCAATTTAAGCTAAATAATAAGTCATAACTCAACCTGTCTCACTCAAAATTTGCTTGATTCTTATATGAGTCATTTGTTTCGTATCGAGCCAAACACAAAAAAATGCTTTCTTTTTCTTTATCATTGCTATATTTGACAAACTAATTAAAAATTTCAATGGTTAGTAACCTTCTTTTGTAGGACTAATTTATGTTATCTTTTAAATGGATTTATATTAATTTAATAAATCACCAAATTCCGACGTAAATTTCAACCTTTCTAGACCAGCAAAATACGGTAAATCCTCAACCACGCTTCCATGTTCTCACCAGTAGGAAAACAAAACACACAGTTCGTGACTTAATCAATTTATGGAGATGAGATGTCAATATCGCATCATAGCATTGATATGACAGTGCGATAGGAGCAAATTTAGGAAAACAGGTGTACGTAGACAAAGGATAAAAGGAGGCAGATAGCACAAGTATGTGTATGAAACGTCCTCTTAAGAGCTGAAGGGTCGTTTAATTTTGTGGATTAGTTATGTAAAGAATACAATATATGAACTAGTCTATACATATTATTAATATTAGCATAGCTAATACAATTATATTCAGTCTCAAATAAGATGGGGTTGACTCTATTAATCCTTATATTTTATTTAAATTTAACTCATATTATTATCAAACCAAATAAAATAAAATAAAAATTAAATTTTATATATATATATATATATATATATATATATATATATATATATATAAATTCATGTTGTCTCCGTATAAATAACACATAGATTAAGGTACAAGTTACGAATACTAATTATACTGGAAATGAAAATACTAACAAACAGAAGATAAATAATATCGAGTTAATTATGCACTGGATTATTTTCTAATACATCCAAGCAAAAGACTGTCTAATCAATTAAAAAGTGGACATTTCTATTTTGTTTATTTTAGGTTAGGTGCCTTTATGGATAAAAAAAATGAAAAATTATTTGTAACGAACCGATAGTCGTTTTGAGTATTAGCTCTTATTTCCGTGTTCCGAAACATCTCATAACTTCATTAGATGTTATATGAAATGCATGTGTGGTCCGTGTTATTTTTCGAAAAGTTTTTACGTGAAATTTTAAAAATAAATGTGACTTTTGGCTTTAAAAACAACTTGAGTTGACCACGGTTAACGTTCTTGGTAAACGATCTCGAATCGGTATTTTGACGATTCCGGTAGGTTCGTATGATTTATTTGACTTGTACGCACGTTTGGTTGGCGTCCAGGATGACCCGAGCGCGTTTCGGTGCATTATGTGAAAGATTGTGAAAAATGAGTTTTCAAGTTGAAATCTTGAGTTTTGAAGATCAATTCTTGTTATTTAATGTTATTTTGATGATTTGAGGTAGCGATCAAGTTTATGTGATGTTATTACACTTGTGTACATGTTCGGTTTGGAGCCCGAGGGGTTCGGGTGAGTTTCAGATTGGTTTAGGACCATTTTGAACTGCTTGTTTTTCTTTTGGTGCACGGTGCTTCGCGATCGCGAAGAATATCTCGTGATCGCGAAGGGGAAACTTTGGGCTAGGGGCTGGTTACTCTTTGCGAACGCGAAGTATTGGGGGGATTACTCTTCGCGAATGTGGCAGACCACTCGCGAACGCGAAGTTTTGGGGATAATCTCGGGGATGGCAGGGATGCGAACACGAAGGCTTGGCTGGGGGAATAGACTTCACAAACACGATGTGGACTTCGCGAACGCGAAGGCCATTAAGTCTGAGTGCTTTGCGAACACGTCAGGTGATTCGCAAACATGAAGAACACATGATGCCCAGTTAAATGAAATATCAAAGTCGGGATTTTGTCATTCTACACTATTTTTGAAAGCTAGAGCTTGGCCTAGAGAGAATTTTGAAGAGATTTTCATTCCTACTTCATTGGTTAGTGATTTTTAACTAGGTTTGATATATTTCCATAAACACCCATTACTTTTTAACCTTTAATCTATGAATTTCATGGTAGCAATTAGGAATTTTGGGTAGAGTTTAGGAATTTAGTAAAATTGAGATTTAGACCTCAAATTGAGGTCGGATTTCGAAACAAATTACATAACCGAACTCGAGGGTGAATGGGTAATCGAATTTTGGTCTGAATCTCAGCTTTTGACCAAGCGGGTCCATAGTTGACTTTTGTTGACTTCTTCCAATTTCATTAAATATTGAATCTTTTTCACTCGTGGGTAGTTTCTAAAGTTTATTTTGAATTATTTGAACTATATTTAGCTAGATTTGATTGGTTTGGAGGCTAATTCTAAAGGAAAAGCCATTGTTGACCATTGATTTGGTTGCGGGAAGAGGTAAGTGTCGTGGTTAACCTTGACTTGAGGGTATTAGGAATTGATCGGTCTATTTGTTACATTATTTATATGTGGGGATGATGGTAGGCTATAATTATGTATTTTAATTGCTTATCACACTCTAATTTACTGTACTTTAATTGATTTGAGCTTTAATCGTTAGTGTTTTGCACTAATTATATATTTTATGCCTTGTATGAGTGATTTCGAGCTATGTAGATATTATGGGATGAGTTCACGCTATTTTGGAGCTTTGAAGTCCGAGTAAAATCCCAAGGATTAAGTTGGAATCGAGTTCAGGGATCAACGGACACTAGTGCATTCAAAAAGAGAAACGAAGAATCGAGCCGGACGTCACCCAGGTGCGCGACCGCGCACTGGGCACGCATGTGGGGCAGTGTACTATGCAAAATACGCGACCAAGTGTGCGAGCACATCTCCAGGTGCGCGTCCACGCACATCCTGTTCGGGAAAAGTCCTACTTCGTGAAGGAGAAGGTGTGTTCGTTTGGGCCCAACCCTACTTGGTATATATACATGAAAAATGGTATTTTTGGGACTTTTGACACGTCTAGGACCTAAGAAGGCTAAGGATAAAGGGGAAAAGCAAGTGCACAAGGATTTCATGATTCAATCCTTACTCAAGACAAGAGTTTGGATCGTTTATGCTTTCCTTTAACTTAAACTTATTTGTGATGAATTACTCCATATCTATGGAGTAGTTCTCTTTAGGGATTGATGGATTTGGTGTATTGATATTTATTTGTGGATTATTAACTCTAGTTTTTATGTATTGAATAATTTTGGGTGTTTTAATTGTTGCATCTATTTTCACATGTTCATGTAATCGAAATAGGCATAACTTGTGATGTTTTGGCATTATCTTGTTGGTTAAGTTCATTGATTCTTCTTAGTAATCGAAAGAGGCTAGTTGAATTATTATTTAGACCTAGTTAGGAGGATAATAGAAAGAGGTTCTCCTAAAGATCAATCCACTACAAATTCTTGCATATCTTCACCGAGCATAAATTAGTTCATATTGTGAGGTTGAGACTTAATCGAGAGAGGAGTTTCTACTGAACGTTGAACTAATAATTGAGTGAATTCGAGAGACTCACTTGAACCTTAGGAGTGAATTAGCTAGAGTTAAATCCCAGACAAATATCTTGCACCTATCCAATCAACCCCTATTTTCTCCCATTGATATCTTCATTACTCTGCTGCAATCGTCATTAGTCAATAGTTTAAACTCTTAGTTAAATTTTAGTTTGAATTACACAAATCTCAATTATTGATCATCTTGGATAGCAATCAAGTTATAAACTATAAAAATACTGTTTAACTATAATCCTTGTGGATACGGTATTTTATTATACTATATTCGACTAGCGAGCATATTTAAGTGTGTGTTTTGCGCTCGTCAGGGGACGACATATATGCCAGGTGAAGAGTGTATATATGTAGTCATGGGTTAAGCATGTGGGTTGAGGTATTTATTTGTTGTCTTCAATTATTTCATGCCTTCATTTAATTCGTGTTAATACCTGTTAAATGCTTTAATTGTTACTTGCTCTTACTTGTTAAATTCATGCATTTATTCGTTACATGCTTTAATCTACTAATTATTTCAATGTATCTATGCCTTTATTTATTCATGCCTTTATCTGTGTCTTTATTTGTTGAAACGTCTTTACTTGCTTTATGACTTTGTGTGTTATTATATAGCTACTTTTATTCACTTGTATCTTTAATTATGTAATTCTCTTACTGCATTTTATTGCGAGATACGCTGTAGTTTATTGTAGTTTGTTCATTTATATTATTATGGTGTGGGATCGTGTTGCACATCACAACGGATAGTGGTATTATTATGTGGGATTGGGTTGCACACCGCAACGGAGAAAATATGTTATTATATATATTTGTGGATCGGGTTACGCGCCGCAACATAGAAGACATATTGATTGTTCTTAACTGTTGGTTATGTATCCATGTTATATTGAGAAAATTGAACTTCGATGTTATTATGGGGCCCTCTGTTATGTATTTCCGGATTTCAGTTTTCATGTTATACATGTTTACTCTATTTTGTTGTTATTTCATTTATACTCCTACATGTTTATAGTAAGTGCCTTGTTATAGCCTCGTCACTATTTCGTTGAGGTTAGGCTCGACACTTATGGAGTACATGGGGTCGGTTGTACTCATACTACACTTCTGTACTTCTTGTATAGATTATGGTGTTGGTTGATAAGTATGGATTTTAACCACTTATTAGTGCCTTCTTGCTTTAGTTCTTAGTCTGAAAGTAGTGATTTTTGTTTCCGAATCTAATGAAATGTCTGAATTGCACTAGGTATGCTGGAGGATGTGAGCTCAATGAAGTAATCTAACTCAAAGAGGAGATGTTGGCGAGCGCAAAACAAACACTTAAATTATGCTCGCTAGTCAAAGATAGTATAGATTTATTATCGTCTCCACAGGAATTGGATTTAAACAGTGTTCGAATAATCTCCAGTTGATTACTATCCAGAAAAATTAATACTTGATTTGATAACTGTTACTACGGTGAACTATATCAATGAGAGGGATAAGGGTATTTGACTAGATAGGCGAAAGATAATTGACTCGGGATCCAATTCTTGAGTTAATTCACTCTATAATACGATTGATTCTCATGAATTCAACCGATAATCAGATTGCACTTGAAGTTAATGTTCCTCTTTCGATTAAATGTTAATTCAGTAATTAATCCAATTGAAGCACGGTAAACAATTGCAACAATCAAATGATGGCTATGATCTAAAGGGTAACTTCTCACGACTATTTCCCTATTTTCTAGTCTGATTAGCAGAGGCTCCTTCGATTACCTATTTGAATCACAAATTTAAACTAGAGCATAAGATGTGAATAAATTAAATATCAAACTCCTCTTTCGATCAAACAAAATAATAAATAACTCACAATATAAATTAAAGCTCCATCAATTAATTCTAACAATTATCAAGAATCGAATCCCTAATCAAGTTATCGAAATACCGTATCTGTCAACACCCTAATGGAAATTACTCCATAACAATAGAGTAATACATCTCAAATAAGTTTAAGAACAGAGAAAACATCAATTTTAATGATTCGATACAAACTCCCGTATTGCACCGATTGTAGGTTGTAATATTGATGAATTCTTGAGTCTTCTTGCCTTGGTTGGTTCTCCAATATCGCGTAGGTCAAAAGTCCCTTCAAAATAATGTTTTTGGTGTATTTATATTGTGTAGAAACAAGCTCGGATGAAACTATCCTTTCCTAGCCGAACTTAGAAATCACTCTGACGATTTTGCACAGCTGCGCCACACGCCGCGCCGCCCCATGCGGCGCACTAGTGAGGAAATCCAGAGAGCTTGCACTTTGCTTGTCAGGCCACTTGTGCACTGCCGCGCCGCGCCTCATGCGGCGCCTCATGTGGCGCGATAATGTATTTTTCTCAGAGTAAATTCGTTTGTTCACTTTGTGATATCGACTTGGTCTTCTACCCCCGAACGTGATCTCGGCTTAATTTCTTGGGATTCTACTCAGACTTCAAAGCAACAACTTATTCGATTTCGCTCCAAATCACCTAAATAGTTCATAATTATTTCCTACAAGGCATAAAACATATAATAAGTATAACTCACTATCATTTATGCTCAAACACACGTAAAATACAGTAATTAGAGTGCAATACTACGGCTAAAATATGGGTTTCTAACCTACCATCAACACCCCACACTTAGACCATTGCTCGTCCTCGAGCAATCAAACTGCACTTCACCTAGGGACGACCTTTTCATTAAACAACATCCCTAACACATCATGCCAAGAATATTTAAAATTGACTAAGCACCCTATCATAACATCCTAACCTCAAGACTCGACTCAAAAGCACCACACATTTTTCACAACTTGTTCACTTACTCTTACACAGAGGTCAAAGACTTTACCTTACCTTTACAAGTCATGTGCCCTCACACAAATAATAGAGAGTAGTTCCACACACAATAAATTTAAGAATAAATAGGAACTCTTCCTAGACAGAATTCACTCACTCTTAGAAATAAACTTCACGCGCCACAGAGAATGTACCATCAGCTTGCCCGTAGTGTATACTTTACTAATTAAGCTCATTCAGTCAAGGATCAAGTAGGACTTTATTTGGTTGTAATGTATGCTGCGGGACAGGTATGATACATATGGATATAGTGGCTACACCTCCTTCAGCACTTTAATACTTACAATTTCACAAATTAAACCCCACATTTATGTTAAACCAAACCCCAACATTCACATCACATTAACACCGAGCTCCCAATTTCCTTAAGCCCAGACACTTCAAGATTTACCACTATCAAGGAATAATTTTCTTTATAATATATACAAAACCAACATTTTTTTTTCTTTTTCTAGATTCTGATTTTTTTTTCTTATTTTTTTCAATTCCCTACAAGTGGCTCTCATAATATTTTTCCAACAGTGCACCTTTCTTCTTTTCTATAGTTCCACTCAAAAATCCAACCATACCTCCACCTAACTTTTACAAGCTCATAACAAATACAAGTGCTCAAGAGAGGTAAACAGTTCAAACAGATAGTCAATTCAAACAAATGGGTCAGGCTTGTAGTGGGGTTGCCAAAGAAATAGGATTACATGCTCAAAGGGGTTAACTAAGATGCACAACAATTAGGCAGGTCACAGACATATAATTGGATCAACAAAGAAATGCCTATATCACTTCCTAGACTGACCAAGACTACTATTTCGCTTTACAAATATACGGGGCAAGTTCTAGACATCACTAAAATGCACAGAATATCAACAAAAACCTCACTCACACATTAACACATAACTCACTTAGGATCAGATCTTTCCCAACTCTCTAGTCAAAGCAGTTAAGCAGAGTTACGATCAAGCAATTTAAGGCACTTATCTAAGAGTCAAGAACTTAGCCTAGGCGTCACAACTAAGGCACTCACCACTCTCAAGGCATATGCAGTCAAGGGACATTGCTTCAAATTAGCACTATGACTCAAGGTTCTTTATTCCTATAAAACCAAAAACTAACTACACCCGGTTCAAGTAAAACCCTTGAAAAAGAACCGCGGCATAAAGAAAAATCAAGGGGGAATTACTACACTACCTAAGAAAGTAAAATAAAATAGAATAAAATAAAACAAAAGACATATTTTTGGATTTTCAATTTTTTAATTTTTTTTGTATTTTTCTCGTTCAACTTCAAATCCTTCAAGAAGCCAGTCGATGAAATCCATCATCGGGAAGAGTCGAAACTAAATAATTAATTAGTAACTATTACTGGCCGATAGAAATCAGAGTTATGATTGCAGACCATATTGTCTAAAAAAGCAAGAAACAAATCAGACAAAACCAACTGGAAAATAGCAAACAAGTACAAATACAATCAAATAGAAGCACCCCACACTTAAGAAATTGCATTGTCCCCACTGCAAAATAGTAAAACAAGAGTGAAAAAGTAACTCCCTGAGGCCCGTGGCCTACTCCTCATCAACACCCTCAATGGTGCGCAGGTACTCTTCATCATCAAAGGGAACAGAGTTTACGTCCTCATCAGGTAGTATCTGTACTCAAGCTGCTAAACCCAAAAACTGTTGCATGACTGCGGAGAGGGGATGGTCCTCCTGCAACTCTGCCAAGTCAACCTCCTCCCGAGCAGCGCGAAGGCACATATAAGCAAATAGCAACTGCAGTGTCTCCTCAACATGAACAAATCTCTGATCTACACAGCTGTGACATCAAAAGGCTTAAGAGGCCGCAAAACTGGAATCTCCCAATCATAATGGAACTCCTCCTCTACATGGTGGGTCCTCAGAAGCCGCGTCATCATACTCGGGAAATATAGACGACGGTCCCTAAGTGGTCGTACTCGAGACATCTGCCCAAGCATAATCTTACCCAGATCAAACTTCATCCGTGTCAAAATAGCATAAATGAGACACACCTTCAGCCGGGAGACATCAGTGTCGTTCTGGGTAGGCATGATCTTTGCATTAATCAAACGGAGAACGACTCTGGCGGGACGCTAAAAATGGCACTTCTTCATGTCTTTGTAAAACTCATTAGCATCTCGCGTCCATGTGGAAAGCGACCCCACGCCACACAGCTGGTATCTAATATCAGGATAGGGGGCCGATGCAGCAACCTCAAGAACAACTTATGTGAATGCTCTGTGAATCCCATGATCTGATTTATTACCCGGGAAGAAAATGGAATCATCTTGCCTCGCACCTCCACTTCATACACTACATCTAAACTGGCCTCAGATTGCCAGTTAGCATAAAATTCTTTAACCATGTTCACGTTCACCGACTCACCGGGACGGAACAAGCTTTCAAAACCCATGTATCTGATATTATTGTAAATCCCTGAGTATTTACTGGCTAGCTTACCAACAGCAATGCCAACATCCGGGTCGGGACTCACCGCCAGAACAAAGGTCCGGTACCACATCATAGCATGAGTTGGCACACCCCGAATGCCATACTTGCAGTCTGGTACTACATCCGCATTAGGATCAATACGCTCATCTTCCTCCTCCACTGGGGCAGGGGGGAGGTGCCTGCCTACCTCTTTGACGGCTACAAGAGGCAACCTCTAAGTTACATATGTTAGAACGTTTGCTAGGATGACGAGACATTGTACCTGCACAAGACGAACAACATTAGCCACAACACTTAAAACAAAAACAAGACCAAACGGGGTAACCACCCCACACTTATGTTATTGGCACGTTCACAAGTACAATGTAAATCGGGGACTTAGATTACCCCATTGAAAGAATGCCACTAGTAATCAACAACCCACCCGACTATCAACATAACATTACAACAACATAACCACAGACTACACTAGTATAAAAGACACAATTAAGAAGCTAAACTAGTAATTAAGAAAAGAAGAAAAAGAAGTTAGTCTAATTTACTACTAACAAAATTAAGATACAATACAACACTACACAAGCACATATGATGAATCGAACACCCCATTTAGCACCTAGCAACACATTAATAAGGGGTGGTCAATCAATTAGCAATCGGGGCTAACAAATTAAAGTTTCACAACATACGAACATGACCTCCCACCCCACACTTATCATCTAGCATCACATCCCAACTACTTCCCTTCAAAATTAGCAACACCACACAATTTTATGTCACTAAGGCATTTCAACAAATATATTGTGGGCATACCTTTCACCTTCTTATTTCAATTCAAAGTGGGTTAGAATCCCCATACAACCACATCCAAAACACCACTCACCACAACCACCTCGCGTCTAGGTGTGTTCACCACCTTGCGTCTAGGTTTCACCACTAGGTTTGCCAATGTTTTGCCACTTCTCAAAGATACAACTTTGATTGTTTCCTTTGGGTTCTATTTAGTGTCAGAGGGAAGAGTCCCAGGAGCCCTCTCAGATAACAGATTTGCAATCTGTCCCATTCATCTTTCTAAATTCCGGATAATCGTGCCCTGAGTCTCGAATTTTTCATCTGTTTTGTTGATGAATGCCTTCATGAGATCTTCCATACTAGACTGATTTGGCTGTTATGGATGGTATTGCTTCCTTTGCTGGTTTTGAAAACCTAGTGGTCATTGACCCTAGGGTCTAGGATTATGTTGCTGCCATGAGTTCAAACTCCCACCAGGTGAATTCCACGAAAAACCTGGATGTCTTTGACCCATAGTATTATAGTTGTTCACGCCTTGGTAGTTTCCTCTATTAAAGTTCCCCACTGTGTTGACTTCCTCAGCTGATGCTTGACACTCATGTGTAGGGTGTCCCAATCCACAAAAGTCACATGCTGCTTGCGGCTCACTCTGTACCTTGGCCAATATCAGCTTTCTTATATCCTTGGCCATGTTGTCTAGCTGGGCTTGCATGGATGTGTTAGAGTACACCTGGTGAACCCCAAATGATTTTCTCTTGTCATTACTTTCAGCCGTCCAACAATTAGCATCCTCAGATAATTCATCAAGGATTAAGACAACCTCCTCCGACGTTTTCTTTATTATTAGTCCTCCACATGCAGTATTCAGAGTTTGTCCAGAAGACGATGTCAACCCATCCCAGAAATCCTGGAGTTGTATCCATAAATCAATTCCATTGTGCTGACACTTTTTGACTATCTCCTTCAATCTCTCCCAAGCTTCAAAAATCGTTTCTGTCTCCTTCTAGCAGAAATTGTGGAATTCCCTTCTGAACTTCCCTATTTTTGCAGCTGAGAAGTACTTGTCAAGAAACTTCTTGGTCATATATTCCCATGTCCCGATCAAACCTGTGGGTATGCTATGAAGCCATTGATTCGCACCATCTTTCAATGGAAAGGGTAATTCCCATAAGTGGACTGCGTACTTTGATACTCCATTGTATTGGAAGGTGTTCATGATTTCTTCGATATCCATCAAGTGAGTATTAGGATCTTCGTTCACCTTCCCTCTGAACATGCAGCTGTTTTGGATAGTTTGAAGCAAGCCTTGCTTCAATTCGAAGTTGTTTGATGCTATGGGTGGAGGTCTGACACTTGACAGTCCTTGATTATAGAATGACCTAGCATAGTCACCCAATGATTTTCCAGGCCTAGGTGCTGCATTCTCGAACTGGTCTTCAACCAAGGGTCGATTTAGATTGAATCTTCAACCCCCATCATCGTTGACGATCTTATCAGCAATTCTCCGTGCAACTTCTAGTTGTGCTGCCTCTCTTGCAGCTAAGTCTACTCCATCACTCTCTTCGTTTTCCATGGTATCTTGAGTCGAAGTTTGACCCAAGAATTTTTCTGTTAAGTCGCTTTCTTTTCTCAGTTGTAGCAGGTGTTTCTCTAACTCTGGTTCGTAGAGTATCACTTCCTTTGAAAAGGATCGAGTCATACACCAGAGAAATCAAACTTGTATCCTGCACACAAGTGAGAAACATGAATACAGTAAAGTAAAATTTGGCTCCTGAATTAGTGCGAAAAACTATTTGAGACACTATTGATTGCCAATCCCCGGCAACGATGCCAAAATTTGACGAGCGCAAAATACACACTTAAATTATGTTCGCTAATCAAAGATAGTATAGATTTATTATTGTCTCCACATAGATTGGATCTAAACAGTGTTCGAATAATATCTGGTTGATTACTATCCAAGAAAATAAACACTTGATTTGTTAATTGTTACTACGGTGAACTACTAAAAATTAAGCAAATAACAATTGATCACAAAATACAACAGAAGAGCAACAAAGAAATATCAATGAGAGGGATAAGGGTATTTGATTAGATAGGTGAAAGATAACTGACTCGGGATCCAATTCTTGATTTAGTTCACTCTATAATATGGTTTATTCTTACGAATTCAACCGATAATCAGATTGCACTTGAAGTTAATGTTCCTCTTTCGATTAAACGTTAATTCAGTAATTAATCCAATTGAAGCACGATAAATAATTGCAACAATCAAATGATGGCTATGATCTAAAGTGTAACTTCTCACGAATATTTCCATATTTTCTAGTCTGATTAGCAATTCAAGAGTCTCCTTCGATTACCTATTTGAATCATGAATTTAAACTAGAGCATAAGATGTGAAGAAATTCAATATCAAACTCCTCTTTTGATTAAGCAAAACAATAAATAACTCACAATACAAATAAAAGCTCAATCAATTAATTTTAACAATTATCAAGAATTGAATCCCTAATCAAGTTATCAAAACATCGTACCTGTCAACACCCTAATGGAATTTACTCCATAACGATAGAGTAATACATCTCAAATAAGTTTAAGAATGGAGAAAACATCAATTCTAATGATTCGATACAAACTCCCATATTGCACCGATTGTAGGTTGTAATATTGTCGAATTCATGAGTCTTCTTGCCTTGGTTGGTTCTCCAATATCCCATAGGTCAAAAGTCCCTTCAAAATCATGTTTTTGGTGTATTTATACCGTGTAGAAATAAGTTCGGACGAAATTACCCTTTCCTAGCCGAACTTGGAAATCACTCTGACGATTTTGCACAGTCGTGCCGCATGCCGCGCCGCTCCATGCGGCGCGCTAGTAAGGAAATCTAGAGAGCTTGCACTTTGCTTGTCAGGCCACTTATGCACTACCGCGTCGCGCGCCCCGTGGTGCCCCATGTGGTGCGGTACTGGTTTTTTCTAAGAGTAAATTTGTTTGTTTACTTTGTGATATCTGGACTTGGTCTGAATCTTTCAGTTATGCTACGATTGCAGAACATTATGCAAGCACGACGTCAAGGAAAGGAAGTAAGGGTTCCTACCCGAGATGTTATTGATAGATAAGGAACCAGTGCGAGACGTAAGTTAAGACAAAGGAAATAACCCAAGAAAGATTACGCAGAATATTGATATGAGAATGAGCCAACGAGTAGTTAGTAGTTGATTCAGGAAGAGCCTAGTTATGGCTAAATAAGAGGACACTGACAAATCAACAGATTGTGCAAGACGAACATAGTGAACCCCAACATGGGGAATTAAGTCTCGCAGATATGCCATCATAATCCTTGAGATATATTCAGATAGGAGTTGGGGTAGTTAAAGGTAAATAAAAGAGAATGCCATTGGGAAGACAGTCAAAATATAAGTTCAGAAGCAACCCTACAAGCATAAGGAAGTGGAGGTAAGTAACTACGGATAATTGTATGTGAGTACGAACATCAAATCCCATCGAATATACAATGTAATAAGCTCGTAGCCTTGCAAGAAACAGAGGGTCCTCCCTAAGCACTACAATGAAAGACTAGCTGAGAAAATAAGGAAGAAGGCTTGAACCTAAGCACAGTGACCAAAAGAAGAAATGGTCTTGTAACAACAATATCATAACAACATTGTATGTACTCCGTAAGAAAGTGGCACCTACCATGGCTAATGAAAGGGAAGAAAAATAAAAAGTAATATTCGAGGCTATGTGAGTTGCACAAAAATTTTGGCATGCGTGGGAACTAAGATAAGCTAAGTATACACGCTACAGAGGGGCAGAAAGACCAGGAAAAGTAATAGCTTACGTTTAAAGGAAGCTTAGAGGGAACAAAAGGGATTATGCACTTATGACTTCAAAGTGATATCCATGCACCATATAAACAGCCGTAGAAGACTCCGGTATAAGTTAAAAGAGAGAATTGAGCCTAGGGCAAAGACAAAGGATTGAATTATTAGAAGATTGTATCATGGATATTCCATAGTGCCCATGAAAGACTAAAGTAATAACTAATACCGTGAGCAAAAGATCAGAACATCGCTTAAGCCTACATAAAGGCTGATCAGAAGGACGAGGAAACTAAAGAGTTACAAAAAAGAAGTAAATCAGGAGTTTGATTATTGGACCCAGGAAATTATAGAAATCGTGATTGAGAACATTGCAGGATCGCTCTTAATATCAGAGGTACAAAAGAGATAGTGCAGTATCCATATTCTATAATGGTCTACGATAAAGTCAGTTGTAAGAGTACCAGCCTCATAAGAAGTCAATATGAAGCTCCCACCGGAGTGTGTATGCACCAGAGGTGCAAGTATTATATTAGAGCTTCAAGTTGCGGATGTGAATTATACATATGTGGAAGGGAGGTCATGAAAGAGATAGAAGATGTGATGCGAGATTTTAAGGTAAGTAAGGTAAAGGTGAACAACGTACGAGATACTCAAATGCAAAAGATCGTGAATAGTCCATACTTCGGATAGAAGGCTAGAAGCACTGGGATTCAGTATCCAGGAATGATAGAGAAGTCATTGGTGGCATATCTTCCAGCCTATGGTTTCTAAGTATCGAGAGGCCTAGTCAAGAGAGTAAATAAGAGTTAGAGACGATGTGATGTCTCGCTTGATGTTCCAAAATAACACAAGGAAATCTATGGTGAAAGCAAGTTGAAAGAAGGTTGTAAGTAGTATAACTAGATATGTGTAGGTCGTAAGCTAAAGTATGGTAAAGCGACAAGGTTTTAGGAAGACAGGAGAAAGGATAAGAAAGGGCGAGTGAAGGTGATGAGAATGGATAAGTAATTAGGATTAAGCCCATGAGAACAAGAGAGCTGATGGTTTCTCTAAGTTATAGAAAGCTCAGTATAGCCTAAATGAACTCAAAGGAGTCTAAGACTAATAGCATTTAAAAGATATGGAATGTTGCCCTGGTAGTAAAATGAGGGTATACTTGTGATAAATGAAGGATGACGTTTGGACCTTCGATTGAGTAATGATTTCATGAATTGTACAGGATTAAAATACCCACGTAAGCGAGTCACATTGGGATGCTATAAAATACGGTTATTGAAGTACAATATCGTCGCAAAGTGGATCAGGAAAATCACTTCAAATATTCCTCCATGAAACGTAAGCCCTAGTGGCAAGGTATTACGTAAGAAGTTTCAAGTTATGAGTGGTATATTGTATATAAATATTAAGGTGAATCAACAATGGATGGACAAAAGTCACAAAGTATGAGATGAGATTAGGCCGTCATTATTAAGATGAACAGTAATGAGGAAGCATTAAAGGACTTAGATTTATACATATGGTATAACCAACATAAGTAACCTGGTGTTCGGTAGCAGATCTCAGTAACAATAAATTGAAGTAAGAGTTATTGTATAGTATGACCTACCTAGATGCAGTAAAGTCATACGAATGGATAATCGGGTCTATGAAATAAGATATAACAATATTCGTAAGTTCAACAAAGTACGGAGCGAAGAACTTCAATATAACTATAGATGCCTAGAGGGACAACTTATTAAGCTCTGTATATGTTTACAAAGTGAGGCCTAGAGATTGGTTAAAAGCTGGAGGAAAGAGGGAGAGAAGAGTCGCATAGGCGCACTTACATAGTCAGAGTCATAGAGACTGCATGATAAAAGGTAGAAACAGTTACAAGATTAGAAAGATTCCGACCACGAGTCGGGGTGTGAGAAAGATGCCTAAAAGAGGGAATGCCCTGGCCTTTGGGATTCATTCACAGAACAGTTGCCTAGATGGCAAAAGGAGTACTAAAGTATTTGAAAGACATAAGTTATGAAAATGATAAGCGCATCAGTCAACATTCGAGGACGAATGTTCCAAAGGGGGGAATGATGTTACACCCCATATTTTCTTACGTGAAAGTACGCCATAAATAAATTGATGAAAGCTCGAAAATGAGATGTTACATCCCACATTTTTGTACGTTAAAATTTTCGTCGTAAGTTAATCGACGTGAATTCGGGAATGAGGTTATTTTGAAATTATAAGCATTATGCTATTTCAAACACGTGATGAGTAAATTCGTGAAGGAGAAAGGATAAGCAAATCGAAGAGAAGGAATTTCGTCAAAGTTTGAGATTTTGGGATAAAATACGGACCGAGCTATAATACCCAATATTTATGGACTAGTACCATAAAAGGTACCACATGGCCACGATAGTAAGGTGTATAAAGTATGTTAAAAGTGAGTAGTATTTTTAAGTAATTTGAGATAATTCTTAATTATGCAGGTAATTGGTTAATTACCGAGTAATGGGACATTACCTAATTACCTAATAAGTGGATAAAGATTAAACTTTCCCACCCCCACCCCCACGTGGCAGCAAGCCCTTCCTAAAGCTATGACTCTTACTCATTCTTTATTAGGTGGCAACCTAATATGCCAAATACAAGGCCTTTCAATTCAATGAATTTCCATACAAAACAATACTATAATGAGAAGTGGGGACGTTAGCACTCTGATGAGTTTCGACAAGATCATTCTCAAGATACTACAATCAGATTCTAACATTTCTAATACCAAGGCATTACACTCAGAGTGAGAATGTTAGCCATTCCTTAAACTTTTCAAATTTCATTCTCAACAACACTTCCATCAGATTATAAACCTTACACTAGCAACGTGATCCTTCATATTCCTACACAAAAACCAACGAGAATTATTAAAATCATAGCAACGTATAATTTTGCGATTCTAAAGGAGTACGGTGCAACCTTTTCCAAAAATATCATACGGACTTTTCCCTACTCCAGGTATGTTAAGCCTATTCCTTCTTTCTTTTTGGCATGACCCAAATGATACTGAAAGAAACGAGCAAACACACAGTTTCTATAAACGACTCTATTCATAGAAATATTAGGGGTGTCTATATTCTTGATTCCCCATGTGAATTATTATTATATCTTCTGTTCATGTGTCTCAGAAAAATACGTATTTGATAAAATTTATCCGACATGCATATTATTTTTATGACATTCCGAGAAAATCTTATTAACGCATTTCTTGAGGCATATTATTTTTATGACATCCCGAGAAAATATTATTAACGTATTTCTTATGAATTTAATGCATTTATACATATACATTGACCCATGACCAGATGGCGTTATATTCTTAGTATGAATCCTATAATTATGCTACGATTCCAGAACATTATGCAAGCACGACGTCAAGGAAAGGAAGTAAGTGTTCCTACCCGAGATGTTATTGATAGATAAGGAACCAATGCGAGATGTAAGTTAAGACAAAGGAAATAACCCAAGAAAGATTACGCGGAATATTGATATGAGAATGAGCCAACGAGTAGTTAGTAGTTGATTCAGGAAGAGCCTAGTTATGGCTAAATAAGAGGACACTGATAAATCAACAGATTGTGCAAGACGAACATAGTGAACCCCAACATGGGGAATTCAGTCTCGCAGATATGACATCGTAATCCTTGAGATATATTCATATAGGAGTTGGGGTAGTTAAAGGTAAATAGAAGAGAATGCCATTGGGAAGACAGTCAAAATATAAGTTCAGAAGCAACCCTACAAGCACAAGGGCATGGAGGTAAGTAACTACGGATAATTATATGTGAGTACGAACATCAAATCCAATCGAATATACAATGTACTAAGCTCGTAGCCTTGCAAGAATCAGAGGGTCCTCCCTAAGTACTACAATGAAAGACTAGCTGAGGAAATAAGGAAGAAGGCTTGAACCTAAGCACAGTGACCAAAAGAAGAAATGGTCTTGTAACAACAATCTCATAACAACATTGTATGTACTCCATAAGAAAGTGGCACCTACCATGGCTAAGGAACGGGAAGAAAAATAAAAAGTAATATTCGAGACCATGTGAGTTGCACAAAAATTCCGGCATGCGTGGGAACTAAGATAAGCTAAGTATACACTCAACAGAGGGGCAGAAAGACCAGAAAAAGTAATAGCTTATGTTTAAAGGAAGCTCAAAGGGAACAAAAAGATTATGCACTTAAGACTTCAAAGTGATATCCATGCACCATATATGTTGACATTCATACAGCCGTAGAAGACTCCGGTATAAGTTAAAAGAGAGAATTGAGCCTAGGGCAAAGACAAGGGATTGAATTATCAGAAGATTGTATCATGGATATTCCATAGCGCCCATGAAAGACTAAAGTAATAACTAATACCGTGAGCAACAGATCAGAACATAGCTTAAGCCTACATAAAGGCTGATCAGAAGGAAGAGGAAACTAAAAAGTTACAAAAACGAACTAAATCAGGAGTCTGATTATTGGACCCAGAAAATTATAGAAATCGTGATTGAGAACATTGCAGGATCGCTCTTAATATCAGAGGTACAAGAGAGATAGTGCAGTAGCCATATTCTATAATGGTCTATGATAAAGTCAGTTGGAAGAGTACTAGCCTCATAAGAAGTCAATATGAAGCTCCCACCGGAGTGTGTATGCACCAGAGGTGCAAGTATTATAATAGAGCTTCAAGTTGCAGATGTGAATTATACCTATGTGGAAGGGAGGTCATGAAAGATATAGAAGATGTGATGCGAGATTTTAAGGTAAGTAGGTAAAGGTGAACAACGTACGAGATACTCAAATGCAGAAGATCGTGAATAGTCCATACTTTGGATAGAAGGCTAGAAACACTGGGATTCAGTATCCAGGAATGATAGAGACGTCATTGGTGGCATATCGTCCAGCCTATGGTTTCTAGGTATCGAGAGGCCTAGTCAAGAGAGTAAATAAGAATTAGAGACGATGTGATGTCTCGCTTGATATTCCAAAATAACACAAGAAAATCTATGGTGCAAGTAAGTTGAAAGAAGGTTGTAAGTAGTATAACTAGATATGTGTAGGTCGCAAGCTAAAGTATGGTAAAGCGACAAGGTCTTAGGAAGACAGGAGTAAGGATAAGAAAGGGCGAGTGAAGATGATGAGAATGGATAAGTCCTTAGGATTAAGCCCATGAGAACAAGAGAGCTGATGGTTTCTCTAAGTTATAGAAAACTCAGTATAGCCTGAATGAACTCAAAAGAGTCTAAGACTAATAGCATTTAAAAGATATGGAATGTTTCCCTGGTAGTAAAATGAGGGTATACTTGTGATAAATGAAAGATGACGTTTGGACCTTTGATTGAGTATTGATTTCATGAATTGTACAGGGTTAAAATACCCACGTAAGGGAGTCACATTGGGATGCTATAAAATATGGTTATTGAAGTACAGTATCGCCACAAAGTGGATCGGGAAAATCACTTCAAATATTCCTCGATGCAACGTAATCCCTAATGGCAAGGTATTACGTAAGAAGTTTCAAGTTATGAGTGGTATATTATAGATCAATATTGAGGTAAATCAATAATGGATGGACAAAAGTCACAAAGTATGAGATGAGATTAGGCCATCATTCTTAAGATGAACAGTAATGAGGAAGCATTAAAGGACTTACATTTATACATATGGTATAACCAACGAAAGTAACCTGGAGTTCGATGCAGACCTCAATAACAATAAATCGAAGTAAGAGTTATGGTATAGTATGACCTACATAGATGCAGTAAAGTCATACAAATGGATAATCGGGTCTATGAAATAAGATATAACAATATTCGTAAGTTCGACAAAGTACGGAGCGAAGAAATTCAATATACCTATAGATGCCCAGAGGGACATCTTATTAAGATCTGTATATGTTTACAAAGTGAGGCCTAGAGATTGGCTAAAAGCTGGAGGAAAGAGGGAGAGAAGAGTAACATAGGCACACTTATAAAGTCAGAGTCGTACATACTGCATAATAAAAGGTAGCAACAGTTACAAGATTGGAAGGATTCCAACCATGAGTCGGGGTGTGAGAAAGATGCATAAAAGGGGGAATGCCCTGGCCTTTGGGATTCATTCATAGAACAGTTGCCTAGATGGAAAGAGGAGTACTAAAGTATTTGGAAGACATAAGTTATGAAAAGGATAAGTGCATCAGTCAACATTCGAGGACGAATGTTCCAAATGGGGGAATGATGTTACTCCTCATATTTTTGTACGTGAAAGTACGCCATAAATAAATTGATGAAAGATCGGAAATGAGATGTTAAATCCCACATTTTTGTACGTTAAAAATTTCGTCGTAAGTTAATCGACGTGAATTCGGGAATGAGGTTATTTTAAAATTATAAGCATTATGCTATTTCAAACACGTGATGAGTAAATTCGTGAAGGAGAAAGGGTAAGCAAATCGAAGAAAAGGAATTTCGTCAAAGTTTGATATATTGGGATAAAATACGGCCCGAGCTATAATACCCGGTTTTTATGGACTAGTACCATACAAGGTACCACATGGCCACGATAGTAAGGTGTATAAAGTATGTTAAAAGTGAGTAGTATTTTTAAGTAATTTGAGATAATTCTTAATTATGCGGGTAATTGGTTAATTACCGGGTAACAGGACATTACCTAATTACCTAATAAGTGGATAAAGATTAAACTTTTCCACCCCCACCCCCACCCCCACGTGGCAACAAGCCCTTCCTAAATCTATGATTCTTACTCATTCTTTATTAGGTGGAAACCTAATATGTCAAATACAAGGCCTTTCAATTCAAGGAATTTCCATACAAAACAATACTATAATGAGAAGTGGGGACGTTAGCATTCTGATGAGTTTCAACAAGTTCATTCTCAAGATACTACAATCAGATTCTAACATTTCTAATACCAAGGCATTACACTCAGAGTGGGAACGTTAGCCATTCCTTAAACTTTTCAAATTTCATTCTCAACAACACTTCCATCAGATTATAAACCTTACACTAGCAACGTGATCCTTCAAAATACTACACAAAAATCCAACGAGAATTATTAAAATCATAGCAACGTATAATTTTGCGATTCTAAAGGAGTACGGTGCAACCTTTTCCAAAAATATCATACGGATTTTTCCCTACTCCAGGTATGTTAAGGCTATCCCTTCTTTATTTTTGGCATGACCCAAATGATACTGAAAGAAACGAGCAAACGCACAGTTTCTATAAACGACTCTATTCATAGAAATATTAGGGGTGTCTATATTCTTGATTCCCCATGTGAATTATTATTATATCTTTTGTTCATGGGTCTCAGAAAAATACGTATTTGATAAAAAATTTCCGACAGGCATATTATTTTTATGACATTCCGAGAAAATCTTATTAACGTATATCTTAAGGCATATTATTTTTATGACATTCCGAGAAAATATTATTAACGTATTTCTCATGCATTTCATGCATTTATACATATACATTGACCCATGACCAGATGACGTTATATATGCATATATATGTATATTATATGTATATGGGATATGGGAAAAGGTTATGGCATTATATACGCACCACCACCTGATCAGCTGGTATACGTTGATGATTTGCCCACAGTGGCCGAAATGATATGATGGGATGCCCTCAGAGGCTTGATGATGTTATGAACACATATACCAATGCATGGTATGACATTTATACGCATATGCATGACATTATAAAAATGAAATGATTCACAGAGCTATGCAGACATACATGTCGAGTCTTTTACTCCATGTTTCTCTCATGTCTATTATTTACTGATTTTCATTCCTTACATACTCGGTACATTATTTGTACTGACGTCCCTTTTTCCTGGGGACACTGTGTTTCATGCCCGCAGGTCTCGATAGATAGGTCAAGAGTCCTCCAAGAAGGCGATCAGTTCAGCGGGAGATATTGGTACACTCCATTTGTTCCGGAGTTGCTTATGTGGTCAGTATGATTAGGACATGTACTGATTAGTATGGCGGGGGCCTGTCCCAACCTTTATGACATTTATGTACTCTTAGAAGCTTGTAGACATATGTCGTGTACGTGAAAGATTGTACGGCCTTGTCGGCCTATGTTTTGAGTTTATAAATGATGATGTTGGCCTATTAGGCCCGTATGTCACGTGTATATGATAATGTAATAAGAAAGATACATTATGTTGGTACTCGGTTGAGTAAGGTACCGGGTGCCCGTCGCGGCCCATCGGGTTGGGTTGTGACATTATCAAGGGTTATGACCCAACCCTAGTATGTAAAACTTATGGGTATTTAATATTAATGCTTGTTATTGATTGGTTGTATGTTATTTAGCCTTGTTTATGTTTTATATCTAGAATTAATGGTTGCAAACATTGATCCATGCCTATTTGACTTAGTTCTTACTTGAGAAAGAGGGATATAGTCTAGGACTCATATCAATTGTTTAGATTGCTACCCATTTTGTCTTAAGAAAGCCAATTTGGGCATAATCACTCTTTGACTGAGAGATATTGAGTGGGTACTTAAGAATTAAGAGTCATAATAGACCCCGATCTAACAAACAAGCATAGATTTACTCTACCTAATAGGTTCACACCTACGTGAAGGTTACATCCCTAGGATTTTCCCTTACAACAACAACAACAACAACAATAACAACAACAACAACAACAACAAACTCAGTAGTTTCCCACAAGTGTGGTATGGGGAAGGTAAGATGTATGTAGCCTTACCCCTACCCCTGGAAGGGTAGAGAGACTGGTTCCGGTAGACCTTCGGCTAGAGAACGACTGAAAAAGAAAAAGTGATTGCAACAAGTAGGAATAGCAACAAGATATAATAAGATCGAATCTAAGAATGCAGTTAAATTCTAAGTAGTAATAGCAATCTATGATTAAAAAGATATCATACTAACACTAATGCTAGCGAACTGAGTAAGACAAAGAGAAACACTCGGCTACCTATGAACCTTCTACCCTAATCTTTGACCTCCACACCCTCCTGTAAAGGGCCATGTCCTCAGTCAGCTCCAATTGCGCCATGTTTTGCCTAATAACCTCTCCACAAGACTTCTTAGGCCTACCTTTACCCCTCCTCCTATCCACCGAGGCTAACCTCTCGCACCTTCTAACTGGGGCTTCTATACGTCTCCTCTTAACATGCCTAAAACATTTCAACCTCGCCTCCTGCATATTATCCACCACAGGGGCCACTCCTACCTTTTCCCGAATAACTTCATTCCTAATCTTTTCCAACCGGGTATGCCCACACATCCACCTTAACATCCTCATCTCAGCTACTTTTAGCTTCTGGGTATGAGAGTTCTTGATCGTCCAACACTCTGCTTCATACAACATAATCGGTCTAACTGCAACCTTGTAGAACTTACCTTTAAGTCTCAGTGGCATATTCTTATCATATAATACATTGGAAGTGAGTCTCCACTTCATCCATCCTGCTCCGATACGATGCGTGACATCTTTATCAATCTCCCCATTACCTTGTATTATAGATCCAAGGTACTTGAAATTACCTATCTTGGGGATGACTTGCGTATCAAGCTTCACCTCCATATCCTCTTCATGGGTACCATTGCTGAACTTGCACTCCAAATATTCTATCTTGGTTCTGCTAAACTTGAAACCCTTAGACTCTAGGGTCTACCTTCAAACCTCCAGCCTCTCGTTAACACCACCCCGCATCTCGTCAATTAAGACTATGTCATCAGCAAATAACATACACCATGGCACCTCACCTTGAATGTGCCTTGTCAATGCGTCCATCGCCAAGGAAAATAGAAATAGACTAAGAGTTGATCCCTGGTGCAACCTCATTACAACCAGAAAGTGTTTCGAGTCTCCTCCTGCTATAATAACCCGAGTCTTATCTCCATCATACATGTCCATAATCACCCTAATACAGGCTACTGGGGCCCCTTTTGTCACGACCCAAACCGATGGGCCGCGACGTGCACTCGATACCTTACTCAACCGAGTACCAACGTAATGTATCTTTCGTATTACATCATCATGGGTAAGTGGGCCAGAAGGGGCATCATGAGATAACCAGAGTAAACATAAGAGAATACCCGACATAGAACAACCCAACCTGATATAGAAACTCATACCCGTGACATACGGGCCTATAAGGCCAACAAGATCATTTATATACTTAAAACATAGGCCGATATATCATAAGAATACATAAAAATCATAAAGTCCGGGATAGGGCCCCGCCATACCAATCAATACATGTCCTAATCATACTGACCAAATAAGCAACTCCTGAGCAAATGGAGCGCACCAACATCTTCCGCTGAGCTGATAGCCTACTTGGAGGACTCTCGACCTGTCTATCGGGACCTGCGGGCATTTTACGCAGCGTCCCCAGGCAAAAGGGATGTCAGTACAAATAATGTACCGAGTATGTAAGGAATGAAAATCAGTAAATAATAGACATGAGAGAAACATGGAGTAAAAGACTCGACATGTACGTCTGCATAGCTCTGTGAATCATTTCATTTTTATAATGTCATGCATATGCGTATAAATGTCATACCATGCATTGGTATATTTATATCCTTTACATCTGTCTACAAGCCTCTAAGAGTACATAAATATCATAAAGTCTGGGACAGGGGCCCGCCATACCAATCAATATATATCCTAATCATACTGACCAAATAAGTAACTCCGGAGCAAGTGGAGCGCACCAACATCTTCCGCTGAGCTGATAACCTACTTGGAGGACTCTCGACCTGTCTATCGGGACCTGCGGGCATGAAACGCAGCGTCCCCAGGCAAAAGGGATGTCAGTACAAATAATGTACTGAGTATGTAAGGAATGAAATTCAGTAAATAATAGATATGAGAGAAATATGGAGTAAAAGACTCAACATGTGTGTCTGAATAGCTCTGTGAATTATTTAATATTATAATGTCATGCATATGCGTATAAATGTCATACATGCATAGGTATATATATGCGTTCATAACATCATCAAGCCTATGAGGGCATCCCATCATATCATCTCGGCCACTGTGGGCAAAATCACCAACATATACCAGCTGAGAAGTACATATATACGCGTATATAATTACATCTGGTCATGGGTCAATGTACATGTATAAATAAATGCAATGCATGAGAAGTACGTCAATAAAATCTTTCGGAATGTCATAAGACCATTATGCCTTTGATTAATATAATGAAATAAACTTTATCAACTTACGTATTTTCTGAGACCCATGAATAGACTATAGAATAATAATACATATGGGGAATCAAGAACATAGGCATCTCTAGTACTTCTATGAATAGAGTCATTTATGAAAGTTGTGCATTTGCTGGTTTCGTTTGTATCGTATGGATTATGCCAAAAAGAAAGAAGGGATAACCTTAACATATCTGAGCAGATTCTCTTGACAATCTCTCTAACACACGTATTTTGTGATAAAATACGTAACGGCAGATCGAATTAGGGAAAATCTGTATGATATTCTTGAGAAAGATTGCACTGTACTCTTTAAAATTACAAAATCTCACGCTATATAGTATTAAATGGTCTTCGTATGAAATGTTTTGAAACAACTACATTGCTATTGCAATTCATTATACTTGCTGAAGCTTTCCTTCTCAATTTAGTATATGAGAGCAATTTATTTTGGGTATATTAGAAAGGTTATCTCAATCCTTTAGGTGTGGGCCCCACTAGGATGACTAAGCCACCATTCTTTCTTTATTTGCCACCTTATAACATGGACTTTAAGAGTCATAAGTTAGTTGCCACTTTAAGGCTTATCCAAAGCCTTAATTAATCACCTATTAATTCTTAATTAACTTATTAATTCTGCCATTAATTAATAATTAACTAATAATCCACATAATTAAGAATTATTTTAAATTACTTAAAATACTACTCACTTTTAACACACTTTATGTACCCTACTATCGTGGTCATGGGGTACCTTGTATGGCACTAGTCCATAAATACCGGATATTATAGCTCGGACCGTATTTTATCCCAAATTGACAACCTTCAATGAAACTCATTTTCTTTGATTCGTTTACCCTTTAACCTTCACGACACTTACTTATCGCCTATAATAAATAGCATAAATGCTTATAACCTCAAGATAATCTCATCCCCGAGTCTACGTCGATTAAATGACGACGAAACTTTAACGTACAAAAATGCGGAATGTAACATCTCATTTCCGAGATTATATCAATTTACTTATGGCGTACTTCCACGTATGAAAACATGGGGTGTAACATCATTCCCCCCTTTGGAACATTCGTCCTCGAATGTTGACTGATGCACTTATCATTTTTATAACCTATGTCTTCCGAATACTTTAGTACTCTTCTTGCCATCTAGGCAACTGTTCTGAAAATAAATCCAAAGGCCAAGGCATTCCTCCCTTTAGGCCTCTTTCTCATACCACGACTCTCATAACTGTTGCTACCTTCTATCATGCAGCCTGTATGACTTTGACCTTGTAAGTGCGCCTATGCAACTTTTCTCTCCTTTTTCCCTCTAGCTTTTAGCCAATCACTAGGCCTCACTTTGTAAACATATACAGAGCTTGATAAGATGTCCCTCTGGCATCTATGGATATACTAAAGTTCTTCGCTCGATACTTTGTCGAACTTACGAATATTGCTATATCTTATTTCATAGATCCGTTTATTCATCCGTATAACTTTACTGCCATAACTCTTACTTTGATTTGTTATTACTGAGGTCTGCTACCAAACTCCAGGTTACTTTCGTTGCTAAATCCTATATGTATAAATCTAAGTCCTTTAATGCTTCCTCATTACTGTTTATCTTAACAATGACGGCATAATCTCATCTCATACTTTATAACTTTTATCCATCTATTGTTGATTCACCTCAATATTGATCTACAATTTACCACTGATAACTTGACCTTTTATGTAATACTGCCACTAGGGCTCACGTCTCATCGTGGAACATCTAAAATGATTAGACTGATCCACCTGGGGTGATACCATGCTTCGATAATCGTATTTCATAGCATCCCAACATGATTCATCTTATGGGTGGGGGTATTCTAATTCCGTGTCGTCCATGAAATCCCCCTTTTTCTTTCTTCAAATCATTACTCGATCGAGGGACCAAATGTCATCCTTTATCTATCACAATTACACCCTCATTCTACTAACAGGGCAGCATTCCATCTCTTCTAAATGCTATTAGTCTTAGACTCCCTTGAGTTCATTCAGGCTATACTGAACTTTCTATAACTTAGAGAAATCATTAGCTCTCTTGTTTTTATGGGCTTAATCCCGAGGACTTATCCATTCTCGTCACCTTCTCACTTGCCTTTCCTTATCCTTACTCATGTCTTCCTAAAACCTTGTCTCTTTACCATACATTAGCTTGCGACCTACACATATCCATTTTT
Organism: Nicotiana tomentosiformis; assembly: GCF_000390325.3. Taxonomy (NCBI): domain Eukaryota; kingdom Viridiplantae; phylum Streptophyta; class Magnoliopsida; order Solanales; family Solanaceae; genus Nicotiana; species Nicotiana tomentosiformis. Next base: position 86,277,664 of record NC_090816.1, on the reverse strand, counting down.
ACTACCCGCAACCTTCCTTCAACTTGCTTGCACCATATATTTCCTTATGTTATTCTGGAACATCAAGAGAGGCATCACATCATCTCAAACTCTTCTTTACTCTCTTAGCTAGACCTCTCGATACCTAGAAACCATAGGCTGGAAGATATGCCACTGACGATGCTGCTATCATTCCTGGATACTGAATCTCCGCGCATCTAGCTTTTTATCCGAAGTATGGAGTATTCACAACCTTCTGCACTTGAGTATCTCGTACGTTGTTCACCTTTACCTTACTTACCTTAGAATCTCGCATCACATCTTCTATCTCTTTCATGACCTCCCTTCCACACATGTATAATTTATATCCACAACTTGAAACTTTATTATAATACTTGCACCTCTGTTGTATACACAATCCGGTGGGAGCTTCATACTGACTTCTTATGAGGCTGGTACTCTTCTAACTGGCTTTATCGTAGAGCCGTTATAGAATATGGCTATTGTACTATCTTTCTTGTACCTCTGATATTAAGAGTGATCCTGCAATGTTCTCAATCACGATTTCTATAATTTTCTGGGTCCAATAATCAGACTCCTGATTTACTTGGTTGATGTAACTCTTTAGTTTCCTTTTCCTCCTGATCAGTTTTTATGTAGGCTTAAGCTATCTTCTGATCTGTGACTCCTGGTATTAGTTATTACTTTAGCCTTTCATGGGTGCTATGGAATATCCATGATACAATCTTATAACAATTCAATCCTTTATCTATGACCTGGGCTCAATTCTTTCTTTTAACTTATACCGGAGTGTTTTATGGTTGTATGATTGTCAACATATATGCCGCATGGATAACGCTCCAAAATATTAAGTGCGTTCATAACGTAACTAGCTCTGGATCATTGATCGAATAATTTCTTTCGTTCCTTCTCAGCTTTCTTTAAACGTAGGCTATTACTTTTCCTGGTCTTTCTGCCCCCTTGTTGCGTGAATACATAGCTTATCTTAGTTCCCATGCATGTCAGAATTTTTGTGCAGCTCATAAGGTTTCGAATATTACTTTTGATTTTTACTTCCCGTTGATTAGCCACGGTATGTGCCACTTTCCTTCGGAGTGCAAACAATTTTGTAATGAGATTGTTTTTACATGACCATTTATTCTTCAAGTTACTATGCTTAGGTTAAAGCCTTCTTCCTTATCTCCTCAGCTAGTCTTTCATTGTAGTACTTAGAGAGGACCCTCTGACTCTTGTAAAGCTGTGAGCTTATTACATCGTATACTCGACGGAATTTTTGATGTTCTTCCTCGCCTATAATTATTCGTAGTTACTTACCTCCACGCCCTTATGCTTGTAGGGTTGTTTCTGAACTGATATTTTGACTATCTTCCCAGTGGCACTCTCTTTTATTTCCATAACACTCATACAATACCTTTTACTACCCAACTCCTATCTGAATATTTCTCAAGGATCACGATGTCATAACTACGAGGATGAATTCACTATATTAGGTTTTACTATGTTTATCTTGTACGATCTGTTGATTTGTATGTATCCTCTTGTCTAGCCATAACTAGGCTCTTCCTGAATCAACTACTAACTACTCGTTGGCCCATTCTCATATCAATATTCTGCATACTCTTTCTTGGGTTATTTCCTTTGTCTTCACTTACCTCTCGTACTGGCTCCTTATCTATCAATAACATCTCAGGTAGGAACCCTTACTTCCTCTCCTTGGCATCGTGTTTGCATAATGTTCTGGAATCGTAGCATATCTACAGGCTTTGAATAAGTGCAATCTCATTCCTTTTTCATTTTTTATCGTATTCTTCCTTTACCATTTCATAATTACTAGAACCACTTAATTCTGACTTAATGCCACATCACTCCATATTCTACCCTTTAGGGGAGTACTAACATTACGATGATATGCGTATAAATGTTTTACCTCTTCATTTTTAGCGTCTTTTCACATCATCGATGACCCTTACTCGCCTCGCGATAATCCTTCTATACCAAGGATAACAAATTTCCTTACTCGCAAGGGTGACACTTAGTATAACCGGCACATATAGTCCCTTAAGCTTAACTTTGCTCATATTGCTTGCTTTAGGGAAGTGTCCTCCTGAATGACCGTTCTCTAAATTTATCATGAATCTTCTTCTGTTGTCCATTGTATTATCGCCAGAATGAAATCTGAAATTCTCATGATGTCGACTATTATCAAATCACTCAGTCCCTAATTCATGTTTAATTTATCTTGTTCACCAGCCCATACTGATTTCTATTATTCTGGGGTCTAACTTTTCCTTCTGGTAGTCACGTTGGAGTCACGGACTTATTTCTCAAAATGAGGATATGACTTTATGGCCTATACTCTTTTGTTGTCACAAGGCCTGTCACCTCTCGTCTTTTCCTTCACTTAACTATAGACTCTGTAATACTATCATCTTTTTGATCTACCGTTGTCATCCATGTATCACATCTTACTCATAATGCTTCATTATCTCTCTTCTTATTTTCCTCTAACATTTATGTCTATCACTTTATTCTGAAAACTCGAACAAGACATTCTTTTGTTTTTAGCTCCCCTTGCTCCATCTACTGGCTCTTCGGGTTGCCTAACATTCTTTCTCTACTAGGGATGGGAGGCACACTAAGATAATATTTATCCCTTCCACACTTCTAGTGCTTATCTTTGTAAAAACAAAATTCTGAGCATTTTAGTATTATATCTAGCTGTACTATTCTAGACTGCACCATCTGGGTGTCTCACAAGGAGATGTATTAGCACATTTGTAATATCCTTCGGAAATGTCAACTAACTCAAACAATCCATTCACCATTTTGGGTTTCTCTAACCCTAGCCAGATCCTGATATTCCGTCTTTCTCTTAAACCATATCTATTAGCTCCCATAGGGCATAACTGAGATGGGTGTAGCCGATTGTACATACATCTGTTATTGTTAAAGGTAACTCAAAATGCTTATATTTCTCTGCCTGAATTATAAATACTGATAATCTTCACTAACCGGGCGCCTCGTACCCTTCTTCACCTTGCTTCTTTTACTTCTTTTACTTGTTTCTACCTTCTGAATCACTCATTACTTTTTACCATATGGGTAGATATTCTTGCCTTAAGGCTCCTTATCAAGAAGCTTACACGTCTTAGTACACACATGTTCTGCTGAAGTCCTCACATTTATCCATCATAAGAATGACAAAATAGAGTTCCTCTGACTCAATTCTTCCACAACTAAATTCAATTTCTTATCAACTGTCTTTCTGGATATAGGCATCGTCGTATTATGAATAAGATAGAGTAAATTGAGTTCTTACAACTGAGCTCTACCACACGATCTAGAGTAAGAAGAAAGAGTGACATTCCTAAATGCCTTGTAGCCTCCTGCTTATAAGTGTGGTGCACAACACACCCATAAACAAGCCTCTACTAGACACGACTTGTAGACTCCCTAGGAAAGAACTGCTCTGATACCACTTTTGTCACGACCCAAACCAATGGACCACGACGGGCACCCGGTACCTTACTCAACCGAGTACCAACGTAACGCATCTTTCTTATTACATCATCATGTGTAAGTGGGCTAGAAGGGGCATCATGATATAACTAGAGTAAACATGAGGGAATACCCGACATAGAACGACCCAACCTGATACAAAAACTCATACCTGTGACATACGGGCCTATAAGGCCAACGTGATCCTTTATATACTTAAAACATAGGCCGACAAGGCCATACAAGTATCTATATACATGACATCTTTTTACAAGCCTCTAAGAGTACATAAATATCATAAGGGTTAGGACAATGCCTCGCCATACCAATCAATACATGTCCTAATCATACTGACCAAATAAGCAACTCCTGAGCAAATGTAGCGCACCAACATCTTCCGCTGAGCTGATAGCCTACTTGGAGGACTCTCGACCTATCTATCGGGACCTGTGGGCATGAAACACAGCGTCCCCAAGCAAAAGGGACGTCACAAATAATGTACCGAGTATGTAAGGAATGAAAATCAGTAAATAATAGACATGAGAGAAACATGGAGTAAAAGATTCAACATGTATGTCTGAATAGCTTTGTGAATCATTTAATATTATAATGTCATGCATATGTATATAAATGTCATACCATGCATAGGTATAAGCATTCATAATATCATGAAGCCTCTGAGGGCATCTCATCATATCATCTCGGCCATTATCGACAAAATCATCAACGTATACCAGCTGATCAGGTAGTGGTGCGTATATAACGCCGTAACCTTTTTTCATATTATATATATATATATATATATATATATATATATATATATATATATATATATATATATATATATATATATATATATATATGCGTATATAATGCCATCTGGTCATGGGTTAATGTACATGTATAAATGAATGCAATGCATGAGAAGTACGTCAATAAAATATTTCGGAATGTCATAAGACCATTATGCCTTTGATTAATATCATGAAGTAAACTTTATCAACTTACATATTTTCTAAGACCCATGAACAGACGATAAAATAATAAGACATATGGGGAATCAAGAACATAGGCATCTCTAGTACTTCTATGAATAGAGTCATTTATGAAAGTTTTGCTTTTGCTCATTTCGTTTGTATCGTATGGATCATGCCAAAAAGAAAGAAGGGATAGCCTTAACATACCTGAACCGATTCTCTTGACAATCTCTCTAACACACGTCTTTTGTAATAAAATAAGTAACGACGGATCGAAGTAGGAGAAAATCCGTATGATATTCTTGAGAAAGATTGCACTGTACTCTTTAAAATTACAAAATCTCACGTTATATAGTATTAAATGGTCTTCGTATGAAATGTTTTGAAACAACTACGTAGCTATTGCAATTCATTATCCTTGCTGAAGCTTTCCTTCTTAATTTAGTATATGAGAGCAATTTATTTTGGGTATATTAGAAAGATTATCTCAATCCTTTAGGTGTGGGCCCCACTAGGATGACTAAGCCACCAATCTTTCTTCATTTGCCACCTTATAACATGGACTTTAAGAGTCATAAGTTGGCTGCCACGTTAAGGCTTATCCAAAGCCTTAATTAACACCCACTAATTCTTAATTAACTTGTTAATTCCCCCATTAACCAATAATTAACTAATAATCCACATATTTAAGAATTATCTCAAATTAATTAAAATACTACTCACTTTTAACATACTTTATGTACCCTACTATCGTGGTCATGGGGTGCCTTGTATGACACTAGTTCATAAATACTGGGTATTATAGCTCGGACCGTATTTTATCCCAAATCGACAAACTTCAACGAAACTCATTTTCTTTGATTCGTTTACCCTTTAACCTTCACGGCACTTACTTATCGCCTGTTATAAATAGCATAAATGCTTATAACCTCAAGAAAATCTCATCCCCGAGTCTACATCGATTAACTAACGACGAAACCTTAACATACAAAAATGCGAAATGTAACATCTCATTTCCGAGCTTATATCAATTTACTTATGGCGTACTTCCACGTACGAAAACATAGGGTGTAACATCTTTAGCCTCCAAGTATCGCCAGAGCACCTCCCTCGGGACTCTATCATATGCTTTCTCTAGGTCAATGGCAACCATGTACAAGTCCTTCTTCATCTCTCTATACCACTCGACCAATCTGCACACAAGGTTAATGGCTTCCATAGTCGAACGCCCCAGCATGAAACCGAACTGGTTCTAAAAAATGGATATACTGGTCCTCACCGTTACTTCAACCACCCTCTCCCAAACTTTCATCATATGGATAAGCAGCTTAACCCCCTATGATTATTTCAAATTTGGATATCTCCCTTATTTTTATACAACGGTATCATCGTACTCCACCTCCTTTCATCGGGCATCATCTTCGTCCTAAGAAGGACGTTGAACAACTTAGTTAGCCACTCCAAACCTGCCCACCCGCATTCTTCCAAAATTTCATAGGGATTCCATCTGGCCCGGTAGCTCTACCCCAATGTATCTTACACATAGCCCCCTCGACCTCCTCTACTCTTATGCGCCTACAATACACAAAATCTCGGAGCATCTCACCGTTCTCCATGTCGCCCAGCACAATGTCCTTATCACCCTCTTCGTTCAAGAGTTTATGGAAATATGTCTGCCATCTTCGTCTAATCTGAGCCTCTTCCATCAAAACTCTACCTTCCGCATCTTTGATACACTTAACTTGATCCAGATCACGGGCCTTCCTCTCTCTCACCTTGGCTAGCTTGTATAGCTTCTTCTCCCCGCCTTTGGCCCAAGCTCTTCATATAAAAGCCCAAACGTCGTAGTCTTAGCCGCAATAACCGCTAACTTTGCCTCCTTCTTAGCCCTCATATACCTCTCCATGTTCATCCTCTTCGCCTCCTCGTCCATGCTTTCTATAAGCTTTAAGTACACCACTTTTTGGCTTCCACTTTCTCTTGTGCCTCCTCACTCAGCCACCAGTCACCTTTGTGGCCGCCATAGAAACCCTTCGAGACCCCTAACTGTTGCACCCCATATTTTCGTACGTTAGAGTACATCATAAGTCAATTGATGCAAGCTCAAAAATGAGATCGTCTTTGAAAGTACATAAAATAAGTTAATCATGTTACCTTGGAGGTTACAAATCTTTAAGATCATTGATAACAACTACCAAGAGGGTTGAAAGGCTTAGGAGCTAAGCAAATTGAATAACATGTACTTTTGGGGTGATACTAGGGTTCTTAACATGATAAGGAGGTTATGTTATGAGTTATTTTAGTCGTATGATAGTCATGTGTTACATTTTGAAGTCAAACGAGTTTTGGAACAAAAGTTAACAAAGGTCATCACAAGTTACATTCATAATATGCTGAATATTATGTCAAATGTAGGAGAGCTTTTCTCCTAGTATACTTGGAATTACAGGATTCTCCACATATCGAGTGTAGTTTCTAATGCATTATACTGTTCGTCGATACGATATTGGAGTAGAGAGATATTTGCATTTTTACGAGACTACGCAGACTGCATAGGTGACAAGTAGGCGGGTCACTAACGCTTTTGGAGCAATACCTTTCTTGTGTTATATGAGGTCTTTTTGGGACATATTATATTCCAAATTGAAGGTTTTGGAATTTATTTTCCAATGCTTTTAATGTTCATTCATACGACATACGGATAAAAAGATATAAGCATTGGAAGAAGGACCAATGCTAGGGTGCCAAGTAGCACCTTTTTGGCTTTTCAACAAAATGGATATTTATATCCCTTATGTCGTCTCTTTCTTTATTTTTCCAGAGACCACGACCAAATAAGACCTATAAACTTACCCTTAAGCTCTCTACAAGGGTTTCAAAGAAGATTAACATCCCGGGTACGAAATCATGAAGCGATAACATTAGAACAATCCCTACGACGTAAGTATCGCTATATCGCCTCTCTTTTTCTTTGTAGTTTGAATTTTGGAAGGTAATTAATAGTTAGGAAAATGACTACTTTCTGTATTTAAGATTTTAAATATCAAGGAAGGTTGATAAATTCATTTCCTAATAGTTGGGGTGTTAAAGGTATCGTATAAGTGTTACGAAAATAAAAGACGATGCCACTGAGAAGACAGTCAAAAATTTCAGTTCAGAAGCAAACCTACAAGCACAAGGGCGCAAAGGTAAGTAACTAAGGATAATTATAGGAGAATAAGAACATCAAAAATTCTTTCGGATATAAGATGTAATAAGCTCGCAGCTTTACAGAAGTCAAAAGGTCTCCCCTAAATACTACAAAGAATGACTAGCTGAGGAAATAAGAAAGAAGGCTTCAACTTAAGCATAATGAAATAAAGAAGAAATGGTCTTGTAATAACAGTCTCACTACAACATTGTATATACTCCATAAGAAAGTGGAACCTATCGTGGCTAATGAACGGGAAGAAGAAAAAAATCAAAAGGTGATATTTGAGATCATATAAGTTACAAGAAATTCTGGTATTCGTGGGCAATGAGATAAGCCATGTATTCATGCAACAAGTGGCAGAATGACCATGAAAAGTAATTGCTTATGTTTAAAGGTAACTGAGAAGGCACGAAAGGAAATCTATGGTGCTAGCAAGTTAAAGGAAGGTTGCGAGTAGTATGAATAGATATATGTAGGTCGCAAGCTAAAGTATCGTAGAGCGACAAGGGTTTAGGTAGATAATAGTAAGGATAAGTAAAGATGAGTGAGAAGGTGACAAGAATAGGTACGGCCTCGAGATTAAGCCCATCAAAATAAGAGAGCTGATAGTTTCCGTAAATTTTAGAAAGCTCAGTATAGCTTGAATTGACTCGGAGGAGTCTAAGACTAGGAGCAATTAGGAGAGATGAAATGCTGCCCTGGTAGTAGAATAAGGGTGTAATTGTGATAGATAAGAGGATAACATTTAGGACCTTTGAGAAAAAAGGACTTCATGAATTGCACTGGATTAGAACCAATATGATGAATCACGTTGGGATGCTTTGAAATATGGTTACTGAAGTATAGTATTGTCCCTAGGTGGAGCAGGAAAATCACTTCAAATGTTCTGCGATGAGACGTGAGCCCTAGTGACAAGGTATTACGTAAGAGGTTTCAAGTTATCAGTGGTAGATTATAGATCAATATTAAGGTGAATTGACAATAGAGAGGTAGAGGTTCCAAAGTATGGGATGAGATTAGGAGTTTATTATTAAGATGAACGGTAATTAGGAAGTATTAAAGGACTTTGATTTATACATATACGATAAGCAGCGAGAGAGTGACCTTGAGTTGGGTAGCAGACCTCGGTAACAATAAACCGAAGTAAGAGTTATGGTATAGTATGGAGGAAAAAGGAGAGAAGATTCGCATAGGCACTTAACAAGGTGAGTTTCGTACAGGCTACATGATAGAAGGTAGCAACAGTTACTAGATTGAAAGGATTCCGACCACAAGTCATAGTGTGAGAAAGAGGGCTAAAGGGGGAATGCCCTAGCCTTTGAATTTATTCACAGAACAGTTGCCTAGATGGAAAGGGCAGTATTAAAGTAATCATTAAATCTATAGGTTATGAGACTGATAGGTGCAGCAGTCAACATTCGAGGATGAATGTTCCAAAGGGGGAAGTGATGTTACACCCCCCATATTTTCGTACGTGAGAGTACATCATAAGTCAATTGATGAAAATCATAAATGCGATCGTCTTTGAAAGTATATGAAGTGAGTTAATAATGTTACCTTGGAGGTTACAAATCTTTAAGATCATTGATAACAACTACCAAGAGGGTTAAAGGGCTTAGGAGCTAAGCAAATTGAAGAAAATAGGTTTCGTTGAATGTCGACAAGTTGCGAATGTTATAACATGTACTTTTGGGGTGATACTAGGGTTATTAACATGATATGGAGGTTATGTTATGAGATATTTTAGTCGTATGATAATCGTGTGTTACATTTTGAAGTCAAGCGAGTTTTGGAATAAAAGTTGGCAAAGGTCATCACAAGTTACATTCATAATGTGCTGAATATTATGTCAAATGTAGCAGAGCTTTTCTACTAATATACTTGGAATTACATTATTCCCCACATATCAAGTGTAGTTTCTAACGCATTAAACTGTTCATCGATACGACATCAGAGTAGATAGATATTTGCAGTTTCGCGAGACAGCGCAGACTGCATATGTGACAAGTATGTAGGTCACTAAAGATTTTTTAGCAATACCTTTAGTGTGTTATATGAGGTCTTTTTGGGACATATTATATACCAAATTGAAGGTCTTGGAATTTAGTTTTCAATGATTTTAACTTTCATTCATACGACATATGGATAAAAAGATATAAGTGTTGGAAGAAGGACCAATGCTAGGGTGCCAAGTAGCACCTTTTTGGCTTTTCAACAAAATGGATATTTATATCCCTATGTTGTCTCTTTCTTCATTTTTCCAGATACCACGACCAAATAATACCCATAAACTTAACCTTAAGCTCTCTACAAGGGTTTCAAAGAAGATTAACATCCCTAGTACGAAATCAAGAAACGATAACATTAGAACGATCCCTACGATGTAAGTAATGCTATATCGCCTCTCTTTTTCTTTGTAGTTTGAGTTTTGGAAGGTATTTAATAGTTAATAAAATTAATACTTTATGTATTTAAAATTTTAAAAATCAAGGAAGGTTGAAAAATTCGTTTCCTAATAGTTAGAACTCACAGGACGGTGATCGGAAGCCGTGAGTTCGAGTTATTCGACTTGTAGTGGACTGTTTTGTGGGCTGTTTCGTGTTGTTTTGGGGCTGTCTATTTTGCTACAGTTTAATGGAGTTTTGGAGGAGAAATTGTGTATAGAAACACCACATAATGGTGAAATGGTGGATTAGTCATTCTTTGTAACAATTTCGGGGTGTTTGACACTACTATAGTTGTCGTTTTGGGTATGAAGTGATTGGGGTGTGTTAGGATGTTGTAAGCTAAATATAGCATGGATTTCGACTTGAATCCACCGTAGGAGGTAATTATATTGTGTTCTTGCATGTGCTTAAGGTTATCTTGATGTTGATTAAGTTAAATGGATGGGCTAGACATGAACTAGTGAGTAAAGTTGCTAATTGAGGATAGTTGGAGTTGTGGATTATTTTCTTTGTTATAAATATATGGTATAAGGCTGGAATCATTGACGATTGACTTCATTATCATATTAATGATACTGTTAAGTTAAATTAATGAGTATATAAGGGGTTATATGTGGTATAAAAGTTTTAATCAGAGCTTGCCGCTCGTCGTGAAGTAGTTGTGACTTGTTGTTCTTATATGGTGTCTTATTATTGATAATTATGTATTGATGGATTTCTATGGATATTATTGTTGGTATATGGTATTGGAGAAGGCTCTTGTTACAGGGGAGATTCTTCCCAAATTTACATAAGCGAGCTACTAGTTTAAGTTGCGGACTTAGCCTTTACTCAACACTGATTTTGAATCTCTTTATGCTAAGGTTGATTGAGTTGAGTTGTTTGAAGAATTGTTTGGAAGATATTAAGGACACAATGGAGTTAAGGTATATTAATTCTATCCCTTCTTTCCTTTGGGAATGATCCATATGAGACAAACAAAATGAGCAAACGCGAAACTTTCACAAATGACTCTATTCTTAGAAGTACTAGGGGTGCCTATGTTCTTGATTCCCCATGTGTCCTATTATTATATCGTATGTTCATGGGTCTCAGAAAATACGTAATTTGATAAAGTTTATTTCATGATATTAACCAAAGGCATATTGATCTTATGACATCCCGAGAGATATTATTGACTTACTTCTTATGCATTGCATTCATTTATACATGTACATTGACCCATGATCAGATGACGTTATATATGCGTATATTATATGTATATGTGATATGGGGAAAGGTTATGGCGTTATATACGCACCACCACCTGATCAGCTGGTCTACAACGATGATTTCGCCCAGAGAGGCCGAGATGATATGATGGGATGCCCTCAGAGGCTTAATGATGTTGTGTACGCACATACCTATGCATGATGTGAAATTTATATGCATATGCATGACATTATAAATGTTTCATGATTCACAGATCTATTCAGACTTACAGGTTGAGTTCTTTACTTCATGTTTCTTTCATGTCTTTTATATACTGCTTTCATGCCTTACATACTCGGTACCTTATTTTTACTGATGTCCCTTTGTCCTGGGGACACTGTGTTTCATGCTCGCAGGTCCCGATAGGCAGGTTGAGAGTCCTCCTAGTAGGTTATCAGCTCAGCGGAAGGTGTTGGTGCACTCCAATTGCTCCCGAGTTGCCTATTTTGTCAGTATGATTTGGACATGTATTGATTGGTATGGCGGGGCTCTGTCCCGACCTTTATGACGTTTATGCACACTTAAAAGGCTTGTAGACATATCTCATGTATATGGATACTTGTATGGCCTTGTCGGCCTATGTTTTGAGTGTATAAATGAACATGTCGGCCTTATAGGCCCGTATGTCACATATATAAGTTTATATTCCATGTTTGGTCGTCCTATGTCGAGTATTCCCTTATATTTTATTCTGCTTATATCATGACGGCCATTCTAGCCCATTTACCCATGATGGTATGATAAGAAAGATATGTTACGTTGGTGCTCGGTTAGGTAAGGCATCGGGTGCCTGTCGCGGCCCATCGATTTGAGTCATGACAAAAGTGGTATCAGAGCAGTTCTGTCTTAGGGAGTCTACAAGTCGTGTCTAGTAGAGTCTTGTTTATGGGTTTGTTGGGCACCACACTTATAAGCAGGAGGCTACAGGGCATTTAGGATTGCCACTCTTTCTTCTTACTCTAGATTGTGTGGTAGAGCTTAGTTGTAAGAATTCAAACTCCTAAATTCTATTTTATTCGTAATACAACGATACCTACATCGAGAAAGACAGTTAGTAAGAGATTGAATGTGGCTGTGGAAGAGTTGAGTCAGAGGAACTCGATTTTGCATCATGTTTATGATGAGTAAATGTAAGGTCTTCAGCAGATCATGTGTGTATTATGACGTGTAAGCTTCTTGATAAGGAGCACTAAGGCATGAATATCTATCCACGCCTATGGTAAAAAGCAACGAGAGAATCAGAAGGTAGATACAAGTTTCAACAAGTAAAAGAAGCAACGTGAAGAAGGATATGAGGTACCCAGTTAGTGAAGATTATCAATATTTACAATTCAGGCAGAGAAATATAAGCATTCTGAGTTACTTTCTATAGTAACAAAGTATATACACTTGACAACACCCATCTCAGTTATGCACTACGGGGGCTAACTAATATAATTTAAGAGAAGGATGTGATATCAGGATCAAGCTGGGGTTAGAGTAACCCAAAATTAAGGATGGATTCTTATCATTAGCTCACATTTTCGAAGGATATTGCAAACGCGGTAATCTTTCTCCGTGTGAGACACCCAAGATGGTGCACTCTAAAGTAGTACGGTCAGATATGAACACTAGAATGTTCGAAAATTTTAGAAGATAGGCAGTGGAATCCTAGAATGGATAAATATTTACCGTAGTATGACTCTCGTCTCTAGAAACAAAAGAGAGAGATTGTTAGGTATCCCGAAGAGCTAGTGAGATGAAGCAAGGGGAGCTATAAGTGAAAGAATGTTTTGTTGAAGTTTTCAGAATAAAGTGATAGACAGAAATATTAGCGGGAGAATAGGAAGAGAGTAAATGAAGCATTATGAGTAAGATGTGATAAATGGATAATAACAGCAAATCAAAATATGGCAGGATTACAGATTCTATAGTCAAGTGAAGGAAAAGACAAGAGGTGACGAGCCTTGAGATAATAAAAGAGTATAAGCCATAAATTCATGTCCCCATTTAGAGAAATGAGTTGGTGACTCATACGTGATTACCAGAAGGAAAAGTTAGACCCCTGGAGTAATAGAAATTAGTATGGGCTAGTGAATAAGATAAATGGAACATGAATTCGGGACTGGAGAATTTGATAATAGTCAACATCGTGAGAATTTCATAGATCGTGTTCCGGCGATAATAGAATGGACAACAGAAGAATAACCTTTAAAGGTCATTCAGGAAGACGCTTCCCTAAAGCAAGCACTGCGAGCAGAGTTAAGCTTAAGGGACTAAGTGTTCCAGTTACACTAGGTTTCACCCTCGTGCGTAAAAAAATTCAGATATCCTTGGTACAGAAGGGTTACCACAAGATGAGTAAAATGTCAATGAAGATGTGAAAAAATACCAAAGATGATGAGGCGAAAGGAATGAGAATGCATTTATTCAGATCCCACGGATATGTTACGACTCCAGAACATTATGCAAGAATGACACCAGGGAGAGAAAGTAAGGGTGCCCGCCCGGGATGTTATTGATAAATAAGTGCGAATAAATACTTGATACATAAGGAGCTAATGCGAGAGGTAAGTTCAAACAAAGGACATATCCCAAGGGAGATTACGCGGAATATAGATATGAGAACAAATCAACGAGTAGTTAGTAGTTGATTCACGAAGAGTCTAGTTATGGCTAGACAAGAGGATATAGATAAATCAGAAGATTGTGCAAGATAAACATAGTGAAACCAACATAGGGAATTCAGACTCGAAAATATGATTACATCGTGATCCTTGAGAAATATTCAGATAGGAATTGGGGTAGTTAAAAGTACCGTATAAGTGTTACGAAAATAAAAAATGGTGCCACTGAGAAGACAGTCAAAATTTCAGTTCAGAAGCAACCCTACAAGCACAAGGGCGGATAGCTAAGTAACTAAGGATAATTAGAGGCGAGTAAGAACATCAAAAATTCTTTCGGGTATACGATGTAACAAGCTCGCAGCTTTACAGGAGTCAAAGTGTCTCCCTTAAGTACTATAAAGAATGACTAGCTGAGGAAATATGGAATAAGGCTTCAACTTAAGCATAATGACATAAAGAAAAAATGGTCTTGTAACAACAGTCTCACTACAACATTGTATGTACTCCATAAGAAAGTGGCGCCTATCGTGGCTAATGAACAGGAAGAAGAAAAAAATCAAAAAGGTGATATTTGAGATCATATGAGTTACAGGAAATTCCGATATTCGTGGGCAATGAATTAAGCCATGTATTCATGCAACAAGTGGCAGAACGACCATGAAAAGTAATTGCTTATGTTTAAAGGCAACTAATAGGGCACGAAAGGAAATCTATGGTGCTACCATGTTAAAGGAAGGTTGTGAGTGTTATGAATAGATATGTGTAGGTCGCAAGCTAAAGTATCATAGAGCGACAAGGGTTTAGGTAGATAAGAGTAAGGATAAGTAAAGATGAGTGTGAAGGTGATAAGAATAGGTAAGGCCTTTGGATTAATCCCATTAAAATAAGAGAGCTGACAGTTTCCGTAAATTTTAGAAAGCTCAGTATAACTTGAATTGACTCGGAGAAGTCTAAGACTAGGAGCAATTAGGAGAGATGAAATGCTGCCCTGGTAGTAGAATAAGGGTGTAATTATGATATATAAGAGGATGATGTTTAGGCCTTTGATTGAGTATTGATTTTGAGACAAAGGTTTTTCATAAATTGCACTAGATTAGAACCCATATGATGAATCCTGCTGGGATGCTTTGAAATACGGTTATTAAAGTATAGTATTGTCCCAAAGTGGAGCAGGAAAATCACTTCAAATGTTCCCCGATGAGACGTTAGCCCTAGTGACATGGTTTTACGTAAGAGGTTTCAAGTTACCAGTGGTAGATTATAGATCAAATTAAGGTGAATCGACAATAGAGGGGTAGAGGTTCCAAAGTATGGGATGATATTTGGCAGTCATTATTAAGATGAACGGTAATTAGGAAGCATTAAAAGACTTAGATTTATACATATATGATAAGTTGGGAGAGAGTAACCTTGAGTTGTGTAGCAGACCTCGGTAACAATAAACTGAAGTAAGAGTTATGGTATAGTATGGATGAAAAAGGAGAGAAGATTCGCATAGGCACATACAAGGTGAGTGTCGTACATGCTACATGATAGAAGGTAGTAACAGTTACGAGATTGAGAGGATTCCGACCACAAGTCATGGTGTGAGAAAGAGGCCTAAAGGGGGGAATGCCTTTTCCTTTAAATTTATTCACAGAATAGTTGCCTAGATGGAAATGGCAGTATTAAAGTATTCATTAAAGTTATAGGTTATGAGACTGATAGGCGCACCAGTCAACATTCGAGGACGAATGTTCCAAAGGGGGAAGTGATGTTACACCCCATATTTTCATACGTGAGAGTACATCATAAGTCAATTGATTTAAGCTCATAAATGAGATCATCTTTGAAAGTACATAAATTAAGTTAATCATGTTACCTTAGAGGTTACAAATCTTTAAGATCATTGATAACAACTACTAAGAGGGTTGAAAGGCTTAGGAGCTAAGCAAATTGAAGAAAATACGTTTCGTCGAATGTTGATAAGTTGGAATGTTATAACATGTACTTTTGGGGTGATACTAGGGTTTTTAACATGATAAGAAGGTTATGTTATGAGTTATTTTAGTTGTATTATAGTTGTGTGTTACATTTTGAAGTCAAGCGAGTTTTGGAACAAAAGTTGGCAAAGGTCATTACAATTTACATTCATAATGTGCTGAATATTATGTCAAATGTAGGAGAGTTTTTCTACTAATGTACTTGGAAATATAGGATTCTACATACATGAAATTGATTATCTATGAGTGTAGTTTCTAATGCATAAAACTGTTCGTCGATACGACATCAGAGTGGAGAGATATTTGCAGTTTCGCGAGACTGCGCAGACTGCATAGGTGACAAGTAGGTGGGTCACTAAAGTTTTTTGAGCAATACCTTTTGTGTGTTATATGGGGTCTTTTTGGGACATATTATATACCAAATTGAAGATCTTGGAATTTTGTTTCCAATGCTTTTAACTGTTCATTCATACAACATACGGATAAAAAGATATAAGCGTTGAAAGAAGGACCAATGCTAGGGTGCCAAGTAGCACCATTTTGACTTTTCAACAAAATGGATATTTATATCCCTTATGTCGTGTCTTTCTTCATTTTTCCAGAGACCACGACCAAATAAGACCCATAAAGTTACACTTAGGCTCTCTAAAAGGGTTTCAATGAAGATTATCATCTCGGGTACGAAATCAAGAAGCGATAACATTAGAACGATCCCTGCGACGTAAGTATCGCTATATCACCTCTCATTTTCTTTGTAGTTTGAGTTTTGGAAGGTATTTAATAGTTAATAAAATTAATACTTTCATTATTTAAGATTTTATATATTAATGAAGGTTGATAAAATCAATTCCTAATAGTTAGAACTCACGGGACGGTGATCGGAAGTCGTGGGTTCGAGTTATTCGACTTGTAGTGGACTGTGTTGTGGGCTGTTTCATGTTGTTTTTGGGCTGTCTATTTTGCTACTGTTTAATGGAGTTTTGGAGGGGAAATTGTGTGGAGAAACACCACATAATGGGGAAATTGTGGATTAGTCATTCTTTGTGACATTTTCGGGGTTTTTGACACTACTATAGTTGTCGTTTTGGGTATCAACTGATTGGGTTATGTTGGACTATTGTAAGCTAAATATAACATGGATTTCAACTTGAATCCACCGTAGGAGGTAATTATACTATGTTCTTGCATGTTCTTAAGGTTATCTTGATGTTGATTAAGTAAAATGGATTGGCTAGACATGAACTAGTGAGTAAAGTTGCTAATTGAGGATAGTTGGAGTTGTGGATTGTTTTCATTATTATAAATATATGGTATAAGGCTTGAATAATTGATGAATGACTTATTTATCATGTTAATGATACTGTTAAGTTAAATTAAAGAGTCTATAAAGGGTGATATGAGGTATACATGTTTCAATCGGAGCTTGCCGCTCGTCGTGAATTAGTTGTGACTTGTTGTTCTTATATGGTATCTTGTTATTGATAATTATGTATTGCTGGATTTCTTTGCTCATTGTTGTTGATATATGGTATTAGATGAGGCTCTTGTTGCAGGGGAGATGCTACCCAAATTTACATAAGCGAGCTACTAGTTTAAGTTGCGGACTTAGCCTTTATTCAACACTGATTTTGAATCTCTTTATGCTAAGGTTGATTGAGTTGAGTTGTTTGAAGAATTGTTTGGAAGGTATTAAGGACACAATGGAGTTAAGGTATGTTAATTCTATCCCTTCTTTCCTTTGGGAATGATCCATATGAGACAAACAAAATGAGCAAATGCGAAACTTTCACAAATGACTCTATTCTTAGAAGTACTAGGGGTGCCTATGTTCTTGATTCCCCATGTATCCTATTATTATATCGTATGTTCATGGGTCTCAGAAAATACGTAATTTGATAAAGTTTATTTCATGATATTAACCAAAGGCATATTGATCTTATGACATCCCGAGAGATATTATTGACTTACTTCTTATGCATTGTATTCATTTATACATGTACATTGACCCATGATCAGATGACGTTATATATGCGTATATTATATGTATATGTGATATGGGGAAAGGTTATGGCGTTATATACGCACCACCACCTGATCAGCTGGTCTACAACGATGATTTCGCCCACAGAGGCCGAGATGATATGATGGGATGCCCTCAGAGGCTTAATGATGTTGTGTACGCACATACCTATGCATGATATGAAATTTATACGCATATGCATGACATTATAAATGTTTTAAGATTCACAGAGCTATTCAGACTTACAGGTTTAGTTCTTTACTCCATTTTTCTTTCATGTCTTTTATATATTGCTTTCACGCCTTACATACTCGGTACCTTATTTGTACTGACGTCCTTTTTGCCTGGGGACGCTGCACTTCATGACCGAAGGTCCCGATAGACAGGTCGAGAGTCCTCCTAGTAAGCTATCAGCTCAGCGGAAGGTGTTGGTGCACTCCACTTGCTCCGGAGTTGCCTATTTGGTCTGTATGATTTGGACATGTATTGATTGGTATGACAGGGACCTATCCCAGCCTATATGACGTTTATGCACTCTTAGAGGCTTGTAGACATATCTCATGTATATGGATACTTGTATGGCCTTGTCGGCCTATATTGTCAGTGTACAAATGATCATGTGGTCCTTATAGGCCCGTATGACACATGTATAAGTTTGTATTCCATGTTGGGTCGTCCTATGTCGAGTATTCCCTTATGTTTTATTCTGGTTATATCATGACAGCCGTTCTGGCCCATTTACGCATGATGGTATGATAAGAAAGATATGTTACGTTAGTGCTCGATTATGTAAGGCACTGGATGCCCGTCACGGCCCATCGGTTTGGGTCATGACATTAACACTTCTCTCGTGGCTACTCTAATACACTCCACTATCGTGGTCCACATACAGCTCGCGTCGCCACTGCTCCTCTAGGCTCCCATAGCCAACAACTCCCCCCCCCCATAACTCCTACGCTTTCTCATTAGTCAAAGCACGCCACCTTATCCTGGGTTGACCTTACACATCCCTCTTCTTCCTCTTCCTTCCGGTCTCTAAGTTCATCACCAATAACCTATGCTGAGTCGTGAGATTCTCGCTTGGTGTAACCTTGCAATCCATGCACAAACTCCTATCGCACTTCCGGAGGAGTAGATAATCAATTTGAGTCTTGGCCAATGAACTATGGAATGTGACCAAGTGCTCCTCCCTCTTCGGAAAACAGGAGTTAGCAATCACCAAATCAAAGGCTTTAGCACAGTCCAACAACAAAGTACCTCCTCCGTTCCTAACTCAAAATCCAAAGCCGCCATGCACACCGTCATAACCCCTAGAGGTCGCCCCAATGTGACCATTGAAATTACCTCATATGAATTACCTCTCGGTGTGTGGAATACCACAGACCAACCCGTCAAGGTCTTCCCAGAAATGCCTCTTAACTCCTCGTTCAAACCCACTTGAGGCGCGTAAGCACTACTCACGTTTACAGTAGACCCTCCCACAACCAGCTTAATAGCCATCAGCCTGTCAGTCACCCTCCTAACTTCTCCCACTAGCTCTCTAAGTTCCCTATCAACCAAGATACCTACCCCATTCTTACCTTTCTCGCGTCCTTAGTACCACAATTTAAACCCATCAGCATCTTGAGCCTTCAAACCCACCCATCTAGTCTCCAGGACGCAAGCTAATTGATCTTTCTCTTCTGGAGGATCTTCGCTAACTCTATAGACTTCTCCGTCAAAGTACCTACATTCCAGGACCCCCACTCTCAACCTAGAGACTCCCTTGCCACCTCTGCCCCCCTCCCACCCGAGGACATGACCTTATTCTACCATCACTCACCCCGACCACTATAATCTAAGGAAAATTATGCTAGAACAGTCGCTAAAACAAACAAAGGATTAAACTAAATGAGGCAAGTCTAACACTTACACCTCTAACCACTAGAAATATGTACAGAGAAGACAAATAGACAAGCAAGAATTAAACTAGTGATAACAATAAATATATAACATAAGGCAAACAGAACCACTACTAAGAATCCAAATTACAGTCTAGAAATCCCTAAACAGTTACTAGCAAAAATAGATGCACTAATTAATTGTAGGTAATCAAGAATTAGGCTTAAACTATCATAAACTAATTGGATACTAACTAGGAAGACAAAGATATTGATTGAAGAACAGGAGGTTCCAACTCCCGATTAGTGTAAAACCTGGGTGCATCATCGTAAATGTCAAGGTCGTGCTATCGTAGTAACCTAGATGATTTCCCGCTGCCTCCAACTAATCTTGACGTCTGCTGCACACTCTGATCCAGTAGTGAATACCTGCAAAAATATAAGGGGGAACCAAAGGGGGAAAACGGAGAAAGAATAGAGGTATGCGATACCGTAGCCTCATATCCAGACCGATTTTCGGTGAGTCCGATAGAGACTCCGCCGATACAGCTGCTCACAAGAAAAAAAGGGAAAAGAAGTGACGGAGAAAGGGGAGGGAGAATCGGGGAGAGAGAAAAGGGGGATAAGATCACAAGAACCAGAGTGGAGAGAGAGGGGAGAGAGAAATTGGGGAGAGAAGGGGGAGAGAAGTGGGGGAGACTAGAAGAACCAGAAGAGAGAGAGAATGATGGGGGAGATGAGAGGACTTACCTGGGTGTTCCGGTGGTACAGTCGTCGATGGTCAGGGAGTCCGTGAGAGACAGAAGAGACGTTATAGAGAAGAAAATTGGAGGGAGAGAAAGCGGGGAATGTTATTTGTTAATCTATTTATCATATCCCCAGGTTTTTCTCTTATTTGATAAATATATCAAAAATATTGCATTCCTTATTAGCTTATTTGTTAGTTAATTCTCATAGAAGTTAATTTAGATAGTAATTTCCCACTATTGTTTGAAAGTTAAATTTGGTTGTTTCAAATTCTTTTTCTTGAGTGTTTATCTTAACACCAACATAAACTCCCTGTGGATTGGACCCCAACCTGCGTTGGATTTTATAGTTCCAACGACCATTTCATACTCTTTAATTGGGTGTGAATTGGACGTGATCATTGGTCCCAACAGCAGTTAGTGGAGGCTCGCTCGAATTAGCTTTTCACGGAGACTTGAGGTAGAGTTGCACACCGTTAGTAGACCCTGAAGTCCCCTTCTTATTTCTTGCACTATTATTTCATTCAAATAGTTGTATTTGTATTTCAGACCTTGGTTGTAGTATCTTGCTTTAGTAGCTCATGTACTTGTGATACCAGATTCCGGGAGTTGATTAGACGGCGTAATGGGAATTATTATATCTATTTTGAAGTTCTACAATCTTTATTTCTTATTTATTTGTTTTTTTTAAATTGTTAAAATGAATAATGTGTAGCTAATGTTGGCTTGCCTAACAAGTAAACATTAGGCGTCATCACAGCCCCGCAGTTGAGATTTCGGATCATGACAAGTTTGCATCAAAGCACTAGATTTCCTAGATTTCACGAGTCATGATCAAGCATAGTAGAGTCTGGAGGATCGGCACGGAGACGTTTGTACTTATCTTCTAGAGGCTATAGGGTTTTAGGAAATTTCACTTATTTCTTTCTCTATTGTGCAATTTTATTCTATCATTAAGTTTGAATTATTCTATTATTTTTCTCTCACAAATGGTAAGGACACACACAACATCCACAAAGGACCAGGAGTCAGAGCCCAAGGTTGCAGCCACTAACAGGGTAGGGGTCGGGGCCGAGGTAGGGGCTGAGGCAGAGGCAGAGGTAGAGCTCGGCCTAAAGCACGCGCAGCATCACCTAATGCAGAGCCTCAGATCTATTAGGTGGAGGAGATCCCTCTTCAGACTTCACTAGGTGGACCAGCTCAGGTCCCAGAGGGGTTCATAGCCACTCTTATACTTCTGGACGCTCTATTACGCCTGGTTGGCCTTATGGAGAGTGTGGTCCAATCCGGAGTATTTCCTATGGAACCAGCGGTCTCTCGGGCTGGGGGAGGAGCCCAAACTCCCGCTACTCACACACCAGAGTAGTTGGCTCATGGATATCAGACTTCAGCAGTTCCAGCAGTTAGAGTAGTTCAACCTGTCATTGGTACACAACCCAGTGAGGGACTCGACATATCATCTGAGGGGTTGGAGAGATTTGACAAGCTCACTAAGTTATTTCCTGCTTGCTTTGGTGGCACACCTTCTTAGGACCCACGGGATTTCATAGATCATTGCCACGAGGTGTTGTGCAACATGGGTATAGTGGAGTCCAATGGAGTTGACTTCACGGTATTTAAGATGTATGGCTCCGCCAAGAGGTGGTGGTAGGAGTATGTTCGAGGCAGACCATCAGGTTCACCTCTACTCACTTGGGATCAGTTCTCACAACTATTCTTGCAGAAGTTCATTCCTTTACCCTGAGAGGACTACCACAGCTAGTTTGAGCACTTCCATCATAGTAGAATGACTATTACCCAGTACGATACCAGATTCGTGGAATGGTCTCGCCATGAAGTTGTCTTGATCTCTACTAAGAGGGAGAGGGTGAGGAGATTTATAGATGACCTTACTTATGGTATTGGGTTAGAAATGGCCAGAGAGACTGTGGATGATAATTCTTTCAACCAGTTGTAGAGATTGCTAGATAGATCGAGAGGGTTCGTGGTCAGGGTGGAAAGGCGGCATCTGAGAAGAGGCCTAGTCATTTCCGTAGTTTTAGTGGTGCCTCATCTGGAGGTAGGGGTTCATTTGGTAGAGTCCATCCTATCAGGTCGGTTCAGTCAGCACTTCAGGCATCATAGGGTACTTCAGACAGTCATGGTTCTTATGGGTCTCGTCCTGAGCAGCAAGCCTATAGTGCACCTCCAGCTCCTATCATTGAACCACGGATTTAGAGCTATCATAGTGGTTATTCGGACCGTTGAGGTCAGTCCCAGATTCAACAGCCACACCAGCTGAGAAAGTGCTTCGAGTGTGGAGGTACAAGTCATATATTAGGAGGCACTGTCCCATATTTTAGAGTAGTGCACCATAGCAGGGCTCTCGTGTCATGGTTTCAGCACTAGTTGCTCCACCGCCCGCTCAGCCAGCTAGAGGTAGGGGTCATGCAGCACGGGGTGGAGTCAGGAAGCCCGGGGTAGTGGTCAAGTCATTAGAGGTAGAGGCTATCCAGGGAAAGGTCGTCTGAGAGGTGGAGGTCAGACTGGTGGGGCTCAGTCCAGATTCATATGATGCGGTCATCACAGGTATTGTTCGATTTACTATAGAGATGCATCAATTTTATTTGATCCGGGTTTCACTTATTTGCATATGTCATCATATTTTGCTTCACATCTAGATGTGTCTCGTGATTTTTTGAATGCTCTTGTCTATGTGTCTACGCTTGTGGGAGATTTTATTATGATAGACTGTGTTTATCATTAGTGTGTGGTCTCTATCGGAGGTTATGAGACTATGGTAGACTTTCTTTTACTCAGTATGGTAGATTTAAATGCTATTTTAGGCATGGACTGGTTGTCACCATATCACGCTATTCAGTATTGTCAAGCTAAGACTATAACATTGGTAATGCCGGGATTTATGAGATTGGAGTGGAGAGGTTCATTGGGTTATGTTCCCAACAGGGTGGTGTCATATCTGGAGGCACATCGGATGTTTAAGAAGGGGTGCTTGGCATATTTAGCCTTCATGCGGGATGTTAGTGCTGATACTCCTACCGTTGAGTCAGTTCCGGTAGTGAGAGACTTTCCAGATGTGTTCCCAGCAGATCTTTCGGGCATTTCGCCCGATCAGGACATCGATTTTGGTATGACTTGGTGTCGGGCACTCATTCCATCTCTATTCCACCATATCGCATTGTGCCAGAAAATTTGAAGGAATTAAAGGAACATCTTCAGGAGTTGCTTGATAAGCGCTTCATCAGACCGAGTGTTTCGTCTTGGGGTGGTCCAGTTTTATTTGTGAATAAGAAAGATGACACTATGAGGATGTGTATTGACTACAGGCAGCTGAACAAAGTTACAGTCAAGAATAAGTATCCACTACCGCGTATTGATGATTTATTTGATCAGCTTCAAGGTGATAAGGTATTCTCGAAGATTGACCTGAGATCGGGATATTATCAGTTTAAGATACGGGCTTCAGACATTTCGAAGATGGCTTTCAGGACTCGTTATGGCCACTATGAGTTTTTGGTGATGTCTTTGGGCTAACCAATGCCCCAGAAGCCTTTATGCACTTGATGAACAGTGTGTTCCAGCCAATCTTCATTCCTTTGTCATCATGTTCATTGATGATATATTGGTGTATTCTCGCAACCAGGAGGATAATAAGAAGCACTTGAGGATCGTGCTCCACACTTTGAGGGAGAAGAAGCTATATGCTAAATTCTCCAAGTACGAGTTTTGGCTTGATTCAGTGGCATTCTTGGGCCATGTGGTGTCTGGTGAGGGGATTAAGGTGGACCCGAAGAAGATTTATACATATATGATAAGCAGGGAGAGAGTAAACTTGAGTTGGGTAGCAGACCTCGGTAATAATAAATCGAAGTAAGAGTTATGGTATAGTATGGAGGGAAAAGAAGAGAAGATTCGCATAGGCACATACAAGGTGAGTGTCGTACATGCTACATGATAGAAGGTAGCAACAGTTACGAGATTGAAAGGATTCCGACCACAAGTCATGGTGTGAGAAAGAGGCCTAAAGGGGAGAATGCCTTGGCCTTTGAATATATTCATAGAATAGTTTCCTAGATGGCAAGGGCAGTATTAAAGTATTCATTAAAGTTATAGGTTATGATACTGATAGGCGCACCAGTCAACATTCGAGGACGAATGTTCCAAAGGGGGAAGTGATGTTACACCCCATATTTTCGTACGTGAGAGTACATCATAAGTCAATTGATTTAAGCTTATAAATGAGATCATCTTTCAAAGTACATAAAGTAAGTTAATCATGTTACCTTGGAGGTTACAAATCTTTAAGATCATTGATAACAACTACTAAGAGGGTTGAAAGGCTTAGGATCTAAGCAACTTGAAGAAAATAAGTTTCGTCAAATGTCGACAAGTTAGAATGTTATAACATGTACTTTTGGGGTGATACTAGGGTTCTTAACATTATAAGGAGGTTATGTTATGATTTATTGTAATTGTATTATAGTCGTGTGTTACATTTTGAAGTCAACCGAGTTTTGGAACAAAAGTTGGCAAAGGTCATCACAAGTTACATTCATAATGTGCTGAATATTATGTCAAATGTAGCAAAGCTTTTCTACTAATATACTTGGAATTACAGGATTCTAAATATATGAAATTGATGATCTAAGAGTGTAGTTTATGATGCATTAAAATGTTTGTCGATATGACATCAGAGTAGAGAGATATTTGCAGTTTTGCGAGACTGCGCAGACTGCATAGGTGACAAGTAGGTGGGTCACTAAAGTTTTTTGAGCAATACCTTTTGTGTGTTATATGGGGTCTTTTGGGACATATTATATACCAAATTGAATATCTTGGAATTTTGTTTCTAATGCTTTTAACTGTTCATTCATATGACATACGGATAAAAATATATAAGCGTTGGAAGAAGGACCAATGCTAGGGTGCCAAGTAGCACGTTTTTGACTTTTCAACAAAATGGATATTTATATCCTTTTTGTCATCTCTTTCTTCATTTGTCCAGAGACCACGACCAAATAAGATCCATAAACTTACCCTTAATCTCTCCACAAGGGTTTCAATGAAGATTAACATCCCGGGTATGAAATCAAGAAGCGATAACATTAGAACGATCCCTACGACTTAAGTATCGCTATATCACCTCTCGTTTTCTTTATAGTTTGAGTTTTGGAAGGTATTTAATAGTTAGGAAAATCACTACTTTCAGTATTTAAGATTTTAAATATCAAGGAAGGATGATAAATTCATTTCCTAATAGTTAGAACTCACGGGACGGTGATCGAAAGTCGTGGGTTCGAGTTATTCGACTTGTAGTGGACTGTTTTGTGGGCTATTTCGTGTTGTTTTTGGGATGTATATTTTGCTACTATTTAATGGAGTTTTGGAGGAGAACTTTTGTGGAGAAACACCACATAATGGTGAAATGGTGGATTAGTCATTCTTTGTAACATTTTTGGGTTTTTTGACATTACTATAGTTGTTGTTTTGGGTATTAACTGATTGGGTTGTGTTGGGCTGTTGTAAGCTAAATATAACATGGATTTTGACTTTAATCCACCATAGTAGGTAATTATACTGTTTTCTTTCATGTTCTTAAGGTTATCTTGATGTTTATTAAGTTAAATGGATGGGCTAGACATGAACTAGTGAGTAAAGTTGCTAATTGAGGATAGTTGGAGTTATGGATTGTTTTCTTTATTATAAATATATGGTATAAGGCTGGAATAGTTGATGAATGACTTCATTATCATGTTAATGATACTGTTAAGTTAAATTAAGGAGTTTATAAAGGGTGATATAGGGTATACAGGTTTCAATCGGATCTTGCCGCTCGTCGTGAAGTAGTTGTGACTTGTTGTTCTTATATGGTGTCTTGTTATTGATAATTATGTATTGCTGGATTGCTCTGGTCATTATTGTTGATATATGGTATTGGAGGAGGCTCTTGTTACAGGGTAGATTCTTCCCAAATTTACATAAGCGAGCTACTAGTTTAAGTTGCGGATTTAGCCTTTACTCAACATTGATTTTGAATCTCTTTATGCTATGGTTGATTGAGTTGAGTTGTTTGAAGAATTACTTGGAAGGTATTAAAGACAGAATGGAGTTAAGGTATGTTAATTCTATCCCTTCTTTCCTTTGGGAATGATCCATATGAGACAAACGAAATGAGCAAACGCGAAACTTTCACAAATGACTCTATTCTTAGAAGTACTAGGGGTGCCTATGTTCTTGATTCCCCGTGTGTCCTATTATTATATCGTATGTTCATGGGTCTCAAAAAATACGTAATTTGATAAAGTTTATTTCATGATATTAACCAAAGGCATATTGATCTTATGACATCCCGAGAGATATTATTGAATTACTTCTTATGCATTGCATTCATTTATACATGTACATTGACCCATGATCAGATGACGTTATATATGCATATATTATATGTATATGTGATATGGGGAAAGGTTATGGCATTATATACACACCACCACCTGATCAGCTGGTCTACAACGATGATTTCGCCCACAGAGGCCGAGATGATATGATGGGATGCCCTCAGAGGCTTAATGATGTTGTGTACGCACATACCTATGCATGATGTGAATTTTATACGCATATGCATGAAATTATAAATGTTTTAAGATTCACAGAGCTATTCAGACTTACAGGTTTAGTTCTTTACTCCATGTTTCTTTCATGTCTTTGATATATTGCTTTCATGCCTTACATACTCGGTACTTTATTTGTTCTAACGTCCCTTTTGCCCGGGGATGCTGCGCTTCATTCCCGAAAGTTCTCGATAGACAGGTTGAGAGTCCTCCTAGTAGGCTATCAGCTCAGCGGAAGGTGTTGGTGCACTCAACTTGCTTCGGAGTTGCCTATTTGGTCTGTATGATTTGGACATGTATTGATTGGTATGACAGGGACCTATCCCGACCTTTATGATGTTTATGCACTTTTAGAGGCTTGTACACATATCTCATGTATATGGATACTTGTATGGCCTTGTCGGCCTATATTTTCAGTGTACAAATGATCATGTGGTCCTTATAGGCCCATATGTCACGTGTATAAGTTTGTATTCCATGTTGAGTCGTCCTATGTTGAGTATTCCCTTATGTTTTATTCTGGTTATATCATGACAACCGTTCTGGCCCATTTACCCATGATGGTATGATAAGAAAGATACGTTACGTTGGTGCTCGGTTAGGTAAGGCACCGGGTGCCCGTCGCGGCCTATCGGTTTGGGTCGTGACATTAACACTTCTCTCGCAGCTACTCTAGTACACTCCACTATCGTTGTCCATATACAGCTCGCGTCGCCACTGCTCCTCTAGGCTCCCATAGCCAAGAACTCCCCCCCCCCCAACTCCTACGCTTTGTCATTAGTCAAAGCACGCCACCTTATCCTGGGTTGACCATACACATCCCTTTTCTTCCTCTTCCTTGCGATCTCTAAGTTCATCACCAATAACCTATGCTGAGTCGTGAGATTCTTGCTTGGTGTAACCTTGCAATCCATGCACAAACTCCTATCACACTTCCGGAGGAGTAGATAATCAATTTGAGTCTTGTCCAATGAACTATGGAATATGACCAAGTGCTCTTCCCTCTTCGGAAAATACGAGTTAGCAATCACCAAATCAAAGGCTTTAGCACAGTCCAACAACAAAGTACCTCCTCCGTTCCTAACTCCAAATCCAAAGCCGCCATGCACACTGTCATAACCCCCAGAGGTCGCCCCAATGTGACCATGGAAATTACCTCATACTAATTACTTCTCGGTGTGTGGATTACCACAGACTAACCTGTCAAGGTCTTCCCAGAAATTCCTCTTAATCTCTTCGTTCAAACCCACTTGAGGTGCATAAGCACTACTCACGTTTAAAGTAGACCCTCCCACAACCAGCTTAATAGCCATCAGCCTGTTAGTCACCCTCTTAACTTCTCCCACTAGCTCCCTAAGTTCCCTATCAACCAAGATACCTACCCCATTCTTACCTTTTTCGCGTCCTGAGTACCGTAATTTAAACCCATCAGCATCTTGAGCCTTCGAACCCACCCATCTAGTCTCCTGGACGCAAGCTATGTTGATCTTTCTCTTCTGGAGGATCTTCGCTAACTCTATAGACTCCCCCATCAAAGTACCTACGTTCCAGGACCCCCACTCTCAACCTAGAGACTCTCTTTCCACCTCTGCCCCCCTCCCACCCGAGGACATGACCTTATTCTACCATCACTCACCCCGACCACTATAATCTAAGGAAAATTACGCTAGAACAATCGCTAAGACAAACAAAGGATTAAACTAAATGAGGCAAGTCTAACACTTACACCTCTAACCACTAGAAATGTGTACAGATAAGACAAGAAGACAAGCAAGAATTAAACTAGTGATAACAATAAATATATAACATAAGGCGAACAGAACCACTACTAAGAATCCAAATTACAGTCTAGAAATCCCTAAACAGTTACTAGCAAAAACAGATGCACTAATTAATTGTAGGTAATCAAGAATTAGGCTTAAACTATCACAAACTAATTGGATACCAACAAGGAAGACAAAGATATTGATCGAAGAATAGGAGGTTCCAACTCCCGATTAGTGCAAAACCTGGGTGCATCGGTCATGCTGTCGTAGTAACCTAGATGATTTCCCACTGCCTCCAACTAATCTTGACGTCTGCTGCACGCTCTGATCCAGTAGTGAATACTTGCAAAAACATAAGGGGGAACCAAAGGGGGAAAAAGAGATAGAATAGAGGTATGCGATACCGCAGCCTCAGATCCGGGCCGGTTTCCTGTGAGTCCGATAGAGACTCTGCCGATACAGCTGCTCGCAAGAAAAAAAGGGAAAAGAAGCGACGGAGAAAGGGAAGGGAGAATCGGGGAGAGAGAAAAAGGGGAAAAGATCACAAGAACCATAGTGGAGAGAGGGGGATAGAAATTGGGAGGGGGGGGGAGAGAAGTAGGGGAGACTAGAAGAACCAGAAGAGAGAGAGAATGATGGGGGAGATGAGAGGACTTACCTGGGTGCTCCGGTGGTACGAGGACTTACTTGGGTGTTCCGGTGGTCAGCCATGTACAACAACAATTTCTTCTTCGCGATTTCCAAACTCTTAAACCGTCGAACGGGACGCTATTTCTCAAAATGACAATTCGAGTCGTTACATCCTCCACCTCTTAAACAAACGTTCATCCTCGAACGTGCTAAGAATTATTCTGAGGTTATCAAATTACTAATTTTTTACTCTTACACACAAACTTGCGGGTGATACCACGTCACCGCAACCGACCTAGGTTCAACAACACCATCTCAATTGAGATTAATTTTCCCATCCATACTTATAAACCTTAAAACCAATTTTCTTACACTCCAATCATTTTCAAAAGGGTCCGATTTTCATATCAACTCACGGTATTAGTCTCATCCGGTTGTAGCAACTCGTGCCTACACTCGCACGGCACAACCACATAATGGTTCGCAACATGCATACGCCCATAACCACATCTCTTGTCATAATAGTTGCTCATAGCCTATTACAGCATCATCGTTTAACTTCATGTTAACAAAAATCTCATTTCAAACCTTCACAATACTAACAACGAGACGCGAGGCATAAATGCCTCATAATTATTTACCCGAATTAACGAGTCACATATAACGCCACCTGGGCACCCACCTCGTAGGTTAAAACTCAATAATTACAATACGAATTTGGCAAATTATGCACAGATAAATTCAAACAAGAATTTTCAAATAAGCCTAACATACATGACTCCCTATTAGTACTATAGTACAAATTTAAATTTCACAAGGGAGAATTTAAACACATAAATTTTCATCTCAAGGATCTCGTCCTTATATAACTTTCACCGCGACTTATAGCCCGGATTAAACATTTCACATCATATTTAAATGCGAGAATCTCGTCCTCAACTCTGAATCATAAGTAATATGCACATCGTGCCAACCGAAATCTTTCCATTTCTTCTTTAAAATAATTTCCGTTAAACAAAATCACGACACATAATGAAACCCCATACCGGTAGGGCATAAAATTCATAAAATTTTAATCAATTATCCCGAAATTACATCAAAACCCACTGTATTGAGTAACAAAAAGTCACTTTTGGACTCATAGCCCTCGATAGTGTACAAAACAAAAATGATAGACACGGGCTAACACCATCAAATCTCCCAACAGGGATAAACAAGAGAGCAGAGTGCAAATTCACAAACTCACCATATAAGGAGCATGAAAGGAGTTCTCACCTCGATAATCGGAATCGAATCAAAATAAGAATAGTGTTCCTTTATTATGAATTAAATCATACCTGTAACAACACCATCGAGTGTAACAAACTCAGCCAATTCATAGTAATTATATCAAAGGGTCAGGCCTCCACCTCTAGGACGCCCTTTACCCGCCTGTCATGCACCCCTAACTGAATATGTAGGTAGCGTAGCAACTGAAATGGAGCATGTAGCTTGAGTGCTATGATGAAATATGCCAATCCCAAGTCTAGGACAATCTCTCATGATGTGCCTAGTATCACCACACTCATAACAACCCCTCTGCGGCTGCGGCCTTTCATAATGAGTCTGTGCTAGATAACTAGAATAACCATGATAGGAACCTCGTGTCGGCGGTGCAGTAAAATAACTTACTGGTGCACCCTGAGTAATCTGATGTGCGGACTAAGCTAACCTACTACTCGAGTCTACGCCATAATGAGTTATAGTTGCAGAGTAACATCCACTGAATTCTCCATAACCTCGAGACCTCTTGGTCTCCTTAGTTACCTTTTTCCTCAACTCAAACACGTTCTAAAATCTTGGCAATTTCCACAACTTGCTGAAGTGAAGTATCAGTTTGTAGCCCCCGAGTCATACAGAATCTAAGATCACAACTGAGTCCTTTAATGAATCTGTGGACTCGCTCTCTGGCTGTAGGAATCAAAGTAAGAGTATGATGAGCTAACTCTTTGAATCTGATGGCATATTCTGACACTGTCATGGTGTCCTGACACAACCGTTCAAACTCTGTGCGCCACTCACTCCGTAGAGTGTGGGAACAAACTCCCACAAAAATATCTCTGAAAACCGAGGTCAAGTAGGTGGTGTTGCATTGGCTGGTCTGCCCTCTTCATAGACTTGCCACAAACACCGGTGGAGAATTATCTCTCCAAAGGCCAATTTCTTCATTTGCTATGTTGACCCAACACCGCCGCGTTGACCATTTCATCATATATTCCTCGAGTCTTTCTTGGGGTAATATATCCCCCTATTTGTACACAACGATCCCAAAAGTAAAGCTTCGTATAGACAAATTTTGGCATGGACCATGTAGCCCATAAGCTCATCAACTACCATACTTCCTCTGAGGAACCCATACTGCCGCAACCGAGACGTCCACGCTGAGTAAACCTTCTATAAATTTGAATTTGTTTCTCTAACTCCTTTGGTACTGAAGTATAGGATTGTTAAGGACGCAGACATATCGCAGATCCCAACAATATCACTTGCAAAATCTCAAGCCTTAAACATGTGCAAATTTTAGGGAACTTTTCTGTACCACATATATACATCTCAAGCCAGAACTGATATAACACATGACCCCACAATATGTTCATCTATAGTGGAATCCCCCACTTGGGGTGAAGCCATAGGACAAAACGTCTGATGATCCACAATACTAACCTTCACAGCTCGTACTCATCAACCAGATGCCAGAATCCCTGCACCCCTACGTAAATCACTGAGTGATCCTTCAATACATATGCATCTTCAGTCGGGACCACACGTTGAGACGATGTTTGAGCAACCCTGGCTCCCTCGTAGTGTATCCGCGACATAACGATCCATCGGCGCACAGCTGATACTGAGTGCGCAATGTCATACATGAGTGGATGTGAATGAATATAAGATATATGATTCAAGCTAAATCAATATCGCACGATAAAGAATAAAAGAAGTGAAATTTCCTAATAGTTTTCGTAGCCTCTCGAAGATAAGTACAGATGTCTCTGTACCGATCCGCAAGACTCTACTAAACCTGCTTATGACTTGTAGCACCCATGAACCTAGAGCTCTGATACCAACTTGTCACGACCCGAATTTCCCTCCATAGGATGTCGTGATGGCACCCAGTAGGGACTAGGTAAGCCTAATACTTACTGAATTAGTGGCAACTCAACCAAAAATTATTAATTATGAAATAGAAATTTCCTACCATCCCAAAACCGGTAGTACAACACAAACTCTACAGAGTTTACTAGAAAAATCTCTAAATACAACTGTTCCAGAATAGAATCAACAGTGTAGGAAAATATCAGAAGGTGACTATGGGGCATGCGAATGCGACATCGGGTATACCTTAAGTCTCCACAACAATGTCTAATCAATTAGCAAGATTATCAACAACACTAAGGTACCTGAATCTGCACAAAAATGTGCAGAAGAGTAGTATGAGTACATCACAGCGATACCCAGTAAGTATCAAGCCTAACCTCGGTAGAGTAGTGACGAGGCCAGGTCAAGACACCTACCGGACATATAAACCTGTACAAAATGCTACATAAAACTAACAAGGAAATAATATCAATGTAAGGCCAATAATAGAAGAATTTCCATTACAAATCAACAATGAAAATAATGAGAAGACGGAAAGCATCGAGCAAACAACCAAGAAATTGAGCAACAACACAGTCAGAGTACAAATATAATATAAAAATGGCACGACATCACCCTTCGTGCTTTTACTCTCGTCCTTACCATGAAATGATGAACAATTTAAACACAATTCCAACTTGAACATAGTAAAGCATCAAATGAGTTATTAAGCCAATTTAGTATTTAAATAAGGTACAATAGTGAAGAGGTTATGCAAATAGAATATCAATTGAGTTTAGTTTAGAAAAATATGAGATCCAATATAATATTGTATTTATACTAGTTAAGATATTCAATCAAATTTTAACGAGATAAATATGGGTTTATTAAATTAAAACGTATTATCAATTTTTCACATAATTACACGACAATATGATAATGAGGAAGTTGAGGTATCAATTAGAGTAACAACATAATCACCATTTAAATTAGTAGATCTTCGAACAGGATATGAATTTTTATTTTTGAAAGACACACAAGTGGAATAGCTTAAAAGTTCATTCATTTACCTATGCTAAATTTTCAGCAACTTAACATATCACATAGGATCCATGACTCACACAAGAAGTCCATATTGTTCTATTTTTTAATATATTGATGGTTAATTAATTATAATCAAAATACAATGATGTGATTTAAGGAACCACAGTAACCGTCCTAGCATGAAATGCATTGTGAGAATCACAATCGAAATTAACCTTAATATCATAATAATTTAATATTTGTATATTTATTGCGGCGTGCAACTCGATCTCTCACAATAATAATCATATCTATTGCGGCGTGCAACCCGATCCCTCTCAATATTAAATCATATCTGTTGCGACGTGCAACCCGATCCCACTCAATATTAAATCATATCTGTTGCAGCGCACAACCCGATCCCACTCAATATTAAATCATATCTGGTGCGGCACGCAACCCGATCCAACACAATATTAAATCATATCTGTTGCGACATGCAACCCGATCCCTCTCAACAATTACCAACCAATTTACAACCAACTACGGCATACCACAAAATCAAGAGAAATGACGAGGCTACACAAAGAATTCATAACTAATGAAAAGGGCTACACGATAGCTCACGAAATACAATAACAAGGAAATGTCAATCCATAAGCCAAGGCACAATTTATGAGCATCAATTAACAATTAAGGCATGTAGCAGGTAAAACAAAAATTCAACGAGTGATTACAATCAACAATTAGCATATAAGTGTGAACTTGACAACAAGGATGGAACATGTGCTAACAATCTCAAGTAAAGTAAGTACAAACAATTATAACAACAAAAGATATAATTATGAAATGATATTTACAATCAATTGTATAAAAGGAGCCTAACGGTCCAAACCGATCAAATACTACATATAGGTTGTATACCCACTCATCATCTCGCGTACATGACCTTCACATAACACGAATGACACAATTAGCCCAATTCCTAAGGGGCGGTTTCCCCCACACAAAGTTAGACAAGACACTTATCTCAAACCGTATAATTCTTTATTCCAATATGCCTTTGCCTCGCGAATCGGCCTCTGAACACCTCGAATCCAGTCATAATTAATTCGATTCAGTCAATACAATTTATAGGAATAAATTTCATATGAAAATACTAATTTTCCAACAAAATCTGATATTTGCACTTAAAATTGCACATCTTGGAACCTTATAAAAGTTACAAAATATAAACGCTCATTCAACCACGAGTCCAACCATACCAATTTTACCAAATTTCGACATCAAATCGACCCTCAAATCTTCAATCTAAACTTAAGAATTTTCACAATTTTTTCCAACTTAAATCACCAATTAAATGCTAAAAAAAGGAATAGATTCGAGTAATTTGACCAAAATTGAGTTAAGAACACCTACCCCGATGTTTCCCTTGGAAATCTCCCAAAAATTGCCTCAAAAATCTCTTCAATCCGAGCTCCATAGCTCCAAATATATTAAAATGGCCGAAACCTAGAAATATAGCTTCTGTCCAGGCATTTACTCTTCGAGATCGCGAAGCACAAAATTTTTCAGCTCAAAATTTGCTCTTCGCGATCGTGGAAAACCAATCGCGATCACGAAGCCCAAACTCCCCAACCCTTCTAGACAACCTCTAGTATAATAGTCATACATTTTGAACAAAACTCCAAATGACAAATGGTTTGACTTTATGAAAACTAGACATCAAGATCTACAACTTTCACACTTTTCTCATCTC
Source organism: Nicotiana tomentosiformis (assembly GCF_000390325.3). Lineage (NCBI taxonomy): Eukaryota > Viridiplantae > Streptophyta > Magnoliopsida > Solanales > Solanaceae > Nicotiana > Nicotiana tomentosiformis. The sequence goes on along the minus strand of NC_090816.1, from coordinate 86,242,161 downwards.
CCAGTTCCTTATATATTTCGAGATATAATCTTCCAAAGTCAGCTATGTGCAGCAGCAATTTCTTCTTCGCAATTTCGAAACTCTTCCTAGACAGCCTGTAGTGTATCCACTATAACCTTTTGTACACAACTCTAAATGATAAATGGTTTAACTTTCTGAAACCTAGATACAAAGGGGTACAACTTTCATATTTGAATCATCTCTAAATTCCTTAAAGATTATGAGATATAAGCTTCCAAAGTTAGGTTAGTGCAGCAAAAATTTTCTCTACGTGATCGCGAAAAGGCTTCCGCGATTGCGATTCACAATGTCCAAACAAGAAAATTGCTCTTCACGATCGCGACCGTATTTCTGAGATCGCGATACATACCTCTGTGATAGAAAAACCAGCAACTAAAAATGGCCTAGAACCACCCCGAAACTCACCCGAGCCCCTCGGGACCCCGTCCTAACATACCAACAAGTCCCATAACATAACGCGGACTTGCTTGAGGCCTAAAATCACATCAAACAATGTCGAAATTACAAATCGCTCCTCGAATCGAATCATGAGTTTATGAATTTTCCAAATTCTATAATTTACGCCGAAACGTATCAAATCAATCCAGAATGACTTTAAATTTTGCAGACGAGTCTTAAATTACATAATGGAACTGTTCCACTTTTTCGAAATCGAATTTCGACCCCAATATCAATGAAGTCAACTCCCGATCAAACTTTCTAAAAATCTTCCATTTTCCAGATTTTGCCAAAATGCGTCAAATTGTCCTACGGACTTCCAAATCTAAATCCGGACATACGCCCAAGTCCGAAATTACCATACAAAGCTATTGACATCATCAAAATCCTATTCTGGAGTCGTTTTCTCAAAAGTCAAAATCCGGTCAACTCTTTTCATTAAAGCTTCAAAAATAAAGATTGTTCTTCCAATTTAATTTCGAACCTTCCAAAAACCAAACTCGACCGCATACGCAAGTCATAATACGCATTATGAAGCTGCTCGATATCTTAAACCGTCGAATGGGACGCTAATTCTTAAAATAACAAATCGGGTCATTACAGTACAACCGACCCCATGTACTCAATAAGTAACAAACCAAACCTTACCCTGAAAACAGTGACGAGCTCAGAAGAAGGTTAGTGTCCAACACCAATAGCCAATATTAACTCATAATAATATAATAGAGGCAGTAAAAGTAATAGTTCAAAAGATATTATGCTCAGCTCGTTCACAATTATAGAAAAGTAAACATGTTTTCCAGGTATAACAGTCAAGTCGAGATATTACAACTGAAAATCAACTAAACATGAGTTTATTAATAGAGCTGTATTTCTAATGCACAATACCAGATAGGAATTTTCGTTTACCAATTAGCATGAGGAATGCCAATATATATGTCAAGTCATAAATTACCATATATAGTCTAGCATGAGGAATATACATATCTATGCTTACATATCAAATGTACATTTCAAATCAAGAATGTCATAGTGACGTCTAGCATGAGGAAAAAGCATCTTTATACCTACATGCCAAGTATGCATGTCAAATTAATGATTTCACGGTGATATTCCTAAGTACTCTCACTCTCAACATACTCAAGTTGTCTGTCTCAAATGCTCATTTCATCACACACACACACACACACAAAAAAAAAATCACTCAGAACTGTACGGGTGCTTGGCTCATAAGCCTTCACCAAAGCACATGTATATATATCACTATGCATGCGCTCACTGTTGGTATGTCAGACTCCGGAAGGGTGGAACCTGCCCAAGCACTATTCAAAAGCCTATAAGGCCTGCAGCGACGTGCAACCTGATCCATAATAATAATAAGCCAATAAGGCATGCTGCGACATGCAACCCGATCCACAATAACAATAATAGCAATAAAGCCAATATGGCCTGCTGCGGCATACAGCCCGATCCACAATAACACTCTCAACATGGCTCGAAGGTCCACCTTAGTCATCAGCCTCTCAAGTCTCAAGAGCTCACAATCTCATGCCACTCAGCTCAACAACTCCACATATGGTAAAGCAATGATAACATGTGATGTAACGATGAATGATGAACATATACTGAGATATGATATGCAAATGATGAATCATGACTGAGTGTATAATTATAGTTCAATCAGATAACCCACAACAACAGAAATTGTCTCATCAAGTCTCAACTAAGTAGCCACATAGCCTAAATATAATTTCTAGCGTGAATGCTAGTTTAGCTAATTTAACAAGTAGGAAAAACATGGATACAACAAGACATCATAGCAATATAGTCCAAAAGTCAACCCGGATCATGATTTCTCCGGTGCACGCACACACGCCTGTTACCTAGCATGCGTGCCACCCCAACACATCACAAATAACATGGTTCCTAGGGATAGTTACCCTCAATTCTAAATTTAGAAATGTTACTTACCTCGAACAAGCCAAATCAAATATCGAGCAAGCCAAACAATACTCTAGAAATGCCATCCGCGCGTATCAACCCCCGAACGGCTCGAAACTAGCCAAAAGCAACTCAAAAACATCAAATAATTCCATAAGAGACAAATCCAAACGATAAAGGTCGAATCTTTAATTAAAAAACTCCAAGTCAACCAAAAAGTCAAAATCAAGCCCGCATCTCGGAACCTGACAAAACCCACAAAATTCGATAACTCATTCAATTACAAGTCCAACCATACTAATTTCACGCAAATCCGACTCCGAATCAATGTTCAAAACTCAAACATTCACTTTAGGAAAAGTTTAGACAAAAATCCTTAATTTCTCTTTAAAATTCATAATCCAAATGCTAAATCGGAGATAGATTCATGAAATATAATAAAACCGAATAAAAAATACTTACCTCAATCTATATTGGAAAAATCACCTCCAAAATCTCCAAAATCCGAGCTCCAAAACCATGTGAGAAAAAGTGACAAAATTTTGGATCAAGTAAAATAATATAGCAGTTGTTATAGCTCGAATCAGATCATAGATGACCCCAAAGCTCACATTTGATAAGTCCAATATAATCCCTGCGAGATTACACCCACAAATCCTTTTGAATCACCCAATTTGGCCTTTAAATGAGGGAGATATGATATTTTGAAGTTTTAAAAGAAGTCTGAAAATTTAAGGGACAAAACTAACATTTTCTTAATTATTTTATACCAGAAAATCAGCAACAAAAGAATCTTAGTTTTAGCACCCCAAAACTCATCGGAACCTCTCGGACACAAACCATATATGCATTTCAATCACAAAACATGCTACGAACCTGCTCGCGCACTCAAAATACTGAGAAGAGGTTAATTTGACCCGATGTTGACCATGTTCAAACTCCAAATCCTTAACTTAACTAGTTTCTCAACCAATAATGCAAAATACACCCGAGCCCCTCGGGACCCGTCCAATCATATCAACAAGTACAAATACATTATCCAAACTTATCCAAAGCCTCAAAACATCCACGGGAGCATCACTACAAAGAATCGAGGCTCAAACGGAATAGAATTTCTCTTAAGTTATTAAATCTTCATTCTTTTTCAAAAGAGTTCCCGAATCACACTTAAACACTTCGGATTACTTACAAATTTTGCGCACAAGTTCAATTCAACTATATAGACCTATCCAAAATTCTGGAACACCAATTGGAGTCTAATAATATCAAATTTAACTCTTGATCAAACTTATGAACTCTTAAGTTCTTCAAATTGCCAACTTTCGACAAATAGTGTCGAATCTTTCTAGGAACCTCCAAAACTGAATCCGTACATACGCACAAATTTAAAATCAACATACGAACCTACCGAAATCATAAAAACTCGATTCCGCTTATGTTTACCCAAAAGTCAAACCTTGGTCAACATTTCAAACTTAGAGCTTCCAAATCAATCCCGAATTACTCAAAAATTAAAACCGACCATACATGCAAGTCATAATACATCATATGAGGATATTCAAAGTCTCAAATCACCAAACGGAATACTAAAGCTCAAAACGACCGATCGGGTCGTTACAAAATACCTAAAGACGTGTCCCGATTAATCCAACATTAGTCGAAGGTATGAGTTGTTTTCTTCTCATATAATCTTGGACTATTATTCTTACATTATAAATCATATTTCGTGACTCTACTAGGTCTACGATCAAATTTCCACATATCCCTATTGTTTTGTTCTCCGCCACCATATTATGTGATTCACATTGTTAGGATTTTGACTTGATTTTTTTTCACATTTGGATTTTATCTTCTCTTGAAGGAAGAAAAAACTATTTATCATAATTGATTTTGCTTTTACTAAAAAGAATTAGATATCTTTCATATTCAAGGGATTGTTTTCTTGGAGGAAAAGGTTTTCACCTTTAGAAATTGAGAATCCCTCCTTCATACACAATAACACAATAGCATCCACAATTTAGTCCTTAAGAAAGTCTTATTTAGGGGGAGATTTTTCTCGCAATAGTTTTTGTATTAGTTTTCTCATATATATATAGGTCAATTGACCAAATATATTAAAGTATATTATGAGTCTTTTAGTATAATTATGTTTGCCGTCTGATTTATCATCGCTAAAGTTTGCTTTGCTAGCTTTCGCATGACGTTTTATTATTTCGATTCCAACACACATTTCATACACAGTCAAAAGTGTGCAAGAAATGTTACAATCTCACATTTGACGAGGATATGAGTTGTTCTACTTGTCTTCTTATGTGATTTTGAGTACAATTACACAAGGTCTAATTTTAAGGTTGAATTAATCTTATGGTCCAATTTGTTGACATACCCAAATAAATTCTGCAAGTGGATTGTAATGACCCAACCGGTCATTTTGACTTTTAGATCCATGTTCCTCTAAATAAAACTCCTTGTATGTGCTTTCACTAATTTATGACTTGCGGGGATGATTGGTTTGGGATTTGAAAGTGTTCGGGTTGAAATCGGAATACTTGGTTCTTTAGTTTGGCTTTAAAAGGCCAAGTTTGACTTCGGATAATATTTTGAGAAAACAACCCCGGAATCAGGATTTGACGGTTCTAATAGGTTTATATCATTATTTTGGACTTTGGCGTATGTTCGAATCGGGTTTCGGATAACCCGGGAGCGTTTCAGCGGCTAATAGTGAAAAAAACTCAGCTATTTAAAGGTTTAAGGTTCTTAAAATTTGGTTTGGAGTAGGTTTTGGAGAAATTGAGGTCCGTTTGGAATTTTGAGCTTGGGAATAGCTCTGTATAGTGATTTAAGACTTGCACACAAAATTTGGTGTCATTCCGAGTAGTTTAAGTATGTCTCGGCGCGTTCTGAGTAAGTTCGAAGAATTTGAAATTTCTAAGTTGAATCAATTTGGTTTGAGGTATGATTCTTAGTTTTGATGTTGTTTTACACATTTCAAGTGTTCGAGAGAGTCTGTTTTATGATTTTAAACTTGTTGGTATGTTTGGGCGAGGCCTCGGGTATTAACCAGATGAGGCTCGTATCAATTTTGGACTTTGGAGCAGCAACTGAAGCTTCCAGCTTCTGCTGCAACCGCACCTGCGGTTGGCCAGCCACAGGTGCGAGCTCGTAGAAGCAAGCCACGTGCTGCAGAAGCGGACAAGCTAGGCATGCCCAGGGATCGCAGAAGCAGGATTTTTGGCGCACATGTGAGCGCGCAGGTGCGAAGCTTGGCGCGCCGAAGCGAAACATTTTACAGGTGTGAGGTCTTGAGGCGCAGATACGATTTCGCAGAAGTGACCCTTTGTCCGCAGGTGCGGAGCCAGGCCAAGAGGGAAAAATCTCGCACCTATGAGGCTTTGTCCGCAGGTGCGCCTAGCCCTCCGCAGATGTGAAAATGCTGCTTGGCAGAATGTATTAAAATCGGGGCTTAGCCATTTTTGAGCCCATTTTCTCCATTCTTGGATGATTTTGGAGCTTTTTGAGAGGGGATTTCTACAAGCAACTTGAAGGTAAGTTAACTCTACACACTTTAAGTTATATACATAGATTATGGATAGATTATAACCTGTAAATTGTTGAAATCAAGGATTTAGAGGAAAAACATAGATTTGTATAAGAATGAGATTTTAACCACGAAAATGGTTATGGAATAGGATGGAAATTGTATATTTGAGTTCTTGAGATTATGGGTAACGATTTCCTCCAAAAATTTCCAAAATCCGGGCATGTAGGCCAGGGGTGAATTTTAGAAATTTTACCATTTTGGGTCGAGTAATTTATATAATAGTCTAATTTTGAATATTGAGCGTGTATTAATTATTTTGTATAACTTTTGGATAGTTTCAAATTTTTTGGCATCAAATTGAGATTTTTACGCGACATTGTGATCGGGGAGTGGGCTTTGAGACAAGGTAAGTTTTTCGTCTAACCTTATAAGATGGAATTTACCCCATAGGTGATTTAAATTAATAATTGTTGCTAATTGTGGGGGTTACGTACGCATGAGGTGACGAGACTCCGTGCGTAGCTACTAATTATGCCATGTCCGGGTAGCTTAGGACTCAAATCATGAATTACTTGTGATAATCGTATTATTTATTTAATTAAAATACTGGAATTGTATTGTGAATCGTTGGAGGAAATAGTAAAAGACCGAAATTTCACATACTTGAATTTTGTGCAAATTGTTTAATTATTAATAGAAATTGTACATCCTTATGTGTTAGACTTATTATAACTTCTCATTCCAGAGGTTCATAAGAAAATGTCCTCCTTTCTTGTGAAGCGAGCCGAATGTCTTGGCAGTGTAGATGCATCTATGGATCGTACTGCACATCCCTCGGCAGTGTACACAATACTCTGGATCGGACCGAACGACCTCGGTAGAAATCGTGCCTAATAATAATAACTACACGATACCTTGATATTTTATTACAGCTTGTGAAGCAAATTGATAAATTAGAAATTATTGAAATTTGAGAATAATTAATTCTGCTCGTTAAGGAAATTATTGTTGTTCATATAAATCATGTTTAATTAAATGTTTCTATTTTTAATATTATTGACCCGTAGTGAGTGTCAAAGTCGACCTCTTGTCACTACTTCTTCGAGATTAGACTTGATACTTACTTGGTACATGTTGTTTACGTACTCATGCTACGCTTGCTGTACTTTTTGTGCATGACCTGAGACATGTGCTATAGGTGGACCTACCGGCGTGTATCCACGTTGTCCCGAGGCTTAGTGGTGAGTTGCCTTTCTAAGCCGTTCTGCAGCAACTAGTGCCTCTTCTTGTATTTGTATTATGTCTATTTTATTTCAGACAATATTTAGAATTTTTGTATAATCCACTAGATGCTTATACACTCGTGACACCAGGTCTTGGCACACACACTAGTAGAATTTTGGATTTAATTATTTTTCTTGGATTTTAATTTATCAGATCTTTCATATTTTCTTAATTTTTGCAAGTACGAAGAGTTTTATTACTCGGATAATATTTAAAGAAATGAATACATGTTTAAATCACTAGTTGGCTTGCCTAGCTGTGATGTCGGGCGCCATCACGACTTATAAGTGAAATTGGGTCGTGACAACATGGTATTAGAGCACTAGGTTCATGTAGGTCTCATAGGTCAGGCCTAATAGAGTCTTGAGGATCGGTACAGAGACGTCTGTACTTATCTTCGAGAGGCTATAGGGTGTTAGGAAAACTACCTTTCTTCATCTTCCATTGTGCAAATGATGTAGTACTAAATATCTTTTTATTATTCTCTCACAGATGGTGAGAGCGCACTATAATAAGGTTCCAGACCATGGAAGGGCTGCTCCCCCTGTTGTTAGAGGCCGAGGGAGGGCTCCAGCCCGTTGTAGGGGACGATGACGTCCCAGAATTGCTCAAGTTATGCCACCAGTGGGTCCAGCAGAGGATCCCATTATTGAGAAACATGGAGAGGTGCTCGTGGCAGAGCCAACTCCGGTGGATTTCACGTCTGCACCAGGATTCTAGAAGGTCATGGGTCGTATGATGCAGTTTATGGACACTATGACTCAGGCCAGTTTATTTCCGGCAGACCCAGCCACATCTCAGGCGACGGGGGAGCACATACCCCTACCGCATAGGCTCATGGGCAGGCAACTGTTGTATATCAGACCCAGGGTGCACTACCCGTGGGAAGAGCCCAACCAGTGGCAGCAGCTACACCTGATCGGTGCTGCGGCCGCCGAGCCGCAGAAACTATTGGACAGATGGACTAGACTACATGCTCCTGTCTTTGGGGGAGAGCGACATGAGGATCCCCATGACTTCATTGATCGGTGCAGGGACAGACTGCACAACATAAGGATATTGAAGTCTCATGGGGTAAACTTCGCTACTTTTCAGTTGGAAGGCAGAGCCCGTAGATGGTGGTAGTCATATCTTCTTGGCAGACCAGTAGATTCTCCTCCCATGACTTGGGACAGGTTCACCCGTATTTTCCTAGACATGTATATTCCACCCTCCCAGAGGGAAGAGTTGCGGTTTTAGTTTGAGCATCTCCAGTAGGGTCAGATGTCAGTGACCGATTATGAAGCGAGGTTCTCTGAGTTATCTCACCATGCACTTATGATGCTCCCTACTGATGCAGAGAGAGTGCAGAGGTTTGTTGCGGGTTTACATACTAGTATTCAGGAGACTATGGCCCGAAAGGCTGAGATGGGGACTTCTTATGAGCTGGCTATGGAGATAGCCCGAAGGATTGAGGGTGTGCGTCAGCATAGCCGAGAGCAGGTTATGAGAGATAAGCGATTTAGATATTCTAGGGAGTTCATAGGTGCTATGTCTGGGGGTAGAGGTCAGTTCGTGAGAGGGCAGTCCAGCAGGCCCCCATATACAACACCACCGCCTCCTCGGAGTGCCCCAGTGCATCCTTATTTCAGTGCTATGCCAGAGAGTTCTTATTGCTCACCGGCTATTCAGGGTTCTTCTAGTGGGTATTCAGGTCACCAGGGCCAGACTTCTAGTCAGCAGCCAATCACACCGAGAGGTTGTTACGAGTGCGGGGATTTCAGTCACATGCAAGATTCTTCCCCAGGTTTCGGGGTAGACCAGTGCAGCAGGGTCAGCAGCCTATGATTACCGCACTAGTTGCTCCACCAGCCATCCGACCACCTAGAGGTGGAGGGCAGGTGGGTAGGGGCCGTCATAGAGGTGGAGGGCAGCCAGCTGGTGCTCCAGCTCGGTTCTATACTTTTTCGGCCAGACCAGATGCAGAGGCCTCAGATGTCATGATCACAGGTATTATTTCTGTTTGCGGCAAAGATGCCTCCGTATTATTTGACCCAGGGTCTACATATTCCTATTTGTCATCTCTATTTGCTTATTTCCTGGGTTTTCCTCGTGAGTCCTTGGGTATTCCAGTTTATGTGTCCACTAATATGGGCGATTCTATTATTGTGGACCGAATCTATCGGTCCTGCATTATTACATTCTGTGGTTATGAAACTAGAGCAGATTTTCTGCTACTTGATATGACCGACTTTGAGATCATCCTGGGCATGGACTGGATATCCCCATATCATGTTGTCCTAGATTGCCATGCTAAGACTGTTACTTTGGCAATGCCGGAATTACCAAGGTTGTAGTGGAAGGGTTCGTCTGTCAGTGCATCTAATCAGGTTATTTCCTTTCTAAAAGCTCGACACATGGTCAAGAAGGGTTGTTTGGCTTATCTAGCCTATGTTCGGGACACTACTGCAAAGACTCCGGCGATTAATTAAGTGCATGTAGTTCGGGAGTTCTCCGATGTATTTCCTTCAAATCTTCCAGGCATGCCACCAGATCGTGATATTGATTTGTGTATTGACTTGACTCCAGATACCCAACCTATATCTATCTCACCGTATCGTATGACTCCGAAAGAATTAAAGAAATTGAAAGAACAACTTGAGGAGTTACTAGCCAAAGGGTTCGTCAGGCCGAGTGTATTGCCTTGGGGTGCACCAATATTATTTGTAAAGAAGAAGGATGGTACTATACGGATGTGTATTGATTATCGTCAATTGAACAAAGTTACCATTAAGAATAAGTACCCGTTGCCACGTATTGATGATTTATTTTACCAGTTGCAGGGTGCTAGAGTGTTTTCTAAGATTGACTTGAGGTTCGGGTACCATCAGTTGAAGATTCGGGATTCGGATGTTCCAAAGACTGCTTTCCGGACTAGATATGGTCATTATGAATTTCTGGTGATGTCTTTCGGTTTGACTAACGCCCCGACATCATTTATGGATTTGATGAACAGGGTATTCAGGCCCTATATTGATTCGTTTGTCATTATATTCGTTGATAACATTTTGATTTACTCGCACAGTAAGGAAGAGCACGAGTAACATATAAAAGTGGTGCTTCATATGTTGCAGGAACAAAAACTATATGCTAAGTTCTCCAAATGTGAGTTTTGGCTGGATTTTATAGCATTTTGGGGGCATATTGTATCGGGCTAGGGCATTAAAATTGATCCCAAAAATATTGAGGCAGTTCAGAATTGGCATCGCCCCACTTCGGCGACTGAGATTAGGAGTTTCCTACGATTAACAGGCTATTATCGTCGGTTCGTGGATGGCTTTTCATCTATTGCAGCACCTTTGACCAAATTAACCCAGAAGGGTGCTCCGTTCTGATGGTCCGATGATTGTGAGGTGAGATTTCAGAAGCTCAAGACAGCATTGACTACCGCACTAGTGTTAGTGTTGCCTTCCGGTTCGGGGATGTATATAGTGTATTGTGATGCTTCACGCATTGGTTTGGGTTGTGTATTAATGCCGGAGGGACGAGTTATTGCATATGCCTCACGTCAGCTGAAACCTCACGAGAAGAATTACCTGGTACATGATTTGGAGTTATCTGTAATTGTTCACGCTCTTAAGATTTGGAGGCATTATCTTTATGGGGTGTCTTGTGAGGTTTACACTGATCATCGCAGTTTGCAGCATTTGTTCAAGCTGAAGGACCTAAATTTGAGATAGCACAGATGTCTTGAGTTACTAAAAGATTATGATATTACTATCATATATCATCTGGGCAAAGCAAATGTTGTTGCAGACGCCTTGAGTAGAAAGGCAGAGAGTATGGGTAGTTTGGCTTTCATTTAAGCAGAGGAGAGGCCATTAGCTTTGGATATTTAGTCCTTGGCTAATAGACTTGTGAGGCTGGATATTTCAAAGCCCAGCCGAGTTCTTGCATGTGTTGTGGCCTAGTCTTCACTATTTGAGCAGATCAAGACTCACCAGTATGATGATCCACACTTAATGGTTCTTCGAGAAACGGTACTACGGGGTAGTGCCAAGGAAGTTACTATTGGCGCGGATGGTGTTCTGCAACTCCAGGATTGTATATGTGTTCCTAATGTGGATGGACTAAGGAAAAAGATTCTAGAAGAGGCACACAGTTCTCGGTATTCTATTTATCCAGGTGCTACAAAGATGTATCGTGTCCTGAGACAGCATTATTGGTAGCGGAGGATGAAGAAGGACATAATTGAGTATGTAGCTAGGTATCTAAATTGCCAGCAAGTTAAATATGAGCACCAGAGGCCAGGTGGTCTACTTCAGCAAATTACTATAGCGGAGTGGAAATGGGAACGCATTACTATGAACTTTGTAATTCAGTTGTCGCGGACCTTGTGGAAGTTTGATGCAGTTTGGGTCCTTATCGATATGTTGACCACGTCGGCACACTTCATTCCGGTCGTGACCATGTATACTTCAGAGAGGTTGGCCCAGATCTATATATATGAGATAGTCCGGTTACACGGTGTGCCAATTTTCGTCATATCAGATAGAGGCCCTCAATTTACTTCAAAATTATGGAGAGCAGTACAGAGTGAATTGGGGACCCATGTAGAGCTCAGCACAGCCTTTCATCCGTAGACCGACGGTTAGTTGGAGTGGACAGGTCAAATTTTGGAGGATATGCTCAGGGCATGTATAACTGACTTTGGAGGTCAGTGGGATCGTTTCTTGCCTTTGATTGAGTTTTCTTATAACAACTGTTACCAATCTATCATCGAGATGGCTCCATTTAAGGCTTTATATAGTCGGCGATGTCGTTCGCCCATCGGATGGTTTGAGCCCGGTGAGGCTAAGTTATACGATATTGATTTGGTGAAGGATGCCTTGGTAAAGGTAAAGTTAATTCAGGAGCGACTTCGTACATCACAGTCCAGACAGAAGAGTTACGCGGATCAGAAAACGCATGATTTATCATTTATGGTAGGTGAAAAAGTTCTCTTAAAGGTTTCGCCGATGAAGGGAATCATGAGATTTAGGGAAAAGGTCAAATTGAGCCCAAGGTTTATAGGACCATTTGAGGTGTTGAGAGGAGTTGGGGAGGTTGCTTACGAGCTTGCCTTGTGTCACGACCCAAATTAACCCTCCGTAAGGTGTCGTGATGGCACCTAGTCTTTACGACTCGGTAAGACTAATATTGCGAAAAATATAAAGAAGACACAACATTTTAAAGATAAATAGTATATTATAAATAGCCAAGAGTAGTGATGGCACCTAGTCTTTACGACTCGGTAAGACTAATATTGCGAAAAATATAAAGAAGACACAACATTTTAAAGATAAATAGTATATTATAAATAGCCAAGAGTAGTACCACTCGGCATATATAAAATAATTTCCCAAGACCTAGAATATCACTAAGTCACAAGCTGCTATAATCTATGTAGCTCTATACAAAAGTCTGAAGATAATAAAGAAAGTCTCTCGGCGAGGGAGTAGAAGGGGACTAGGAAGATCTGCGGACGCAAGCAGTAGTACCTTGAAGTCTCCTAAAATCAGCAGCACGTACTAACCCCGAGGCTGATAGCTCGCACCTGGATTTGCACACGAAAACATGTGCAGGGAAGGGCATGAGTACACCACAATGGTACCCAGTAAGTGCCAAGCCTAACCTCGGTCGAGTAGTGACGAGGTCAGGTCAAGGCCCTACCGGAGTAAATATAATAAATTAAATAGTAAAAGACATAAGTAAAATTTATGGTGACACAGTTAAAGAGATTCTCAAAATTTAACAGTTAAGGGAGCCATCGGCTCAGAACAAAGTAAACACAATGGGGAATCTCCCGGGATACCGTCCCGTAGTTCCGAATGAATATGCAGTACAGGGGGATCTCCCAGAATACGTCCGTAGTCCTAAAGTAAATATGCAATGTTGGGGGATCTCCCGGAATACGTCTGTAGTCCCAAAGTAAATATGCAGTGCTGGGGGATCTCCCGGAATGCGTCCGTAGTCCCAAAGTAAATATGCAATGGTGGGGGATCTCCTGGAATACGTCCGTAGTCCCAAAGTAAATATGCAGTGCTGGGGGATCTCCCGGAATACGTCCGTAGTCCCAAAGTAAATATGCAAGACAGGGGGATCTCCCGGAATACGTCCGTAGTCCCAATTTAAATATGCAACGCAAGATAAAATGGCAGGTATGGCATCGAGTTATACAGTTTATACTGAACACAGCAAGGAAAATAGGAATTTAACTAAGCATGGCACACAGAATGTCAAATAGGCAGTTAAAACACGTAAGCATGCTTTTCTAGTCTAAACTAAATAATTAAGCATATTAGTGCAATTTAATAAGAGAAGCAATTTATGATTTAAAAAGGTTAAACATGATTTTTGCAATAACAGCCTGTGTACGTACTCGTCACCTCACGTATACGGCGCCCACACACCAAATAATATCAAGACATCCTAAGAGGAAAGTCCCCAACACAAGGTTAGGCAAGCCACTTACCTCGAACCAAGCTCAATCAATCGGTCACAATGCCTTTCCCACGAATATCCGGCTCTGAATGGCCCAAATCTAGCCAAAAGCAATTATATATCATAATACAACCATAATAGACTCATCTAATTAATGAAATCAACATTTTAACAAAAATTCCGAAATTAACTCAAAAATCGCTCGTGGGGCCTACGTCTCGGAATCGGGTAAAAGTCGCAAAATACGAACACCCATTCACTCACGAGTTTACTCGTACCAAAATTGCTCAAATCCGATTCCAAAATCTCGATCAAAACCCCAAAATTCAGCCTAAGAATTTTTCTCAATGTTTCACCCCAAATCCGAAATTTAACGATGAATTCAAGCATAGATTAGTGGAATATAACCATAAAGGAGTTAAGAATCGTTACAGAATCGATATCTCTGAAAATCCCTCAATCCCTCGTCCAAAATCCGAATTCCCAACTTAAGTTTTTGATAAAAATGGCATAACCTCCGTTTTTGGAACTTTAATACTTCCCAGACGCGCCCTTCTTCGCGAACGCAGCCACACTCTCACGTTCGCAAAGTACAATTTACTTCGGCCCAAAATCCTCCATCGTGAATGTGATGCACATGTCGCGAACGTGAAGACCACTCAGCTTGCCCCTTCGCGAGATCTCCATCGTGAACACGAAGCACGAAATCTTGCCTGCCTCCAGTTCTTCTTCGCGAACGTGAGAACCATGCCGCGAACGCGTAGCTTCGAGGTTCCACACCTTCGCGAATGCGAGAGAGACATCGCGGACGTGAAGAGTAATTCAGCTGCCCTTCCCAGATACCTTACGCGAACGCGAGGACTCCCTCGCGAACGCGATGAAGAAAATGCCTGCAACAGAACACCAGAAATCTGCTATCTTCCAAAGTCCAAAAGTGATCCGTTAAGCATCCGAAACTCACCCGAGGCCCCCCGGGACCTCAACCAAACATACCAACAAGTCCTAAAATACCATACGAACTTAGTCGAGCTCCCAAATCACATCAAAAAAATGCTAAAATCACGAATCACCTTCCAATTCAAATTTAAAGAACTTGAAACTTCAAAATTCTACAACTGATGCCAAAACCTATCAAACCACGTCCGATTGACCCCAAATTTTGCACGTAAGTCATATTCGATATTACGGACCTATTCCAACTTCCGGAATCGGATTCCGACCCTGATATCAAAATTTCCACTACCGGCCCAAAACTCCAAAAATTTGACTTTCGCCATTTCAAGCCTAAATGAGTTACGGACCTCCAAAACACAATCCGGACATGCCCTTAAACCCAAAATCACCTAACGGGGCTAACGAAACCGACAGAATTCCATTCCGGAGTCGTCTTCACACAGTTCCGATGACAGTCCAAATCCTAAGGCTTAAGCTCTCATTTAGGGACTAAGTGTCCCAAAATACTCCGAAACACAAAACCAATCATCCCGGCAAGTCTTAATAGCAGAAATAGATATGGGGAAAGCTGTTAAATAGGGGATCGGGGCTATTACTATCAAAACGACCGTCCTGGTCATTACATCCTCCCCCTCTTAAAATAATTATTCGTCCTCGAACGAGTATAAAGACATACCTGAAACTGTGAAAAGATGAGGGTACTGGCTGTGCATATCCTGCTCGGTCTCCCAAATCGCCTCCTCGACCGGCTGACCCCTCCACTGGACCTTTACTGAAGCAATATTCTTTAACCTGAGCTTTCTGACCTGCCTGTCCAAAATGGCTACTGGCTCCTCAACATAAGATAGATCTTTGTCCAACTAGACTTAGCTGAAATTCAATACATGAGTCGGATCACCGTGATACTTCCGGAGCATAGACACGTGGAATACCGGGTGAACTCCTGCTAGGCTGGGAGGCAAGGCAAGCTCATAAGCAACCTCCCCAACTTGCCGTAATATCTCAAAAGGACCAATGAACCTCGGGCTCAGCTTGCCCTTCTTCCCGAACCTCATGACACCCTTCATAGGCGATACCCAAAGCAAGACCCGTTCACCAACCATAAATGCCAAATCACGAACCTTACGGTTTGCATTACTCTTCTGCCTGGACTAGGCTGTGCGAAGTCTCTCCTGAATCACCTTCACCTTATCCAGGGCATCCTGGACCAAATCTGTTCCCAACAATCGGGCCTCGCCCGGCTCAAACCATCCCACTAGGGACCGGCACCGCCTACCATACAAAGCCTCATACGGTGCCATCTGAATGCTGGACTGGTAACTATTATTGTACGCGAACTCTGTAAGTGGCAAGTATTGGTCCCATGACTCTCTGAACTCCATCACACAGGCACAGAGCATATCCTCAAGAATCTGAATCGTGCGCTCGGACTGCCCGTCCGTCTGAGGGTGAAAGGTTGTGCTCAACTCCACCCTAGCACCCAACTCCTGTTGTACGGTTCTCCAAAACCGTGATATGAACTGTGTACCTCTATCTGAAATGATGGATACTGGAATACCTTGAAGGCGGACAATCTCTCTGATATAAATCTCAGCCAACCTCTCAGAAGAATAAGTGGTCAACACTGGAATAAAATGAGCTGTTTTGGTCAGCCGATCCACGATCACCCAAATAGCATCGAACTTTCTCAAAGTCCGAGGATGTCCAACCACAAAGTCCATGGTGATCCGCTCCCACTTCCATTTTGGGATCTCTAACCTCTGAAGTAACTCACCTGGTCTCTGATGCTCATATTTAACTTGCTGACAGTTGAGACACTTGGCCACAAACCCAACTATATCCTTCTTCATCCTCCTCCACCAGTAGTGCTGTCTCAAATCCTAGTACATCTTCGCAGCACCGGGATGAATAGAGTATCGCGAGCTGTGGGCCTCCACGAGAATGAACTCCCGAAGCCCATCTACATTGGGCACACAGATCTGGCCCTACATCCTCATCACACCGTCATCACTAATAGTCACATCTATGGCATCACCTCGCCGAACCCTGTCCTGAAGAACTAGAAAATGAGGATCATCATACTGGCGCTCCCTAATACGGTCATAAAGAGAATACCGAGCAACCACACAAGCTAATACCCGGCTAGGCTCTGAAATATCCAATCTCACCAACTGGCTGGCTAAGGCCTGAACATCCAAGGCTAAGGGCCTCTCAGCTGCCGAAAGACATTCCAAACTCCCCAAACCCTCTACCCGGCGACTCAAGGCGTCGACCACTACATTGGCCTTCCCCGGGTGGTACAATATAGTGATATCATAGTCTTTAAGTAGCTCTAACCACCTCCACTGACGCAAATTAAGGTCCTTCTGCCTGGACAAGTACTTTAAACTCCGGTGGTCAGTGTAAATCTCACAGGGAACCCCGTACAAATAATGATGCCAGATCTTCAAGCCGTGAACAATAACTGCTAACTCGAGATCATGAACCGGATAATTCTTCTCATGCACCTTCAACTGTCTAGACGAGTAGGCAATCACCCTACCGTCCTGCATTAATACCGCTCCAAGGCCAATCCTCGAGGCATCACAATAGATAGTGTAGGACCCCGAACCTGTAGGCAATTCTAATACTGGGGCTGTAGTCAAAGCTATCTTGAGCTTCTAAAAGCCCTCCTCACACTCCTCGGTCCACCTGAACGGAGCACCCTTCTGGGTCAACCTGGTCATAGGTGATGCAATGGATGAAAATCCCCCCACAAAGCGACGGTAATACCCTGCCAAACCAAGGAAATTGCGGATCTCCATAGTTGATGACGGTCTGGCCCAACTCTGCACTGCCTCCACCTTCTTAGGATCTACCTTGATCCCATCACAAGACACTATGTGGCCCAAGAATGCCACTGAATCAAGCCAGAATTCACACTTAGAAAATTTTTCATACAATTTCTTCTCCCTCAAAGTCTGAAGTACGGTCCTCAGGTGCTGCTCATTATCTTCCCGAGACCGGGAATATACCAGGATGTCGTCAATAAACACAATGACGAAGGAATCAAGATAAGTCCGGAATACACTGTGCATCAAATGCATAAAGGTTGCTGGGGAATTGGTCAGCCCAAATGACATGATAAGAAACTCATAGTTACCATATCTGGTCCTGAAAGCAGTCTTCAGGATATCCGGCTCCCGAATCTTCAACTGATGATAGCCAGAACGCAAGTCAATCTTGGAAAACACCCTGGCACCCTGTAACTGATCAAATAAATCATCAATGCGAGGCAAAGGATATATGTTCTTCACTGTAACCTTGTTCAACTGCCGATAATCAATACACATACGCATAGAACCATCCTTCTTCTTTACAAATAAGACCAGAGCACCCTAAGGTGATACACTGGCCTGATGAAGCCCTTATTAAGCAACCCCTGCAACTGCTCCTTCAACTCCTTCAACTCAGGAGGAGCCATACGGTAGGGAGGAATAGAAATGGGCTGAGTGACCGGCAACAAATCAATGCCGAAATTAATATCTCTATCGGGCGGCATACCTGGAAGATCAGCTGGAAACACATCAGGGAAGTCCCTCACTACTAGGACTGACTCAACTGTAGGGGTATCAACACTGACATCCCTCACATAGGGCAAATATGCCTCACACCCCTTCTCAACCATTCCTGAGCCTTAAGGAATGAAACGACCCAGCGGGGAGTATACCCTAAGGTACCTCTCCACTCTAATCTCGGAAAACCTGGCATAGCCAGCGTCACGGTCTTAGCATGGCAATCAAGAATAGCATAATGGGGCAATAACCAGTCCATGCCCAAGATAACATCAAAATCTACCATACTGAGTAATAACAAATCGACTCTGGTCTCAAAACTACTAAGAGCAATCAAACACGACTGATATATGCGATCCACAACGAGAGAATCTCCCACAAGAGTAGATACATAAAACAGGGGAACTCAAAGAATCCCGATATATCCCCAAATGTGGAGCAAAATAAGAAGACACATATGAATACGTAGATCCTGGGTCAAATAATACTGATGCATCCCTATGACAAATAGGGACGATACCTGTGATGACTGAATCTGAAGCAACGGCCTTTTAACGGGCTGGAAGGGCATAGTACCTGGCCTGGGCTCCCCCTTTAGGGCGACCTCCACCTCGAGCTGGCTGAGGAGGTGGGGTGGCAGCTGGTGCTGGAAGAATGGCCGGAGGACCTGGTGGAACATGTGGAGGCTGATAAGTCTGTGGAGGTGCACCCCTCCCAGCTCTGGGGCAATCTCTAACCAGGTGATGAGTGTCACCACACTCAAAACAACCTCTCGAAGGGCACGATGGCTGAGACTGACTCGGACCTGGCCTGCTGGACTGGCCGGTAATAGCACCTCGAGTAGGACACAGCAAGGAAAATAGGAATTTAACTAAGCATGGCGCACAGAATGTCAAATAGGCAGTTAAAACACGTAAGCATATTTTTCTAGTCTAAACTAAATAATTAAGCATATTAGTGCAATTTAATAAGAGAAGCAATTTATGATTTAAAAAGGATAAACATGATTTTTGCAATAACAGCCTGTGTACGTACTCGTCACCTCATGTATACGGCGCCCACACACCAAATAATATCAAGACATCCTAAGGGGAAAGTCCCCAACACAAGGTTAGGCAAGCCACTTACCTCGAACCAAGCTCAATCAATCGGTCACAATGCCTTTCCCACGAATATCTGGCTCTGAATGGCCCAAATCTAGCCAAAAGCAATTATATATCATAATACAACCATAATAGACTCATCTAATTAATGAAATCAACATTTTAACAAAAATTTCAAAATTAACTCAAAAATCGCTCGTGGGGCCCACGTCTCGGAATCGGGTAAAAGTCACAAAATACGAACACTCATTCACTCACGAGTTTACTCGTACCAAAATTGCTCAAATCCGATACCAAAATCTCGATCAAAATCCCAAAATTCGGCCTAAGAAGTTTTCTCAATTTTTCACCCCAAATCCGAAATTTAACGATGAATTCAAGCATAGATTAGTGGAATATAACCATAAAGGAGTTAAGAATCGTTACCCAATCGATATCTCTGAAAATCCCTCAATCCCTCATCCAAAATCCGAGTTTCCAACTTAAGTTTTTGATAAAAATGGCATAACCTCCGTTTTTGGAACTTTAATACTGCTCAGACGCGTCCTTCTTCGCGAACGCGGCCACACCCTCGCGTTCGCGAAGTACAATTTACTTCGGCCCAAAATTCTCCATCGCGAACGCGAAGACCACTCAGCTTAACCCTTTGCGAATGCGGCATCTCCATCGCGAATGCGAAGCACGAAATCTCGTCTGCCTCCAGTTCTTCTTCGTGAATGCGAGGTCCATGTCGTGAACGTGTAGCTTCGAGATTCCACACCTTCGCGAACGCGAGAGCGACATCATGGAAGCGAAGAGTAATTCAGCTTCCCTTCCCAGATACCTTACGCGAACGCGAGGACTCCCTCGCGAACGCGATGAAGAAAATGCCTGCAATAGAACACCAGAAATATGCTATCTTCCAAAGTCCAAAAGTGATCCGTTAAGCATTCGAAACTCACCCGAGGCCCCGGGACCTCAACTAAATATACCAACAAGTCCTAAAACACCATACGAACTTAATCGAGCTCTCAAATCACATAAAAAAAATGCTAAAATCACGAATCACCTTCCAATTCAAACTTAAAGAACTTGAAACTTCAAAATTCTACAACCGATACCGAAACCTATCAAACCACGTCTGACTGACCCCAAATTTTGTACGCAAGTCATATTCGATATTACGGACCTATTCCAACTTTCAGAATCATATTCCGGCCCCGATATCAAAATTTCCACTACCGGCCCAAAACTCCAAAAATTTGACTTTCGCTATTTCAAGCCTAAATGAGCTACGGACCTGCAAAACACAATCCGGACACGCCCCTAAACCCAAAATCACCTAACGGAGCTAACGGAACAGACAGAATTTCATTCCGGAGTCATCTTCACATAGTTTTAACTACGGTCCAAATCCTAAGTCTTAAGCTCTCATTTAGGGACTAAGTGTCCCAAAATATTCCGAAACTCAAAACCAATCATCCCGGCAAGTCACAATAGCAGAAATAGATATGGGGAAAGCAGTTAAATAGGGGATCGGGGCTATTACTCTCAAAACGACCGGCCGGGTAGTTACACCTTGCCTCCTAGTCTATCGGGAGTTCATCCAATTTTTCATGTATCTATGCTTCGAAAGTATTATGCCGACCTATCACATGTGTTAGACTTAAGCACAGTTCATCTAGATAAGAGCTTGGGTTATGAAGAGGAGCCAGTTGCCATTGTTGATAGGCAGGTTCGTCAGTTGAGGTCCAAGAAGGTTACTGTGGTTAAAGTTCAGTGGAGGGGCCAACCAGTCGAGGAAGCGACTTGGGAGGCCGAGAAAGACATGAGGAGCAGATATCCACACTTATTCAGCACTCCAGGTATAATTCTAAACCTGTTCGAGGACAAACGTTTGTTTAAGAGGTGGAGAATGTAACGACCCAAACGGTCATTTTAATTTTTAGAACCCCGTTTCCCTAAATAAAACTTTCCGTATGTACTTTTACTAATTTATGACTTGCGGGGATAGTTGGTTCGGGATTTGGAAGTGTTCGGGTTGAAATCGGAACACTTGGTTCCTTAGTTTGGCTTTAAAAGTCCAAGTTTGACTTCGGTCAAAATTTTGAGAAAACAATCCCGGAACCGGGAGCGTTTCAGCGCTTAATAGTGAAAATAAATCAACTATTTAAAGGTTTAAGGTTCTTAAAATTTGGTTTGGAGTAGGTTTTGGAGAAATTGAGGTCCGTTTAGAATTTCGAGCCTCGGAATAGCTCCATATGATAATTTAAGACTTGCACGCAAAATTTGGTGTCATTCCGATTAGTTTAAGTATGTTTCGGCGCGTTCGGAGTATGTTCGGAGAATTTGAAATTTCTAAGTTGAATCAATTTGGTTTGGGGTATGATTCTTAGTTTTGATGTTGTTTTGCATGTTTCGAAGGTTTGAATGAGTCCGTTTTATGATTTCAAACTTGTTGGTCTGTTCGAGCGGTACCCCGGGGGCCTCGGGTGTTAACCGGACGAGGCTCAGATCAATTTTGGACTTTGGAGCAGCAGTTGAAACTTCCAGCTTCTGCTGCAACCGCACCTGCGCTTGGCCGGCCACAGGTGCGAGCTCGCAGAAGTGAGCCACGAGCCGCAGAAACGGACAAGCCAGGCACGCCTAGGGATCGCAGAAGCGAGATTTTTGGCGTACCTGCGAGCGCGCAGGTGCGAAGCTTGGCACAGAAGCGGAACATTTCGTAGGTGTGAGGTCTCGGGGCGCTGATGCGGTTGCGGAGAAGCGACCCTTTGTCCGCAGGTGCAGAGCCAGGCCAAGAGGGAAAAATCTCGCACCTGCGAGGCTTTGTCCGCAGGTGCGGCTAGCCCTCCGCATATGCGAAAATGCTATTTGGCAGAATGTATTAAAATTGAGGCTTAGCCATTTTTGAGCCCATTTTCTCCATTCTTGGACGATTTTGGAGCTCTTTGAGAGGGGATTTCAACTAGCAACTTGAAGGTAAGTTAGCTCTACACACTTTGAGTTATATACATAGATTATGGGTAGATTATAACTTATAAATTGTGAAAATCAAGGGTTTAGAGGAAAAACCTAGATTTGTATAAAAATGAGATTTTAACCACGAAAATGGTTATGGAATGAGATGAAAATTGTATATTTGAGTTCTTGAGATTATGGGTAATGATTTTCTCAGAATATTTTCGTAATCCGAGAACGTGGGCCGGGGGTAAATTTTAAGAATTTTACCATTTTAGGTCGGGTAATTTATATAATAGTCTAATTTCGAATTATTGAGCGTGTATTAATTTTTTTGTATAACTTTTGGATAGTTTCGGCATCAAATTGAGATTTTTACGCGATATTGTGATCGGGAAGTGGGCTTTGAGACAAGGTAAGTCTCTTGTCTAACCTTGTAAGACAGAATTTACACCATAGGTGATTTAAATTAATAATTATTGCTAATTGTGGGGACTACGTACGTATGGGGTGACGAGAGTCCGTGCGTAGCTACTAATTATGCCATGTCTGGGTAGTTTAGGACTCAAATCATAAATTACTTGTGATAATCGTATTCTTTATTTAATTAAAATACTGGAATTATATTGTGAATCGTTGGAGGAAATAGTAAAAGACCGAAAATTCGCATACTTGAATTTTGTGCAAATTATTTAATTGCTAATAGAAATTGTACATCCTTATGTGTTAGCCTTACTATAACTTATCATTTAGGAGGTTCATAAGAAAATGTCCTCCTTTTTTGTGGAGCGGTCCGAACGCCTCGGCAGTATAGATAGATCTATGGATCGTGCCGCACGTCCCTCGGCAGTGTACACGACACTCTAGATCGGGCCGAATGACCTCGGCAGGAATCATGCCTAATAATAATAATTACA
The DNA here is from genome assembly GCF_000390325.3 of Nicotiana tomentosiformis. Lineage (NCBI taxonomy): Eukaryota > Viridiplantae > Streptophyta > Magnoliopsida > Solanales > Solanaceae > Nicotiana > Nicotiana tomentosiformis. The sequence continues at coordinate 86,219,006 of NC_090816.1, read as the reverse complement.
CGATACCTTCATATTTTATTATAGCTTGTGAAGCAAATTGATAAATTGGAAATTATTGAAATTTGAGAATAATTAATTCTGCTTGTTAAGGAAATTATTGTTGTTCATATAAATCATGTTTAATTAAATGTTTTTATTTTTAATATTATTGACTCATAGTGAGTGTCAAAGTCGTCCTCTCGTCACTTCTTCTTCGAGATTAGACTTGATACTTACTGAGTACATGTTGTTTATGTACTCATGCTATGCTTGCTGCACTTTTTGTGCAGGACCTGAGACATGTGCTATAGGTGGACCTACCGGCGTGTACCCACACTGTCCCAAGGTTTAGTGGTGAACTCCTTTCTGAGCCGTTCTGCAACAACTAGTGCCTCTTCTTGTATTTGTATTCTGTCTATTTTATATCAGACAGTATTTAGAATTTTTATATAATCTACTAGATGTTCATACACTTGTGACACCAGGTCTTGACACACACATTAATAGAATTTTGGATTTAATTATTTTTCTTGGATTTTAATTTATCAGATCTTTCATATTTTCTTAATTTTTGCAAGTACGAAAAGTTTTATTACTCGGATAATTTTCAAAGAAATGAATACATATTTAAATCACTAGATGACTTATCTACCTACGATGTTGGGCGCCATCACGAATTATAAGTGAAATTGGGTCGCGACTGTACGACAATTAATTTAAAAAGTGTAAAGTGTTGTTGTGTATATGTAAACGAGAGAAGTCAGCCATTTTGCTTGAATAAGAAGTTAGCAATGGATAGAGAATCGTTGCTTCATGGCAAATGCTCAATGATTAATGGGTCTACTTGTCACTTGATTAATCCTTGGCATCTTTCTATTTCTCTATACTGATGACAGTGGCAGCGCAACAAGCGACAAGCAACATGGATTATCCTGACATGTCCTTTTCATTTTCCAGTTGTTAAGAGTGAAAATCACGTTTCGTATATATGTATATCAGTTGCTAAACGCCGTTACAGGGCCACACTCACTCACCATTGATTAGAATATGGCAATTCTGAAATATCCGATTTTGGAAAAGTATTTGTCCACACTTTATAAATATAAAGTAATTTAATTATAAGAGTCAGAAATTAGAGTGAAAATACATACTCTAGTATAATTATGATTAAGTAAAAGTAATTCGTATGCAAAACACATGTTAGACCCATTCGGTGAGAAGATCATTTGTTTTTTTTTTTAATACCTGGATGGTGGACAATTAAGAGTTTGCCTTCTATGATCTATCCAAATAATATACACTATACAGTTAGTTACTATGTTGTAGAGTACTCAATTGTTTATATGAGATTTAGAATTACAATATTTTCTAATTTACATCTCAATCTACATATCAGTTTTTTAATTTTTAAACAAAAATAAAATTATACTAATATTTAGAAAATAGACAAAAATAATAAGAATTACTACTCTACAATTTATGTAGAATTACAAAAATCAAAACATTTATGAAAGAATCATGGTAAATAAAAACTGTATAGTTCCAAAAATAGCAAAATGTCTCCTCCTTTCACATTCAAATTACTGCTATGTAGTAGAACCAACTATACACGTACGGTAATTATTACGATATCCCAACGCACAGCAAAATTTTCGATACATTTCAAAATTCAAAGTTTCCCACAAAAACGAAACGTTTCCCCCACCGTTACAGTTAACGGCGAAAAAGCTCCCGTTTACTCGCGACTCTCCCATATATAAACTTTCCCTCTTCTCTGCTGCATTTCCCACTACACCACTAAAACCCTCACTGTCCTCTCTCCTACAAAAACACACAGAAAAATCCAAATCACTTCAAATTTCATCAGCAAAAATGCGTGAGATTTTGCACATTCAAGGAGGCCAATGCGGGAACCAAATCGGAGCCAAGTTTTGGGAAGTTATCTGTGCCGAACACGGCATTGATTCCACCGGACGGTATGCAGGAGACAATGATCTTCAACTCGAGCGGTTGAACGTTTACTATAACGAAGCGAGTTGTGGAAGGTTTGTTCCACGCGCCGTCCTCATGGATTTGGAGCCTGGAACTATGGATAGTGTCAGATCTGGGCCTTATGGTCAGATTTTCCGGCCCGATAACTTTGTTTTTGGACAGTCTGGTGCTGGTAATAACTGGGCCAAGGGTCACTACACTGAGGGAGCCGAGCTTATTGATTCGGTTCTCGATGTTGTGAGGAAGGAGGCTGAAAACTGTGACTGTTTACAAGGTAATTCATATTTCTCCTCTATTTCACTATTTAGTTGTCTATTAAGCGTTTTAATTCCGATTTTACTAATTTAATCTCTTTAATTGATTGATTAGGAATGTGTAGTATTTATTTGGAGAAACCGCTGGTTATTATGACAAATAATCAAGTGATATGTTACTTACCACTGTCATTCTGATGTTTTTTGTTATGATTATTTATTTTTCGCAATTTAAAATAGATTTTTTATTGTGCATCCTTTGGAGTGTATTTTGATTATAAAAGATGCGGTACCTGTTTGAATGAGTGCTTTGATCTAACTTAGGTTTCTTATATATTAGCGCATATGAAGTTTCAATGTGTTTGTATTTCAATTTTTACTGAAAAACGTCTTTCATCGTGGTAAGAAAATTTGTGTCTATTTTGGCTAAGTCGCTAGTTATGGAGAATAATTGAGTGATATGTTACTTAACACTGTAATTCAGGACGTATCTGTTCTTATTTTGTTATTTATATTATTTAGCTTGTTTTGAGCAACTCAACTATTCTCTTAATGGCTATGTGATGGTTGCTGCAATGGCTTGAAATCTCTTTGCTTGGTAAATGCCTTATTTTTGGTCCAGAACTAAGTCAAATGAAGAAGGTCTATGACTATGTAATGGGAATGCGCTTTGGATTTTGTAGATTCAGACCCTGCTTGCATGAGTCTTTGATCTAAAATAGATTGGGGTTTTTAGACCTTTAAAATGAATAAAAGATTGGGCTGGCTACCTTTAGCTTACATCTTGTGAATGCATTTTGTGCTCGAAGTAAAATACCTTGTCCACTAATAAGTAATCTGATATGTTAAACAAATGAATAAGAACTTTGTGTTTGATTTCAGGTTTCCAGGTTTGTCACTCTTTGGGAGGTGGAACTGGGTCAGGAATGGGAACTCTCCTTATTTCAAAGATCAGGGAGGAGTACCCAGATAGAATGATGCTTACCTTCTCTGTTTTCCCTTCCCCCAAGGTTTCAGACACAGTTGTTGAGCCCTATAATGCTACTCTCTCTGTTCACCAGCTTGTTGAGAATGCTGATGAGTGTATGGTGTTGGATAATGAAGCTCTTTATGACATTTGCTTCCGCACTCTCAAACTTACTACACCGAGCTGTAAGTTACCCCTTTTAAAGTTAGCTGTTCTTTTTCTAATGCAATCTGAAACTTGTGTGCTATATTTTCATAAATTTCATGCACCTTGGGTATCATCTATTTTGACTTAGAATACTCCATTAAATTTGAGATGAGCTGGGAAGGATAGGGTGCCATTCATTTATGTATGTGCTGTGCATGTTTTATGTTTCTAAATTTCTCATTTTAGCGGAAAGTTGATTTGAAGTATCATTTTCAGTTGGTTATCTAATTGCATTTAGATTCTTTACTATCCTTTTCAGTCAATATTATGTGCAAAAGTTTTTTGATTGTGTACGATTCTGGTTTTATGATCACTACATATTAGTGCTTGCCATCTTTTCCCTTTCTTTCATTTTAAAATTGTACTCGCCCCCTCTAATTTGGTGCATGAATTCTACTGCATGTACCATTGTTATTAATATACTTCATACAGTGGATTTTGTTGATTTATTTACTGATGGATGATGTTTGCCTCAGTTGGAGACCTAAACCATTTGATTTCTGCCACCATGAGTGGTGTAACTTGCTGTCTCCGCTTCCCTGGTCAACTCAACTCTGATCTCCGCAAGCTTGCTGTTAACCTCATCCCATTCCCCCGGTTGCATTTCTTCATGGTTGGATTTGCTCCACTCACATCTCGTGGGTCGCAGCAATATCGAGCCTTGACTGTTCCAGAGCTAACACAGCAGATGTGGGATGCAAAAAATATGATGTGCGCTGCTGATCCTCGTCATGGTCGATATTTGACTGCTTCAGCTATGTTCCGTGGAAAAATGAGCACCAAGGAAGTTGATGAACAGATGATTAATGTGCAGAACAAGAACTCTTCCTATTTTGTGGAGTGGATCCCTAACAACGTAAAGTCAACAGTATGTGACATTCCTCCAACTGGTCTGAAGATGGCCTCAACTTTCATTGGTAATTCCACCTCAATTCAGGAGATGTTCCGCAGGGTTAGTGAGCAGTTCACAGCTATGTTCCGCAGAAAGGCTTTCTTGCATTGGTACACCGGAGAAGGGATGGATGAAATGGAGTTTACTGAGGCTGAAAGCAACATGAATGATTTAGTTTCTGAGTACCAGCAATATCAAGACGCAACAACTGAGGAGGAAGGTTATGATTATGAAGATGAGGAGGAAGAACATCAAGAAGCTTAAGGAACTCGAGCTGTGAAGTATATTCTGTGCAGTTATGTAGTAATGGCTGCCGAGTTTTCTATTTTTGTTTGGGATATTGGAGTGCTATGCTGTTTGGCCACTGTGGTGGCAGAATTACTGATTCCTTTGCATTGTAGTCGGTACTGCTTTATATACCTATTAGTATAGTGAAATCTTATGGAAAACATGTTTAGGTCCTTGATTTGAAATATCTTGGAAGGGGAAGATGGCTTGTTTCTTAAGCAATATATGTTTTGTGCTTTAATTTTGACTGATTAGTGTCCATTATCTTGTTAATCAAATTAAAAGTGCTAAAATGCAAGTTGAGTTCTGTTGGGATGTGTATTTGACAAGCCCATCATTTTATTGTTGCTCCACTAATTGTTGGGTATACTTGCTTGGGAAAGCTGGTTATATTAGCTAGAAGGTTGTTACTGTCTACTGTACCTACACTTGCTTAGAAAAGCTGAATTGTATAAAGCTGTGTTAGTGTAACCCATTCTTCTATTAGTTAAAGCATATACATTTCTGTGGTGGCTAGTCATCTCCATTCGAGTCTGCCAATGCAACTTTGTACTCAAATATCATGGGATTGCTGCTTAAGGAGGCAGCGAAGAATTACTGATAAGACAACAAAACCAATTATTCTTAGAAACTGGAGTCTCGAATCTCGATAGGTTGTGTCGTTGGACGGCATACCAAAGAATAGAATATAAAGGGAAAAATGGAGTGAAATTGCACAATCGAGTAAAAAGACCAGAACCAATTCATTGTAAAAATATCTGTGTTTAATAGCCACTTCTACAGAGAAAAGAACTTTTAATAATTTTACCAAAAATAATAACCTACTATTGAAACATAACGCCCCCAAAATACTAGTCTTTTTAGTAACCTGAAAAGAAAAAGACAATCTTTTTAGTAGGTAGACAAACTTAGTTGTGCCACAACTAAAATCCAGAGGCACTAATGTCTAATTGTGATTCTGGGTGTTTTTTAGGTCTAATTCTTGGTTTCTCGTATCAAGTCGCTACCAGCAAAAAGAATGAGTATTTGAGTTATTACTAATACCGTTAATCTGCTTAAGCAATTGTAGAGACCCAAGTATATTTTTAAGCTCCAAACTTGGGCACTTTTGCAGTTGAGATCTGTGCAAGAAAGTGCTCCGCGACAAGTCTTCGTTGAATTTTACCAGTTGCAGTTTTTGGAAGAGAATCGGTCATAAACACCTTTTTTGGGACCTTAAAGGCTGCCAGATTTTTCTTGCAGAATCCCGCGACGTCTGCTTCATCTATCTTTGACCCTTCTCGTGGAATAACTGCGCAGTTTATCTGTGAAAATGAATTCAACTAAATGAGACACTAGTAAATATCAACCCCACACGAGAAGACGTCTAACAGAAAATAAAAAGTCCACATCGCTCGTTCGTGAAATGCATATATAGATTGAAACAAACAAAGAAGTCCCTTCATTTATGCAATGAGACAGAATTGGGGTCAGTTTCTTACCTCTTCACCATATTTGTCATCAGGAACCCCGAAAGCAACAGCCTGAGCAATATCAGGATGAGAAACAAGGACCGCATCCACTTCTATAGGTGATATTTTTTCCCCTGAAATTGTAAAATGGAAAATTACACCAGCTCATGAGGTGGTCCAGAGATTTTAATACATTGGACTTGTCAAATTTATACCAGTCCCAAGATTCATCAGCTTAAGACTAACTCTTCTTCCAGAAACCAACTGTTCCATTAGATTAGCTGTAAGATATTTTTCGGCATTTGGTTGGTGAGTTTAATTCTTTAAGCATTTTCCTAAATTCTTTTTTTATATTGTTCTGCTGAGATCCCTTAAGATATACTTAGAGTAAATAGTGTTACAAGACAGGCTAATGGAAAAACTTATGTCTGGCTTTAGGAAAAGGACATTATCGAATGGTTGAAAGATTAGAGGTCAATATCATGAGCCTAAAATTGGACAAATTACGAAAATTACAATGGAGAAAGGCTCTAGTAAGCTGTTACATCCTGCCTAGTAGTAAAAGGGAGGTGCAAGCAAGTTTGATGCCGACTTAATCATAAACTTGGAAGTAAAAATAGTCAATAAAATACTACTACTAATATTTCCATACAAATGTACTAGAATATCCTCCCAAAAACAATGACAAGTTCAAGAAAGAACGTCGATGCATTTAATTTCTCTATGTACTTTCTACAATTAAATCGATCAATTAATCAACTTTCTACAATCATCTATTCCGCTCTATTTGAATCTAGTTCATTCTAACACTTTGTTTTATGGATAATATTTTTTAAAATATATTTGGAAAATTCATGGCCAAAAATGACTATTTTAACTCACGTAAAGAATATAGTGCTTTTTTTTTTAGTAGTAAAAAAGAAACAAATCCAAGAAAGCATTTTCAGCCTTGACCAATACTAGTCATTAAACACCAAGACAATCATCATGCATTCAAGTTAAGCTCTTCAATAGAAGATCAAAATCACACTGAATCATTGATTACGAAAAAGAATTTATTACAAAGTATAAATAACATACCTCCACGGTTGATCAATTCCTTGATCCTTCCAACCAAATGCAAATATCCATCAGAGTCCAAGTATCCAACATCTCCAGTATGAAACCAACCAAACTGGAAAGCAGATTTATTAGCCTCAGGATTATTCTTGTACCCTTTAGTAACATTTGGACCCCTAATGCAAATCTCTCCCTTTGAATCAGGCCCTTGTACCACACCATTCTCATCCAATATTGCCATTTCTTGACCCACAGGTTTTCCTACTGACCCTGGCAAGTGTGGGCCATTTTCAGGTAATGGATTTGAACACATTAAATGTGTGGCCTCTGTCATTGCATATGCCTCTAAAACAGGTGCACCGAATGCTTCTTCTAGCCTAGATAGTATAGATGGTGCTAGAGCAGCACTGCAACTCCTAATGAATCGGAGTTTCGGGTAAGCAGATTCGGGACTGCTCAAGTGGCGATCCAATAGGATTTGGTGAATAGTAGGCACAGCTGTGTACCATGTGGCGTTGTAATTTTTCATATCTGACCAGAAAGATGAAGCAGAGAATCTCCCAGATGCAGGGAGTGTCACAGATCCTCCAGCACCAAGTGAGCTCAGTAACCCTACAATTACATATGGCAAATAGGCTAATTGCGTCAAACTTGGGGAGGTTAAAATAGGTCCAATCAATAAACAAGTCATAATTCTAACATATTCAAAGTTTGCTTCGATCAAAATGAGTTGGATTAAGATGCGCCCATAATCCTACATTTTCAGCATGATCAACCTCTCATTCTATTTTGTTTTAGTTTTCGTAAAAAGAGGTGAAATCAAATGTCTTTACGAGGTTAAGTTCTTCAAAATGCTCAATCTCCAAATTTGATCTTTTTTCTTAGATTAGAGTTGCATTTTGACTGGTCAAGTTACACTATCTTGATCTCTTTTGACACAATAGTTCAACCCATTGGGTAAAATCAACGTACGGTCATTGACTCAACTCGTTTAAACTTTTGACAGATTGGACTTGTTACCTAAGTTGCTCGGACTCCAAAAATGTTGCCACACCCGTGTCGGATTCTCCAAAAATACACTACTTTTGGAGGATCCGACACGCACCCGACGGCATCTTCCGAGAGTCCGAGCAACATAGCTTGTTACTAAAAAAACGGATTGATTTTGTCACATTTACCTGCAATTAATCCATGGACATGAAAGAGTGGCAAAACGATGACTGTAGAGTCGGATTCAGTGAGTTTGTAAACCGATTTGATGTTGTTCACTGATGATACTAAATTGTGTTGTGTCAGGGGAACACCCTTTGGTCTGCTCGTGGTGCCAGAAGTATGGAGGAAAAGTGCAACATCGGACGGTTCATTAACAATCTTAGAAACCGATTCAGAATCTGACAGCGGATTACTCTGGATGAGAGAGACATTAGAGTCGGAATGGGGTAGAGTCACAGCAATTTGAGGGACATTGAGCTTCGTTACTGCTGCTTGAGCTGCCTCATTACCTTCCTTTGCAATTAACAACAGTTTGGACTCGGAATCTGATAAATAGAACTCGAATTCTTCGGACGTGTATGCTGAATTTAGTGGCGCTGCCGTGGCTCCAACTCGAATTACAGCCAAAAACATAATCACCAACTGCAAGAAAATTCCAAATATTAATTGTTAATACAATTAGAGACACATTTCTGATTATATCGATCAAATTTAACGTAAAGATAACCACTTTAATTTATAACCAGTTGACAATATGTGTTTATTAAATTATATACATATTTACAGTTCATAAGCTTAAATATATATACCTCAATGGTATTGGGAAAGGTAAGAGCGACGACATCACGGGGCTTAACACCAGCAGCAACAAGTTGAGAAGCGGCATGTTCGATAAGTTCATGAAGCCTTGCATGTGTTACATCGAATTTCCCCGAAACAGATATAGCCCGACGGGTAGGGAATTTTGCAGCAATATGTTTCAGAAACCCCGTGAGTGTCAAATTACTTCCCATTTTCTTTTTTTAACAAAAGAATCAACCCTTTTGGAGTTGATATATATTACCAGCCACAAGAAATTAAAGAAGAAGATTAAATACTAAGAGAAAAAATGAGTCCAAGGCATATATATATAGAGTAAAGGCGGCCAGATGCAAAGAAGTAGGGAGGATCTAATGAGAAGCAAAAGCAAAAATCGTTTTGGCGAAGGCGAGAGCAGAGGGTATAGTATGACAAGTGGCAAATTCTTCTTGGAGAGTGCGCACACACATTTCCTCGATATTCTCACCTAAGATTATGCTGACAGTTATACGCTGAATCCATATTAGAGAACGATTGTTGTGAAAGTGACGTAAGAAGAAGCAAAATAATTGGGTGAACTGAAGATGAAAGGGAAAGCACACATTTTCATTACAAGCCTGGCTACTCCAAATGTTGCAACGTGAAACTTGTTTAAGACGAAGGACAAAAGATTCAATAAAAGAACCTAATTTCTATGTTGCTTTTTAGTTTTATACTATGCTTTCTAAAAAAAATAAATAATAAACTGTTTCAAATATATTGGAAATTCTTTAACTATGAATTTTTTATTTTATTCTTAATGAAATGCTCTTGTAATCATAAAAATACCATGATACCAAATGTTTTATAGGTAATTTTAGAGTTTTAGTATATGTTATGTTGTGAACCAGGTAGAGTCAAATGCTCATAAGGATGCTGATCAAGTTGGCATGAGGGATGATAGCAAGGAGCGGCAAAATGACACTACGCGTAGAAGCACGCGCGTGAGGAAGATTCCAACAAGGCTAACAGATTTCGTAGTGGACAAGGGCTGAACACGTGATTTGAGAATTTGCTAGAAATGAGAGTTAGTTAAATAGTCAGTACCACTAAGGAATAGCCATGCAATATGTGGTGTGAACCTTCTTATTTTCCCATCTCAATATTCTTCTAATTTCTCATCCCCTTCTTCTCAGTCGTTCTAGTTTCCGGTTATTGTTATTTTTCAATTTGAGTCGTTGATGTTTGCTTTCATTGTTACTTAGTTTCCTTATCAATCAATACAATTTAGTGGTGCTGAATTAATACTGCTTCATTGGTGCTTTCATTGAGAGACTATTATGTCGGTTGACTCAAAACTCAAAGCCTCCGATGGCCTACTCGCATCGTCTTCATCGGATGCAGATATTCGTGCTGCCATGGCTAGCCAGCAGTTGGTGATACATGATCTAGTCACTCAGGTGGCTACTCTCACTACTCAATTGCCGTTACTTGATGTTTTTGTGCAGGACCCAGTGGATTTTCCTACTACTTCTTCAAAGGGTTCTTCTCCTCTTCGCCACAAGCCGGTGCCAGTGGAGTTCGATCGTTTTCATGGTGACGTGCCGGAGGCGTGGGTCTTTCAGGCTGATTGTTACTTCGACTTCTATGGTATTATTGAATAGGAGAAACTCACTATTGCCTCGTTCTATCTTGATGGCGAAGCTTTGGAATGGTACATGTGGCTTTACCGGAACAAACAACTCAGCGATTGGATCAGTTTTACCGAGAAATTATGCAGCTGCTTTCGTAAACGCCATGTCCAGTCACCTGTCGGCCGGTTATCAAAGCTCCGCCAGACTTCAACAGTGGCTGAATTTCAGGGTCGTTTTGAGGCTTTGTTGAATGAAACCAATTCGTTGCGGGAGTGGTACTTTGGACCAGGCCATTACTTTGGCCCATATGCATGAACAAAGGATTTTATCGTAAAAGGGGCATGTTCGACCCACTTTTGCCCGCACCCAGCCCATATTACCCACTACTAATCATAACCCGCTTTCACCCAATCCTTCTTCACCCACCTTGCCCGCAGCTCCTTCTCCGGCTCCACCTGCTCAGTTATCTTTCAAACTGTTTACCCGAAAAAAGGTACAGTTGAAATTATACGTAGTTTCTAGACAAGTGAACTAATTTGATCCTGAAATAATATAATAATCAAAGAACTACACAGTACTTAGCCTTGGAATGTAGATGAAATAGCAAAGATAGTGATTCCGTGAACATGGTTTCCGAACACAACAATGATGAGATCAGAAAGCAAGAGAGTGAAATTGTATAAAGCTTTGTATAGAATATAGTATATATTCTTGCCAGAAAATTCGTGTCCTTTACAATGGTAACTGAGCTCACTATTTATAGTTATGCCTAGGAAAAAAGGTCCTAGGATTATGCGCTTCTTTAATACCAATTATGAGGGTCATTGATGAAGATATAACGTTGAGTGTAAATGTCAAACTCTTTTTAACGAACCGTCACTCTTAATGCTATAGAATATTCCTTAGTAAATGCTACCGGGTGCAGAGCATTTAATACACATGAACGTTATCCGTTTCGGTGACAAGCGCAATGATTGCGTTCGGTCTTCAGCCATTCTATCTCGGATTCCACGTGTCCTCCTTTTAGTCAGTCACGTGTCATATCATATTTTACCCTATACAGATAGTCCCCCTACTTTTCAGTGATATAACTTTATATTACTGAGAAGTTGGTAGAAATATCTTTTTGGCAGAAATTACTATAATTCCCTCTGAAGGTCTCTGACGGTTGATTAGACGCACGTCTCTCCGCATTTAATGCCCCGAACACACGTTATCCCATGATTCAACATAACTTTTGCCGATTATCGAGGTAATAATGGCCATGAATTTAGCCGCCAAAATTTTACTTATACGCAACTTTCTTTTCCTTTGCGTTTCACAATTGCTCGAGCTTCTGATTTGCATCCCTGTTTTCCATCCTTTTTCTAATTTTCTTCAAACATAAACTCTTTTACCTTCTTCTTTTCCAATGGCTTCTTCCTCCAAACATGGTGGTTCTACAAAAAATAAGAACAAAATCGAGGATTCCATTCCTCTAACAGTGGATTCCATCATCCCAAGAAGGCTTAGTACTTTGAAGGATTTTGAATTAAAATTTCCTACTGCTAACCCTCGTACATGGGTTGTTAGTAGGTAACCTTCTTCAATTCGTCCTTCCAGTATTCCTGCTGTGAAGGAGGACTACCGCTGTAATGAGTTGGAAATTATTACTCCTGATCTATCGGAGCGAGTAACCCTTCCCAAGGAAGGTTTTACATACCTTTTTCACGTATCCCTTTACTTTGGGTGCATTTTCTTTGAGCGGAGAGCTTGATTCCGTGATTGCGGCATTTTGCCTTCGCTACCGGTATATTTGGCACAGGTAAGTCCTTCAGTGTGGAGGACGATCGCCTGCTTCCGACGCTTGTGCCAAGAAACTAGGGAGGAGATAACCTTAGCTCATGCGATGAATCTCTATTCCCCCAAAATCTTCCGCGGGGGAATGATAAACCTTTGCAAGTGTGGCTACCATGCTTTATTGTCTAGCATGGATGATGACAACGATCGTGAATGGATGGAACGGTTTGTTGCAGTTTCCACCAACGACATTATTCCGACAACAGCTTCATCCTTTTCGGTTGATTGGAACCGCACTCGTAAGTTCTTTGTATAATATTCCTCTTACTAGATATTCTTCTATGGCCATATCATCTTTTCACCCTTCGTATGTTTCAGCATCTCGATGGCTCCCACCAGTGGTGGAAGGTTTGAACCGGTGGGTTCAGAAGATTTTGGATGTCACAATGCCCGAAACTTATTCGTGGAAAGAACTGGCCCTTAAATACGGGCGGAAGGCCAAAAATCATGGTAACTCTAATTTACCTTGCCTTCATTTTTGTATATGAAGAACTTGGTTGTACCCTTCTGACTTTGTTCGTGGAATTAGGTGTACCTGCGGGTTCTGTTGTTGTCCCCGAGGAGGACGTTCTAGCTGATCCTGCTGATGCAAGCTGCTTCAAGAAGCACTTACTCGAACAGGTATCTCCGGGCCTGTTTCGGCTGCAAATACTTCTCCACAGAGTCCCCGACCAGAAGATAAACAAATAAAGAGAAGATGCTCCTCCGCGGCCGGGGAAAAGAATAAAAGGGCAAAGGTTGATGCCCCCGGATCATCTCCAGTGGCGATGATGACTCGTCCTCCTTTTGGGCCGGTCGCAGACACCGTAATGATTGATGATATTGAAGAAGGTGTTGATGATGGAGCTTCTTTACACAGAAGGCGGTGATCCTTATCATCTCAACAAGATGCTCGCCCTGTTGAGATAGTTACACCAACTAAAGACGATGTCTCGACACTTCGGGGAGAATTTGATTTGGTAGAATATGCCAACTCCTGTTTTCGGGCCCCAATTGCTGCAACCGGTGCTGCGGGGCTGAGTACCGGGTCCTTTCCGTCTTTGGTTGGCGAGCATCAAACAACCAGCATTGCATTTGATGCAGCTGCTTCTCACTCTTCAACTCCATCAGCTTCATCTCCACCTTCACTAACACCAACAGCTGCTACATTATTTCTATCTTCGTCTACTCTTCTACCAGCGGTTGCTACACCATCTCCATCGGCCGCACCTGACCATGAAGAAGGTGTTCCTCTTCCACAGTCCCCAGCTCATGGGAACTTGGGGAAAAATTATGCTACTCCTTCTGAAGATCCACAAAGGAGGAGGAACATCACTCTTTCGGTCTCTACCGGGTGCAACCTGCTATCGCTGCCAGTGGAGATTGCTAATTACCTGAAGCCTTTGGCTTCGGAAAAGGTTTGGGAAAAGATTCAGACACTCTCGGGAGAGTGTTTGTTGAACAATGCTATGCATAATGCCGCAGCAGTACGTTCCTTGCTTCCTCTATTATTTCTTCTACTTTGAAGGAATGTATTCTAAATTTTACCTCTTCTTATTTTATAGGCCAACTTTCTTGCTTCTGAGGGCCTTCAAAGGTTGATTCGTGAGAAGGAAGAACTTACTTCTGAACGGGATCAACTTTTGGCGGAACGGGACCAGACTGTTCTTCGCCTCTCGGAACTGGAAACCAGGGCAACTGAGGCCGTTATTTTGGAGGCTTGTTTGCAGCAAAGCGAGCAAGAAGTGGTAACCTTTAGCCAAGAAATTGGGCCGCTGAGGGTTAATTTTGATGAGGCCAAGGCCAAATGGGCAGAAGTCCAGAATGCCGTTCTTGCTGCAGCCGACCATGAGGCTACCTCCGCTGAAAGAGTGATTAACTTGGAGGCAGCCTTGAACTCCAAAAGTGAAGAGCTTGCTGATACGGAGGTGAAACATGGCCAGCTAGAAGAGAAGTACAGGAAAACCATTGAGCATAATAGGCTCTTTAGTTCAACTGTCCGCGAGCTCCACGTCAGCCTTAAATCTGCTAGATCCACCCGGGAAAACCTTTCCACCGTGGTTACTCAACTCAAAGAAGAACTCAAGCGTCGAGCGGCTTCCCTCATTGTTGGAAAAACTTATTCCATGTATAGCATGAGGAGAAAAACCTTGGAAAAGGCCAAAGATGGTATTATTGACATTGATGCCAAAATTGCTAAGGCCCGAGAGCTTGAGTTGGATGCAAAAAATGGACTCCCGGCGCAGTCTGATGCTCTAGGTTCTTCTGATTCCAGTTCTGAGTTTTCGAAAACTGAAGAAGGATCGGAAGGAGATGAGGCCAAAGACCAAATTAGGGCAAGCGTTAAGCCATCGGCGGAACCACCTACCCTTCCCGGCAATGCGGATATTTCTCTTCCTCCTGACTCCGGAGGCGCTGCAGTCTAGCTTTTCCTTTCTTTTCCCATTTTGTACTTATAACATTTTGGCCCGTTCTTGTAAATAAAGACATATTTTTTTGTTCAAGTGTCGTTTGAGTCTTACTTTCGTTTGAATATCCATGCAAGCCTTTAATTTTTACACTTGCTCAAGCATTCCGCGCATGTTGTTCAATTTGCGCTTTACTATGTGTAGTCTCAGATGCCTTTTCTTCGAAGCATTTTGGTTTTATCCCTTTTACGTAAGGGTTTTTATGAATATTTGCGCAAGTTTTCCTTTAACGTGAGGGTTTCTATGAATATTTGTGCAAGTTTGCTCTTTGCGTCCTTTTCATATGCGGCTTCGGGTGTATTTTTCCCCGATGGCATTTTGGATTTTGGGCATTAATTCTTCTGAAACCAACCCTTTAACGTGAGGGATTTTATAAGAGAGGGTCTTATTATGTTTACGGTCCTCTTGAAAAGGACGTCTCATGTTCATTACGGCACTAACATTTGAAGTACTTGTTTAACTTTTAAATGACAAAGTTAGCTCATCGTTCAGACAAGAAACAAGATAAAAGCAAAATAATTTCATTTTATTCCTTCTATTTTCATAAATTACATAAGCATTTTGCTATGCAGAAAAGAAGTTGTCATTTCTTGTGGCCATCTTGTACAACTTGTTTCTACGGGGCTGGCTGCGCAGTCCCCGGTCCCAATGATGAATTTTGTTTCCGGATTTTTGTTCCCAGTTGACGTGGCCGTCATTGTTGTCGTATCCTCATATCATTCCCCCCCCAGTGTTCGAATACAAATTGGAACACTGGAAGTCTTGTATCTTCGAGTGTCCCACCAATGAATTTCTAGGTAATCCTTCACTCGGCAACATATCTTGTTTCCCCTTAGGAATCCATGCTATCGAGCAAAAAAATACCTAACAGTCCTCTGGCGGTTTGTGCCCGTGAATGTTCGGGTAACCTCTGTTTGGTAGAAAACTTAACTTCCCGGTGAGAATTTGCTATCGAACCAAAGATTATCTAATCGTCCCCGAGTGGAAGCTTGTTCATTTGCCTTGCTATCAAAGGTCTTATTGCTGCTATCTTCGTAGTATGCTTTCTGCTGCTGCCTCGTTAAAAACCTTTCCAGAAAAACTCAATTGAGACAAAAACTGAACTAAGGGAAAAAGAGTGCAATACATACTTCCTGTTTGAGCGTCGTTTATCAGCAATAATATCTTTTGAGGTGTGCCACGTTCCAGTTGCTGGGCAATTTGTCCCCATTCTGGTTCTCCAACTCGTATGAACCTTTCCCAGTGACAGCTGAAATCCGGTAGGGACCTTCCCACGTTGGACCTAGCTTTTCCGTGTTGAGCTCCCGTGTATTTTATGTTACTTTCCTTAGAACCAAGTCTCCTACTTTGAAAATATGAAAGTTGGCTATTTGATTGTAATATCGCTCCATCCTCTGCTTTTGAGCTGCTATTCTCACATGCGCCAAGTCCTTGCGTCCCTCGAGCAGTTCCAAGTTGATTAGCATTGCTTCGTTGTTCGATTCTTCATTTGTCTGAGAATATCTCAAAGTGGGTTTGCCACTTTAACCGAAATCAGGGCTTCAGCACCGTATACAAGGAAAAAAGGAGTTTCTCCTGTACTTGATTTGGCCGTTGTTCGGTAGGCCCATAGAACTCCGGGCAACTCTTCAGGACATTTGCCTTTTGCTGCTTCCAACCTTTTCTTGAGGTTTTGAATGGTCACTTTGTTTGTCGACTCCTCTTGACCGTTTGCACTCGGATGATAAGGCGAAGATGTGATTCTCTTTATTTTCAAGTCTTCGAGGAACTTTGTAACTTTTGCACCGATAAACTGTGGCCCATTGTCGCATGCTATCTCTTTTGGTATTCCGAACCTATAAATCATATTTTCCCATAGGAAATTGACCACTTCGTGTTCTCCGATCTTCTGATAAGAACTTGCTTCCACCCATTTAGAAAAATAATCAGTCAAAATTAAAAAAAAAACTTACCTTTCTGGGAGCCGATGACAGTGGTCCAACGATGTCCATCCCTCATTTCATGAACGACCATGGTGATAGAACTGAATGTAAGGGTTCTGCCGGTTGATGTACTAGTGATGCATAGCGTTGGTACTTATCACATTTTCATACGAAATCTTTGGCGTCCTGTTCCATGCGAGGCCAATAATATCCTGTCCGGACCAATTTCAGCACCAAAGACTCTGCGCCTGAGTGATTGTCGCATATCCCTTCGTGGGTTTCTCTTATGACATAATAAGCTTCTGACGCTCTTAAACACTGGGCTAGTGGCCCTTGGAAAGATTTTCTATACAATTGGCCTTTCCTGAAGCTATAACGTGCAGCTTTGGTGCGTAACGCCCGTGATGCTTTGGGATCGTCAGACAACTTTCCGTGCTCGAGGTAGTTGATTATTTTGTTTCTCCAGTCCCAGACCAGACTAACCGAATTCACCTCAGAGTAACCACCCGTATCAAGGACTGAGCTTATCAGTTGTACTACTGTTCCGGACTCCGGTCCCTTTATTTCCGTTGATGAACCTAAGTTTGCTAGTGCATCCAATTCTGCATTATCCTCTCTCGGGATATGAGTGATTGACCACTCACGGAATCGTGCCAAAAAAGCTTGGACCTTTACCACGTATTGTTGCATACGTTCTTCTTTGGTATCAAAGATCCCGTAAACCTGATTTACCACAAGCTGTGAGTCACATTTGATTTTGATAACCTCGAAATCAAGTCCCGGGGCCAATTCGAGCCCTGCAATCAAAGCTTCATACTTTGCTTCATTATTAGTTAAAGGGGTCGTGCTGATGGCTTGCCTCAAGGTTTTCCCTGAAGGCATGATTAAAACTATTCCGAGCCCGGACCCTTTTATGCTCGAGGCTCCGTCTGTAAATAAGGTCCAAACTCCTGATGTCGATTCCGGCACCATTACTGCCTCCTTGGTTGAAAGAGGCAGCAGTCCCGGACTATAATCGGCCACGATGTCAGCCAAGACTTGTTACTCAATTTCAGTCCTCGGTTTATATTCTATGTCGAACTCACTCATTTCGATGGCCCATTTGGCCAATCTGCCCGAGAGCTCGGGTTTATGAAGGATGTTCCGCAAAGGGAAAGTAGTCACCACAACTATTGGGTGGCATTAAAAATAGGGCCTCATCTTCCGAGCGACGACCACGAGTAAGGCCAGTTTTTCCAAATGTGGGTAGCGAGTTTCTGCTCCCGTTAAAATTTTGCTAACATAATAAATAGAAAATGGCGTACCTTCATCCTCCTAGACTAAAATCGTACTTACCGCAATTTTTGAAACCGCGAGGTAGACTAGCAATGTTTGGCCTTCTTCTGGTTTCGAGAGCAATGGAGGGCTTGACAAGTACTTCTTCAGGTCCCACAAAGCCTGCTAGCATTCTGGCGTCCATTCGAAATTGTTCTTCTTTTTTAGCAATGTAAAGAAGCGATGGCATTTTTCCGACGACCAAGAAATGAACCTGCTCAAAGCTGCTAACCTTCCCGTGAGTCTTTGGACTTCCTTCACGTTTGATAATTGGTCTGGGATGTCGTCTATGGATTTAATTTTGTCCGAATTTACCTCAATTCCCCTTTGTGAGACCAGAAACCCCAGGAACTTACCGGAGCTGACCCCGAATGCGCACTTTTCGCGGTTAAGTTTCATGTTATGTTTCCTCAAGATATCGAATATTTCTTGCAAATGCTTAAGGTGTTCACTTGCATTCAAATACTTAACGAGCATATCGTCTATATAAACTTCCATGGTCTTTCCTATTTGTTTTCCAAACATCTTATTTACGAGCCGTTGATAAGTGGCTCCGGCATTTTTCAACCCGAAAGGAGTGGAAACGAATCTTTCGGGCACGCCTTATTTAGATCTTTATAATCTACACACATACGAAATTTATTGTTCCTCTTAGTAACTAGTACTACATTGGCTAGCCAGTCTGGATATCTTACCTGTATGACCGAACCAATTTTAAGCAAGCGAGTTACCTCTTCTTTGACGAATTTATTCCTGGCCTCGGCAATAGGGCGCTTCTTCTGTCGTACCGGTGGTACATTGGGATCCAGACTTAGCTTGTTCACGGCTATTTCCGTCGGGATACCTGTCATATCCTCGTGCGACCATGCAAAATAATCAGCGTTAAATTTAAGGAATTCAAGTGAAATTTTCTTTCTAAGAATTCTTCGAATAATGACACTTGCTCTAGTTCCTCTGCCGTGGATTTTGTTGCGTCCGTTTCTTCTGGAACTTGGAAATATCTCGGCACCTAATATTGTTCTAACGATTCTGCCCCTGGAATAACCTCTTCTAACTCGAGAGTAGGCGTCGGTTTCTGTAATTGCTATGTCGTGCACTCATTCCCTTTGTTACTGGAAACTGAGATTGCATTCATCTCCTTCGCTGCCGGTTGGTCACTTCTTATCTGCTTGATTCCTTCGGGCATTGGAAACTTCAACAATTAGTGATACGTCAAAGGTACAACTTTCATCTCGTGTAACCATGACCTTCCTAATATGATGTTGTATCCCATATCACCATCCACTACTTCGAAGAGAGTTGTTTTCATTACTCCTTCAGCATTCGTGAGCAATAAGATCTCTCCCCGGGTCGTCACGTTTGCAAGGTTGAATCCAACGAGGAGTTTTGTCTCCGAAATAATGCTTCCGGTGAGTTTAACTTGTTCCAATACTCTTCATTGTATGATATTAGCCGAACTTCCTGGATCCACAAGAACACGCTTAATTTTAAAATCTAACACATTTAAAGAGATTACCAGTGCATCGTTGTGCGATAACAACAATCTGTCTGCGTCTTCTTCCGTGAAAGTGATATCATCCTCCCGGAGTCTTTTGCTGTGAGTTATCGATACTTAGTCTTCTTTGCTGCCGAAAAGGTGACCCAGTTAATATCGTTCCCCCCAAATATCATGTTGATCATTTGGCGCGGGTTTTGTTTCTCCTGCTTTTGAGGATTCCGCGTTATCTCTGTTGCGACCGTAATTGTTCTCAGCTCGATCACTCAAAAATTCTCAGAGATGACCATTCTTCAATAGCGTTGCCACCTCTTCCCGAAGATGTCGGCAGTCCCCTATCCGGTTACCGTTTGTCCCGTGGTATTCGCACCATAAATTGGGATCCCTCTGGCTGGAATCGAACCTCATAGGTCTTGGGAATCGTTCTTCTTTAATGTTCCTCATGGCTGACACCAGTTACACTACACTGACGTTGAAGTTATATTCTGATAACTGGGGTAAGAAAGATCTTGAGACCCCAACGTTTGTTTATCTTGAAGTAATCTATTGTTTCGACCATGATCAGTCCCTCCGTCAATGGTGAACTTGTTTACTGCTCGTAAATTTTTGCCACGGCCTTTGGTATGCTCATATGGCAAAAATCGAACCCTCGTAGTCCGCCTATCCGCGTCGTAGTCATCCTTTGATTTTTCTCTGTTCTTCTCCCGTCCTTTGGCCAATGATGTAGAACCGACCTGGTCATCTTCGATCCTTATCTTTGACTCGTACCGGTTGTGAACATCTTCCCAGGTTATTGCTTGAAACTCAAGCAGGCTCTCCTTCATCTTTCGGGAAGCGTCTGAACTTCTCGAATTCAATCTTTTGGTGAATGCTTCAGCTGTCCATTCATCCGGGATGGCCGGGAGCAACATTCTTTCTTTCTGGAATCAGGCAACAAGCTCTCGTAATAATTATGATTCTCCTTGCGCGATTCTAAATATGTCGGCCTTCCGGGCTTGCACCTTTCTGGCCGTGGCATGAGCTTTAATGAAAGAATCCGCGAGCATTTCAAAAGAATCTATGGAATGCTCGGGCAGTAATGAATACCACGTTAAGGCTCCCCTCGTGAGAGTTTCGCTGAATTTCTTTAGCAACACAGATTCAATTTCGTGAGGAGCTAGATCATTTCCTTTCATCGCCGTTGTATAGGTGGTAATATGTTCCTGCGGGTTTGAAGTTCCATCATACTTTGGAACTTCAGGCATTTTGAAACGCTTCGGGATTAGTTCTAGTACCGCACTTGGCTTGTACGGTAATTGAACATACTTCTTCGAGTTTGGGCCTTTCAATACTGGTGGTGCGCCCGGAATTTGATCCACGCGGGTGTTTACTTCCCTCATGAACCGTAAAAGCTCATCCTTGAATGAATCATTCTCGTTGTTAAGACCTGATCTGCTTCCCCCAGCCCTATCGGAGCCAACTTCACCCCTGGGAGTGTTGTTGTCGACTCTCTGTGTTGGTTGGTCTGCGGGAACAACTGGAGGAATTGGGTCACGCATGTTTGCATTATTTGAAGCACCTGATAGCACCTGTTTCAGTTCCGTCATAACCTCGAATTTCAGGGTTGCGTGTATCGTTAACAGTGTTATCTGTCATTTTTTTTTGTGATTTTTTCTAAGACAAAATAATCAAGACACGTTAGTAAAAAAAGCAAGGATCAACTTAATTGCACGACTGTCTAGGCCCCGCGGTGGGCGCCAAACTGTTTACCCGTAAAAATGTACAATTGAATTTATACGTAGTTTCTAGATAAGTGAATTAATTTGATCCTGAAATAATATAATAATCGAAGAAATACATAGTACTTACCCTTGGAATATAGATGAAATAGCAAAGATAGTGATTCCGTGAACACGATTTCCGAACACAGCAATGATGAGTTCAGAAAGCAAGAGAGTGAAATTGTATAAAGCTTTGTCTAGAATATAGTATATGTTCTTGGCAGAAAATTCGTGTCCTTTACAATAGTAACTGAGCTCACTATTTATAGCTATTCCTAGGGAAGAAGGTCCTAGGATCATGCCCTCCTTTAATGCTAATTACGAGGGTCATTGATGAAGATATAACGTTGAGTGTAAATGCCAAATTCTTTGTAACGAACCGTCACTCTTAATGCTATAGAATATTCCTTAGTAAATACTACCGGGAGCAAAGCATTTAATACACTTTTATGAACGTTATCCGTTCCGGTGATAAGCGCAATGACTGTGTTCGTTCTTCAGCCATTCCATCTCGGATTCCACGTATCCTCCTTTTAGTCATCCACGTGTCATATCATATTTTACCCTATACACAAACACCTTACCACGACGCAGATGCAGAGTCGACGAGAGAATGGCCTTTTCTACCATTGCGATGAAAAATACTCCCATAACCATCGTTGTAAGATTGGCCCCCTGTTGTTTCTCTTAATTGATGGCCAAGAGGATGAAGTAGCCTTAGCAGAGAATTTCCCGATGATCTTCTCGCTGAGGAGCTGCAGTGTTTGGAAGTTCAGGAGGACTCCTCGATTTCGTATCATGCTTTAGCTGGAGGTGTTTCCTCCAACACTCTTCATTTTACTGGTCATGTTAATGGTTCACCGGTGCAAGTGCTCCTTGATGGTGGGAGTACTGATAACTTTATCCAATCTCAAGTTTCTAAATTTATTCAGCTCCCTATCGAGCCTATTACTCATGTTTTTGTGATGGTGGGCAGCGGCCAAAGACTAAGTTGTGATGGTATATGTCGCCAAGTTCCCTACTCCATTCAGAATTACAACCTTACTATGGATTTCTATGTATTACCCTTCCATGGGTCAGATTTGGTTATCGGTGTGTCATGGTTGGAAACCTTGGGGCATGTTGTAACTGATTACGGTGCTCGAGTTTTTGGATTCACTCTTAATGATCACCGGTTCACTTTGCAAATTGACCTACCAACAGATATCCAGCCTATTCAATTACATAGTATGCGGCATATGATGGCCACTGATGCCATATCTTCCTTTTTCCACTTGGAATTAGTTGCCAAATTTGTTATGTCCACAGATGCGCCACCACCAGACTTAGGGGACTTATTGGATACATTTGCCGGGTTTTTCAAAAGCCACACGGTCCTCCGACTAGGCCGCAAGAGCATGCCATTCATCTATTACCGGGAGTTGAACTAGTGAATGTCAAACCTTACCGTTATCCGTATTTATAAAACATGTTATGGAACAATTGGTAAGTGACATGCTCAGAGAAGGGGTTATTCGTCCTAGCACAAGTCCATTCTCATCTCTGGTCCTCCTAGTTCGTAAGAAGGACAGTACTTGGCAGTTTTGCGTAGATTATCGGGCGTTGAATGCAGTCACACTCCGTGATAGATTCCCCATTCCAACTATTAACAAACTATTTGATGAGTTTTATGGTGCCCAGTTTTTCTCCAAGTTGAACCTCCTATCCGGGTATCATCAGATTAGAATCCGGCTTGAGGACATGGAGAAGACAACATTTTGCACATGACAGTCACTATGAATTCTTAGTTATGCCGTTTGGACTCTCCAATGCCCCCTCAAACTTTCAAGCTACTATGAATGATGTCTTTCGGCCATTTCTGCATTGCTTTGTCTTGGTGTTATTTGACGACATCTTGTTTATAGCCTCAGTTGGTCGGAGCACCTAGAACATCTTTGCCTTGTCTTGCAGATCTTGCAGAATCATAAGTTAGTGGCCAAGCGATCCAAATGCGTGTTTGGTCAATAATCTATTGATTATTTGGGTCATGTCATCTTGCACAATGGCTTAGCAGTTGATCCGGCAAAGATCACTGCCATTAAACAATGGCCGCAACCCCATTTGGTGAAAGAAATGCGTGGATTTCTATGGCTCTCGGGATCGTCGTTTCATTCATCATTATGCATATGTAGCAGCCCCTCTGACTAATTTGTTGGGCAAAGATGCATTTTAATGGTCATCAGAACAATAGGTTGCTTTTGATAAGCTCAAAATGTGCCTTAGCTCCACACGTCTTGGCTCCTCCAAATATTTGCCAGGAATTTAATCTAGAAACAGATGCATCAAGAGTTGGCATAGGAGCACTTTTATCCCAAAAAGGACAACCTGTGGCTTTCTTCGGTCAGAAACTTAGCCTTAGGATGCAACAAGCTTCCACATATCACAAAGAAATGTTTGCCATCATTCAAGCAGTAAGCAAATAGCGCCAATATTTGCTGGGATATTTGTTCACATTTTAACCTGACCAGCAAGCCCTTAGGAACCTTACCAACCAAACCATCTAAACTCCTAAGCAACAGAAGTGGTTGAGCAAGTTAGTTGGATATGACTTCTCTATTGTCTATCGTCCAGGAAAGCAAAATAGGGCAGCTGATGCTTTGTCACGAGTGCCGGAAGCGGCATGTATGGCTATTACAGGGTGTATACCAAGTCTTCTGACTGAATTAAGGCTAAACAACACGATCCATTCGTCCTCCAACAGTCTCTTGCTCAAGATCCAGACTTGACCAACAGTTACAGCTTCCGTGATGGTTTATTATTTTTTAAGGGGCACTTGGTTATTCCCACTGATTCACCTCTGCGCCAACAACTGCTAATTGAATTTCATTCATCCTCTATAGGAGGGCACTCTGGAGTGGCTCGAACTTATCATTGTCTAGCTTCTAATGTTTTTTGGAAACACATGAAAAGAGATGTTCATGTCTTTGTTTCTTCGTGCCAAACCTGCCAGCAAATGAAAGATACACATCACCACCCCATGGGTTTGCTTCAACCCCTACTAGTTCCAGAGTTAGTTTTTGAAGACATAACTATGGATTTCATTACGTGGCTTCCAAGTTTAAGAGGGAAGACTACGATAATGACAGTAGTGGACCGACTGACCAAATACGGGCACTTTGTTCCTCTGCCCTCGTCCTTTACCGCAATCTCTGTTGCTGCTGCCTTTGTAGTTGGAATCATCAGATTACATGGTACTCATCTCACTATCGTCACTGACCATGACCCTAGGTTCATCCACCTCTTTTGGAAAGAAATACACCGCCTACAGGGAACTACATTAGCTATGAGCATCATGTATCATCCACAAAACGGATGGGCAATCAGAGGCTCTGAAACAAGTGTCGAGCAATACTTACGTTGCTTTGTGGCTGATACTCCTAAGGATTGGGTTTCCATGCTTCCATGGGCAGAGTTTTGGTATAATACTTTCCTACAAACTTCAACCGGAATGATACCTTTCGAGGCATTGTATGGCCGAAAGCCTCGTACTATAGCTCGTTATGTCATCAGGGACAGTCCTAGTGACTTGGTGGAGCAATTTCTCTTGCAAAGAGACGAAGTCATGGATATGTTGAAACATAATCCGGCCAAGAAGTGTTTCGGGGAACCTCGTGAACAGATCACCCCGCTTTATTTCTCTTCTGAAGTACTTCCACAAGTTCTGAACCTTGAGGACAAGGTTCCTTTTGTGGATGGGGGTATTTTTGAATGCTGATAAGGATGCTGACCAAGTTGCCACGAGGGATGACAGTAAGGAGCGGAAAAATGACACTATGCGTAGAAGCACGCGCGTGAGGAAGATTCCAACAAGGCTAACAGATTTCGTAGTGAGCAAGGGCTGAGCACGTGAATTGAGAATTTGCTGGAAAGGAGAGTTAGTTAAATAGTCAGTACCACTAAGGAATAGGCAGGCAATATGTGGTGTGAACCTTCTGATTTCTCCCATCTCAGTATTCTTCTAATTTCTCATCCCTTTCTTCTCAGTTGTTCTATTTTCTAGTTATTGTTATTTTTCAATCTAAGTCGTTCATGTTTTCTTTCATTGTCACTTAGTGTCCTTGTCAATCAATACAATTTGATGGTACTGAGTTAATGTTGTTTCATGTTATATTTTTATAAATTCGTGTTCGGTCAAACACCTTCGTGTATATATAAATAACTTTTGAATTTTGATGTGACATTTGTTTATGAAATTAACTTTTCATCCCATTTTATATGAAGTTTGTGAATTCAGTCCAAGTAAGATTCAGAGACTCAAGGCAGAAAGACACCTATTTGTAGGACAATTGATTGCAACGGTTCAGTGGAAGTAAATTTGGACGATCAAGAATAAACAATGACTTTCACATCAATAAAGCTCCAGATAAGTTATTTGCACGAGCGCCATGATAATCCTTGTTATTTTCAGTATAATTTTTTATAGTCCATTTAATTTTTTAATTAAAAGAAAACCTTAAGTACACTTGTCACTGGTCATCCATGCATGTTGTTCACCTTCAAAGGCAAAAAAGAGAATCAACATGGAGATAGACATAGCCCTCACTTCTAGGGAGAAAACAATACTTAATATGTATTTCAAATGTTATATATAGGGTTCATTAATTTCGTGTTCTTAATGTTTCTAAAATGTGCGCCACTTGGCTTCTGGACCCTAGTGGAGAATGAGGACATCTTCAAGGATACCAACAAGGGAAGATAATTCGTCCATTTTACCAACATCATTAATAAATAATTAGCCATCATCTCAAAGCTAATTAATACTATATTTAGTCATTCTTTAATACGAAATAAAGTTTAGACAAATATATTCCTGCTAACAAGGAAAACTTCAGTGAATTTGTAACAACACAGTATGCTGGACTTTGAAAACTCCCCGCATATAAATTTTCTACTTAGTGTGATATTTCAAACTTTTACAAGTGAAACTTCAGTAAAAAGACACCAAAGCTTGCCTAACACCGTTTTGGGTCATTCAAGGTACTCAAACAAATTGGAGAGGGGGCATACAAGTTAGATTTGCGCTACGATTCGCACGATATTTTCACGTTTCTATGTTACAAAAATGTATAGGTACTTCTGAAATCAAGTCATCACTTCATTGTGTATTTGCGCTTTGAGATGATGAGAGCCTTGAGGACAAGGTTAAATGTGTTGTTAGGGAAAACTATACAGAATACCTATTAGACTTGAAATTATTACCCACCCATCCTTAAAAATTGGAAGTTTGGCTTGGCTTGCCATAAGGCATAAGTGTTAATGGTCATACTAATGGTAGAAGGGTAATATTTTTGATTCCTATGGGTATTTGTGATTTTATACGTAAATGTTAAGATTTTGGGGGGGGGGGGGGAAGAGTACACAAATAGTCATTTTTAGGACTGTTATTTAGGGTTTAGCTAATACTTATTTTGTCCTGAAAATTTAAACTAAAAAATCTTAATTTTAGGATTTTATGTCCTGAAACACTGAAATTCAGGACACGGTGACTAATTTCTTAATAGCAAAATGATTACCTGGTATCATTTCTACATATGGGGTATTGTAATGGCTGATAATGTTGTTGGGCCAAGTTGGGAGATTGGACTTCATGACAGACTATCAAGTGGGCCTGTGATTCAGCTCAGGAGTAACAAATTGGCTGAACAATGACTCAGAAATTGACTGACTACATTTTGGATATTGGCTAAGAGAGGACTTGTGCAAGTGCAAGCATGATATGGAAGATCTGGATTAGTTCAAAAATATTATTAACTAGTTGAATTGTTCGCACTTTGCGCGTTTGTGAAATGTTTTTTGTCAATTTACAAAATGACTCCTTTTATTGTAAATTTAGTCATAATAAAGGAAAATACATGAGTAATACAAAATTACCTTGTCGTTTTATGTATAACAATTTGTATTGTTGCACTAATATTTTTTCTCCTGTTTTGCTTTGTATTGATAGAATCCCTCATGCGATTCTTATAGTCCAATAATATCTATTGCTATCCAACTAAAAAAAGGAAAAAGATATTTATTCTTACATAAACACAAAAAATAGAAACATGTTAAAAGGATTAAGGAAAAATAATATATCACATTTGGTGCAGGATCAAGAAGGAAATCAAAGGAATCAAGAAGCAATACCAACCAAGAATAGATTAAGGAAACAATCTATTAACGGGAGCTCTAAAAGCAACGCAAGGAAAAGAATCAATGATTAGCGATGAAAAAGGAAGGAGCAACGAAGATCCGGAAGAAGAATCAATCAGTGATTCTATAAAATGATTGACAAAAGCTATTACTGGAAGGTCCCAAATCAAAGGGAAACGAGATCACAAAAGGATGCATTGAAGATCATTGAAGCCAGAAATTAAGGGATCTAGCGGATATTCCTTAAGTAACGAAGAGATATGCCTAGCGGATGAAAAGCTCGTCAAGATCACAAATCAAGGAAGATCAACGGAAACTTGACCTTATTCTTGGAAAGAATCAATCTATGATCAACTCTCTTGGGTTTGCAATCTCTCAAAATTCATGTCATTCAAGAATAAAGAAGGCCTCATAAAGTGTACATATACATATGTTCCCCCCCCCCTAATTGTACTTTCAATTGGTATCAGAGCTAGTCTCACACTTTTTGCTTAATAGCTTGTGAGAAAAGATCATGAAAAATCAAGTAATTATTGGAGCACTCTTTCAAGAAAGAACATCGCAGGTTAGGCCACCATATTTTAATGGACAACACTTTTTTCACTAGAAAGTGCGTATAGAAATATATACAAAATCCTATGATGTCAAAGTATGGCGCGTTATCAAAAAGGGGAACTATCCACTACCAGCAACTGCTCAACCACCTGCTGATCTAGAAGATATAGATGAGTACACAAACGAGCAAATAACAATTGTTCAGGTTAATGCTAAGGCACGAAATTTACTCTATAATGCTATAAGTGGAGAGGAATATGAGAAAATCTCAAATTGTGATACAACCAAAGAAATGTGGGATAACTGGAAGTTACTTATGAAGGAACCAACAAAGTGAAAGAAACTCACATTAACATGTTGGTTCATGACTATGAACTCTTCCAGATGAAAGAAGGAGAATCCGTTGAGGAAATATTTGCAAGGTTCAGCAAAATCATTAGCGATCTAAAAGCTTTTGGTAAACCATACTCAAGGGGTGATCAAGTACTAAAAATTCTGAGGAGTCTACCTACCACTTGGCAGACAAAGGTAGTTGCACTTGAATCAAAAGATCTAAACAAAATTTTATATAATGAGCTTCGAGGAGATCTTATAGCATTCGAGAAAACTCGCCTCAAGAAAACAAACCAGGAAGAAAATAAGAAAACAATCACTTTCAAAGCCACAATTGAAAGGCTAAATGATATTGATGACGACTCTGAAGCTCTTGAAGAAGAGATTGCCATGGTATCAAGGGACATGAATGGTTTAATGAAAAGATACCGAAACACAAGAAGAGGAAGGATACCCCCCCAGGCGAACCAGGCAATATAATGAACAAGACAAGAATGATGGAAAATATTATGAGTGTGGGAGATATGGGCATATTCAAGCTGAATGCCCAGATCTTAAAAGAAATGTTTCTAGATGATTTAATAAAAACAAATCTTTTGAAAGCTAGAGTGATGAAGACAGCTCAGAACATGAGGAAATAGCAAATCTATGATTCATGACAATCCTGGAAAATGACATAAACAAACCCTCCGGCTGTTGGACCGATGAAGATGCATCAAACGACGAATACAAAGATGATAATGAAAATTATTTCATGGCACGAGGTGAAACAAGCGAGGTAAGATCTTATGACTATGATAGATGTAATGAATTGTAGGATATTCTTGACCTTACTCTAAAAGAGTCTCCAAAAATAATGAATGAACTAAGGAGACTCAATAGGGAAAAGAAAGACTGGGAACTCAAGCTTGAAGTATGTGAAATTGAAAAAGAGGTACTTCAAGAAGAAGTTAAGGAATTGCAAATGCAACTTAATGGCATGCGCAAGTCCACCAGTCATAGTTCTGTCAAGTCTAACCAGGCAACTTATAAGTCAACTGGAAAATGACTAGTTAGAACTGAGTCCACAAGTACTAACACAAGTGGAAGATCAAAAAATGGATCAGCCCCTATGTGTCACTACTGTAATAAAAGTGGACACAAATACTCTTTCTCTCGATTTCAAAAATCTAATGTTTCAGGATGGATTTGGAAACTCAAAAACAATCCCGATCTTAGTAATACTAACCAACAAGGACCCAAGCAAGCTTGGGTACCTAAAAAAAAGTGATAATTCTGTTTTACAGGAATACCACAGGAAGAGCCGCAAAGGAAAATGGTACTTAGATAGTGCGTGTTCCAGTCACATGACAGGTGACAAAAACCTGCTCAAAGAAGTTACAAAGATAATGGAGGAAGTGTCAAATTTGGGGATGACTCAAAAGGAAAGATAGTTGGCACTGGCACAGTTCCATTCAATAACAATTATGATATTACTGAAGTGTATCTTGTAGATGGACTCAACTACAATCTCCTGAGTATAAGTCAGCTATGTGATTCAGGGTACGAAGTTAAATTCAAGAAAACAGGTTGTGCCACTGAAGATGAGACAGGTAAAATAATACTGCCAGAATAAAGGTATGGAAATGTTTATATTCTTAATGGTTTTGAAAATCTAGATAGTCACATTTGCTTAGCATCTATATCTGATGATCCATGGTTGTGGCATAAGAAATTTGGTCATGCAAGCATGCATCTTATTGAGAAACTCTCCAAGCATAATTTAGTTATTGGTCTCCTTAAACTCAACTTTTCTAAAAAATCATGTATGTGATGCATGTCAAATTGGTAAACAAATCAGAAATTCCTTCAAAAACAAAGACATTGTGTCTACCACAAAGCCTTTACAATTGCTTCATATGGACTTGTTTGGACCCACCAGAACTACTAGAATAGGAGGAAAACGATATGCTTTTGTTATTGTTGATGACTACTCACGTTTTACATGGGTGATCTTTTTATCTCACAAAGATGAAGCTTTGAAAAACTTTGAGATTTTCTGTAAGAGAGTTGAAAGAGAAAATGAGTATCTTATTACAACTATTCAAAGTGATCATGGAAGAGAATTCGAAAGCATAGCATTTGAAGATTTCTGCAATGATCAAGGATATACTCACAACTTCTCAGCTCCAAGATCACCTCAACAAAATGGAGTAGTTGAGCGAAAAAATAGAACTCTATAAGATATGGCCAGAACTATGATATTGGAATATTCCTTGCCAAATCATTTTTGGGCAGAAGCAGTAAGCACAGCCTGCCATATTCTCAACAGATGTCTTATAAAACCCATCTTGAAGAAGACTCCATATGAACTATGGAAAGGTAAACGTCCCAACATAGGTTATTTCCATCCCTTTGGCAGCAAATGTTTTATCCACAACAACGGTAAGGACAATCTTGGAAAATTTTATCCAAGAAGTGATGAAGGTATTTTTCTGGGTTATTCCATTAACAGTAGATCTTTTAGAGTTTATAATAAATGCACTTTATCTGTAGAAGAATCAGTGCATATCATATTTGATGAAAATAATACTACGACCGAGAAAGGAATTATTACAGGTGATGAAGATATTAGTCAAGAAATACCACATTCAAGCAAACCTCAAGAGTCGACTAATAGGCTAGACGGGGTCACAGAGTCACTAATGAACCTATCAACAGTCAACCAGAATCACATAAGGAGTCAACTACTCATACTAGTGCAACACATCCAAATGAATGGAGAAGTGAACCGGAATACCCTCAAAAGTTTATCATAGGAGATCCAAGTGAAGGAATGAAAATCAGGGGAGCTCTCAAGAAAAAGGCAAACATAGCACTCATCTCCCAGGTTGAACCAAAGAAGGTTGAGCAAGCCCTAAAAGACTCCAGCTGGGTATAAGCAATGCAGGAAGAACTCGATCAATTTGACAAGAACCAAGTTTGGAAACTATTGCCCAAACCTTCAGATGCTACTGTAATTGGAACAAAATGGGTTTTCAGAAATAAGCTCAACGAAGATGGAAAGGTTGTGAGAAACAAAGCCAGATTAGTAGCTCAAGGCTACTCACATTAGGAATGAGTCGACTACGATGAAACCTTTGCACCAGTAGCTCGACTAGAGTCTAAACGGATTTTTCTTGATACGCATCCTTCAAATGGTTTAGACTTTTTCAGATGGATGTTAAAAGTGCCTTTTTAAATGGCTTTATTGATGAGGAGGTATATGTTAAACAACCTCCTGGTTTTGAAGACTCAAAATTCCCTTACCATATGTATAAGTTGACTAAAGCTCTGTATGGACTCAAACAAGCTCCACAAGCCTAGTACAAAAGGTTAAGTTCATTTATACTTAATCATGGGTTTATAAGAGGTAAAGTAGATACTACACTATTTATCAAAAGATCATCAGAAGGTAATCTTATTATTCAAGTTTATGTTGATGATATTATCTTTGGCAGTGCTAACCCTCTTTTGTGCAAGAAATTTGTTAATCTTATGCAAAGTGAGTTTGAAATGAGCATGACAAGAGAGCTTACGTTTTTCCTTGGACTTCAAATACAACAATTTGAAGAAGGAGCATTTGTGTGCCAGACGAAATATACAAAGGAGCTAATTCAGAAGTTCGGTATGAGCAGTGCTAAAGCAATATGTACACCAATGAGCCCGTCAACAAATCTTGACAAGGATGAAAAGGGAAGTCCGGTCGACGAAACCAAACATCGTGGAATGATTGGCTCTTTGCTTTACTTAACTGCCAGTCGACCAGATATTATGTTTAGTGTATGTAAATGTGCCATGTTTCAGTCAGCTCCTAAGGAGTCGCATCTGACTGCAGTAAAGAGAATAATTCGTTATCTCATCAAAACTATTTCTTATGGACTATAGTTCCACGCTCTAACAATTTTAAATTGGAAGGTTTTTCAGATGCTGATCTTGCAGGTGATAAGGAATACAGAAAAACACTAGTGGAACATGTCAATTACTGGGAAAGGCATTAATATCATGGAACAATAAGAAACAAGGCTTAGTGGCATTATCCACAACGGAGGCAGAATATTTGCCATTGGACAATGCTGTGCACAGTTACTATGGATGTCTCATCAGCTCGGTAACTATGAACTATCTTTCAAACCTATTCAAATATTTTGTGATAACTCTAGTGTTATATGTCTCTCAAAAAATCATGTGCATCATTCCAGGACTAAGCATATAGACATCAAACATCATTTCATTAGAGACCATGTCCTCAAGAGAGATATAGAATTATCATTTGTTGGCACGACTGATCAATTAGTAGACATTTTCACTAAGCCTTTACTTGAAGATAGATTTTGCTCCCTAAGAGAACTACTTGGGATTATTTCTCTTGATCATAAAGATTAGGACCTATGTCTTGATTTTAATTCTTGTGTGCCTGATGTTTTTAATTTTGTTTTTTTTTTGTGTAAGTACGCATTAATTTAGCGCCTCCGATTTCCCTTTCTTTTCCCGTCAGTCGCAGCTTTCAAGAACTAAAATTAATCATCATGACTGACACCCTTTCCTTTCCTTCACTCAACTGTCAAAATCCCATCCTCTTAATCCTCTGAACCACTTTTCTCTGTCTTCATTGTTTCCATCGCTCAGAAACCCTTCTAAAAATCCTTTAAACTCCCTCTCAAAACTTTTCCATGGCTAAATACTCCAAGAATCCATCTGCCTCCACAAGAAAAAGTACTCGTTCCACGGAAAAACCCTCTTCTCAACCCGTAGAACAAGTAGACCTAGGGTCTGACCACTCAGAAGGGTTTGCCTCTTCTCAGGAAGAACTATCCGACCATTCTCACCAAATATGAGAAAAGGCCCTTGGAAAAAGGCCCATGGAAGACCCTCATGAATCTCTTACCCCCAAGAAATCCAAAGTAGACCTCTCGAGTTCTCTAGAATCCGACCTTAATTTTTAGGATACCCCAAATAGGAATTTCTTTGTTGCCCTGAAAAGCAAGCCCATTGCTCATGGCAGAGTAGTCGATCTTGACGATATGGAGGCCCTCAATTGTAAGGTAAAGGATCTGTTTGTTTTTTAATGATGGTCTAAATTCCTCACTGTACCCCCTCCTAAAGTCTATGAACCTTTAGTGAGAATGTTTTATGCAAATCTTTGCTCTAGCAAGCCTAATAAGTTGGAATCCCTAGTGTTAGGTAAACGCATTGTTCTTGATTGTGCCATATTTGACTCAATCTTTCAGTGTAAGTGCTCTAGTTTTCCTATGCTTTTCAAGAATACTTGGCCTGATGATTTTGAAATTTCTTTTGATGAAGAAAAATGTTGTATTGCTGATTGTCCATCTGATTTCCTTCCTAACCAGTTAGGTCCCAGTGATGTTAGTTTCGAAACCCGAGTTCTGGCCCACATTGTTGCAACTACTCTTCTTCCTCATACTGGATCATTCTCCACCTTCTCTCAATGATATACCTTTATTATCTACTGTCTTGTGACCAAACTCAAAGTTAAACTATCTTCTTGGGTCATAAATTTCATGATTGTGAGTGCAGATGATCCCACCAATTTACCCTATGGTATGGCTATCACCCACATTTTGGAAGCCCACAACATCCCTATATCAGAATACCTTTTTGTCTATGTTTCTGGGTGAAGAAACATGAAGGTGAAGTCAAGAACGTTCAGCCTGATTCCAAGATCAAAGCTTATGTTTCCCATTATAGTGTAAATGATCATGATCTTACGGAGAAACTGACTGCCATTGACAACAAGCTGACCATCATCAAGGACCTTCTTGCTGCAACTCAATCCACTATTGGGAACATCCATGCGATCTCCAAAGAGACTGGGTCTGAGGTTTCAAAGATGAGAGTTAAAATTCTCAAACTTGGATGTAATGCAGTCACATCTTCCAGAGAAGTACATGACATAATTGATTGGGTGACAGTTTCAACCAATGCCAGCTTTGAATGTCTGAAGGAGGCGATTTGCAACACTCTTACTTATTTCTTGTGTCGTTAGTTGTGGAAGTTTAAAATAATTTTTGTTGTTTTGAACTCGATAACCAGTCGCTGGATACTTTTCTTTACTTTTGCTAAACTCTGCATGCCTATGATGTGTCTCTTTATTTGTTATGTATGTATATCCCCTCTTTGCTGATGTCAAAAAGGGGGAGAAAGAAGTTGTACATTGCAGGAAGTATATGCAATACCTGTTGAGGGAGAGTCGACTAACTATGCAGCACCTATTGAGGGGGAGTTGACTACAGGGAAGTCAACTGTTGTTTATATATATTATTTTTGTCATCATTAAAAAGGGGGAGATTGTTAATTATAGATTTCAATGATGAAAAATAATATATCACATTTGGTACATCAAAACTCTCTTGGGTTTGCAATGTCTCAAGATTCACGTCATTCAAGAATCAAGAAGGCCTCATGAAGTGTATATATACATATGTTCCGGACTTGAAGAAGACATACTTTAAACGAACCATTTTCACTCTTTCTGTTCTACTCCAAACAAGCATTGTAGTTCTTATAAATCTGTTGTGTAACTAATGAGAGAAGAAAAAGAGATAAACACTGGTGAGCTATTGTATCAAGAAGAGAAAAGTGACATAGAGATCAAACCGTTAGTGTAAAGCTACATCAACCAATCTGTACTCAGGAAACTTCGATCACTGAAAGAGAACACCCTTGCAACCCAAGTGGACTGGAGTAAGATTCACATTGAATCTGAACTAGTATAAAATACCGGTGTCTTTAATTTCTGCACTTTATTTCTGCATTACTATTATCCTGTTCTTATTTTTACTCGACTAATTGGTAAACTAGTTAACTGCTTACAGTACAATTTTTAAATAGGCAATTCAATAAGGCCCCGTAAAAGTTTTCCTAAAAATCCAGTTTTTCGTAATGCCAAAGTAGGCATAGAGGTTCAGAATTTTTGGATTAAACAGTGCGTTGCGGACTTGAAGAAAATGTTGGGCAGAAGTAGGCATTTCTGCAGCCCATTTTGCGGCCGCAGAACCATTCTGCGGACCGCAGACTGGTCGCAGAGTGTGGCAGTTTTCTAGGGCATTTTTTATGTCAATTTCGCGGCCATTATGCGACCACATAAATGTTTCGCGGGCCTCACTCTTGTTGCATATCCCGCCTTGGCATTTTTCGGACGGAGGTTCTACGGTGCACTATGCAACCGCATAACCATTCTGCGGTGTATTATGCGACCGCAGAAAAGGTCTGCGGACTGCATAGTGACCGCAGACCGGGTCAGTTTCTCTCCAGTTCTGGCACCCAGATTTCGCGGTCATTTCGCGGACTGCATAACCATTATGCGATCGCGACCGCAGAACCTGTTCCGGAGCTTCATTTTTGGGGTTTTTAAACCCGACCCTGTTCCGTTAAAATACATCCCGTAGACCATTTTGAACTTATTTTCTGATATTTTAGAGTGTGAGAGAGGGTCCTAGAGGGAGAAGTGATCTTCATCAAATTGCTCTTCAATTCTCACTTAAAACCTTGAAGATTATCAAGAGAGGCACCTAGATCTTTTTCCTAAGAGGTAAGATTTTATCACTCCAAACTCTTAATTTCAAAATGAGACTAGAATGAGCCATTAGTAAGGTAATTCATGGGGATGAGAGTTCTTACCTTGCATACATGTATCCTTGAAGTATGTGGGAAGATTGTGAGCTAAAAATAATAGAGAATGGGTTGGGGAATGATGGAATCTTCCACAAAAGGGCCTTAAAACATTGATGCACACCTAATGTTTGATAATATGCTCAAATGAGCCAAAACCATATTCATCTTCCTAATTTTGGTTCAATTTTGCTATATTGCTAAAATAGATTGAAGTTGCTAATATTCCGGAACATCTTAGAGTTTTAGGAGGCTCAATTGAGATATGTTGGCTAAACCCCTTCTTCTTAGAATCGAATCTCACGGTGTTCATGAAATTGGTGTAAGTCCCAAATTGATCATTACAGAATTGGCTATTCCTAATGTGCTTGTGTTGAAGGATGTATGTTTGATAATTATTCTAAATACTTCATCTTGTTATCTTGCCATTTGAGGATGTGTTCAAAATGTGAAATATGTGTTAGAAATGTTAAGATTTCATGTCAAGATCAAAATAAAGGTTGTTATGCCAAATTGTATGAAAAGCCTCTATGTGCCTAAGATCCCCAAAGTGCTAATATGTGAATTTAATGTCTTGACTGTGAAGCCTTATTGTTGTTGATAATGATAATGATATTTGAATGTGGAAAAGGGGTCTGGAATTATGAAATACGACCAAGTGCCAAGAATGACTTTGCAATCGTGATCACTAGTGCCAATGAATTGAAAAGATATGAAAGAAGTATGATGTGAGATGATTGACTGAAAATGGTAACGTCTTGGGTGAGACGGCCTAGCCGATCGGGCCGTGATCGGACGCCATGCCGCACACATGGTGGTACTATACTGGAAATTATAATAAAATTATGGTTATGATTGATGTCTCAAATGAGACGACCTAGCCGATCAGGTCGAGATCGGACTCCGTGTAAGAATACGGAGGCATTGCGAATTGTGGAATATCGGCACTAAGATCACCCAACTTAACAACGTGAAAATTGACTTGAAAACATATGTGATCTTTAAATTGATGTTTTAATATTATTTGAAGCTCTTATTGAATTTATGATTGATCCTCTTGTATTATTATTCATTCTATTGAGATGGTGTTTAGCTTTACATACTAGTGCTATTCAACGGTACTAACGTCTCTTTTGCCGAGGGCGCTGCATCTTTAAATGGATGCAGATGGTTACATAGCAGACAGTGTTGATCACAGATAGTGCTGCATCCTCTTCTCAGCGGACTCGGTAAGCCCCATTTCATTCAGGGGCCATGTATTGTACCTTTTGTTTATATTGTGGTCACTTTTGAGGTATAGCCGGAGCCTTATTGTCGACACCATCTTTACTCTCTTTTATATCTTTAGAGGCTCCGTAGACACTATGTGGGTTGTATATGGGTGTTGGGAATGCTAAACAAGTTATGTTGTGTTCGATCACTCTTCCACTCGAACTATAAGAAATGCGTATTTTGATACTTAAAGGCGCAATGACTAATGAAACGATTTAGGATTGTATGAATGAGCTTCCTACTGTATAATTAATGAAATCACGTCTTTTCTTAATCATGGGTGAATTGGGTAGAAAGTATCTAACAGGCTTGCTCGGCCGAGTTCACTCGGTTGAGCGATGGTCGCGCTTCCCGAGATTGGGGCGTGACAAATTCATCCCCCTCTTGTACTTTTAGATATACCCCTCGTTGCACGTCAGATGTCATCATTATTTTGTCATATTCTGGATCAAGCTAATCAATAACAATTTCTTGAATAACATGTGGATTTAGCACCGACTTACATATTGTAGACAAATTACTTCAACTTGATAAAAAGGGTAAAAAGAAATTATAAAAGAGACTCGAGCAAAATAGATATAATATGCAGTCAAAAGAGATCACATGAACTTTCTTTAGGGAGACCGGAAATATGAGAAACTGCCGAAGAATAATCCTCTCCATTGTCATCGCATTCAAGGGTACATTATGTAGCGAAATGGAAAACAAGAACTAAAAAGAAAGAAAGGAAAAGCAGATAAAGGACTCAATTTTCATTCAACATCTTTAGACAATTGACTTTAATTTATTCCGAATATAAAGACCTAAAAGGACTAAAGGTCTATCTGACATCTCTAACAACTAAGGGGTCCTAATAAAAAAAACTATAATTGTGGGGGTTAAATTACAATATGGAGACTTGGGCATTCCTTCAATCCGTTACATTCCATCCCCCTTAAAACAACCTTGTCCTCAAGGTTGCGAATTTAAATGAGTGATGACTGATAATTTATTGCACCAAACCAATGATCCTTTCTGATGATCAGAATGCTCCATAGCTCTGAAAATATGGAGGGAACAATGCATTTCTTCACTACTTCAGGCTGTTTGAGTTTCATGCCCCAGTAAGGATTTTTGAGTTTGTACCTCCAAAATTCATTCTTAATGAAGTCACAATGAATAAAGGAGATGACAAGGGCAGGATCATCAATTTCTATCTCAAGCTGCACAAGCTTCACTACCACTCGGTTGATTTGATATGGAGAACACTTTAACCAATCCACCAGCTTGTTAACTCCTATCGACCTCAACACTGCACCAGAGCAATTAAAAAGAAAACTCTTGACCATAACACCAGCCTTCATTTTAAACATATTGATGTTCATGTCGCATTTCTTAACAACTGTAACTTTATCACTTACTGCTACTAACATGCCACCTTTCTTGTGGATAACTCCTGATTCACATGATCTCATGTTTCTATATCCATGCCCTTCCTCAATTGTTAACCATCCTCCTTTACAGCAAATCTTGTTCTCAAGATTTGAAGAACATTATAAATCTACTAAGTGAAGATTCCAACTTATTGTTTCATGTGCAAATCTTAGCAATAGGAGTATTAACTTGAGAAATAGGGGTACTAATAAAGTTTCCTTTACTAGAGCTAGAATGCAAACACTTACTAATAGAATAGATATATTTTGGTGAACGAAATCAACACTTAAAATGTCTTTTAACTTCAGAAATAATTGCCCTGCGGTAGAAACTAAACTTTCCCTGTAGATTTTATCTTTTATCAATTCTCTACCGACTCTCCACATCTTTTTATGTTGCATAGATATAACAAAGAATGTCACCACCAAGTTACATGTAGCTGCTATGATGACTAGTTGTTTCACGAGAACCTCACTATCTGATCCAGTACAATTGTCTCCTCCAAGATCAACAACAAAACTGTTTTCACAAATCTCACGTCCAAAACCAAAAGTGAATGAGGTATCAGTGATTACATATATAACTTTTATGATAACCAAGAGATTTGATGTTGCGTTTAAGCTTCTCAGAAGTGAGGCCCCCTGTAACTGCAGCAGCTCCATCTATAAGGTATCACTTTTGACCTCGAGGTCGGAATTCAGTAATTGGGAAAGGGTTGTGAAAAAGTCCAGTATACTAGCCATTAAGATGTAGTAAGTTGCAGGAAGGGTAACCCAAATAAGAACCCCAACACCATTTTCTATCATATGTACC
This sequence comes from Nicotiana tomentosiformis, assembly GCF_000390325.3. Taxonomy (NCBI): domain Eukaryota; kingdom Viridiplantae; phylum Streptophyta; class Magnoliopsida; order Solanales; family Solanaceae; genus Nicotiana; species Nicotiana tomentosiformis. The sequence continues at coordinate 86,179,529 of NC_090816.1, read as the reverse complement.
AAGATTCTTGTGATATCAGGTTCAAAGTTTACTTTAGCCACTAGATAACAATGTGCAACAACCATATCACGTCCTTGTGCAACCACCAGAGATTGTTTGGTAATATTTGCAGCAGCAATAACTATATCCAAGATGAAAAAAACCCATCATACCAGTATATGCAAAGCCCTCTGTGCTACCACTACCAAACAATGATATAGTAACTGAGAGACCATATTTAGATGCAACTGGAATTAAATGAAACTTGAAAAGATAAAGTAATGGATCCGTTCCACCATCTGGAGTAATTTTAAGAACCAGCAGCAAGTAACCAGAAACAACATTAACTCCACAACAAGCTTTACTTCTTAACTTCTCTAAGAATAACTTATATGTTTCATAACTCTCCATGTCTAGTATACTGGTATCATAACATAAATACACTTTCTTGAAAATGTTTCCAAATTTTCAAATCCTTGAATTGTTTTTCTCTTTCTGTCTCTTGAAAATAATCATTCATTCTTTGAGCTCCACCCTGACAATCATCTTTTCAAGGTTACTATTACCACGTGAGAAAAGAAGATATTCAGCTTCTTCAATAATGACTATATAGAACAGAGTCTTACTAGTGTCAGGGAAACCAACAAATAACAGTGTTTACAAGCTGACCACTAAGACGAGTGCAAAGCTTGGGGTAGTGAACAATTTCTAACAATTTACCCTACACCTCATCAAAATCCCTTATGTCAACCATCCTTTTGTTACTTACCACAATAACCTTGAATTCTCCATCTAGACCAAATCTATTGGTGAGCATCCCATGGTGATTAGTTTTCCCACCAACCATAAATTCATCTACCGTACTCAATTTGGCAACTAAGTACTTCAGTTCTTTGTCCCCTTTAACCATCTTAGATGAAGTAAAACTTAATGGAAGAGGCTCAATAAAGCAAGTACTGTATATATAATTAGAACAGAAGGACATCACCGGTTGATTGAATCTGAAACAACCTTTATTGTCGCACTTTGTATTTGTCATTAGCAGCTAAATTCTTCATCAAATATCCTATGAAACTATCATATGCAACAGGGGCAAAATCTAAAGAAGGAACTAGGTACTACGCAATGTAGAGATTAAGTCCTTCAGTAATAGGGGCTATGAGAGGCTGATAAACCTTCTCCTGTTTTCGAATAGCATCTCCGTCATTTTCTAAATTTTTCTTATCTTCCAATGCTACTGCATCTCTATCACCATCGATGTGGACCAAATTAGCCTCATAGTCACTACAAATTAGTGCATAAATCCTTTCACATTAATGGACAATGGCAAGGGAAATAGAGATACCTCCACTATTTTCAAAATCTTCTTCGACCTCCAGCGACTCATTCCCAACAATGTCATCCCCTTGCTTATCCGTCACATAGATTTTCTCCCTCTGAGAAATATTTTCGAACACCTAAACCTCAATTACTCTATTTCTTTCCACAAACAATTGCTGGTCCTCTTTCAGTATTTTCCTGCTAATAGAAAACTTGGTCGCCCATTCACCATTGCTAACTTGTACATGAACTCGCCTGGCCCTCTTTTTTCTTGAAAGGTTGGCAGTAGCAGATTGTTGACTAAGCTCATATTTGCGCTTCTTCCTCCGAGCTTTCTTCTTGCCACCAATGGAACCGCTTTTGTGCTTAGAGTATTGAGAGGGTAGAGAAAATGTTATAAGATCAGAGTTCTCTGATTTGGGAGCTAGGGTTTTGAAAGAAACATAACCAAATGAATCCACCAAAGTGTTTAGAATATACTATTAAACACGTAGTTTAAATATATTATTGTTTTTATTCTTTATGGAATAATTATTTATTTAATTTATTCAATTTAATAAAGTACTATTTTAAATAGATTATTTGTTACATGTGTGTCCTTTAGTTACGTAGTAGACAATTTAGTGTATGTAGTCTTAGCTCATGCACAAAAGATTAAATTGTCGGTTCTGATAATTAATAAACTATGTTCACAATCGAAGAGATTATTGGGCAAAATATCTTGATGATTGTCGCACAAGATTATAGTATAATTTTTCTTGATTATGAGAGTCGTTTTACTCCGACTTCTTGTGCTAGTATACTTAGTGTATATTGAACGAACCGAGTAGAGAAAAGATGTTTGTACTGAATATATATAAAACATTTTCTCTAAGTCATTAAATGAGCTTATACTCCTAATCTTGATATAATTATTATGATCAATATAATTTATTTATTGTTTTGATTTATCAAAAGGTACAACTCTATTCAGAGTTAGTGTATGCCTAATAGATTGGACAATAACGAATAGCATTTGTGAAATAATAATTAGTTGATAGAATCCATGACTCGGTTTTGAGTTTGATGATACTCCTTTATGTAAGCTAATAAGTTTTTCATGTGAAAACCCGGCCGGTGGATTTTGTATCCGTCACATGAAATAGTTTAAGTGGAATTATAGAGGATTTAATTAGTTGATTAAATTAAATTATCAGTGATTTAATTTAATTAACTGGTATTTGTGATCTTAACATGGGGAGTTAAAATAAGTGTTAGTATATTTTCGAAATTCAGATTGAGGAGTTCAATTGCAGTTTTTAGTGGAATAAACTGCAATTAATTATAGTAGGAATTAATTCATCCAAATTTTCAAATTAATACTATAATTGGTAGCATCTTACTATTTCTGTGGTCTCTGCTATACCTAGTAAAAACCTGGACTAACTTGGGTAAAAAGTGACTTGGGAGAAAATTCATCCTGTTGAGTTAGAGTAGGATTCTACTAGCACTAGTAGAATCCTACACGTTTTTGGAGCACTCTAGGGCTGAAAAACGCGTCTACATATGGAAGACATTTTTCACCAAATAACGTACTTTTCATAGTTGTATTGTTCTTGCCCACTCAAAGCAATTTCGTCCAAGGTTTCACTAGGACCATAGTAGAAGACTGCAGCCCTGGATTCTTGCTCTGTGGAGGACCTGTGCAATGATTTCAAGAGGTTAGTGCTTCTAATCTCTTAATGATATCATTGTCTAGTTTACATGTATGTGATGCCTGAATTTTATGCTTGCTTTTGCTGCGCATGTTCTAACAATTGGTATCAGACGTCGTCTTACATCTAACTAGACAATGTAATACAACATGAATAGAGTAATATTAAAACGTGTTGTTTAATGATACATGTTTGGTATGATTATTCTATGTAAAAAACGTGACTGTTTTAATTAGTATTTTAATTCTGAAATTATGGATTAATATACATATGCATAAACAGTGGTGTTATATTTAATGACAATCTGTTTTATTGCGTGTTTGTTGAATAACATTGTTGTTTTTAATAAAAATGTGACTGTTTTTGAATATTATTAATTCTGTTATTATGGATATATATATATATATATATATATATATATATATATATATATATTATTGATTTAATAAAAATGTGACTGTTTTGAATACTATTAGTTCTGAAATTATGGATTAATATACGGAATTATGAACTGTGGCGTTTTGAATGGGTGAAAATAGTGTTGCTTTTTCCATGTTTGTTCTATTCTTTTTATATAACACTGTAATAATAATAATAATATTTTGAGTTCTGAAATCATGTATTAATATACATAAGTATATTATGTGATTTGAACGAATCAAAATAATCAAAACCCTAAAAAAATGCCAAAAAAGAATGTTTCAAATAGGTTATGAATTTGGAATTCTGAAATTCTGTCGAACTCCGATTGAGCTCAAATTTGGTAGGTTCATCGGAAACGACCCAACGAGAAATACTCATCAACTTTGCTCATGATGTACATCATTTTTTGGGCATTCAGAGTCGTTTAGATGGGGTTTTGGCCATTTTTCTATTTTCTGGAAATTTTTTTAAATAATTTTTTTTAAAGAAAACAGTGTTGGTAGAGTTCAATTCCCATGGTTTTCAATCATATTTTACAGTAATATAATGAATTTATATGTTGGCATAGGTCTTCTTCCACATCGGATAAGTTCATTATAGATGATTGTTGTAGTTTTGCATCTAGTTATTTGATTACTTTTATTAACTCTCCAACTGAGTTACATGTTGATTCAATGAAACTAGAGTTTATAAAAGTGATATTTACCTATCTTAAATTAACAGTTTAATCTCCAACTGAGTTACATGTTGCATGAATAGTTAAGTTTCCCTAACGAATCTAATTGTTCAATGAGCATGATTATATGGGTAATATGCTGTTTTGAATTTAACTATTCTAATCACATAAGTAATGATCTATTTAATGTGAATATTTTTCAGATTAACCATGTCTTCATTCAACCCACTTACCTCAATTTTGAACCAAAACAAGTTAGAAGGACCGAATTATGTTGACTGAAAAAGGAACCTTGATATTGTCCTAACTACTGAAGGTTACAAATTTGTAATCACTGAGAAGTGTCCAGAAAAACCTGATAAAGATGCTACTGATGATCAGGTTAAGGCCTATGACAAATGGGTCAAGGCTGATGAGATGGCGCGATGTTACATTCTTGCCTCTATGGCGAATGTTTTACAACATCAGCATTAGTCTATGAGGTCTGCTTATGACATACTCGAAAGTCTCAAAGAGATGTTTGGTGAGCAAAATTGTGCGGCTAAGCAGACAGCCATGAAAGCCCCTTTGAACACCAAGATGGCTGAAGGATCATCGGTCAGGGATCATGTTTTGAAGATGATGGGTCTTCTGAATGAACTGGAGGTCCTTGGAGTTGTGATTGATAAGGAATCTCAAGTTGAGATGGTCCTGCAGACTCAGCCTGACAGTTTTCAATAATTTCTCTTGAACTATAATATGAACAAAATGGATTTGTCACTGGTGAAATTGTTGAATGAGCTACAAGCGGCAAAATCTATTATCAAACAACAAGCTCCAGTTGTGGCACGGAATGTTGAGAAAGCTTCGATTTCTAAGTTGAAGGCGGTAAGAAAAAGAAAAGGGCTTAAAAGGTTTTGGCACCTGGAGGTGCGGCTGGTGTGAAAAAACCCAAAGGAAAGTGCTATCATTGCAAGCAACCTGAGCATCACAAAAAGCAATGCCCTGCCTATCTGGCAAAGTTGAATAAGCAAGGTAATTCGAATTTAAATGTCGTTGAAACTTGTTTAGCGGCTGTCTCTACCATGTTTTGGTGAGTAGATTAAGGAGCCACTAATCATATCTGCACCACTTTGCAAACGTGGCGGCTAAGTGAGAATGTAGTTTGCGTTTTTCAAGACAATGGCGAGCCAGCACCAGCTTTAGCATTAAGAGATATTAGAGTTTCGTTTAGTAGTGATAGAGTTTTAGTTTTGAAAGATGTTCTCTATGTACCTTCTATTAGAAGGAATTTGATTTCGGTTTCGAAAATAATGGATGCTGGTTATAATGTTTATTTTCCAATAACTATGCTATTATTAAGTTTAATAAACGTTTTATCTACACTGCTGCTAGAGTACATGACCTTTTTACTCTTGATATATCTTCTCATGTGATACAACAACCAAAAGAATTAAATAACATTAATCTGCCACATAAAAGAAAATGTATTTCTGAATTGAGCCAAACTTATTTGTGGCACTTACGTCTACGTCATATAAATCTAAATAGGATTTCAAGATTGGTCTCTGATGGACATTTGAGTTCATTGAAAGTGGAGTCACTGCCAACATGCGAATCTTGTTTAGAAGGTAAAATGACCAAGAGACATTTAACCTCAAAAGGAAATAGAGCCAGCGATAAGTTAGAATTAATTTACTCTGATTTGTGTGGCCCAATGAATATACAAGCAAGAGGTGATTTTGAGTATTTTGTGACTTTCACAGATGATTACTCAAAATATGGATACATTTATCTGTTACGCCGTAAGTCTGAATGCTTTGAGAAATTCAAAGAATTTAAGATGGAAACGGAGAAACGACATGATAAATATATCAAAACATTGCGATCTGGTCGTGGTGGTGAATACCTTTCTGCGGAATTCATTAAATACTTATCATATTGTGGAATTACATCTCAATTATCTGCCCCAAGAATACCACAACAAAATGGTGTGGCAGGAAAAAAAAAATAGAACCCTTATGAAAATGGTTAGATCAATGTTAAGTTATTCCGATTTGCCTTTTTCCTTTTGGGGATATGCTTTAGAAACAACAAATTACATTCTAAATTTGGTTCCTTCAAAGTCAATACCTTCAACTCCAGTAGAATTGTGGATTGGGCGCAAGCCAAGTTTACGGCACATTCGGGTTTGGGGTTGTCCAGCACATGTGCTGAAAAGGAAAGCGGATAAATTGGAATCGAGGATAGAAGTATGCATTTTTATTGTATATCCAAAAGGAACTAAAGGTGGTTTATTTTATTGTCCCAAAGAAAAAAAGATAATTGTTACAACAAATGCCAGATTTTTAGAAGAGGACTATTTAATGAACCATATTCCTAGAAGTAAACTAGTTTTACAGGAATTAAGTAATGGAGTAACTAATGACTCATCTCTGGAACGTATCCCGGAAGCCAGTATTGACATACCACTGCATTATCATAGTGGGAGAAATGTCAATAGGCAACAGAATGCATAAGAGCAATTGCCTGACATTTCACTACCCAAAAGTAGTAGGAGTAATGTTGAGCAACCTCAGATTGTTGAGCAACTTGAAATTGTTCTGCAGCCTGCACTCCAGGAAGAAGATAATGATATCCCAGCACCGCAAGGTGTGGAGGATAATATTGAGGCTTCAGTTCCGAAAAATGATGTTGTGATTCAACAACAAAATCAGACTGCACCTGTACTGACTAGTCATAGTTGGAGAATTATTAAAAAACCTATCCGGTTTGCGCTCTTGGGAGAATCTTATGATAGAATCCCTGAAGAGAATGATACAGAACCTCTTAATTACGACGAAGCACTACAGGATACAGACGTTGATAGATGGGTTGTTGCTATGAAATCTAAAATAGAGTCCATGTACTCCAATCAAGTCTGGGATCTTGTAGAACCATCTACTAGAGTCAAACCCATTGGTTGTAGATGGATCTATAAGAAAAAGAGAGGAGTGGATGAAAACGTGCAAACTTTTAAAGCTAGGCTTGTTGCAAAAGGGTTTACTCAAAAAGAAGGGATCGATTATGAGGAAACCTTTTCGCCAGTAGCCATGCTTAAATCCATTAGAATTCTCTTATCCATTGCTGCTCATTACGATTATGAGATTTGGCAAATGGATGTCAAGATGGCTTTTTTTAATAGAAGTCTTGATGAGTGCATCTATATGGCACAACCAGTTGGTTTCCTAAAAAGTGACAATGAGCACATGTTGTGTAAATTAAAAAAATCCATTTATGGATTGAAACAAGCTTGTAGAGCATGGAATACTTGTTTTGACACATCGATTAAAACCTTCGATTTTGATCAATATGAAAACGAGTCTTGTGTCTATAACAAGTGGGATGGAGATAAAGTTACATTTTTGATTTTGTACGTAGATGATATTTTGCTCATAGAAAATAATGTGAGCATATTAAATTCAGTAAAGGAATGGTTGTCCTTGTTGATACCCAATCTTTTCCTCATATTTTTCTATATATATATATATATATATATATATATATATATATATATATATATATATATATACTTTCAAAATAGTGCATATGCATCATCATTTGATTTACAAGCACATACAAGTATTTTCATAAATTTCTATAATTTTTAAAGGCTTTAAATCAATTTATTTCCGCATTTTTATTATATAAATACCCATTAATTACCTTACAAATAGTTTTTATGATGGTTTAAGCATCTAAACTCATCTTTTACACCCATATTAGGTTTAAATAGTTTTATTACATTTGTTATAATTACATTTGCATTTTAAAGGCTAAAATTGCATATTTTTGCAATAATAGCCTATATGTACTTATAATTACTTTATTTATGCAAAAATAAAATTTTTATATTTTTATAATGTTGAATATTTGTTTTAATCACTTTTATGTACAAATTATATTTTTATTATTTATCTATTATTTTTACAAATTATTGGTTAAATTTGGGTATTTAAAATCTGGTCCCAATTTTAATTGATTTCGGACCTAATACTACCCAAACCAACCCAATTCACCCAAGCCCAATACTCCTAACCCAATTACCCTTACCCATTCATTAAAACCCGATCCCAGTCCATTTAAATCTCGGTCGTTGATCAAAGATGATCAACGACCCACAAATAACCACCCCCTTTCCTTATATCTCCCTCCTCTCTACCCTAACCCTCATTTCCCTAAACCAGCCACCCTTATTTCCCCTCTACTGATGAACCCTAATTCCGCCGCCTCACCCAAATCCCGTTCCTAATGGGATTCTTTCCCTATTCCCTTGCCATTTCGGTGTTTTTCACTTATTTGGTGCTATGTTACGGAGTGACTTAGGTACTTGCCTAAACATGGAAAGTACTCCGCTTTAATTCTGTCCAAATCTATGTTTGTCTCTTGAATCTGGACAACCTTGAGTCCAAGCACGTTATTTTGTAACGATTCTCTCATATCTCGTTGATTCGCACTAAACCCTAAAGGTTAGGGTTCCAGATTTTTCTTTGATTCGAACCTAAACTGGTTCAAACTCTGATTTCTAGCATTTTTCGTCTATATTCATTTTATTACTTGTGAATCTGCTTTTTTTTTTTGTCGATTCCCTTCACTTACCTAATTTAGGGTTTTAGACCCTTTTACTTAAACCAAATCTGGTTCGATTCTAGGTTTCCTTTTGAATAATTTCTTACCTATGTTTATTTTTATGTTAATATGTGATTCTTTGCCTTATTTTCTATCGACTTTGTGGTTTACCTACAATTAGGGTTTCAGACCCTTTTTACTTGAATCAAATCTGGTTTGATTCTGTGCTTCTTTTGAACCATTTCCTGTCTATGTTCATTATATGCATTGTGTGATTCTTTGCCTTATTTTTCTATCGATTTTGTGCATTTTTACCTAAAATTTAGGGTTCAATTTTACTGATTTAAGTACTTGCCTTTAGTATTTTAATTAGATATTTTTATGCTTTAATCTCTGCACTATTTAAACCCCTCCCCACTCCCCTTTGAGGGGAGGGGGATTAAAAAAGTTCGAAAGATCCTTTCACTACTATATAAAAAAGTTGTATACTCCTATTCTCTTGAGTAATTTTACTCTGTGCTTTGATTCCTGGCCGACTGAAAGCCAAGGCCAGAAATCTCTAAGTTCTGCTTCTGTTTGGTGATATTTGCTACATTGTTGGATTCTTTTCTTCCCTGTTTCATCTTAACCGGTGAGTTATTGAATCCTCTGCCATTTCATTATGATTACTTGCTCAATGTGTTACTGCAATTAGACCATGTTGTCATAAATGCTATTACTTGTAGTTGAGACATGTTTGGACTTAGTTTAAGCTGATTAATGAAATCTTCCTAATTCTGTGTTATTGAGGACTATCTTTTAGAGTTAAACATGTTTTCATACCTCTTTAGCCATGTATAGATGTGTGCCTTAACAGATTTATAATGTTTGTTTGTTGAACTTGTTACGGCCTGTTTAGTTCTGTTCTCACTATGTTATGATACCTCTACTAGATTGTCTTAATCAGTTCCTACTGCTAATCAATGTGCTTTCTTTCTATGACTTAGCCTGATCTGAAGTCTCTGTTATCATTGTGAACATGTTTATGAACTGGCCTTATTAGCATGTGACTTTGTTAATTCTTAAAAACTTGACTAAGTCTGCCTAAGTTCAAGCATGTCTACCATTTGTTTGTATATGCTCAATATGTGACTATGTCCTAAAGTGGATTCCCTAATTCATTCTACTCCCATGATCCTTCTGAATTCCTAATCCTAGCTGGCTAAAAGCCAAAGCTATTTAGGTTCTGTCCTCTGACCTCCCTAGTGTGAGCACTGCTCAGGGTTCATATGAGACCCTTGTGAACTCTGACATACTAGGACCTAGTCCCAAGTCTTTCTTTGAACTGTTTCTGATCAATATCTTTAGTGTGAGCACTGCCCTAGGTTCCTGAAGACCTTAGGAACTCTGACACACTAGAGATTTGGGTTATGTATGCTTATCCTTGAAATATGGGTGAATCATTCACTATTGGTTATTGTGTATCTATGAACATGGGCTTTTGGAACTACTGTGAGTTGAAGGCTTGGCCTGTCCAAGTGTATTTGGGCCTGCTGTAGGCTCCCTATAGTTTTACTTACCTTGTAATTCATTCATTAAATTCTGGTATGTAATAATTATTTATAATAACAATTCTGGGGTATTAGTAAAAATGAAAATGGGTTCTTATTTTATACTTGCTATAAAGTGGGGGTAGAAATCCTGTCTATAGGGTTAATGCTGTGATGTTGGATGTTATATGTTAGAAATCATGCTTCTAAGTGTCTTATTGTGTTCAGTCGTTATGTGTTAGCAACCATAGCTCAATGTTTGGCTCAATTATGTTCCATTACAACCCATGCCTATAGAAATGGTATGGTCCAATATGTGTGTGAATTCCTGCTTGCATACTATTTCATTCAGATTATAGAAATCATGTCTATAGGATTCAAAAACTGTTCAGATTGTAGAAATCATGTCTATAGGATTCAAAACTGTTCAGATTATAGAAATCATGCCTATAGGATTCAAACTGGATCAAGTTATAGAATGCATGCCTGAATCTGTTTAATTGCTATTTATGCATGTTTACTGTGCTGCTATCTTCACTAGAAAACATGCCTGTAGGATTAAAACGAATAATTTTAGGTCTGTTTCTGTGACTGGCTACTATTTACTATCGCACAAAATACCTAGATACCATGCTGGTAGGCTTAATTGTATCATGCTAAAATCAGTAGGCAAACTTTGTAGGTCCTAATAATCGCATTAAGAAATTGACTTTCTATACGACTGTCTGCTCGTTCGTCAATATCACATAGATATCCTGCCTATAGGATTTTGCAATTAATAAAACATGTTAATGCTAATCAGTTTGGCGTGCATTTGATGTCTAAATGCGGAGGGTAACTTGAGCACATACTTGTTTCTATTTGAAAGTCCTAACTGTTTTTGTATGTTGCCTAGTTTTCTCCTTTTGAGCAACCTAAGTTAAGGTCTAGAACTATGATCATGCCCAACTATGCCTTATAAAAAGGACTAAGTGGTCATTGCAAATATAATCCAGTTTACAAGTCTGGAGTCGAATCCCACAGAGAACTAAGGCTTAACTACAGTTGTTTAATATCGCTAAGAAACACAAGTCCAAACAGTTTCCTAATTATAAAGATTATAATGTTTATTTTTATCTAATTAACTAACAAATACTAGAAAGCACTAAAACTATCAATTAACATGGATGAAATTATAGACAAGACTAAGGAGGTCTAGAGTTATGATTTACCCAATTGTCGGAATTTTTTCCGCTACGTTTTCTACAAATTTGCCTAAGTCTTCTCTATCGACCATGAGCACTCTAACTGTCGTAACTCTCTCCCGAGTAATTACCACAATTTACTAGACATATTCTCCCGAATTACGCTAGCTAGCATTAAGCACAGCTCACTCAGATCACACTAAGGTTTCGTTATCCCTACACCTACCTTTAAACCTCCGTAATGATCCCTCATATACGTCTAGGAGTGATGTTGTTCAACAACTACCTAAATATGCACTCTCTCCCGAGTAATACATACTAAATAGGCACAGCTAATTGAGAGCCCTTCAATCAACCACAAGAATAATATAGTTGAACAAATAGAGAAAATACTATAGCAAATCTATATTAACATAACAAGAAAATCATCCTTCAATAGGTTCCATCAAAACCCTAAATTAGAAAGTTAGCTACTTATACTCATAGTAACAATATCCCAAATATTTTGCATAATTAAAATACAAAGTAAAGATGAAAAGATGTAGAAATAGATGATTCTAACTCCCAAGAGGTGATTCCACCAGCTCTCCTTGCCTCTAACTGCCCAAAAACGTGGCTGCTGATAGAACCTCCAAAAACGTGGCTGTTGATAGAACCCCCTTCCAAGTGGTGTTTTAGGTCTATTTATATGTGTAGAAGAAACCCTAAACGTGTGGGTCGGGTCCTAGTCAAACCCGGAATGAATTAAGTCTTCAAAACTCGGATCGGACGCCAGGCCTAACGCCTGGAATTTGTCTGGCGCCGCTAGGCTAAAGCCTGGTTCAGCCTGGCCTCACCAGGCTAAAGCCTGGTCTCTCCTTTTCACTGTTCTCGAGCACACATTCAACGTTTAAGTATCCCTTTTGCTCTACTTTCATCTCCAATTTACCTACACATAAAATAGACTCCATTATGCACAAATAAAGTATAATTTATCATTAAAGCATGTAAAATGCAAGGCACATAATGTATGAAACTATGGAATTATAGCCACACATCAATACCCCACACTTAAACATTGCTCGTCCTCGAGCAATCAAACTACACTTATAGATACGACCTTTTTAAGAAATTCTCCTAACTCATTACACCAAGAATTTTTAAAATAGTTTAAGCACACAAGTGTGACATCCTCGCCTCAAGATTCGACTCACAAATACCATGCCTTATTCACAATTCACTTACTTACTCTAACATGGATGTCAACAACATTACCTTTTCTTTATGAATCATGTGCCCTCACCCAATCAAAGAGATTAGTTCCACACACAATAAAATTTAAGACCGTAGGAACTCAATATATGAAGAATTCACTCGCTCTCGGAAATAACATTCATATGCTACAAAAGATGCACCATAGGCTTGCCCGTAGTGTAATACTCTACTAATCGAGTTCATTCAATCTAAGATCAAGTAGGACTTTCATTGGTTGTAATGTAGGCTACGGGTCGGGTAGGATACATTTGGATATGAGTGACTACACCTCCCTTAAGCACTTTAATACATATACTTTAACACACATCCCATACATATGTCAAACCATAACTCCACCTTCACCTCAATATATATTAACTCCATATTTCTTTATGCACAATTACATCAAGAGTCACCACTATCAAGGGATATTTTTCACAGCAATACAACTAATTTTTCTTTTTTTTTTCTTTTTTTCAATTCAAGTGGCTCTTACTTTTTCAAAACAATGCACCTTTCTCCTTATTTCATTAGTTCCACGCCAAAGCCGAACCAACCACCCCACACTTTAACTTTTACAAAGTTCATAACAATTCAAGTGCTCATGAGAGGTGAAAAGGTTCAAATATATGGTTGATTAAAACAAAGGGGTACGACTTGTAATGTGATTACCAAAGAAATAAGATTATAGGCTCAACGGGGTTAACTACGGTACATAACATTTAGGTGGGTAAACTTTATATATCTGCTTAACAAAGAAACACCTATATCACTTCCTAGACTGAAAAATACTACTATTTCACTTTGCAAACACACGGGACAAGTTCTAGACATCAAATACAATACATAGATTACATACAAAACCTCACACAGACATGGCACATAACTTACTCAGAATTGGTTTCATCACGACGCTTCAGTCAAAGCAGTTAAGCAAAATTAAAAATCTACGATTTAAGGTACTTATGCGAGAGTCAAAATCCGAGCCTAAGCGTCACAACCATAGTACTAACTATTCTCAAGGCATAACAAAGCTAAGAGATATTGCTTCAATTCAATTCATGGCACAATGGTTCCTATTCCTAAAAACAAATAAAACTAACTACACCCAGTTCAAACAAAACCCTTGGAAAAGAACCGGGGTACAAAGAAAAACCAAGGGGGAATTGCTACACTACCTAACAAAAGAAAATCTTTTTGTATTTTTCCTTTTGACTTAAATCCCTCAAGAAAATTGTCTAATAGATCCATCGTCAGGAAAAGTCCAATCTTTTCTATTTCTGTTCTCTAAAAAAAAATTCAATTAAACTAACATAATTAAAATAGCATAGAAAGTCACCTAGACAATCTCCTCACCCCACACTTAAAGTTGTACATTATCCCCAATGCACACCATAACTAATAATAGGGTAAAAGAGACTCCCTGGTAGGCCAAAGGTCGAAGCACTAGCAACTCATGGGGTACTCAGACTTCTCCCAAGATTGGTCCTTCGTGCGGGTACCTCACACTTAGTTCCAACTATCTGGTTTGCTGTTGCATCCTTCTAATAGCTTTGCTTTCCATGCTCCTAGAAAATTAAAAATTGACACTACAAAAATAATAATAAAATAAAAAATAAAATAAAGCAGTAAAGTTGGGTTTCCTCCCAACAAATGCTTGATTTAACGTCGCGGCATGACACGAATCACTTTCTGCCTCCACTTTGAACTTATGAATTGGACCCCAAGTTTTGATTCTGCTCTATGATCATGCTCCTGGGGTGGTGAAATGAATCTGACTGGCCCAATAAAACAATGTAGTATTCTGCACTTCTTGGCCTTTAGATGAGATGTGTATTCCCGACTTTCTGGCAAGAAGAATTTCAGAATGTAGGCGCCTTGTTCCTCATTCCTTGACTCCTCAAGTGGCTCGGATGACTCTATTTCTATATCATCATCCAAACACAATGTGGAAAAATACTTGGAGTGTGGACCAATGCGTTCAACTACATGAACTTTGGGACTGTCTACATCCTCAACACTAATGACACTAGAGTCAACTAAATATGTATCATCAATGTCCTTGCTTGACTCTAGTATCTCTTCTACAACATCGGCATCATCAAATTCTAGTTGGTTGGTTTGGTCAAATTCTACTCTCAACTCCTTCATTATAATGGCAATTTCTGCGGCCCATTCATGCTCTTCTTGGCTATTATCCACAATGTAAGCTTGTTGCACTTTACAAGGTTCAATTAGTTTATTAGCTTGAGCCTCCAAGTTGTGAATAGTTGCCTCTTGCCTTTGTATCTGCAGTAATTTCTCATCATATTGTTCCATGAGAATCTTTAACATATCTTTGATCTCCTTCAGGTCAGCTTCCCAAGATTCTTTGTTCTTATTCACTTCACATGAAAATGTAGAACCATTAAAGTAAGGGGTTGGGGGAGTATAAGACATATAAGCACAACCATGAAAGTGACCATCTTGACCACCACACATATCACACACATTCTACACATAAGATTGAGTTGGTGCACATAACTCGCTCTCAGGAATATTTTGATAATTTTGCCATTGGTGGTTTCCTCCACAATATGCATAAGGAGGATCAAAAGTAGAATTACCAACATCAAGACTTTCATAATTCCAAGATGCCATGTTTCTAAAATTAACAAGTAAAAAAAAAATAAAAAAAATCAAATACAAGAAAGCAAAAATAAAAGTTCAAACTTGCAACCTAGCAATATATACACCTACAGCTAAACCGTTAGCTCCCCGACAACGGCGCCAAAATTTGATCACGCCCAACTATGTCTTATAAAAAGGACTAAGCGGTCGTTGCAAATATAATCCGGTTTACAAGTCCGGAGTCGAATCCCACAGAGAACTAAGGCTTAACTATAGTTGTTTAATATCGCTAAGAAACACAAGTCCAAATAATTTCCTAATTATAAAGATTATAATGTTTATTTTTATCTAATTAACTAACAAATACTAGAAAGCACTAAAACTATCAATTAACATGGATGAAATTATAGACAAGACTAAGGAGGTCTAGTGTTATGATTTTCCCAATTGTCGGAATCTTTTCCGCTACGTTTTCTACAAATTTGCCTAAGTCTTCTCTATCGACCATGAGCACTCTAACTGTCGTAACTCTCTCCCGAGTAATTACCACAATTTACTAGACATATTTTCTCGAATTATGCTAGCTAGCATTAAGCACAGCTCACTCAGATCGCACCAAGGTTTCGTTATCCCTAAACCCACCGTTAAACCTCCGTATTGATCCCTCATATACATTTAGGAGTGATGTTGTTCAACAACTACCTAAATATGCACTCTCTCCCGAGTAATACATACTAAATAGGCATAGCTAATTGAGCGCCCTTCAATCAACCACAAGAATAATATAGTTGAACAAATAGAGAAAATACTACAGCAAGTCTATATTAACATAACAAGAAAATCATCCTTCAATAGGTTCCATCAAAACCCTAGATTAGAAAGTTAGCTACTCATACTCATAGTAATAATATTCCAAATATTTTGCATAATTAAAATACAGAGTAAAGATGAAAAGATATAGAAATAGATGATTCTAACTCCCAAGAGGTGATTCCACCAGCTCTCTTTGCCTCTAGCTGCCCAAAAACGTGGCTGCTGATAGAACCTCCAAAAATGGGGTTGCTGATAGAACCCCCTTCCAAGTGATGTTTTAGGTCTATTTATATGTGTAGAAGAAACCCTAAACGTGTGGGTCGGGTCCTATCAAACCCGGAATGAATTAAGTCTTCAAAACTCGGATTGGACCTGGCGTTAGGCCTGGCGTCGCCAGCCTAACACCTGGAATTTGGCTGGCGTCGCCAGGCTAAAGCCTGGTTCAGCCTGGCCTTAGGCTGGCCTCGCCAGGCTAAAGCCTGGTGCAGCCTGGCCTCGCCAGGCTAAAGCCTGGTCTCTCCTTTTCACTGTTCTCAAGCACACTTTCAACGTTTAAATATCCCTTTTGCTCTACTTTCATCTCCAATTCACCTACACATAAAATAGACTCCATTATGCATAAATAAAGTGTAATTTATCATTAAAGCATGTAAAATGCAAGGCACATAATGTACGAAACTATAGAATTATAGCCACACATCAAACTACCCTGAAATAGAGGTCCAAATGCCTCCTGGACCATAGGCATGGGACGGGTAGTGCACGCATAGGGTACGACTTAGAATCAAATAAAGCGCTTTAGGTAAATAAGTTAAAGATAGTAATAGGGTAGCAGGATATGATAGTCTGTGCCCACTGAATAATATGAGTAACACCCCATCTTGAGGGAGTTACTAAGTATTATTTATGTTGCACGGGGTGATCATTTAGGCTAAAAAACTTAGGATCCCCCATTCCTGTTAAAAAAGTTCTTTCTTTGTCCAAATTGTTTCTTTTGTCTTGGATTATTTCACATGATTTGAGTTCGTCCGAGACCCACTGTTATGGACCTCGAGGAGTACCTAACACCTTCTCCTCGAGGTAATTTGATCCTTTACCCGATCTTTGGTGATGCAAACTAGTAATCCTGAGTCATTTGCAAATAGGTGCCCTAGCGCACCTTAATCCATTAGGTGTCGACTCTCTCTTTTAATAACCCTTCCTTTTAAAAGAGTTGTCAACGTCGAAACCCAATTTCGCGAGAAAAAGGGGCGCGTCAGTCCTCGCATTTTGATATGAAATACCTTGGACAAGCGGCACATATCCTTGGGATCAAGCTTATGCGAGATCGCAAGCGAAGGATATTAGGCTTATCCCAAGCACTTTATATTGATACTATTCTCACCAGGTTTAGCATGCAAGATTCCAAGAAAGGTTTTCTTCCTTTTAGGCATGGAATCTTTCTGTCAAAAGATCAGTCCCCAAAAACGACTGATGAGATAGAAAAGATAAATCTGCTGTAGGGAGTCTCATGTATGCTATGCTATGTACTAGACCTGATATCTGCTTTGATGTTGGCATGGTTAGTATATTTCAGCCTAATCCTGGACGAGAATACTGGACTGCCGTTAAACATATAATCAAGTACCTGAAAAGGACTAGGGATTATATGTTGGTTTATCACTCAGGTGATCTTGTACCCATTGGCTATACTGATTCAGATTTCCAGTCAGATAGAGATTCTAGAAAATCTATCTCAGAATATGTTTTTACCTTAGGAGGTGGAGCCATAAGTTGGAGGAGTATCAAGCAATCATGTGTTGCTGATT
This sequence comes from Nicotiana tomentosiformis, assembly GCF_000390325.3. Lineage (NCBI taxonomy): Eukaryota > Viridiplantae > Streptophyta > Magnoliopsida > Solanales > Solanaceae > Nicotiana > Nicotiana tomentosiformis. Next base: position 86,161,673 of record NC_090816.1, on the reverse strand, counting down.
CCACCATGGAAGCCAAATATGTGGTTGCATCTGAGCAGCTAAAGAGGCTGTTTGGCTTGGGAACTTTCTAAAAGAGCTTAATGTAGTTCCTTCGGTTCAAGCATCAATTGTACTTTATTGTGACAATAGTGGTGCAGTTGCAAACTCGAAGGAACCAAGAAGCCATAAAAGAAGGAAGCATATTTAGCGTAAATATCATTTAATTCGGGACATAACTCAGAGAGGTGATGCAAGAGTGTTGAAGATTGCGTCAGAGGACAATTTGGCAGACCCGTTTACAAAGAGCTTGCCATAGAAGATTTTTGACAAGCATGTAGAAGGAATGGGTGTTAGAGTTATAGACGCATGGTTATGAGTCTAAGTGGGAGATTGTTGGGATATACTATTAACCATGCACTTTAGACATAGTATTGTATTTTATTCTTTATGGAACAATTATTTATTTAATTTATTCAATTCAATAAAGTACTATTTTAAATATATCATTTATTACATGTGTGTCCTTTAGTTATGTAGTAAACAATTTAGTATATGAAGTCTTAGCTAATGCACAGAAGATTAAATTATCGGTTCTCATAATTAATAAACTATGTTCATAATTGAAGATATTATTGGGCAATATATCTTGATGATTGTCGCACAAGATTATAGTATAATTTTTCTTGATTATGGGAGTGGTTTTACTCCGACTTCTTGTGCTAGTATACTTAATGTATATTGAACGGACCAAGTAGAGAAAAGATGTTTTGTACTGAATATATATAAAATATTTTCTCTAATTCATTAAATGAGCTTATACTCCTAATCTTGATATAATTATTATGATCAATGTGATTTATTTATTATTTTGATTTATCAAAAGGTACAACTCTATTCAGAGTTAAAGTATGCCTAATAGATTGGACAATAACGAATAGCATTTGTGAAATAATAATAATTTGATAGAATTCATGACTCGGTTTTGAGTTTGATGATACCCCTTTATGTAAGCTTATAAGTTTTTCATATGAAAACCCGGCCAGTGGATTTTGTATTCGTCATATGAAATAGTTTAAGCGGAATTATAGAGGATTTAATTAGTTGATTAAATTAAATTATCAGTGATTTAATTTAATTAACTGGTATTTATGATCTTAACATGGGAGTTAAAATAAGTGTTAGTGTATTTTCGAAATTCAGATTGAGGAGTTCAATTGCAGTTTTTAGTGGAATAAACTGCAATTAATTATAGTAGGAATTAATTCATCCAAATTTTTGAATTAATACTATAATTGGTTGCCTCTTACTATTTCTGTGGTCCCTGCTATACCTAGTAAAAATCTGGACCAACTTGGGTAAAAAGTGACTTGAGAGAAAAGTCATCCTGTTGAGTTAGAGTAGGATTCTACTTGCACAAGTAGAATCCTACACATTTTTGGAACCCTCTAGGGCTGAAAAACGAGTCTACATAAGGAAGACATTTTCACCCAATAACGTACTTTTCAGAGTTATATTGTTCTTGCTCACTCAAAGCAATTTTGTCCAAGGTTTTACTAGGACCATAGTAGAAGACTGCAACCCTGGATTCTTGCTCCGTGGAGGACCTGTTCAACGATTTCAAGAGGTTAGTGCTTCTAATCTCGTAATGATATCATTGTCTAGTTTATATGTATGTGATGTCTGAATTGTATGCTTGTTTCCGCTGCGCATGTTCTAGCACACAGAAGGAAAATGAACTGAATGAATCACCTTCCATGGAGTTGCTTCGTTAGTCTCAAATTTTCCATAGCTAAACTTTAACATGTTGTCTAATGTCGAGGCACTCATCGACACCAGTAAACCATCACCAATTTGAACCAAATAAAAACTCGGATTGGTGTGTCAATATGATAAACACATGGAACCTGATATGAGCAAGGATGTGAATATCCATGGTATAATACTCATAACCATATGAATTTGGTGAACCAAAGAAGTGAAAATCAACCACGGTTGTAGTAGCCAAGGCTTGCGGTGGTTAATAGTAACCTTGATTGAACATGGTCGTGAATTTGGGGTCGAGAATCGTCGGCTCTGATACCAATTGTAGCGATTTTTACATTGGAACAATGAAAAACAAGAACTAAAAAGATAAAAAATGAAAGACTCAATTTTCATTCAATATGTTTTAGACAGCTGGCTCTATCCGAATATAAAGACCTAAAAGGACTAAGGGTCTATCTGGCATTGCTAACAATTAAGGGCTCCTAATAAAATAAATTATAATTGTGGGGGTTAAATTGCAATATGGAGACCTGAGCATTCCTTCAATCCGTTACACATTATGAGGCTTAATTTCACTGATGGTCATTCAACTATCTTTTAATTTCACTAAAGTCACTTAACTATTTTTTGTCACTTAAAAGTAACTAAACGTTATCATTGTTACTTAAAAGTCATTTTGGCTCAAACCCTACCATAAATATGATTTAATGAGAAAAATTCAAAAATAAATACCACATAAGTTTAAATGGGTCATACCCACTAAATTCATTTCTTCCTTAATGTGATTTGACCCATAACCCAAATGGGTTTCAATAGGGAAAAAAATGCACACCCCTAATAAAATTAGGTCTTGTGATTTTTTTGGGTGTGGGGGAGGGGGGGGGGAGAGGTTGATCGTACAGATACAATCTTTCTTTTGTTTAAACAATTGCAATGTCTGTAATTGCATGTCTATTGATAATTTTTGTTATGTACTTTACATGTGTTCTTACTAAGCAGGTTATTTGTATGTTGGTGTTGTTTAATAAGAAACATTTTGAAATTAATAGAATGGTAGTTTGTGAAAATAAATTCTTATTAGCTTTATTATTCTTGTATGCTTATGATACATTAATATGTTATGTGAGATGGATACAATCCAATTTTAACTTCACAAGAAAATTATAAATATGTTATGTGAGTTGGACACAGTAGTATTTTAACTTCAGTAGAGTTACAAAACTACTCGGATGGGGCATACAAATAAGAGAAATTTTTTTTAGTATAGAATAATTATGGGCATTATGTAACAGAAAAGGCAAGAATTTTGTAGTATAACATAATTATTTTAAACTAATGTGGAATTAATTTTTTTTTTATAGAAACCATTTGGGTTATGGGTCAAATCACATTAAGGGAGAAATGGATCTAAAGTGGGTATGGTCCATTTAAGCATATGTGATATTTATTTTTGGATTTTTCTTATTAAATTTTATGATATGTCATATTTATGGTAGGGGTTTGAACCACAATGACTTTTAAGTGATAATGATAAAGTTTAGTTACTTTAAGTGACGAAAAATAGTTGAGTAACTTTAGTGAAATTGAAAGATTGTTGAATGACCATGAGTGAAATTAATCCCATATTATGGACATTAATTGGCTTCAGCTATATAAGAACCTATCTGTTTTGTTCAATTTATTCATTCTATAATCAATCGTTGCTTAATCTTATGCAGTCGTAGTCGTTATAACACTTAGTTGCCCTAACATAAGAGACGTGACTTTTGCGTTTCTTTAACATGGCAATATAATATTTTAAAGAGAAGAAAGTTAAAAAATGGAGAAAAAGAATAAAGGATTCAGTAAAACAACTAAACCCATTCTCGATTTTTCCAATTTTATAGTCACCATTTACCCTATACCTCCGAAGAAAAGCTTGGATTAAAGGAAAAGGCAAGAAAATTTTAAGTACAATTTATGTTGTCCATCTATAATTATACAAAGACTCTACTTCAACTTATTTCTACACAAACAACCTATTGTCATAGAATCTGGACTAGGCGGCGGTACTAAAATCCATATATAGGTATGTGAAATTTTTAAATCAAAGAAAATTTTTAAAAAGGAAAGCTAGATTGCACACAAAATCAGTGCCACAATCTCATCCAAATAAACACATCAATAAACACAGAGAAAACACACACAAAATGCGAACAATAATTATTCATCTGTGGCAATATCACAACGTCTTCAATGGCATTGTCAATTGTCATGCCATGGTATCATCAAACTTCGACTGCCATCTCAATTTAATCCACATTGTCGCTTCGACCGAATCGAATCCATAGGGTTCCTTGGATACTTCAATTTTCTTTTTGATTCTCCGCTCAATGAAGCTTTTCTTCTTCAGAATAAGATTCTGACTGGCTGACTTGGGGTGAGGAATAAGGAATAAGGAAACAGGTTTATGTCTACTGCTTATCTTTATTTTTTTTTACTGGTCACGTGAGATGCTCATGGAATCACCGTTAGTTTTTATAAGAGTTAACCAAATTCTGTTAGTAGGACTAAAGGCGCTCTACTTTAAAAAACTTAAGGGATTAAAGATGCTCAGGGGAATAGTTAAAGGACAAAGTTAGATCTAATCTCAAAGATAAGGGACAATTTTGGTTAAAAACTTCCAAAAGATAATTAATCTGAACTATGGTTTTACTAGTTTGAACAGATTGGCCTCTTAGTCATTGTTGTCCAGTTGAATTTTCCCTTATCATTAACTTTATACTTCCAAAATAAGATTAAACGGAGGAAATGGTTCTCATTAAAATAAACCTAACGTTGGACACTCCCATCATGGACAAAAGAAACACTTACTTGTATCGATAATTACACCAAACTAATTAACAAAGGCAAAACTTATGTATTGCACATACACTTTATTACTTAATCATAATTAAGTAAGCTATATATTCTCAGTTTACTTTGTAACACGTTCAGGTTAAATGATTGATTTGGTACAAACCAGAGGTCTCGGGTTCGGACTTTAGGAATTAAAGTAATTTACCCTCAACATGAAGTTTCCGATAGGAAATTTGATTTATTCAAGCCTAAAAAAGATACTAGACACCGAGTGGGGAATTAAAAAAAAGTATTTTTTGTAGTGAGGACCGCATTTGCTAACAAAAATATGAGGAAGGAGCAATAATCGGGAGTCCGGAACCAAAATGTGGTTCTTTTGGACTCAAAGAATCAAAATGTGTGGAAAAAAATATAGAGACCAAAATATATATAACGCCATTTTAAAGGGCGCTATACCTCAACGGCCGTTTGCCTGTTAAGGTATAACGCCCTTTTAAAAGGTGCTATATATATATAACGCCCTTTTAAAAGGCGCTATATATATATATATATATATATATATATATATATATATATATATATATATATATATATATATAACGCCTTTCCTTACCGCGCTATACATATTATGTGGGCCCACCAATAATTTTTCTGGGCTTAACTGACATAACAATAATTCAACTGGGTATAGCGCCCTTATTTAAAGCTCTATACCTAAAAATATTGTACCCCAGGATTTGTTTTTGCCTTATTTAAAGAGGTTAAGGATTTTCTAAAAATCCATTCACAAATATTCTCAAGTCTTCTGAAATATTTCTTCGTTAAGTTATTTTGCATTTTGTCATAATGTCTGAAGAGCGAAGAATAAGGGTTTCATTATATTGGGAGGGTGAGGTTGTGGTGGCTAATAACTCAGTAACCTATAGTTTATCTCCACAGTGTCACAATGGAGTACGATATATTGATATCGTTGTTATGTAAAACAATGAGTGTGAGCAAACATTCGGTGAACCTTAAAGTAACCGGAAGATATCTGTATTATGTCACACCGCAAGGGGTTGCTTGTTATGCTGAGTTTAACATCGAGGATGATGAAACTCTGAGAGATTTTTTGAGGACTCTGGATGAATACCGGAAATTTTTTGTGATAAAAATATTAGAAATATACGTCAAGGTTGAAGACATTCGCAATAATGAGGTTGCGCAAAACAGGGATATCCCTCAGTCATCGAGTGGTTATTTTGGAGCAGTTTTAGCCGAACAGGTTCCGGCTGAAAGAGTTTGGCTTATCTAAATTTATCTCTACGGGTGAATGAGGAGCGAGGAAATAATTTCTCTCCTAGTTTACATAATTCACAAGATGAGTAGTAAACTTTATTTTTTCTTTGTGTTACGATGTTTATTTTTACTGTATTGAATTTGTATTAACACTCATATATTCCACACGGGGTACCAGCCATATATGAATTTTACAAGTTATGAACCAATGCCTAGTTAGAATTTGCCTAGTTCTGGTGTGTTGGATCATGGTGGTCCATCCGGGAGTCATCACCAACAGGATAATGTCCATCATGGGATATCAACACATTACGAATTGTAAGTGAAGTGATATAGCTATATGTAAAGTATTTATCAATTTTAGTAACTCATTATTTTGTTGGTTGTGCAGTGAAAACGAGCATCTTGAAGGTCCTGTCCTTACTTAATTGCCCGAAGACGACATATTTAATCGGGATCTGGCAGATGCACAGAGTTAGAAAAAGAATAGTGATTATGACAACAATACTGATAAGTCTGGAGATGACACACCCTTCCCTGATGAGGGTGATGATGAGGAGGAAGAGAATGCAGGACCTGATTTGACGAGGGAGCATGCTCCACCCTCCGTTAGACCAAGAGTGTATGAGTCCCACGTGCCGTTTCATTCAAGGGAGATTCCCTATCTTGATCATTTTTCAAGTATGCCGGATGTGGATGCCCTCACAAGGGATATTGACAAAATTCGGACAGTAATGTGGGATGAATCTAGAGCAACGGTGCTGTCAAAGAGCATGCTTTTTCCCGATAAAGCGCATCTAACCAGGGCGGTGCTAATGTATAGCGTAAAAGAGTGTCGTGAGATCACGGTACGCGAGTCATCTCCAAATGTATACAAGTTAGTCTACCATAGATGGTTTACGAGTTGTAATTGGATGTTGCGTGCGAGGAAGAAGAAAACAAATATGTGGGTTGTGGGTAAATACATTGGCACCCACAATTGTGAAATGGACACATTCAGTAGGAATCATTTTAACTTGAATGCTGACTTGATTTCTCTTGTCTTGATTCCACAGATTGAAGCGTCCATAAGGTACAAGATCAAATAGAGTATAACATCCATCCACCAGGAATATGGGTGCACCATTACCAAAAAAAAGACATTTCTCGGGTGCAAACGTGCGTTTGAAATTATTTATGGTAACTGGGATAAGTCCTTTGCATATCTACCTAAGTACATAGCTGCATTGCAATACTTTAACCCTGGGACTGTTGTTGAATAGAAGCTTGAGCTGAGTCTGGGAATACCAGAACATTATTCAAATATGTGTTCTGGGCATTTAAACCAGCAATTGATGGTTTTCTGCATTGCCGGCTGGTAATATCCATAGACGACACTCATGTCTATGGAAAGTATGATATTAAGTTATTGATCGCCATTGTAGTAGATGCTAATGGAAGTATATTTTCCTTAGCTTTTTCCATTTGTGCCAATGAAAGCCAAGATACGTGGACACTATTTTTGAACCACTTAAAAAAGCACATTATCAAACAACGTTCATGTATTTGTCTAATATCTGATCGGCATGATGGTATTTTAAGTTCTGTACAAAATTTACCTGCATGGCAGGAACAGTATGCCTACCACCGTTACTGTGTGAGGCACCTGAAGGCCAATTTTTAGAAGGCATATCCCAACAAGGATTTGCATGATTTAATGTAGATGGCTGCAACAGATCACCAAGAATGTAAATTCAGGAGGCACATGGAATCTATCAAGCAGGAAGACGAGGGAGCCTATCGTTGGTTGATGTGACATGAGCTTGACAAATGGACTTTGCATGCGGATGGTGGCAGAAAGTGGGGAATTCTGACTACAAATGTGTCAGAGTCTTTCAACGGGTTATTGAAGTCTGCACGTGGATTGCATGTCACTGCCATGGTGTGGATGTCATTCAAGCAGATGGCAGAGAGGTTTGTTGAAAGGGCTAGAGGTGCATCGTCATTGATGGAAAGGGGTGTTGAATTTATACCAATGCCAATGAAAATATTTGAGAAATACAGGCGACGAGCACATTGGCATTCATATTTACAGTATTGCAAAGAGCAAAATATTTTTGAAGTTCGCACCGCTATCCATCAAAATTGGGGAAATAATACACACACCGTAAATGAAGCCATAAGGTTATGCTCTTGGGGAAAATGGTCCATCTACCACATGTAGTGCTCACATGCTATCAAGTGCTTTCAACATACATGTTTAGGGGCAACCAACTACGTTGATAAAGAATATAGTTTTGTTGCATACTTAAACACCTATAGTGGGCAGTTGCAGCCAGTAGGTGCTGAGCATTATTGGCCGCCGAAACCATTTAAAATGGCGTGTAACAAGGACTATGTACGCCAATGACAAGTGGAAAAAAGAACGCGTATACAGAGCCAAATGGATGTTGGTGATACCATTTATGTGCGCAAATATGGCATATGCTCGCAAACAAGACATGACCGTCATAAATGTCCTTCAGTTGGTTTGAGTGGCAGTGGTAATCCAGCTCCTGGTGAAAATTCATCTAATGTGCCTAACTATCAAGGATACACATAGTGTTTTGTTTCCATAATGTGATTGTAATAAGTGTATGTACTTGTTTATCTTGCAGAATGTATGAAATAAAATTATGTTTCCATTGCTGTTAAATCTTATTGATATTTAACATTAATACTTCAGTATAACAATCTAACATAAACCCATTTTAAAAAAAAATAATTATCTTGTCGACCTGGAAAGCTGCTCGCCTGCAAAAGATATCTTCTGGAAAAGCTGTATTGTACCCGAAAGAATCTTTAACACGCGAAGCATAGCGCGGTGAAATACTACGTTATGTGTGTTGTCTTGTCGACTTAAAAAGCTGCTCGCCTGCAAAAGCTATCTTCTGAAAAAACTGTTTTGTACCCGACAGAATCTTTAACATACGAAGCATAGCACGGTGAAATACTACGTTATGTGTATTGTCTTGCCTATAAATAACTAGCGCATTTTAGTTATTATCTGCGCTTAACCAAAACAAATAGCAAAGCTTTTCATAAATTTTTCATTTTTCTTGCGTTAATAAATGTCTGGACGCAATGACCAGCCAAGGTGCTATTGTGGCAAACGTGCGATTTTGAAGGCATGTTGGTCAGATGGTAATGTTGGGCGCAGATACTGGATATGTCAACAATTGTTTGGACGCAATGACGGAAATCAATGTATGTTTGAGGAATGGTATGATGAACCTATTAACCAGGAATACTACAAATCATGTTTGCAGTATGTTTGAAATATGAACGGTGAATACCAACGCCAGATCTCTAAAATGCAATGAGAAATTACGGCAGTGCAGGAGAAACTAAAAGAGGCGGAAGAAGAAAAAAAATAAGCTGGAGAGCAGTGAATAATAGGCGGTAGTGACTAAACAAACACATGTATGTGTTGAGTGTAGTATTTTATCTTTATATTTTTCGTGTCATGTATTTTCATTAGTTGTACTGAATTTAAATTATGTTAAGTTGCTATGTTTGTTTTTGTATTGTAGTATTAAAATAACGAAGAACCAAAGAAATAAAAACATAATGCTCATATAATATAAACAATAAAAATTGTTGTTATTATTTACTGAATATCATATGTACATAAAATAAAATAAAAAATCAATGTGTCCTACACCCTGTACGCTTTAAAGCAGCCGTTGGCCTGAGGAGCATCCCATCCCGCCCGGCTACATTATCAGGATCATCCTCATAATGTCTCCTCTTTATCGGAGGATGCGCTGCAACATGATCGTCAGTAGGGTTGGCAGGCTCGGTAGAAGGGGTCGTCGGTCCAGCAGTAACCTACAGAATAATAAGATATTTTAGTAGATGAAATATGTATTAGTAATGTACGTTTTAAGTCACATAAATTTAAATTATCTTACCATGATCTCGTCAGACTCCTGAATATAATCATCAGTCGCAGCCATGTCAGTATCGCACAAGGTGGCCTCCGTGACGGGCGAGGATGAAGCCTTAATAAAAAATGCGTCAAATATTTATGACTAATCAATGAGATAAAAACAAATATAAATAATAGTAATACAAACAAACCTGCTCCTGTGAAAGATCCTCAGCATCCCTCGATGATGAGCCATAACTCAGTCAGTGCCCACTATCCACATCTCGTGTCAGATGATCATCAGTGACGGTCGATGGGTCAGGAAAATACTGATCTCACTCCTGTCGCGTAATGGACGTGCCCGCGATTAATAATGGAGTTGACGGGGTCACCTACGAAGTCCCTGGAGTAAGCTGAAGGCTGAATGACGGCATATCTCTAGGAGCATGGTCTGGCTCATGGTGGTCACCCGGTTGATCAACTCCAACATCCTCAACAGGTGCCTTAACGACCCCTTGCTGGGGACCAGCTCCTCGCCGACCCCCACGACATCGTGGGACACCCCTACCTCGTGGGACATCCCTACCTCTTTGGGCACGCCTGCCAAGCCGACCATATTTCGGGTCCACTGGTGGCCCACGATGGTACTGCTCTGGCGCCAAATACTCAGCCTCGTATCCTAATCGCTCATCATCTCGGGCTCGCCTCAATGTCCGGGAAGCCAGATCGATAACCTGTCGGCCATACGCGTGCAAAGTGGTTATTCCCTCGCTGGTATGCTGCTGCATCTGCAGTCCTAACTGGTGGAATAGATGTAGGCTAATAGCCTGCACAACATGTAAAATATAAATTATGGAACGCTAGGTTAACGTTATAAGTAAGTATACAAAATAATATACCAATGCCTCGTGCCTCCCGGCGTATGGAACATACCGACCGCCAGCGCGATAAACGGGATTCGCGACAAAAAGTTGGGTAACGCTGTGGTACCAGCCCATATACTCATGCTCACCATCTGTATGGTCAGGTGGAGGGGGTGGCGGAATCAGGTCATGCCGCTGGTCCCAAATATCGATCTGCGCCTCTAGCCATACCACATATGTCTGGTCAACCCTGGAACGATCATCCCGCTGGTAATGTGTCATATGCCAAGCGGGCGGTGGCGGTACAAGCTTCGGGCGACCAAACTGGCAAAGTACTCACTCGGTGGCATGATGCTCGACAATATCAAGCCACATCAACGGGATGAAAGAGCGCCACATAATTCTGCTGGTCGAGAAATAATCGGGCAAACCAGCTATTAGCTCGTCGCTGTATGGCTTCAAATGAACTATTAAGTAAAAACAGGAAACGTGAGTATACACAACACATATAAAGCCAGGCCAAGTAAACTTAGGTATACATTTACCTGTGCGCCCTCCAACAAATCCAACAAATCCTTGCAATAGGGGAGATTATGTCGAGCCTCGTACTCCCATCCATATCCTCGCCTATCAACCCACCTCCTAGCAAAAGGGAGAAACGAAGGTGGTGCATCCGGGGCTAAGGGTGGTAGAGGTTGCTGCAATTGCAGGAACCGCTCCTAGGCCCAAACCTAATATACAATGTGGACGTAAAATTTAAGGTATATTTTTACTAGGTATGTTATAATGAAGAGAGTATTCGACTATATTTTCACCTGCATCAACGACAAAAATCCTGCAACGTCTCACTGGGTGCCCATGCTCGCCCGGCACATCTGCATGTACAAGTAACCGAGAACAGCAACACCCCAGCTGTAATGATGTAAATCATCTAGCCGCTCAAGATGAAGAATAAATCTCAAGCTAACTAGGTTCCTCGAAGTGTTCGGGAACAAAACCCTTCCAAACATAAGCAACAACAGCAACCTCGTGTACCGGTGAATATGAAGCTCTGGTGTATCATCTGTAATGCCAGCGTGCATCGCCTCCAAATGCTGCCGGACGGGTGTCAACTGCAGATAACTGGCCCTAATTGATGCAATCTCATCCGGTGGCTAGAAACTGGTGAGCCGCTGCAGCATCTCCAGGTACTACAAACCCGTATACTCTCTAATGACATTCGGCAAAGCAACAGGGTATCCATCAACGGGCAGCCCATACAGGACCTCCACGTCCTGAAGCTTGATAGTGGCCTCGCCAATGGACAAATGGAATGTGTGCGTCTCCGGTCGCCACTGCTCTATAAGGGCCGTGATCAACGACCAATCCAGCTGCAGCCAGCCGATCTCCACAATCCTTTAAAATCCCGTATCCTGGAGGTGTCTAACTATACGGGGATGGAGAGGGTGAGCCCTAAGAAAGTCCCACATGTCGTCTACTCTCCTGGCGCAGAACGTCTGGGCCAGTAACTGTCCTTCCCATATGTAGGACGACCTATGCTCGCCCTATAGCAACAGTAGGTCTAGCGTGGCAGGTCCGGGATGCAAAGGCGGAACCTCCATGTCGGCTACGGTAAATTGAACAATATTAATTATATTATTTTACTTTAATATGTTAGTTTTATTATTTTACATGTTAGTTTTATTATTTTTTATGTTTGTTTGTTACTCACTTATTTTTGACTATAATAAAATTATATAATTAATTTTCATAATTATACAAGATTTAATTATTAAATATTAACATATGGGTTTTGAGCTCGATATTTGAGGCCCAGTAGCACCAAGGTTGTTAAACCCCATATTTTCGTACATGAAAATATGCTATAAGTGAATTGATGAAAACTCGGGAATGAGATTATTTTGAGGTTATTTTAAGATTATAAGCTTTTTATGCTATTTCAAACAAGTAATGAGTAAATTCGTGAAGGTGAGAGGGTAAGCAAATCGAAGAAAATGAATTTCGTCGAAGTTTGATATTTTGGGATAAAATACGGTCGAGCTAAAATACCCGATATTTATGGACTAGTACCATATAAGGTACCACATGGCCATGATAGTAAGGTGTATAAGGTATGTTAAAAATGAGTAGTATTTTAAGTAAGTGGAGATAATTCTTAGTTATGTGGGTAATTGATTAATTATTAGGTAATGGGACATTACCTAGTTAATTAATTATTTTTGGTGGGAGATTAGATAATTAATAACAACATTTGGATAAGTCTAACCCCCCCCCCCCCCACCCCCAAACGTGGCTGCCCAAAGGGGATAACTCACACAAAAACAAAGATGGCAAATTTTGGAAGGGTTCTTTGCTAAGTCATCACCTAGTGGGGCCCACACCCACTAAGGTAGGACTTCTTAAATTCAACTAATTTCATACAAGAACGATCAATTCACAATCTTCAAGTCTAATTCACAAGAAACGTGAATTAGAACTAAGGAAAGTGACAAAAGTGGATAAGAGTAATAATTGTCTTGTCTACGTGGGACTATGACAACTAAAGGTTAGTATGACTAATAAGCATTATACATTGGTGTCAGAGATAAGTGGTATTTCTAAGCATTAAAGTCAAGTGGGGCTTACCAAGCAAGACATTGAAAGAACTCATTTGAAACTCAAAGAATTCATTTTTGAAACTTCAAAGAATTCATTTTGAACTCCAAGGATTTGGACGTGAGCTTCATATTCAATAACGTGAGCTTTCAAAAAAAAAAGTTCAATAACGTGAGCTTTCATGGATCTTCAAGAATTCAAAAAAATGTGAGATTTCATACAAAGTTATACTACGTAATAGCAACGGGATTTTGCGATTATAAGGGAGTACGGTGTAATCCTTCTCAAGAATATCACATGAATTTTTCCCTACTCCAGGTATGTTAAGGCTATCCCTTATTTCTTTTTGGCATGATCCAAATGATACAAACAAAACGAGTAAAATACGCAACTTTCATAAATGACTCTATTCATAGAAATACTAGGGGTGTCAATATTCTTGATTCCCTATGTGAATTATTATTATATCCTCTATTCACGGGTCTCAGAAAAATACGTATTTGATAAATTTTGTCCGAAAGACATATTGATTTTATGATATTCGAGAAATCTTATTAACGTATTTCATGCATTTATACATATACATTGACCCATGACCAGAAGGCGTTATATACGCGTATATTATATGTATATGGGATATGGGAAAAGGTTAAGGCGTTATATACGCACCACCACCTGATTAGCTGGTATACGTTGATGATTTGCCCACAGTGGCCGAAATGATATGATGGGATGCCCTCAGAGGCTTGATGATGTTATGAACGTATATACCTATGCATGGTATGACATTTATACGCATATGTATGATATTATAAAAATGAAATGATTTACAGAGCTATGCAGACATACATGTCGAGTCCTTTACTCCATGTTTCTCTTATGTCTATTATTTACTGATTTTTATTCCTTACATACTTGGTACATTATTTGTATTGACATCCCTTTTGCCTGGGGACGCTGCGTTTCATGCCCGCAGGTCTCGATAGACAGGTCGAGAGTCCTCCAAGTAGGCGATCAGCTCAGCAGAAGATATTGGTGCACTCCATTTGCTCCGAATTTGCTTGTTTGGTCAGTATGATTTAGATGTGTACGGTTTGGTATGGCGGGGCTCTGTCCCGATCTTTATGACAATTATGTACTCTTAGAGGCTTGTAGACATATGTCGTGTACGTAAAAGATTGTACGACCTTGTCGGCCTATGTTTTGAGTTTATAAATGATGATGTTGGCCTATTAGGCCCGTATGTCACGTGTATATGATTATGTAATAAAAAAAAGATATGTTACGTTGGTACTCGGTTGAGTAAGGTACCGGGTACCCGTCGTGGCCCATCAGTTTGGGTCGTGACAAAAGTGGTATCAGAGCAGTTCTGTCCTAGGGAGTCTACTAGCCGTGTTTAGTAGAGTCTTGTTTATGGGTGTGTTGTGCATCACACTTATAAGCAGGAGGCTACAAGGCATTTAGGACTATCACTCTTTCTTCTTACTCTAGATCGTGTGGTAGAGCTCAGTTGTAAGAACTCAATTTCTAAAAACTCTATCTTATTCATAATACGACGATGCCTGCATCCAGAAAGACGGTTGATAAGAGATATAGCTGTGGAAGAGTTGAGTCAGAGGAACTCGATTTTTCATGATGCTTATGATGAGTAAATGTGAGGTCTTCAACATATCATGTGTGTACTAAGATGTGTAAACTTCTTGATAAGGATCCCTAAGACAAGAATGTCTATCCACTCTTACGGTAAAAAGGAATAAGAGAATCGGAAGGTAGACACAAGTTTCAGCAAGTAAAAGAAGCAGGATGAAAAAGGGTACGAGGTACCCAGATAATGAAGGTTAAAAGTATTTACAATTCAAGTAGAGAAATATAAGCATTCTGAGTTATCTTCAACAGTAACAGAGATATATACAATTGATCATACCCATCTCAATTATACCCTATTGGGGGCTAACATATGTAGTTTAAGAAAAGGACAGGATATTAGGATCCGGTTGGGGTTAGAGTAACCCAAAATAGTAAATGGATTGTTTGCGTTAGTTTACCTTTCGGAAGGATATTACAAATGTGCTAAAAGATCTCCTTGTGAGACACCCAGATGATGCACTCTAAAATAGTACAGCTAGATATGAGTACTACAAAGATAGGCACTGGAAGCCTTGATGGGATAAATATTATCTTAATGTGGCTCCTGTCCCTAGTAGAACGAGCATGTTAGGCAACCCGAAGAGCCAGGGGATGGAGCAAGGGGAGCTAAAAGTAAAAGAATGTCTTGTTCGAGTTTTCAAAATAAAGTGATAGACATAAATGTTTGGGGGAAATAAGAAGAGAGTTAATGAAGCATTATGAGTAAGATGTGATACATGGATGACAACTGTAGATCAAAAAGATGACAGAATTACAAAGTCTATAGTCAAGTGAAGGAAAGGACGAGAGGTGACAAGCCTTGAGACAACAAAATAGTATAGGCCATAAAGTCATATCCTCATTTCGAGAAATAAGTTTGTGACTCCAACGCGACTATCAGAAGGAAAAGTTAGACCCCAGAGTAATAGAAATCAGTATGGGCTGGTGAATAAGATAAACTAAACATGAATTAGGGACTGAGTGATTGGATAATAGTCAGCATCATGAGAATTTCAGATTTCGTTCCGGCGATAATAGAGTGGACAACAGAAGAAGATTCATGAGAAATTCAGAGAATGGTCATTCAGGAAGACGCTTCCCTAAAGCAAGCAATGTGAGAAAAGTTAAGCTTAAGGGACTGTATGTGCCAGTTATACTAAGTGTCACCCTCGGGAAAGTTTAGACAAAAACCTCAATTTCTCTTTTGAAATCGTCAATCAAATGCCAAAATAGAAGACGGAATCACAAAAAATAATCGAAACCAAGTAGAAAACACTTACCCCAATCCATGTGGTGAAAAACAACTCAACAATCGCCCAAATCCGAGCTCCAAAACTCAAAATATAATAAATATCTTAAACCTTCGAAATAGAGTACTTTATACATTGTTGCAGGGGTACCCTTCGCGAACGCGGAAGAGGCCTTGAGTTCGCGAAGCACAAACTACACCGCCATAGAAAATACCCTTCACATTCGCGGCACAGACCCCGCAAATGCAATGCACATCTAACCCAGACCTTCGAGAACACGACAATCACCTCGCGAACGCGAAGACAAATTCCTCCAGCTCCCAGCTCTCCTAAGCTAACGCAACACTATATCGCGAACGCGAATAACAATCAACTTAACCTTTGCTAATGCGTTCCATATATCGCGTCCGCGAAGAACAAATCCACAGCAGACCCAAAACACACTTCGCGATCACGAAAAACACCGGAGCCATAAAGGAACAACAGAACACCATCAATACCAACATGGCCCAAAATGGTCAGAAACCCGTCCGAACTCACCCGAGCTCCTCGGAACCCCGTCCGAACATACCAGCAAATCCCAAAACATAACACGGATCTACTCGAGGCCTCAAATCACACATAACAACATCAAAACCACGAATTGCACCTCAAACTTAAAGAACTTTTGAACTTTCAACTTCCAAAACTCGTGCCAAACCACACCAAATCAACTCGGAATGACATCAAAATTTTGCACCCAAGTTCTGGATGACATAAAGAACTTATTACAACTCCCGGAACAATAATTCAAACCCGATATCCTTAAAGTCAACTCTCGGTCAAACTTATAAATATTTCAAACCCTTAAATTTCCAGCTTTAGCCAATTAGTGTCGAAACTTTCTAGAAATATCCAAATACAAATCTGGGCATGCTCCCAAGTCCAAAATCACTATCCGGACCTAAAGAAACCGTCAAAACTTCGATCCGGTGTCAAATACACAAAAGTTGAACTTGGTCAACTCTTCCAGCTTAAAGCTTTTAAAATGACAAATATTCTTCCAAATCAATTCTGAATCACCTGAAAACCAAAACTGACGATTCACATAATTCATAATACATCATATAAAACTACTCAAGACTTCAAACAGCTGAACGGAATGCAAATGATCAAAATGACTAGTCGGGTCATTACATTCTCCCCCACTTAAACATACGTTCGTCCTCGAATGTGCCAAGAGTCGTTCCAAAGCCATCAAATCACTGTGTAAACTCACCATGGACAAACCTGGGGGTGATCCCACGTCACTCCAATCCATATAAGTTTGTCAGCTCAATGTAACCAAAGATTCTTCCTTCAACCTTAGTACATAAACCTTGGAACCCAATTTTCAACATCTGGAATTTATTATAAGACCCAATTTTTGCATCTACACACTATATAAGTCTGAACAAGCTATATCAGGCCATAACCATAACCCAAGATGTAATCACATGATTTTTCCCACATTACTCAGATACTCATAGCAATAACTTCCGAGCACAATAGCTGCTCAATAACAAATACGGTACCAGTAACAAACTCATATCAAATAAAACCTTTTTCTAAACCTTTGTACACTGCCAATGATGAACGAAACACGCATAAACTCATAACCACTCATCAGATCAACTAGTCGTGGAGCTCTCTCACCCAATAAGAACCATTGCCAAATTATAAGTTGACTTCTGATATTATTCTTTCAAACATACTGCAATCAAATCCACAACACTCGTTCCAGATCTGATACCCTCATCTCATCTAGTACAAGCTGCTCAACTGACATGCCATATAAATATTTTTTATAGTCACACGCCGTGCAATCTGTGCACCAAGAAGCAACAACTCATATGTACCCAAAATGGAAAGTGAATCAGATGAGAGAGAGCCGTCCCACAAGCTCAACAGATACCACAAGTGCAATGCTATGAACCCATCACACATAGTAGAACTAGGACACATGGATCTAACATAAAGGATCATATCCCATCCTAACTCCGCTACAATGCGTGACCCAATCCAAACACTGGCCTACATGAAATACCTCGAACCATGATGCTCAAAATAAACAACCATGTGCATGCCAATAACAAACCCACGACGTGCATGACCATAACCATGGAGAATCGAATAGCACAATACACCATAACCCAAAGACCTTAACCAAGGCACAACCAACCATTCAACACCCCAAAACCATTTCGCTCAAATTTTTCCATAAGTCCCAAACAGTACCGCATCATGTGTATAATTAGAAAACATATCACCACCCGTCGTAGCATAGAAGAGTAACGCAAAGAACATATCAGAAAACAAATAAGCTCAACTCTAACCGAATGACACACCCCTCATAATAGCTGTGTTGAGTCAACAAATTAGACTCGGTGTAGAATATACATACTCATTAGGCTTACCAATGGCCTCCAATTCGATTCTGATCCTTCCAAAATGAGTAGATAACCTTTCCTGAGATCCACTGGAACATATCCGCTATACTTACCATCAGCTGGCTAACTTGGCCATATCTTTGCAGTCCGCAACCAAGAAACAATCTGCCTCTGAAACTCCCAGTCTCCAAACCACAAGAATACAAAAGAATCACTAGATCTGATCCCATCACCACCACTCAAATAACTGACACATCCTTCATACATAATCATTCCACGAGAAATACTTCCATAATTCTTCTGTGCCACATAGAAAAATCCAAACATCAGTAATCGATCAAGCAGGCGAGCACCGCACTATCAATGAAGCATCCTTAAGTCAAAACACAAGGCGCCTTATGAAATGCGCACCCTTCTCAGGTAATATCAAATAGTGCTAGCATTCGTCTAAATATCTAACACCATCCATAATGTCTAAAACTCATGACCTTCTCTTCAAAACTAAACTGCAACCTAGTACATGCAAACCTTAATCCCACACGATGCACCGCATATTTCATGCCATCATATGAAAATACGAGAACTCCATTAACAATTCTGAAGCACCAGCATGATAAACTCTCCATCAACCAGAAACCTACCACTAGGCCTCATCTGCAAAAAAATCACAACACGCAACATACCCCACATACTTGTTGAAAATATCCATCTCAAGCCGAGGTCGACACTGTCAAGGACTCTTTGAAACCCATATGCACATAACCAAGCCATCAGAACTGAATCCCTCTAACTCAACCAAGTCACGTTGTTGCCAAACCCAAGAGTATTGCCACAAATCACCGGCAAATACTCACCACATCATGAGAACCAAAAGACCCAATCATATCCATTATCATACTGGTCCAACCTACTACTAAACTGTCATATTTCTCCAAGTTCCTTCCGAATTACCCTCAAGTTGACATTTCTCCTTGCTAGTACACTACGATCATTAACCAAAGTTCACCACAAGAGATCCTATCATAAAACCACGTCATCCTAAAGCTCATAAGCCATTGTATTCCCTCTTAGGTACTCAAAAATACCGCATCCGAGATACATCTCTAAAGAGACCTTATGTGATATTTCCTTTACCCTTCCGAGATTGAAATGTAGAATCCATAATGACAAAGAAATACTGCGAGTCTCGACACCATCTAATGCAAACCTTAGATCTTATGCAGTTACAAATCCAGAAATTCCTCAAATATCACATATGAATCTTGAACCCGGTAGAACCTCTTCGGGAGTCATCCACACTATTCAAATCTCAAATGCACTGCCAAAACGAGCCGAATGACCTGTGTTCCATTAGCACACAAGTACCTCAAGAAGTAACCCACACCTCTAAGCAAACGAGTAAATCTCTACTCCACGTACATTACCTCCACCACGAATATCAAACTCAAATCATTCCAAGAGTTCCGGTATTCCCATAAAGTATAATACATCATGCATCCAGAAATTTCCTTACTCAAGTCATCCTCAAAATCAAACTCTTCAAGTCATAATCAATCCATAAGTATGCCTCAGACCAAACTAATATAACACATAACCATGCAATCAATCATCGATAGTAGACTCCCCCACTTAGCTCGAAGCCATAGAACACGACATCCCATGACCCACAATACCCTTACTCTATTACTGCCATAGTCCCGCACTGTAATCCAGCAAAATTCTTCATAATCTCGTGTAGCACTAATCGTAAAAATACTCCAAATCATTTGCTAAATTCATATTCATCCTCGTGACAGTCAAGCCAACTTTCTCAAGAGATCCCAACAAAAATTGCGACGCATATGACCTATTGGTAGAAAGAAAAACTCATCACATGACATCATAAGGGTCGCACAATCTCTGAACACCCCGCAGGGGATAACCCACCTGCTAGCCTCAAACTGGCATATCTCTATGCCCCTTTCCAGGCCACAACCACAATGCAATCACTTAATCTTACCGAGTTTGAACTCGTAAACAAGACATAAGAATCAACTTTATTCCACACATGAACAACATGAAAGATCCCTAACACACTCGTAAATCAGATATGTATAACATATCAAGATAGAAATCAAGCACCAACTAGTTCTTTTCACATCCCAAGCAAACTCTTCTCGTCACATCCAAGCCATCTGAACACATCATACAATTGTCCCACCACTCACCGAGCCATAAATCCCACTCATAGGGATATTATCTGACATATAAGCCTAAAAGCACATGCTCACATAACTGAAATCACCAAGCCCAAGTTGCGGTCAAAATTCGACCTCAAATCCTCCAGACTGGCCTATCACCAAAACATAAAAACACATCTCGTACCTCATCCATGGAATCACCAGCCGTCGATGCACAACTGATACAGAGCGCTCACATAACATACGAGTAAGTGGAAGGAATTCAAAGAAATACGCTTTAAGCTAAATCAAAGTCGCACGATAAGGAAAGAAAGATGGGAAGTTTATCGTAGATGCCCTGTAACCTCTCGAAGATAGATGTGGACGTCATCATACCAATCCGCAAGACTCTACTAGACACTTGCTCATAACTCGTAAAACCTATGAACCTAGAGCTCTGATACCAACTTGTCAAGAATCATGTTTCAAAATTTACAACATCATATAAGACTTTTCATTTATCAATTAGCATGAGGAAAGCACATCTCTATGCCTACATGTCAATATGCATGTTAAGTCATCAATTATCATATACCGCCTAGCATGAGGAATAGACAACTTTATGCTTACATGTCAAATCATAAATGTCACATTACCATCTAGCATGAGAAAAATGCATCTCTATGCCTACATGCCAAGTATGCATGTCATATGAATTATTTCACGGTGATATCCCCAGGTACTATCACTCTCAACATACTCAAGTTGTCTGCTCAATTGCCTACTTCATCACACACACAATCACTTAGCACTATACGGGTGCCTGGCTCATAAGCCCATCATCAAAGCATGTGTATATATCATTGTGTCTGCGCTCACTACTGGTATGTCAAATTCCGGAGGGGTGGATCCTGCCCAAGCACTAATCAAAGCCTATAAGGCCTGCTACGGCATGCAGCCCGATCCACCTAATAATAATAATAATAATAATAATAATAATAATAATAATAATAATAATAATAATAATAATAATAATAAATCCAATATGGCATGCTGTGGCGTGCATCCCGATCAACAACAACACTCATAATACGGCTCTCAGGCCCTCCTCGGTCATACAATCTCTGAAGTCTCAAGGACTGACAATCTCGTACCACTCATCCCAAACAATGATAACATGTGATGTAACAATGAATGATAAATAGAGACTGAGATATGGTATGCAAATGAAGAACCATGACTAAGTATATAATTACAGTTAAAGCAGATAACTTAAAAATAACATAAATAACCTCTTTAGGTCTCAACCGAATAAGCACATAGCCTAAACATGATTTCTAACATGAATCACAGCTCAATTACTCTAACGAGTAGGGATTATACGGATAGAACAAGACTTGATAACAACACAGTACAAAAGAATCAACCCGGATCATGATTACCACAATGCACGCCCATCACCAAGCATATGCGTTATCCCAACACAACACGAATAATACGTTTTGCAAGGATAAATACCCTCAATTCCAAGTTTATAAATGTTACTTACCTTAAACAAACCAAATCTAATACCGAGCAAGCCAAACAATACTCTAGAAATGCCTTCCCACGGAAAACATCCTACGAACGGCTCGAAACTAACCAAAAGCAACTCAAAAATATCAAATAATGCCTTAGGAAACAACCCAATCGAAAAAGGTCAAATCTTTAATTAAATACCCAAAGTCAACCAAAATATCCACCCCGAGCCCGCACCTCGGAACCCGACAAAACTCACAAATCCAACAACCCATTCAATTACGAATCCAACCATGATAATTTCACTCAAATCCGACTCCGAATCGATGTTCAAAATTCAAAAAATACTTTAGAAAAGTTTAGACAAAAACCCCAATTTCTCTTTAAAAATCATCAATCAAATGCCAAAATAGAAAATGGAATTACGGAATATAATCAAAACAGAGTAGAAAACACTTATCCCAATCCATGCGGTGAAAAACAACTCAACAATCGTCCAAATCCGAGATCCATAACTCAAAATATGATAAAATGTCTGAAACATTCGAAATAGAGTACTTTATACATTGCTCCAGGGGTACCCTTTGCGAATGCGGAAGAGGCCTCGCGTTCGCGAAGCACAAACTACATTACCATAGAAAATACCCTTCGCATTCGCGGCACAAGCCTCGCGAACGCGATGCACAACTGACCCAGACCTTCGCGAACGCGGCAATAACCTTGCGAATGCGAAGACAAATTCCTCCAGCTCCCAACTCTCCTAGGCGAACACAACATTGTATCACGAACACGAATAACAATCAGCTTAACCTTTCGCGAACTCGTTCCACGTATCGTGTCCGCGAAGAACAAATTCACAGTAGATCAAAATCACACTTCTCGATCGCGGCTGGACCTTCGCGATCACAAAAAACATCGGAGGCATCAAGTAACAGTAGAAAAACAGCAATACCAACATGGACCAAAATGGTCTGAAACCCGTCTGAAACTCAACCGAGCCCCTCAGGACCCCGTCCGAACATACCAATAAGTCCCAAAATATAACACGGATCTACCCGAGTCCTCAAATCACACATAACAATATCAAAATCATGAATCACACCTTAAATCAAACTTGAAGAACCTTTGAACTTTCAACTTCCAAAACTTATGCCGAACCACATCAAATCAACTCGGAATAACCTCAAATTTTGCACACAAGTTTCAAATGACATAAAAACCTATTTCAACTCCCGTAACAATAATTCGAACCCGATATACTCAAAGTCAACTCTCTGTCAAACTTATGAACATTCCAAAACCCAACCAACTTTCGCCAATTTATGCCGAAACCTTCTAGAAATATCCAAATACGAATCTGGATATACGCCCAAGTCCAAAATTACTATCCAAACCTAAAGGAACTGTCAAAACTCCAATTCGGGGTCAAATACATAAAATTCAAACTTGGTCAACTCTTCCAACTTAAAGCTTCTAAAATGAGAATCATTCTTTCAAATCAAATCAGAATCACCTAAAAATCAAAACTGACGATTCACACATGTCATAATACATCATATGAAACTACTCAAGACTTCAAACTGCTGAACGAAATGCAAATGTTCAAAATGACCGGTCGGGTTTTTACACATTTCAATATCGTTGTGGCATGCAATCCGATCTCAACAATTATAATAATTACTGTTACAGTGTACAACTCGATCCCAAATAATAATACCAATAACAGTTGCGGCCTGCAACCCTACCCCAAACAATATGAATTAAATAAACAAACTTAAACCAACTACGACGTATTACAAAATAAAATGCAATAAAGGAACTAAAAAAAGAAAGTCACGAAGCGGATAAAATAGTTATATGATAATACACAAAATCAAATAGCAAGTAATAACAATTAATAAATAAAGATACGGATACAAAGAATCAATTAACAATTAAGGCATGTAACGGATAAAGACATAAATTCAATGAGTAATTGCAATTGACAATTAAAGCATTTAAAAATTAATAACATGAATTAAATAAGGCAAGAAATAATTGAAAATAATAAATAAATATCCTAACCCGCATGTATATCCTACGAATACACATATACACTCTCCACCCTGCATATATGTCGTCCCACACATAAATCAAGTAGTAATTAAACCAATCAAGCCCTAATTCTCTCAAGTCAAGGTTAACCATGACACTTACCTCTTTCGCAATCAATTCAACACTCAACCACGACTCTTTCTTTAGAATCAGGCTCCATACCAGTCAAATCTAGCCAATTATAGTTCAAATAATTCAAAATAAAATTTAGAAACTACCTACGAGTGAAAAAGATTCAATCTTTAATAAATTTGGAAAAAGTCAACAAAAGTCAACCCAGGCCCGCCAGATCAAAACCCGAGCCTAAGGTAGATCTCAAATACACATAACCCCACGAGTCCATATATGTGTTTCGTTTCAAAATCCGAGTCTAATTTGAGTCTCAAATCCCAAATTTTTATTTTTCAAAATATAGACAAAAATCCCCGAAATGTCTCGTTGATTCTCATAAATTTGATGTTAAATCTCATGTATAATCATGTAATATAATTGAAATAGATCAAAATTACTTACCCAATGATTGTAGATGAAAATCTCCTCTTACCGAGCAAGGTTCTAAAATGAGAGAAATGAGATCAAATCCTGACTTTCCAGCCCTTTTTATTCAGGCCCAATGTTGAAATTGTGAACCCTCACAATTGCAAAAAATGACCCGCAATTGCGGCCCTAATAGCCTAAAGGGGAACACGCAATTGCGAACCTACCTTGTTCCAGTCTTTCTTCGCAATTGCGAGTGAGGCATCGCAATTATGATACCTGTCCCCTACTGATCACTTCGTAATTGCAAAGCTGGTGGGTTGTTTTAAGTGGTTTAAGTTCTGTAAAATACTCTCCCGAGGTTTTTATATCAACCCTAGGTAATTTCAAGTCTTCCAAACTGATTCTAGTGCCAAGAAACCCGAAGTACTTGCTAGTTTCGCTTCCTTGTTCTTGTGGCTGCATTGGAAGGATACTCCGTGGTGAAGTAATCTCAAATTGGAGCTGTTCTATCTGTTTAAAGGTAAGGAACCTATTATTCTACATGTATTTAAGCTTATCCAAGTTGCGACTAAGTCGTTGAAGCTAGAACTTGTGAGATATCTATTGAAAGGCTTATTAGTAATGTTGTTGATTGGTGGACTATTTGGGAGGTCTAATATGATTATTATTGATGTTGTTTGGGTTGTTTGGTGATTGTTGTAACCTGTTGGAATTCATATATATAGGGGAGGTGCTGCCTATTTTATCGTAAAATAGATTGTGGCCGATATATAATAGTTACGTCGCTTAAACGATAACTATAGTATCATTTCTCTTATTATAGACTAAGAAGTCGTGACATTTACATAGCTTAATGTTGGGCAGTATATATAAGATATGTGAGGATATCCTTTTCTTTCTTTTGCACGACTCTGATTGTTCGTAATATAAACGAACGAGATTCCAAAGATACTCCACTGTTAGAAGCCAGCACTACTTATATTGTTTCCCTTCTTATGGAAAGATTGATGCTGATATTGCTTCTCTTATTCTTATGTATCAAATGTTGTTGGTATTTCTTGATTCCTATAAGATTCATGATGACGAGTTAAGTCTAATAATATACGGACTTTACCGACCTTACTTCACTCCGAAAGGTTTAGAATGTGATTCCATCAGTCCAAAATGCATGAAAACAATCTACCGAGCCGCGCTATAATCGGTTGGGTACGACACCTATTGTGCAACCACTAGTCAGTTGGGTTTTATTGAGCTCCACGTGGCCGGGTACAATTCGACCAAGCCTTATGATGACCGGGTACGTTTTTACCGAGCCTGTTATGGCCGAGTACGATATGATGATGATGATGCCCAATGTATAATTAGCTTTCACAACTACAACTTCAATACTTCACAATGAAGGTATTCCCATGAAACAACAACTTCCAATTCAAGTGCATAACATAATCTTAACAATGAAAGGGATAGCATGAAATAGCAACTATGTCTAAATGCATGAGAATAACTCAACACTGGAAAGAATAGCATGTAACAACAACTACAAATAAAGTCATATAAGGGAAGCCTCGACAATGAAAACTAGCACATATAATAACAGCTTCAATTAAGGCATGTAGGAATATACATGAAAACAAAAGATAGATCAAATAATTATAACTTCAATTAAGTGCTTAAAAGTAACCTAAGAGTCTAAAACAGTCAAATACCATATATAAGACCGTGTACACACTCGTCACCTCGTGTACGCATCTTCCACATAAATCAAATAGTACAATCAACCCAATTCCTAAGGGGTAGTTCCCCCACACAAAGTTATACAAGAAACTTACCTCAACTAGGCCAAATCAACACTCAAAAATAGCTTTTTCTTTAAAATTTATCTTCACACGGCTCAAATCTAACAAAAACGACTCAATATCATCAAACAATGCAAGAGAAATTAATTTTGATTAATAAAGCTAAGATCTTTACACAATTATACAAAAGTCAACCTTGGGCCCGCTCAGTCAAAACCCGGATCCAAGGGTAGATCCCGACTACCCATAACCTCACGAGTCCATTTATGTATTTTATTTTCAAATCCGAGTCAAATTCGACTCTCAGATCTCAAATTTTCATTTTTCAAAACGTAGACAAAATTTTTCAAAATTTCTGACTGATTCTCATAAATTTTCATGTATAATCATGTAATATAATTGAAAATAGATCACAATCACATACACAGTGATTGTAGGTGAAAATTCCCTCTCTAAATCGTCTCATACCGAGTCTAGGGTTCTAAAAATGAGAGAAATGAGATCAAATCTCGACTTTCCAGCCCTTTTGTTTAGGTACGGATATCGCATTTGCGATCCTGGATTCGCAATTGTGAACCCTCACAATTGCGGCACCTGACAGACTTGAGTAATGTCGCAATTGCGACACTGACTTCGCATTTCAAAGTTTGCTCATCTCGCAATTGCGTCCACTTGATCGTAATTGCAAACCTACCCACTCCCAGCCTTGCTTCGCAATTGCAAGTGAGATATCGCAATTGCGATACCTGCCCCTACTATTCACTTCACAATTACAATAACTAGAGCAGCAACAACCCAAAAATGAGTCCAAACCATTCTAAAGCATGTCCAAAACTCACCCGAGCCTTCGGGGCTACAAATCAAACATCCACACAAGTCTAAAAACATCATACGAACTCGCTCGCACGATCAAAACACCAAAATAACATCTAGAACCACGAATCGAACATCAAAACATATGAATTTCAAGAGAAAACTCAAGACCCTATTCAAAGTCCCAAAATCAAATTCCGAACCCAATAGCCATAAATTCAACCTACGGTCAAAATTAGGGAAACTTCTAAACCTCAAATTATCAACTTTCGGTAAAAACAAGTCAAATCAATCTAAGGACCTCCGAATTCAATTCCGGGCGTACACCCAAATCCAAAATCATGATACGAACCTATCAGAACCATCAAAATAATGTTTCGGGGTAGTTTTCATAAAAGTCAAACATCGGTCAACACTTCCAACTTAAGCTTCTAAACCAAAAACTAAAGGGTCCAAATCAACCCAAAACCTTCCCGAAACGAAACTAACCAACTCCGTAAGTTATAAAACCAAATAAACACATGTGAAAAGCATCAAAAGGGGGAAACAGGGCTCAAATACACAAAATGATCGATTGGATCATTACAGCACCATAATAGAGAAGGCATTAATTATTTATATATTTGTGAATTGGGTTGCGCACCGCAATAGACAAAATATTAATTATTTATATATTTGTGGATCGGGTTGCGTGTTGCAACGGAGAAGACATATTTCATTGTTTTAAGCTGTTATTTTCCGTATCAGGATTGTTATGTAATATCTATTCCAGTTTCCATTTATACTTATTTTCTATATTTTGTTGTTATTTTATCATATTCATACAAGTTTTAGTGAGTGCCTTGTTATATCCTCGTCACTACCTCGTCGAGGTTAGGCTCGACACTTACAGATTATATGGGGTCGGTTGTACTCATGCTACACTTCTACACATCTTGTGCAGATTCTGGAGTTGGTCCCAGCATAGTTAGTGGAGGCTTTCTCGGATTAGCTGATCACGGGGACTTGAGGTATAGCTACACGACATCCGCAGCCCTGTAGTCCCTTTCCCTATCTAGTTCTACTATTTATTTTTATTTCAAACAGTTGTACTTTTGTTCAGATTTTGGTTGTAGCACTGTTAGAATGCTCATGTACTTTTGACACCAGATTTCGGAGTTTGATTAATCAGCGTTTGGACTTATTATATTCATTTTTAAAAACTCTACAACTTTATTTCTTATTAAATTACTTTCTAATTGGTTTTAAAATAATTAATTATGTACTAATATTTTCTTGTCTAGCAAGTGGACGTTAGGCGCCATCACGACCCCAAGGT
Source organism: Nicotiana tomentosiformis (assembly GCF_000390325.3). NCBI lineage: Eukaryota > Viridiplantae > Streptophyta > Magnoliopsida > Solanales > Solanaceae > Nicotiana > Nicotiana tomentosiformis. The sequence goes on along the minus strand of NC_090816.1, from coordinate 86,133,005 downwards.
TGGGATTCCGAGTCATGATAAGTTAGTATCAGAGCCCTAGGTTGCCTAGGTCTCACAAGTCATAAGCAAGCTTAGTAGAGTCTGGAGGATCGGTACAAAGACGTCTGTACTTATCTTCTAGAGGCCATAGAGCTTTAGGAAATGTCACTTCTTTCTTTCTCTATCGTGCGAATTTATTCTATCACGGAATTTTGAACCATTATATTCTTGTTCTCTTTTATGTGGTAAGGACACGCACAACATCCACAGCCGGGCAAGAGCCAGAGCCCTAGGTTGCAGCCACTACTAGGGGTAGGGGTCGGGGCTGAGTTAGGGACCGAGGCAGAGGTAGAGCTCAGCCTAGAGAACATGCAGCAACACCGATTGCAGAGCCTCAGATAGAGTAGGAGGAGGAGATCCCTTTTCAGACTACACCAGTTGGATTAGCTCAGGTCCCGAAGGGGTTCATTGCCACTCCCGTACTTTAGGACTCTCTAGTTAATTTGCACGTTATGGAGAGTGTGGCCTAGGCTGGTGCATTTCTTGTGCACCAACTGTTTCTCAGGCTGGAGGAGGAGCCCAGACTCTCGCTACCCACACTCAGAAGCAAATGACTCCTATATATTAGACTCTGGCAGTCCCAACAACTGGAGTAGTTCAGCCTATCATTGCTACATAGACCGGGGAGAGGACCACAATGTCTTCTGAGAGGTTGAAGAGAATGGATAAGTTCACTAAGTTATTTCCTATTCGATTTGGTGGTACACCTTTTGAGGACCCATATGATTTCATTGACTGTTGCCACGAGGTGTTATGTAACATAGGTATATTAGAGTCCAATGGAATGAATTTCGTGGTATTTCTAATGCACGGCTCCGCCAAGAGGTGTGGCAGGACTATGATGAGCCAGACCAGCAGGATCGCCTCCACTCACTTGGGATTAGTTTTCACAGCTATTCTTGGAGAAGTTCATTCCTTTTACTCTGAAGGAGGAGTACCGCATGCAGTTTGAGTGCCTCTGGCATATTAGTCTGACTGTTACCCAGTAAGAGACCCGATTCGTAGATTTATCTCGCTATGCAGTTGTCCTGCTCCCTACTGAGAAGGAGAGGGTGAGAAGGTTCATTGATAGCCTTACTTTTGGTATCAGGTTACAGATGGCCAAGTAGACAGGGGATGATATTTCTTTACAGCGGGTGGTAGAGATATCTAGATGGACTGAGATGATTCGTGGTCAGGATAGGGAGGCGGTACCTGACAAGAGGCCTCGTTATTTTGACAGTTTCAGTGGCACCTCGTCTGGAGGCAGGGGTTTATTTGGTAGAGGCCACCCTCACGGGCTGATTCAGTCAGCACTCCAGGCATCCCATGATGCTTCGGGTAGTCGTGGTTCTTATGGGCTTTGTCCTGATTAGCTAGCCTATAGTGCAACTTCAGCTCCCATCAGTGCACCTTCTATTCAGAGCTATCACCGTCATTATCCAGGCCGTCAGGTTCAATCCCAGATTTAACAGTCACAGTAGTTGAGATAGTGCTTTGTTTATGGAGGTACAGTTCATATCAGGAGATACTATCCCAGACTTCAGAGTAGTGTGCCTTAGCAGGGTTCATGTGCCATGGTTCCGGCACCGGTTGCACCACCACTCGCTCAGCCAGCTAGAGGCGAGGGTCAGGCAACTAAAGGTAGTGGTCATGCCATTAGAGGTAGATGCCAGCTAGTTAAAGGTCATCTAAGAGGTGGAGGTCAGAGTGGTGGGGTTCAGTCCCGTTTTTATACATTCCCAACCAGACCTGAGGCAGAGTCATATGATGCGGCCATCACAAGTATTGTTCTAGTTTGCCATTGAGATGCCTCAATTTTATTTGATTCGGGCTATACTTATTCATATGTGTCATACTATTTTGCTTTATATCTGGTTATGCCTCGTGATTCTTTGAGTCCTCCTATTTATGTGTCCACACATATAGGAGATTCTATTGTGATATATCGTATTTATCGCTCGTGTGTGATTCCTATAGGGAGCTATGAGACTAGGGTAGACCTTCTATTTCTTGATATAGTGGATTTTGATGTGATCTTAGTCATGGAAAGATTGGTTGTCACCTTATCACGCTATTTTGGACCGTCACGCCAAGACTGTGACATTAGCCATATCGGGGTTGCCTCGATTGGAGTGGAGAGGGACTCCTAGCCATTCCATTAGCATGGTCATTTCATATGTGAAGGCTCGGTGTATGGTCGAGAAATGGTATCTGACATATTTGGCCTATATTCGTGATCCTAGTGCGGAGGTTCCTTCCATGGATTCAGTACCAGTTGTGCGCGAGTTCCCAGAGGTATTTCCTACAAATTTGCCAGGGATGCCACCCGACAGAGATATTAATTTCTGCATTGACTTGCTTATGGGCACTCAGCCCATTTCTACTGTACCATACTGTATGGCCCCAGTTGAGTTGAAAGAATTGAAGGAGCAGCTATATGATTTGCTTGATAAAGGATTCATTAGGCCTAGTGTCTCGCCTTGAGGTGTACCGATGTTGTTTGTGAAGAAGAAGAAGGATGGAGCAATGATGATATGTATATATTATCGGTAGTTGAACAAAGTCACTATCAAGAACAAGCATCCATTGTCGAGGATTGATGACTTATTTGATCAGTTTCAGGGTACCAAGGTGTTTTCCAAGATTTACTTGAGATCTGACTACCATCAGTTGAAGATTAGGGTATCAGATGTCCCTAAGATAGCTTTTCGGATTCGGTATGGTCACTATAAGTTCTTAGTGATGTTATTTGGCTGGACTAATGCTCCAGCAGTCATAATGGATTTGATGAACCGGGTGTTCAAGCCCTATCTGGATTCTTTTGTGATCGTCTTCATTGATGATATTTTGGTCTACTCCTGCAGTCGAGAGGAGCACGAGCAGCATCCTCGGATCGTACTTCAGACTTTAAAGGATCGTTATATGCCAAGTTTTCAAATTGTGAGTTCTGGTTGGACTCAGTTACCTTTTTGGTCCATGTTGTATCTTCGGGAGGGCATTAAAGTGGATCCAAAGAAGATTGAGGCAGTTCAGAACTGGCCTAGACCTACTTAAGCTACAGAGATTCGAAGCTTTTTGGGTTTGACAGGTTATTATCGGCGGTTCGTTGAGGGGCTTTCATCTATCTCAGCCCCATTGACCAAGTTGACCCAAAGGGGTACTTTTTTCAGATGGTCCGGCGAGTGTGAGCTGAGCTTTCAGAAGCTCACGACTGTATTGACTGCAGCTCCAGTGTTGGTGCTGCCTATAGGTTTGGCAGCCATTATTTACGCGCTGAAGATTTGGAGGCACTATTTGTACGACGTTCATTGTGAGGTCTATACCGATCATCGGAGTCTCTAGCACTTGTTCGAGCAGAAAGACCTTAATTTGCAGTAGCGGAGATGGCCAAAGTAGTTAAAATACTATGATATCACTATATTATATCATCCGGGGATGGCCAATATAGTGGCCGATGCATTGAGTAGGAAGGCTAAGAGCATGGACCATTTGGCATATTTACCGGTAGTAGAGAGGTCACTAGCCATGGTTGTTCAGGCTTTGGCCAATCAGTTTGTGAGATTGTATGTTTCAGAGCCCAGCCGTGTTCTTGCTTGTGTTGTAGCACAATCATCATTTTCGGAGCGTATAAGGGCTCGCCAGTTTGATGATCCTCACCTGTTGGTATTGAAGGACACGGTGCAGCGGGGTGGTGCTAAGGAGATTTTAATTGGTGATGATAGTGTTATGCGGCTTCGGGGCCGATTTGTATTCCAAATGTTGATGGGTTGAGAGATTTTTTCCTTGAGGAGGCTCACAGTTCGCGCTACTCCATTCACCCAGGTGTCACGAAGATGTATCATGACTTGAAACAACACTATTGGTGATGAAGAATGAAGAAAGATATCGTTGCTTATGTATATCGGTGTTTGAATTTTCAACAGGTGAAGTATAAACATTGGACACCGGGTGGATTGACTCAGAGATTGGAGATACCGGAGTGGAAGTGGTAGCGCATCACTATGGATTTTGTGGTAGGCTTAACACGGAACTTGAAGAAATATGACACAGTCTCGGTTAGGGGTGGGCATAATACTAACCGAACCGAAAAAATTGGCCGAACCAAAAATTTTATTTTTTCAGTTTATTCGGTCGGTGTGCGGTTTATATTTTTTGAAAGTTTGGTGTTCGGTTCGGTTATCGGTTTTGATGATTCGGTTTTCGGTTGAACCGAAAAACTAAGTTTTTTACCATAGATTTCATTTACTGTACTTCGCTCAATTTCTCTACCTGACACTTCAATTTCAACTAACTTTGCCTTAGTAATTAAAGTAATGTTTATATTCATCCAATACGTAGCCATGTCTCACTCAAGTAACTTAAACACTTGATCTTAAGTTGCTGGCACTTCAAGGATGTATTATGTTCAAGGCTATTCTATTTAACTATCTTATTTAATTGTTAATTGTGGTTAGACAGGTCAACTTTTTCACAAAATTTTAATAATAAAATTAGATGATTCGTTTACTTTAGAACGTGTAATTAGGTGTGCTATATATCGTTACGTGGAATCCTTCTTTATCAATGCATATAATCTAACTAGGCAGCAACTTCTTTTCTAATGGAAAAAATACCAAGCTCCAGTGTGAAACTTAAGGAGGAATTTTATCAATATTGATTATCCAAACTAGATGTGCAAGAATATAATTTACAGAGGTAATACTTTGAAAAAAAGTTATATATGAAGATCTATTTTCAGTAGATGAAAGCCCAAGTATGACAGGTCTAAACCACTGAATTGAGCCGAAAATCGACCGAATCGATCTTTGAGAAACCGATAAAACTGAATTAACTTTGGTTTGATTTTTGGTTTACCTAATACAAAACCGAAAATCGAACAAACCGAACCGAACCGACCAACGTCCACCCCTAGTCTCGGTTATTGTGGACCGATTGACTAAGTCCGCACACTTCATTCCGATGGCGACTTCCTATTCTTTAGAGCGGTTGACTAAGATTTATGTCTAGGAGATTATCTGCCTGCACGGTATGCCCATTTTCATCTTTTCTGACCGAGGCACGCAGTTCACATCGCACTTTTGGAGAGCTGTGCAGCGTGAGTTGGGCATGCTGGCTGAGCTGAGCATAACGTTTCGTCCTCAGATAGACGGATAGTCCGAGCGCACTATTCAGATCTTGGAGGATGTGTTACGTGGTTGTGTTATGGATTTCAGAGGTTCATGGGGTCAGTTTTTACCTCTAGCAGAGTTTGCCTACAATAATAGCTACTAGTCGAGTATTTAGATAGTGGTATGAGGCATTATATGGGAGGCGATGTCATTCGCCGATTGGTTGGTTTGAGCCCGGAGAGGCTAGGTTGTTGGGCACTTATTTGGTCTGTGATGCTATAGAGAAGGTTAAGATAATTCAGGAGCGACTTCGCACAAACCAGTCTAGATAGAAGAGTTTTGCGGACCGAAAGGTTAGAGATGTGGCATATATGGTGGGTGAGAAGGTTCTCCTTCGAGTGTCGCCTATGAAAGGTGTGATGCGGTTCGAAAAGAAGGGCAAGTTGAGCCCGAGGTTTATTGGGCCATTTGAGATCTTAGAGAGAGTTGGGGAGGTTGCATACAGGCTTGCATTGCCTCCTAGCCTATCAGGGGTACATCGGTATTTCACATTTTCATGCTTCGACCATGAGGATAGCTCGCATGTTCTAGACTTCATCATGGTTAAGCTTGATGAAAAGCTGGCCTATGAGGAGGAGCCGGTGGCTATTCTAGCCCGACAGGTTCGAAAGTTGAGATCTAAGAGTTTTCCTTCTGTGAAAGTGCAATAGAGAGGTCAGCCAATCGAGGAAGCTACGTGGGAGTCTGAGTCTGGTATGCGGAGTAAATACCCCACCTTTTTACCAGTCTAGGTACTTTTCTATCTCTGTTCGACGACGAACGTTCTTTTTAGAGGTGGAGAATGTAACGACCCAATAGGTCGTTTCGAGTACTAACCCTTATTTTTGTATTCCTAGGCCTCTATTAGCTTCTTTTATGTTTCTTGATTTGTGTTTGTGGTTCGTGTTATTTTCCGGAAAGTGTTTACGTAAATATTTAAAGAAAATGTGATTTCTGGATTTAAAAATAACTTGAGTTGATCACGGTCAACATTCTTGGTAAACGACCTCGGATCGGTATTTTAACGATTCTGATAGGTTCATATGATATTATTGGACTTGTACGCATATTTTGTTGGGGTCTGGGGTGACCCAAGTGAGTTTCGACGCATTTTGTGAAAAATTGTGAAAAGTGAATTTTCAAGTTGAAATCTTGAGTTTTGATGATCGATTCTTGTTATTTAATGTTACTTTGATAATTTGAGGTAGTGAGAATGTTCATATGATATTATTACACTTGTGTGCAAGTTTGATTTGGAGCCCGAGGGATTCTGGTGAGTTTAAGATAGGTTTCAGATCATTTTGAACTTGTAGAACTGCATTTTTCTAGTTTAAAGTTCCTTGTGCTTCGCGATCGCGAAGGGGAAACTTGGGCTGGTTGCTCTTCGCGAACGCGAGAGGCCGGTCACGAACGCGAAGCAATGGGGGACTTACCCTTCGCGAACATGACAGTCATCTCGCGAATGCGATGCTTTGGGAAGATCTAGGGGAAGGCAAGTGGTTCCTCTTCACGAATGCGGACCAGGGTTCGCGAACACGATGCATGCTGGGAATTAAGCCTTCGCGAACGCGAAGAGGACCTCGCAAACACGATGGCCTTTAGGAAGCTACTTTTCACGAACACGTCAGGTGCTTCGCGAACGCGAAGAACACCTGACGCTCAGCTATTTAAAAGCTGAAAGTCGGGATTCTTTTGCAAAATACCATTTTTTAGAGATAGAGCTCGACCTAGAGAGGATTTTGAAGAGATTTTCCTTCCCACTTCATTGGTTAGTGATTTTAAACTAGTTTTAATATATTTTCATAATCACCCATTGATTTTAACCTTTAATCTATGAATTTCATGGTAGAAATTAGGGGTTTTGGGTGCAAATTATGAATTTTGCAAAATTGAGATTTAGACCTCAAATTGAGGTCAGATTTCGAACAAGTCACATAACCGGGCTCTAGGGTGATTGGATAATCGGGTTTTTGATGTGAATCTCGGGTTTTGACCAAGCGAGCTCGGAGTTGACTTTTGTTGTCTTTTTTCAATTCTATTAAAGCTCGAATCTTTTTCACTCGTGGGTAGTTTCTAAAGCTTTTTTGAGTTGTTTGAACTATATTTGACTAGATTTGAATGGTTCGCAGGTTAATTCTAAAGGAAAAACCGTGGTTTAATATTGATTTGGTTACTGAGTGAGATAAGTATCGTGGTTAATCTTGACTTGAGGGAATTAGGACTTGATTGGTTTAATTGCTACTTGATTTATGTGTGGGGATGGTGTATATACAAGGTGACGAGTGTATATGCGTAGTCACGGGTTAAGCATGCGTGTTGGGATATTTATTATTGTTTTCAATTATTTCTTTCCTTCATTTAATTCATATTATTAATTGTTAAATGCTTTAATTGTTAATTGCAATTACTTGTTGAATTCATGCATTTATTCGTTACATGCCTTATTTGCTAATTGATTCTTTGTATCCTTGTCTTTACTTATTAATTGTCATTACTTGCTATTTGATCTTGTGTGCTATTATATAACTATTTTATCCGCTTTGTGACTTTCTTTGTTTAGCTCTTTTATTGCGTTTTATTTAGATTACGTCGTATTTGGTTGTAGATGTTCATTTATATTAATTTTGTGTGGGATCGGGTTGCGTGCCGCGATGGAGAAGACATATTTCATTGTTTTGAGCTGTTGTTTTCCGTATTCGGGTTGTATTGAGAAAATTGAGCTTTGATGTTATTCTGGGCCCTCTGATGCGTAATTTTTGTTCTAGTTTCCATGTTATACTTGTTTTCTCTATTTTGATGTTATTTCATTATATTCGTACAGGTTTTAATGAGTGGCTTGCTATAGCCTCGTCATTACCTCGTCGAGATTAGGCTCGACACTTACAGAGTACGTGGGGTCGGTTGTACTCATGCTACACTTCTGCACTTCTTGTACAGATTTTTGGAGTTGGTCCCAACAACAGTTAGTGGAGGCTTGCTCGGATTAGCTGGTCACATAGACTTGAGGTATAGCTGGACGGTGTCCGCACCTGAAGTCCCCTTCCCTATCTAGTTCTACTATTTTTTTTTCAAAAGTTGTACTTTTATTCAGACTTTGGTTGTAGCACTGTTAGAATGCTCATGTACTTGTGACACTAGATTCTGGGGTTTGATTAGTCAGCGTTTGAATTTATTATATTTGTTTTTAAAACTCTACAATGTTATTTCTTATTAAATTGCTTTTTAATTAGTTTTAAAATAATTAACTGTATACTAATGTTGGCTTGCCTATCAAGTGGACGTTAGGCGCCATAACGGCCCCAAGGTTGGGATTCCGGGTCGTGACATGTTTTCTAAAAAAAATATAAAGAAAGAATATATCTTTTCTTTTACCTTTTATTTTCTGATTTAAGATGCATGCTCTATTACTTTTATCCAAATTAAGTTTTTTGTTAAAAATATACTAAGATGAAAACATAAGATAATGAAGTAGAGAAGAAAGAACATGAGATGAGTTATGATGAGATCACTTGAAGTGAGGGATGAAGTAATAGGATAGCTTTGTCTTATCACTTTACTTCTTGACACTTTTTTTTCTTGACACAGGGATTTATTCGACCTTTTAACGTCCTAAAAATACATCATTTTGAAAGTTCAAATCATAAACAATGTAATATATTACGTTGCCTTAGGGATAGAGGCACACCACGATACTCTTCCAAGTTTCATAATATGTTTTCTATTGCCATATTATTGCTCTACTCCTTTCTTCCGCCTACTATCCAAGGGTTATCAAGTCCTATTTCTCATGTTATTATAGATAGAATATATCTGTAATTACAACATGGAGGAAAAAAATGGCATTTATGCTAACAAATTAGCGATTAACTCAGACTGTTATCACTACGAAGAAAACAGGACCTTAAAGCACTGATGGTTCTGGTTTATTAGTTTCAAATACTTACCACCATTTGACAAAGCGAATTCTTCTAGTGTAGAAAAGAACTCAAGCTAGTGTATATGACATCACTGTTTATTAGCCTGTTTGGTCAAGCTTGTTTTGGGCAAAAATGTTTTTTTGGGTCCAAAAGTGCTTTTTGCAAAAAATTGAGGTGTTTGGCCAAATTTTTAGAAAGAAAAAAAGTGCTTTTGACGAGAAGCAGAAGCAGTTTTTGAGAAGCAGAAAAATGTAGCTTCTCTCCAAAAGCACTTTTCTGAGAAGCATTTTTGAGAAAAATATACTTAGAAACAGTTTTCAAAAGTTTGGTCAAACACTAATTACTGCTCAAAAGTATTTTTCAAATTAATTAGTCAAACACAAATTGATTATCGCCAAAAGTATTTTTTTGAAAAGTACTTTTAAAAAAAAGCACTTCTCAAAATAAATAGATTTTAGAAGCTTAGGCCAAACAGGCTATATGTTGAAATCACCATATAACAATTCTTCAAATCCATTTGTAGACAACTGATCCTCAAACTTGAGTTGTGCTTGAAACATATCATCATCTACTGTTTCATTGTTAATCCCTTGAATATTTATGTCATTCTCATAGGCACCTTTACTCATCATGAAAGCATCTTGGAACTCTAAACTATTGTAACACAAATTATTCTTGGAAAGATCTGAATTCTGGAAATCCTGGACATTAAATTGATCTAAAGAAAACCACTCGGCGAATAATACTTTACGAAACTTGCTTTTACGAGGTTCTTTTAAGAAATCCACCAGTGAAAAATCTTGATCTGTATCTGCCAATGATCCTTCTGTTTGTGCAAATGAGTCCAAACTAGAGTTTCGCCAAGTCAACTTCAATGAAGAAGAAGAAGAAGATACTACATCTATATTTTGGCTCTGGCCTTCACTTTTTGCTTTTTTGGCCAATCTCTTCTTTAGATAAGAGTGCCAATGGTTCTTAATCTCATTATCTGTCCGCCCAGGCAAATGCTGTGCTATCCGAGACCACCTGTTTATACCGAACCTTGTTAGATACTCAATATAATGAATAACTACCATCTGTTCTTAATTAAGGTAAAATTTAAATCCAAAAGTTTATTAGCTAGTCTAGTGAACAAGATTTTCCTTCCCTAATCCCTTACTCTCCCATAATCTGTATTTTGAGCCAGTTAAACTTGATCCACCTAAGGCTTTTTTAGGATGTTCAAAAACCTTTTTATACTGTCAATATATAGAAATTAATCTCATTTACAAAAAACCTCCTCTATGCAGGAGCGGAGCTAGAAGGCTGAATACGGGTTCGGCGAACTTAATAGTTTTTGCTCAAGCAGTGTATTTGTGTTAAAAAGTTAATTAAATATGTATGGATATTAAATTTAAAACTCATTTATTAGTACTTGAAATCATCGTTCTAAAATCTAGAACCCATAAAGTTGAAATCCTGGCTCCGCCTCTTTTTAATAGCGGTTTTCATCTATTCCCTACCATCTATGTATTTTATGTACATTTTAGGTCAACTTTCAAGAATCATTTGGCGTACTTGTATTTCATATTTTAATAAAAATTGAGGGCAGTCAAGGCTGCTAACTGCTTCACATTCAAGAAGAGTAAAGGAAATAATGGTCTCTTACTTGCTGCTTATCATGCTATGAAGGGTCAGGATAGTCTCATCCTCTTCTGTGCTAAATGCCCCTAGTTTTAGGCCTGGCCTTAAATAATTAATCCACCTCAATCTGCAACTCTTTCCGTTCCTTTTCAAGCCTGTAAAACAATACTTAATATTATGAAGGAATACCACAGATGTCAAGTCATATAATGCAGGTTAGAATTGGTCTTGACTCTTTTTGGGTGTTGAAACAAAGTCTCACGTTAACAGTTAAAGAGATTAGATAGTTATATATAAGGTGTATGGGTAATCTTAATGTTATGGTACCTTTTTGAAAAAAACCGTACATAATTTGCTGGAAATAAACAATATCAGAATATCTTTGGGTTAGTTTAGCACAGCATAACTAATCAATCCCTTTATGTTATAAGAGAATTCAATTGTTTGTTGACTTATTGCTGCCACCCTACTTGTTCCCAACAAAAAACTATTCCCAAGTAGTGCGGCATTGTACCGCTTAGCAATCATTGATCTAGCCCAAGTTTAACTTAGTACTGCTGGATATCTGAACTATTTTACTTGCACATGCTTAAAATTAGTAAGCTCAAATGTTGTCGACAAGTTAAGTTATGCAAGAAATAAAGAGACAATTATTGTACCGCATTTATGAATTTTGTGACCATCTCATCCGAAAGCTCATGGTATTAGAGCAGACAGGACTTAAGTATCACGATTACCACCACATGTTTGACCCATGAAAAATAATTAGGCCTTTATGTGGGACGTGTCGAAGATATAATTAAATAAATAAAAGTGTGCTATCTTGAATAACTTACCATAAGTTTTTGATAAAATGATCACACAATTCAACTGTTGACACACAATTTAGCAGGGGTAAGTGTCTGGCATTTTATGAAAATATTAAGCTAACTACTTACCAGCATTGATGGGGACGGAGCTCCAACAGACATGACCGTACGTAATAATGTAGTCTTTGAGCTTCTGGTCTTCATCTGGAGACCACAGTCCTTTCTTGTGCTTTTGCTTTGGCTTGTCTACTGTTGGCTTGCATCTCATTTTCAAACAATTAAATAGGTACTCGTGAATGATATGTTTCAGATGCTTGGAAGAAAAATATATGGCTTTTGTGTGTCTCTGTAGACTGTAGAGCATGAAAAAGAGGAGTTAGAAGTCCTAATGATGTGGTTAGCCGACCTGATATTTAAAGGGAATTATAAACCAAACCACCTAACATAACATTTATTGATATATATACTACTACGATTATATGTCTCAATCCCAAACAATTTGGTTCAGCTATATAATTTCTCATTGTTCATATCGAGTGCCAGAGCCAGAACTTTTAATAAGGGAATTGAAAATATAAAAATGGAAACACATGAAGTCAATAAATTTAGCATCTATTATATCTACAAAATAAAAATGGCCTTGCAAATATACTACTATAATTTTCTGAGGAAATGGATTCAAATGTACCCTTTTGCACCCCAGGCTCCGCCCATGTTCATATCTCTCATTTAAATTCCGAGAATTGATTAGGAATTAGAACCACTTGAGACAAAAGTATCTTAAACCTTTAGGATCCATGTCTGGTGTCATTTAGCAGTCTTACACCTACTTGACAGAAATCACTAACTGTTTCTCAAGGTTTTTCAAGCCCCAAGCTAGCTACTATATGTTTATATTTTGATTTCAAGTTTTCTAATATATATATAATTCTTGAAATACCAGGTTATATTATCAAGGAATTTGAGTTGCCTTGTCGAGGTTATAAAAGCATTTCGCCTTTGTATGTGATAAAATTGATGAATGACAGGTGGACGTTCGTCGAGTTGACATGTGGCAGTAAAGACATATAAGGTATGAGTCAGCAAATAATCGATACCGGTTACGAGCATGTAACTGGTGTTATGGGGATTCCGAAGACATTAGAACCAGAGACAAAAGTTTAAAAGTGAGGTATCGGTTGAAGAAGGCAGTATTCAAGGAGCAGCTGTTACAATAAATTTTTGCATTTATACTCAACCGTTATGCAGCTATCAAGAGGAATCTTTATTCATATTAAATAGGAACTTGATTTGGGGATATCGTCTCCCTAAATTTAGCTATAAATAGAGGAATTTATACTCATTGTAGGCACAAAATATTGGCACAAGAAAAGGCTAAACTTATTCTTACTTTCAATTAACATCTTTTTGCTCAATACTTTGTTCTTATTCTTGCTTCCGGAAAATCTCACTTCATAGTCAGGCTTGTATTTTTTTCAAGTATTCTTAATTAATTTATTTCTATTCTTAGTTATTTTATATTCTTGGATCAATTTAATTTACGTGTCTAAGAATCACGTTATAAATTCAACTGTACCGTTTTACGGGTAAACAGTTTGGCGCTCACCGTGAGACATAGACAATTGTGGTATTACTTTGATCCATTCATATGTTACTAACGTATTTTGACACTTTTCTTTAGCAAAGTAAAAGCAAATATGGAAACTAATGATGTTAACAACTCATTCAATATTGGGACAAACAATGAGCGTGAAGATATTGTTCGTGATAGAAAACAACATGATGATCCAATCAGTGAAACTCGCAATGACCGAGATGAGACAACTCCAGCTCGGGAAGAACAAAATCCTCGGCGTGTTAGGAGTCCTGCCTCTGATGATATGGATCTGTTGTCGAAATAGTGAAAGTTTTGACAGCGCAGCAAAGGAAAATCATGAATCATCTCTCAAAATAGGACTGGAAAATGACTAGCACCAACATGCACTTTCGGTTGCTTCTAATAATTCCAATGGAGGAGTTCAAGCCCCTCCCATCATGCCTGCAAATCAAACAGCTGAAAGAATCAGTAACATCACTTCGAGAGAGGAGCTTGGATTAAATGATAATCAAGAAGGTGGTGCAGGTAGTGCATCCGGGAATGATCCTTTTAAAGCCGAGCTCATGAGGTTCATGAGGGAAATGAATGATCGGATTGATCAAAACGCTAAAGAATTCTATGCTCGGGTGGATTAGATCCCGAGGGCACCTCCGGTATTGAAGGGCCCGGATTTAAAAAAATATACTCAATTAGTGTTCAAACCAAGTGTGGCCCCGGAGTTGATCCTAAAGAGATTCAAGATGCCGGATATACCAAAATATAATGGAACTTCAGATCCACAAGAGCACATCACAACTTACACTACGACTGTAAAGGGAAACGATTTGGCTCCGCATGAGATTGAATCAGTTTTGCTAAAAAAAAATTTGGCAAAACCCTTACAAAGGGATCTTTAACGTGGTATTCTCTTTTACCTAAACATTCAATTGATTCTTTTGAAATGCTTGCAGATTCTTTTATCAAAGCTCATGCGGGGTCAAGGAAAGTCCAAGCCAGGAAGGTAGATATATTTAGAATCACTCAACGAGAATATAATTACTTCGAGAGTTCGTGATTTGGTTCCAAAAAGAGGTGGTGGTATTGCCGACAGTACCGGATGAATGGGTAGTAGAGGTGTTCACCATAGGCCTCAATCCTTTAAGCTCCGATGCCTTGAGAAAAGTGAAGGAGAGCATGTGGGAATTCCAGGCAACCACGTGGACAGATGTCCATAATCGTTATGAATCGAAAATCAGAATTGAAGATGATCAATTGAGTTCTTCGGTGTCATCCAAGGGTCGTAACCATGATCGAAATCAAAAACAAATCAAAAATGATTCTGATGTAGACCAGAGATCATCCAGAAGTCATTTCCAACCTTATTTATCAAATGAGAGTCTGATGGACGTGGAGCTAAAGGTTTGCAGTCTTCAGAAAGGGTCGGACCAGACAGAAGGACAGATCATGGACAGAGAAGTAGAGCTTTGTAGGATAAAGTGCCATTGGGATCCTGGTTCAGGAATGGTCAGTGATTCATATACCAAGAGAAGAAAACATAGAGGCGGACGCGCTGGCTAATTAGGGCCATCAACGGAAATGAACGAAACCAGAGATCATCCAGAAGTCATTTCCAACCTTATTTATCAAATGAGAGTTTGATGGACGTGGAGCTAAAGGTTTGCAGTCTTCAGAAAGGGTCGGACCGGACAGAAGGACAGAGAAGTAGAGCTTTGTAGGATAAAGAGCCACTGGGATCCCGATTCAGTAGTGGTCGGTGATTCATATACCAAGAGAAGAAAACATAAAGGCGGATGCGTTGGCCAATTAGGGCCATCAACAGAAATGAACGAAACCAATTCCGGTGCATTTGTTCAACTGTTGCATTCAGTCCTGGACATGGATGAGTATTGCGAATTTAACTCAACCAACCTAATATGGGAATGGGAAAACGGGTTTATAGAATATTTTAAGGCATGGAAAATTTTCTGAAGATTCTAAAGCTTCTCGAGCATTACAAACAAAAGTTGCTCGGTATTGTCTTGTTGATGGAAAATTATAAGGTCTTTCCAAGGACAGTTGGCTCGATGTTTAGGAACATGACAAGCGCAAAACACAACACAAAATTAATGCTCGCTAGCCAAAGATAGTATAGTTAATTATCGTCTCCACAGGGATTGGATTTAAATAGTGTTCGAATAATCTTCAGTTGATTACCATCCAGGATAATTAACAATTTGATTCGATGACTACTACTATGATTAACTACTAACATTTAATCAAATAACAATTTATCACAAAAGACAGCAGATGAGCAACGAAGAAATATCAATGAGAGGGATAAGGGTATTTGACTAGATAGGTTCAAGATAATTAACTAGGGATCTAATTCTTGAGTTAATTCACTCTATAATACGGTTGATTCTCACAAATTCAACCGATGATCAGATTACACTTGAGATTAATGTTCCTCTTTCGATTAAACATTAATTTCAGTAATTAATCTAATTGAAGCACGGTAAAAAATTACAACAATAAAATGATAATTATTATCTAAAGGGCAACTTCTCACGAATATTTCCCAATTTTCTAGTTCGATTAACGGAGATCTTTCGATTACCTATTTGAATCACGAATTTAAACTAGATCATCAGATGTGAAGAAATTCAATATCAAACTCCTCTTTCGATTAAGTAAAATAATAAATAACTCCATAATATAAATTAAAGCTCCGTCAATTAATTCTAATAACTATCAAGAATCGAATCCCTAATCAAATTATCGAAACATCGTATATGTCAACACCCTAATGGAAATTACTCCATAGCAATGGAATAAGACATCTCAATAAGGTTCAAAAATAAAGAAAATATCAAATCTAATGATTCGATACAAACTCCCGTATTGCACCGATTGCAGGTTAAAATATTGATGAATTCTTGAGTCTTCTTGCCTTGGTTGGTAATCCAATCGTTCGTAGGTCAACATTCCCCTCAAAATCGTATTTTTGGTGTATTTATACCATGTAGGAACAAGCCCGGACGAAACTATCCTTTCCTATCCGAAGAAGGAAATTACTCTAACAATTTTGTACACTCACGCCGCACCCCGCGCCGAGCCACGTGGCGTGCTTGTGGAGATTATCAGCGGCCTTGTATTTTTCCGGTCATGCAAGTTTTTCACTGCCGCAACGCGCCTCGCAGAACTCCATGCGGCGCGGCAGTGTCTTTTTCTCAGAGTAAAATTGTTTCATCCTCTTGTTGACATCCAGACTTAGTGAACGACTCCTAGACACGATCCTGACTTAACTTCTTGGGCTTTTACTCAGACTTCAAAACTCCAAATTGATCGATTCAGTTCCAAATTAACTTTTTAGCTCTGAATCACTTCCTGCAAGGCATAAAATACATAATAAATGTAATTCACTACTATTTAAGCTCAAACACACATAAAATGCAGTAATTAGAGTGCAATACTAAGGCTAAAATACGGGTTTCTAGCCTACCATCAACACCCCACACTTAGACCATTGCTCATCCTTGAGCAATCAAACTACACTTCACATAGGGATGAACTTTTCATCAAACAACCTCCCTAACACATCATGCCAAGAAAATTTAAAACAGACTAAGCACCCTATCGTAACATCCTAACCTCAAGACTCGACTCAAAAGCACCACGCGTTTTTCACAACATGTTCACTTACTCTAACACAGAGGTCAAAGACTTTACCTTACCTTCCCAAGTCATGTGCCCTCACACGAACAATAGAGAGTAGTTCCACACACAATAAAATTCAAGAACAAATAGGAACTCAAAATAGAAAGAATTCACTCGCTCTCAGAAATAAAATTCATGCGCAGAGAATGTACCATAAGCTTGCCCGTAGTGTAATACTCTACTAATTGAGCTAATTCAATCAAAGATCAAGTAGGACTTTATTTTGGTTATAATGTAGGCTGTCGGACGGGTAGGGTACATATGGATATAGTGGTTACACCTCCATGAGCACTTTAATACTTACAAATTTACAATTTAAACCCAACACTTATGTTGAACCAAACTCCAACCTTCACATCATATTAACATCAAACTCCCCATTTCTTTAAGCACAGACAAAGCAAGATTTACCACTAGTGAGGAATAATTTTCTTTATAATATATACAAACACCAACAATTTTTTCTTTTTCTAGATTCTGATTTTCTCTTCTTTTTTTAATTCCCTGCAATCACACAACTTAAGGTACTTATTTAAGAGTCAAGAACTGAGCCTAGGCGTCATAACTAAGGCACTCAACACTCTCAAGGCATATACAGTCAAGGAAAATTGCTACAAATTAGCATTGTGACTCAAGATTCTTTATTCCTATAAAACTAAAAAAAACTAACTATACTCGGTTCAATTAAATTGGAAAAGAACCGCGACACAAAAAAATCAAGGGGGATTGTTATACTACCTAAGAAAGTAAAATAAAATCAAATCAAATCAAAATCATATTTTTGGATTGATTGTTTTTATTATTTTTTTTGAATTTTTCTCGTTCTACTTCAAATCCCTCTAGAAGCTAGTCGACGAAATCCATCGTCGTGAAGAGTCGAAACTAAACAATTAATTACTAACTATTCCAGGCCGATAGAATGCAGAGTTATAATTTACAGACCATATCGTCTACAAAAGCAAGAAATAAATCAAATAAAATCAAATAGCAAATAGAAACAAATACAAATATAACCAAATAGGAGCACCCCACCTCCACACTTAAGAAATTACATTGTCCCCAATGCAAAACGGAAAAACAAGAGTGAAAAGGTGACTCCCTGAGGCCCTTGGCCTAATCATCAGCACCCTCGAAGGTGCACAAATAATCCTCATCATCGGAGGGGGCGGAGTTCACATCCTCATCCGGTGGCAGTTGTCCTCCCTCCGCCAAGCCCAACCACTGCTGAGTGGCTGCAGAAAGGGGGTGGTCCTGCTGCAGCTCCTCTAAGTAAGTCTCCCCCCTAGCAGAGCGAAGGCGCAAATCAGCAAACAATAGCTGTAGTGTCTCCTCAACACGGACCAGCCTCTGGTCCGATGTAACAGCAGCAACAGGAGGAGCTATCACTGTTATGACATCAATAGCCTTGATAGGATGACACTGGGATGGTTCGGTCATAATGAAACTCCTCCTCTACGTGGTGCGCCCACAACAGTCAGGTGATTATACTCGGGTAGTATAGGCGGCGGGCCCCAAATGGTCGCATTCTTGCTATGTGCTCCAGCATGAGTTTTCCAAGATCAAACCGCATCTTTGTCAAAAAGGCATAGATCAAACATACATTCAGCTGGGAGACATCAGTGTCACTTTGGGTATGCATGATTTTGGCATTGATTAGCCACAAAATAACCCTGGCCGGACTATGGAATGTTCTCTTATTTATGTCCTTGTGGAAATCATTAACATCCCGCATCCATGCAGCAGAAGAGTCAGCGCCACATAGTTGTCAAAGGATATTTGGATAGTCTGGCTGACGGAGAAATTTCTGAAAGAGCTTGTGGGAATGCTCTGTGAAACCTAAAATCCGATTGATCACTTGGGAGGAGAAAGGAATCACTTTACCTCGTACATGTACTTCGTACACAACATCCAGGCTGGCCTCAGGTTGCCAGTTGGCATAAAACTCCTTGATAAGGGTTCGTTACTATTGGCCCCAGATTGAACAAGACGCAAATGCGTTTGTACAAAAATGTGATTGTATAACCACCTTCACACAAAGCGGCCATGCCGCCTCACCCAATATATGCGGGTGGAGGTGTATCACGATACAACAATCTCTACACAAAGCGGTCATGCTGCCTCACCCCAATATATACGGGTGGAGGTGTATCACAATACCAAAATTCCTACACAAAGCAGCCCTGCCGCTTCACCCCAATATATGCGGGTGGAGGTGTGTCACAATACCACAATCCCTACACAAAGCGGTCCTTTCACCTCACCCCAATATATGCAGGTGGAGGTGTATCACAATACCACAATCCCTACACAAAGCGGTCCTAACGCCTCACCCCAATATATACGGGTGGAGGTGTATCATAATACCACAATCCCTACACAAAGCGGTCCTACCGCCTCACCCCAATATATGCGGGTGGAGGTATATCACAATATCACAATCCCTACACAACGTGGTCCTACCGCCTCACCCCAATATATGCGGGTGGAGGTGTATCACAATACCACAATCCCTATACAAAGCGGTCATACCGCCTCACCCCAATATATGCGGGTGGAGGTGTATTCCACAATACCAAAACTCTACACAAAGTGGCCTTGCCGCCTCACCCCAATGTATGCGGGTGGAGGTGTAATCCTAATCACAATACCATATATAAACTCAAAGCGACATAGTTTGTCATTACATTTAAGGTCGTAATTTACCATATCATTGGAATACTTCATGTTTATGCTCATCATGGAAAAACACAACTCATTACATTAGCACATGCATGGTAAATCAATAAGTCAATTTCAATGGCACATGAGCCCCATTTCTTTTCTTAAGGTTCATCATCATTTAGCATAGGACATCTCCCTTTCATCTCATTATTCGTTCACTTGACATCTTGAGGTCATTAGCTAGATTCATGACTCTTAGGGACTTAACAATCGAAGTCATTTACATACATTATTTCAGAAGCATACAACTATAGTTGAAACTTTTGGGACATATAACACCTCATAATTCTCACTTGGGCAACTGCCACATTTCATGTTCATACTATCACTTACTTGTACTTGCCATGGGTGATCATAGAAAATTAAGAGTATTTAAAATATTTAGGAACACCATAGCCTCTCCTCATGAGGGCATAGGAGCTTACAACACATTGGGAACATAAGTACAAATGTGTTCATCTCATAACCTTTCACACCATATATCACTTCACAATTACTTTCAACTATTACAACATCATTATTTCATTGGCTCCCTTGGCCATACATATTATTCTTCATTTATGGCACTGTGGTTGTATATCATATTCCACATTTTTATTTATTTACTTTCATGGGTCATCATCATAAACATCATCATATAGAATACTCTTGAAATACCTTTCCCCAAAAGGGCAATACACAATTTTAACTCATGAATATGAAAGAAATCACAACATATTGGAAGTACCTACCAAGCATAGCATTAGTTAGAACAACCACATTTGAACATGACTTGAGTACATAAGCTTTTGGATAATTCTATTTTCGGAGTCAATTTGGAATAGTTAAATCAAGGCTCATTTCATAATATTTCACACATCATTTCGTTTTGTTGGCGCAATTGACCACAAGTATAAATTTCCTTCTTGGCACGATGTTCACACTTTATATCCCAAACTCACTACTTCAAACTTTATATCCCCAATTCACTACTTTCTCTTTCAAGCATCTATATAGATTATCGACAACAAGGAATCCCTAATCACAACTTTTATTACACATATGAGCAATTAAGAGTCTTATACACATTGAGACTTCTTACACAATTTGGCATAATAGCCTTCACTTGAAACACTATGTGGAGTCATAACATTTTTATACCCAACTCATGCTTTGAACACATTCCCGAAGGATAACATCATATGATAGGAGCGTCCGGAATACATTTTGAACATATACCTTTCAACACAAAGTTTATTCAGAATAGTTGATTTATAAAGAATAACTCGGGACTTACAAGAACATCATGGAATTAAATTCTAGGAAAGAAGTTTAGCCAACATACCTCGCTTTGAGCTTTCCTTAAATTACTACAACATTTCAGAAATTCTAGAAATCCCAATCTATTTTGAGACATAACAAAATTGAATACAAATTAGGAAGATATTCATGGTTTCAACTCATTTGAGCATTTTATCAAACACTAGGTGTGCAAATTTAACTACAAGGCTCTTCTACAAGATTTCCTTCACTCCTCAACCCAATCTTTACTTATTTGAGCTCAACAATCTTCACACAAAACTTATTGGTACAAGCATATATACATAATACCCTTACACCCAAGAATCATACTCCTGATCACCAAACTTTTACCCCAAACTCGAAATTGAAGACTAGGGTTTGAATCTTACCTCTTAGATGAAGATCTTGTGATTGGCTTCCTTGATTCTTGAAGATTGGTGCAAGATTGGATGATTAGAATTTTAGGTTCCCTCCTTCTCTCTCTAAAATGCTCTTACATTTCTCTAAAACACTCAGAAAAATAACCCCAAAATAAGCCCCAAAGGCTATTTATCAAAATGGGGTCAGGTTATGAAAATAGGAAAATTAACCCTCCGAACTCAGTACTCAGGTCTGCGGTCGCATAATGGACCACACAATTGGTATACGGGTCGCACAATGCACCGCAAAACTGATGCCCAGAAATGGGCTTCAGTGGACAGGTTTGCGACCATTTTGCGGTCGCATAACCACTTCTGTGGTCCGCAGAATGATTCTGCGGTCGCAGAATGATTCTGCGGTCGCAGAATTGGCTGTAGACTTGCATTCTGCTAACCTTTAGTAATTTGGTCATAACTTCTTGTAGGAGTGTCCAAATGACAAAAGGTTTGGAGCGTTAGAAACTAGAATCGAAGAGTTTTAATTTAATAGGTCAGATATCACATAACTCCTTATATATATGTAGATATGCTCATCCAAAGTTTAGTCCTGCGCGTACTCATTTGAAACTTTTAACCTATCATGAAATTTCCAACTTGACTTGGACTTAGGGCTCTCCTTAGGCCCCACATCACTTATAATATGCCTCGTACACTTATTATCATATCCAATTGATATACATCATATTAAAAGTCCTCATCTGCACATAAAATAATATAACTAGCGCACATCAACTTTCTTAATAGCACTTAAGTACTTCAAAATTTTTTGGGGTGTTACAGGAATGCTCTATGAAACCCAAAATCTGATTGATCACTTGGAAGGAGACATGAATCACTTTACCTCATACCCGTACTTCGTACACAACATCCAGACTGGCCTCAAGTTGCCAGTTGGCATAAAACTTCTTTACAAGGTTCACGTTCACCGCATCAACTGGACGGAACAGACTGTCAAAACCCAAAGCCCGAATGTTGTTGTATATCTCATTATATTTTCGATCCAACTTACCATCGTCGATAGCAGCCTCAGGCTTCGGTTCACCGCAGGGACGAACGTCTGGAACCAATATTTAGCATGGGTTAAGACAGCCCGAATACCAAATTTGCACTCTGGTACTACATCCGCATCTAGATCAATGCGCTCTTCTTCCTCCTCTATTGGAGGGGGGGAGGTTACCCCTACCTCCTCGACGGCTACTAGAGGCAACCTCGGAGGAACCTGTGGTAGAACGTTTGCTAGGACGGTTAGACATTGTACCTGCACAAGGCGAACAATATTAGCCACAACACTTTAAAACAAAAAAAAACAAGACCAAATGGGGTAACCACCCCAAACTTATGCTATTGGCATGTTCACAAATACAATTTATTTTGGGGACTCAGACTACCCCATTGAAAGCATGCCACAAGTAATCAACAACCCACCCAACCACCAATATAATATTACAGCAACATCCACGAACTATACTAGTGTAAAATACAAATCAAGAAGCTAAACTAGTAACTAAGAAAAGAAAAGAAGAAGTTATACTAATGTACCACTACAAAATCAAGAAGTTACAATACAACCCTATACAAATACTTCGCATGAATCGGACATCCCAATTAGCAACAAGCTACACATTAGCATGTGGTGGTCAATCAATTAGTACTCGGGCTAACACGTTGAAGTTTCACAACCTAAGAACATAACCGTCCACCCCACACTTATCATCTATTATCACATTAGCACCAAACAATTATCCTCTAATCAATCAACAAGCTTCACTATATTTTCAATAAGTCATTTTTTCAAACACATAGTAGGCACTAAGTTCACCCCTTTATTTTCACTCCACATGGTCAAGAACCTCCAAACTTATACACTAATCACCTGGTGGTCCTTGACCCTGGGGTCTGAGATTATTTTGCTGCCATGAGTTCAAGCTCCCACTAGGTGAACTCCACGAATAAACTGGATGTCTTTGACCCAGAGCATTATAGTTATTCCCACCTTGGTAGTTTCCTCTATTAAAGTTCCACACAACGTTGACTTCCTCAGCTGATGCTTGACACTCATGTGTAGGGTGTCCCATTCCACAAAAGTCACATGTTGCTTGAGGCTCACTCTGTACCTTGGCTAATGTCAGCTTTCTTATCTCCTTTGCCATGGTGTCTAGATGGGCTTGCATGGATGTATTAGAGTCAACCTCTTGAACCCCAATTGATTTTTTTCTATCGTTGCTCTCAGTCGGCCACTGATTAGCATCCTCAGATAATTCATCAAGGATTAAGATAACCTCCTTCGGATTTTTCTTCATTAGTGGACCTCCACATGCATTATTTAGAGTTTGTCGCGAGGAAAGTATCAATCTATACCAAATATTCTGGAGTTGCATTCACAAATCAATTCTATTATGCAGACACTTTCTGACTATCTCCTTGAATCTCTCCCAAGCTTTGAAAACCGTTTTTGTCTCCTTCTGGCAGAAATTGTGGATTTCCCTTCTGAATTTCCCTGTTTTTGCAGCTGAGAAGTACTTGTCAAGAAAATCTTTGGTCATCTCATCCCATGTCCTGATCGACCATGTGGGTAAGGTATGAATCCTGTGCTTCGCATCATCTTTCAATGAAAAGGGGAATGCCCTCAAGTATACCACAACTTTTGACACTCCATTTTATTGGAAGATATTCATGATTTCTTCAAAGTCCATCAAGTGAGTGTTTGGATCCTCCTTTACCTTCCCTCTGAAGATGCAGTTATTTTGGAGGGTTTGAAGCAAGCCTTGCTTCAACTCGAAGTTGTTTGTTACTACGGGTGAGGGTCTGACACTTGACAGTCCTTGATTGTAGACTGGTCTGGCATAGTCACCCAATGATCTTCCAGGCCTGGGAGCTGCATTCACGAACTGGTCTTCAACCAAGGGTCGGTTTGGATTGAATCTTCGACCCCCATCATCGTCGACGGTCTCATCAGCAACTCTCCGGGTTGCTTCAGCTGCTAACCATACATTGTGTTGCCTCTCTTACATCTAAGTCTACTCCATCGTTCTCTTTGTTTGCCATGTTATCTTGAGTCGAAGTATGACACAAGAAATTCTCTGCTAATTTTCTTCTTTTCTCAGTTGTCGCGGGTGTTTCTCAAACTCTGGTTCGTAGGGTATCACTTTCTTTGAATAAGATCGAGTCATACACCAGAGAAATCAAACTTGTATCCTGCACACAAGTAAGAAAACGTAAATAACTAAAGTAAAAAATTGGTTCCTGAATTAGTACTAAAAACTATGTGACACACTATTGATTTCCAATCCTCGGCAACGGCGCCAAAATTTGATGAGCGCAAAACATAACACAAAATTAATGCTCGCTAGCCAAAGATAGTATAGTTAAATTATCGTCTCCATAGGGATTAGATTTAAACAGTGTTCGAATAATCTTCAGTTGATTACTATCCAGGAGAATTAACACTTTGATTCGATGACTACTACTACAATTAACTACTAAAATTTAAACAAATAACAATTTATCACAAAAGACAGCAGATGAGCAACGAAGAAATATCAATGAGAGGGATAAGGGTATTCGACTAGATAGGTGCAAGATAATAATACGGTTGATTCTCACAAATTTAACCGATGATCAGATTACACTTGAGATTAATGTTTCTCTTTCGATTAAACATTAATTTCCGTAATTAATCTAATTGAAGCACGGTAAAAAATTGCAACAATAAAATGATGATTATGATCTAAAGGGAAACTTCTCACGAATATTTCCCTATTTTCTTGTTCGGTGAACAATTCAAGAGGCTCTTTTGATTACGTATTTGAATCACGAATTTAAACTAGAGCATTAGATGTGAAGAAATTCAATATTAAACTCTTCTTTCGATTAAGCAAAATAATAAATAACTCCATAATACAAATTAAATCTCCATCAATTAATTTTAACAACTATCAAGAATTGAATCCCTAATCAAATTATCGAAATATCGTATATGTCAATACCCTAATGGAAATTACTCCATAGCAATGGAATAAGACATCTCAATAAGGTTCAAAAACAAAGAAAACATCAAATCTAATGATTCGATACAAACTCCCGTATTGCACCGATTGCAGGTTGAAATATTGATGAATTCTTGAGTCTTCTTGCCTTGGTTGGTTCTCCAATCGTTCGTAGGTCAAAACTCCCCTCAAAAGCGTATTTTTGGTGTATTTATACCATGTAGGAACGGGCACGGACGAAACTATACTTTCCTATCCGAAGAAGGAATTTACTCTAATAATTATGTACACCCACGCCACACCCCGCGGCGCGCTTGTGGAGATTATCAGCGGCCTTGTATTTTTCCTGTCATGCAAGTTTTTCATTGCCGCGCCATGCCTCGCGGAGCTGAAGTGTCTTTTACTCAGAGTAAAATTATTTCATCCTCTTTTTGACATCCAGACGTGGTGTATGAACCCCCGGACACGATCCGACTTAACTTCTTGGGCTTTTACTCAGACTTCAAATCTCCAAATTGATCGATTCAGCTCCAAATTAACGTTTTAGCTCGGAATCACTTGTTGCAAGGCATAAAACACGTAATAAGTGTAATTCACTATCATTAAAGCTCAAACACACGTAAAATGCAGTAATTAGAGTGCAATACTAAGGCTAAAATACGGGTTTCTAGCCTACCATCAACACCCCACACTTAGACCATTGCTCGTCCTCGAGCAATCAAACTACACTTCATATAGGGATGACCTTTTTATCAAACAACCTCCCTAAACATCATGCCAAGAAAATTTAAAATAGACTAAGCACCCTATCGTAACATCCTAACATCAAGACTCGACTCAAAAGCACCACGCGTTTTTCACAACCTGTTCACTTACTCTAACACAGAGGTCAAAGACTTTACCTTACCTTCACAAGTCATGTGCCCTCACATGAACAATAGAAAGTAGTTCCACACACAATAAAATTCAAGAACAAATAGGAACTCAAGATAGAAAGAAGTCACTCGCTCTAAGAAATAAAATTCATGCGCCACAGAGAATGTACAATAAGCTTGCTCATAATGTAATACTCTACTAATTGATCTAATTCAGTCAAAGATCAAGTAGGACTTTATTTTGGTTGTAGTGTAGGCTGCGAGACGGGTAGGGTACATATGGATATAATGGCTATACCTCCCTGAGTACTTTAATAATTACAAATTCATAATTTAAACCCCACATTTGTGTTAAACCAAACCCCAATTTTCACATCATATTAAGATCAAGCTCCCCATTTCTTTAAGCACAAACAAAGCAAGATTTACCACTAGCAAGGAATGATTTTCTTTATAATATATACAAACACCAATAATTTTTTCTTTTTCTAGATTATAATTTTCTCTTCTTTTTTCAATTCCCTACAAGTGGATCTCACAAAAATGTTTTCTCAAACAGTGTACCTTTCTCCTTTTCTATAGTTCCACTCAAAAATCCAACCATACCTCCATTTAGCTTTTAGCAAGCTCATAAATATATCAAGTGCTCAAGAGAGGTATACGATTCAAACAAATAGTCAATTCAAACAAAGAGGTCAGGCTTGTAGTGTGGTTGCCAAAGAAAATAGGATTACAGGCTCAAAAGGGCTAATTAAGATACAAAATAATTAGGCGGGTCACAAACATATAATTGGCTCAACAAAGAAATGCCTATATCACTTCCTAGACTGAACAAGACTTCTATTTCGCGTTACAAACACACGGGTCAAGTTCTAGACATCACTGACATGCACAGAATATCACAATAACCTCACACACACATTGGCACATAACTCACTCAGGATCGGATATATCCCGACTCTCTAGTCACAGCAGTTAAGAAAAGCCACAATCACACAATTTGAGGTACTTATTTAAGAGTCAAGAACGGATCTTAGGCGTCACAACTAAGGCACTCACCACTCTCAAGGCATATTCAGTCAAGGAAAATTGCTACAAATTAGCACTATGACTCAAGATTCTTTATTCCTATAAAACTATATATAAAAAAACTAACTACACCTGGTTCAATTAAAATCGTTGGAAAAGAACTGCGGCACAAAGAACAATCAAGGGGAAATTTTTACACTACCTAAGAAAGTAAAATAAAATAAAATAAAATCAAAGACATATTTTTGGATTGATTTTTTTTATATTTTTCTCGTTCGACTTCAAATCCCTTAAGAAGCCAGTCGGCGAAATCCATCGTCGGGAAGAGTCGAAACTAAACAATTAATTACTAACTATTACTGGCCGATAAAATATAGAGTTATAATTTACAGACCATATTGTCTACGAAAGCAAGAAATAAATCAAACAAAACCAACCGGCAAATAGAAACAAATACAACCAAATAGGAGCACCCCACCCCACACTTAAGAAATTACATTGTCCCCAATACAAAACAGTAAAACAAGAGTGAAAAGGTAACTCCCTGAGGCCCTTGGCCTAATCATCAGCACCCTCGAAGGTGCGCAAATACTCATCATCATCGGAGGGGACGAAGTTCACATCCTCATTCGGTGGTAGTTGTCCTCCCTCCGCCAAGCCCAACCACTGCTAAGTGACAGCAGAAAGGGGGTGGTCCTGCTACAGCTTTGCCAGGTCAGTCTCCCCACGAGCAGAGCGAAGGCGCAAATCAGCAGACAATAGCTGTAGTGTCTCCTCAACACGGATCAGCCTCTGGTCCGAAGTAACAGCAGCAGCAGGAGGATCTATCATTGCCGTGAAATCAAAGGCCTTGATAGTATATGACACTGGGATGGTCCGATCATAATGAAACTCCTCCTCTACATGGTGCGCCCACAACAACCAAGTGATCATACTCGGGTAGTAATGGCGGCAGGCCCCAAATGGTCACACTCTTGCCATGTGCTCCAGCATGATTTTCCAAGATCAAACCGCATCCTTATCAAAAAGGTATAGATCAAACACACTTTCAGCCGGGAGACATCAGTGTCACTTTGGGTGGACATGATTTTCGCATTGATTAACGGTAAATAATCCTGGACGGACGCTAGAATGTTCCCTTCTTATTGTCCTTGTGGAAATCATTAACATCCCGCGTCCATGCGATAGAAGAGTCAGTGCCACATAGTTATTGGCGGATATCCGAATAGTCTGGCCGACGGAGAAACCTCTGAAAGAGCTTGTGGGAATGCTCTATGAAACCCAAAATCTGATTGATCACTTGGGATGAGAAAGAAAACTCTTTACCTCGTACATGTACTTCGTACACAGCATCCAGGCTTGCCTCAGGTTGCTAGTTGGCATAAAACTCCTTGATAAGGGTTGGTTACTATTGGCCCTAGATTGAACAAGACGCAAATGTGTTTGTACAAAAATGTGATAAGTGACAGCATCATGCTCAATTAGTGCATCAGTCAGCGGAGCTTCTACATTTGGTGGTGTCACCATGTCCATTCATGAAATGGGGGGTGGATATAGTCAGTCATTTGCCTCAAGGGGCCGAGCATGTGAAAGTTCTTTTAGTTTTAACTGATTTTTCACTAAGTGGGTTGAAGCAGGTGCTTTCAAGAAGATAGGAGAGCGAGAAGTGATTGATTTCATATGGGATCATATCATTTATCGATTTGGAATACCAAAAGAAATTGCTGGTAATAATGGGCCATAATTTATAGGCTCCAAAGTTACAAAATTTCTAGAAGGATTGAAGATAAAAAAAAAAAAAAACACATCCTCCCTATATCATCCAAGTACTAACGGTCAAGCGGAGTCAACTAACAAGGTGATAATTCAAAACCTCAAAAATAATTAGAGGATGTTAAGGGCAGTTGCCCAGAAGTGTTGTCGGGTGTATTGTGGGCACATCGAATGACAGCAAAGTCTAGCAGACAAAAAACATCTTTTTTTCCCTTGTGTATGGTGCGGAAGCTTTAATTCTAGTGGAGATTGGGGAAGCGACCATGAGGTATTCTCCTGCAAACGATCAAGAAAATGATAAATCAATATTGATTAAGTTGGACTTGACTGAGGAGCATCGGAACTTAGCCTATGTAAGAATGGTGGCACAAAAGCAAAGGATGAAACGTTACTATAATCGCAGAGCAAATCTTTGTTATTTCAAAGTTGGAGATTTGATTTTGCAGAAGGTAACTCATAATACCGGGGAAGTCAATGCTAGAAAGTTGGGATCAACATAGGAAGGGTATGGAAGCTTACTAAGTGATCACTTTATCAAATGAAAAAATTCTCGAACTTTATCAATGGAAAAAGATGTCTTTTGCACAGAAGTTAAGTTATGTCTTTTATTTCACAAAATGGCAAACTCAATAGAGGTTTAAGCATAATTACAAAAGAAAAAAATATACATTAATTTTGTTTGTTAGCAAAATCCGGTGGACGAGAAGTCTCTGCTGCATCCTTGAAGGTGAAAGTTGCTCAGCATTCGCTACAGCACCTTCATCCTTGTCTTTTTATTCTTCATCTTCAACCTCCTCCTTGGTTTCTGAGGACTCAGAGCAAGTACTCGAGGAGCTTGAGGCACTGGGCCTGGCAGAAATGTTCTCGAAAGTGGTTGTTTCCAAGTTAAGAGCCTCAACAATGCATTCATCTATATTTGAAATGCCCTCTTTGGAATCCTCCAAAGTCTTCCTCCTCATGTAATAAATTGCATGAATTTTCTTAATAAGGAAAGAATCCTCTTGATCCTGGAGTTTAGCTTGGAGCTTTTGGATTTTGGACTATAACTAGTCATTTTCAACCCTAAAGATATTGTAGGTCTAGCAAAGGTTCATATCTGTCTTCGCATGTTCGCGATTTTGCTCCATGGCCCTTTTGAGCCTTTCTTCCATTCTTTCCCTCTTCTCTTTGGCCGCAAAAACTTCCTTAGATTTGGAATGCAAGTTTGACTCCAGGTTATTGATTTGTTCCATGGAAGCAGACTCACATTCTGTTGCCACAGTCACAGCATCCTGCAGCTAATCCTACTTGACCTTCAACTCAGCAAGCTCTGCATGTAGCTGAGTAGCTTCTTGACTATGGGCCCTTTTTTCTTGATCTGTTTGCTCGAAAAGGGATTCAAGTTCTCCCATCTGAGCAAGCCTTGCCTCTAAAGCCGGGAGGCACTCAACGAGTTGGTCCCGTTCAGCAGCAATTGATCTCGTTCGGTAGTAAGTGTCTCTTTGGCTAGGATTATCTTCTGTAAGCCCCCGGAGACGATGAGGTTAGCCTGTAAAGTCAAAGATTAAAGTTATTAAAGATAATGGTTAGCAAGTGAAAAGGTAAAAGAGAAGAATAAGATGATACCTAAGCAGCAAAGTGCATACTGTTATTAATCAGACATTCCGCAGAAAGAACATCCATATTTCTCCGGTCCTCGTTCGATGCCAAATACTTCCAGTATTTGGCAACTCCCATCGGCTTGGAAAGCAAGTGGCACTCATTCGAAACCGAAAAGGTAACACTATATTTACCATTGGGATTTTGGATGGGTGCTGGGAAAACGTTTTCTATGTTCCCTTGATCGGGTGACTAA
Source organism: Nicotiana tomentosiformis (assembly GCF_000390325.3). Lineage (NCBI taxonomy): Eukaryota > Viridiplantae > Streptophyta > Magnoliopsida > Solanales > Solanaceae > Nicotiana > Nicotiana tomentosiformis. The sequence goes on along the minus strand of NC_090816.1, from coordinate 86,102,277 downwards.
GGGGAACATACATCTTCCACTTGTTCAACTGGGGCCGGTGGTGAGGCAGGAGATGATGATGCAGCAACGGGTGTTGAAGTAGAAGGTGGAGGAACAGCAGAAGTAGAACCCCTCTGACTGGGGGCAACAATCGAGCCCGAAAGCGGGACTCAGCATTTTCAGCCATGTCTAACTGTGTAAAGAGTCCTTGAAGGTCATTCGATTGGGCTGGGGAAGTTCTTCTTCTTCTTCTCTGAAGAGAAATCGTTTCATTATCATCCTCGGTTTCTTCTTCATCAAGGATCACTGTGGTTGGTCCTACCGGGGTTTCTTCTATTTGAGGCTTCTCCTGAGCCTTAGCCTTAGAGGTATGTCTTCTTTTTGGATTTTTTCCCCTTGGGCTAGGGACTCGAGGAAGACGGGCCTTCACCGGAAGCAAGAGCGGCATCATGAGATCTCTTCCGATCAAGGGCTTCTTGAATTTGTTGCTGAGCCACCTTCGGGTCATGAGAAACTTAGATGGCGAGACAGACAGAAGATCCCTTCAGAATGCCTACATATTATGAAAAGTAATCAAAAATTTGTACTGCACAAACGTTAAAGATTAAAAAGGAAAAGGGGAGTTTTACTTACCATTTTTGTCCTTTCAGTAGTTAAACCTATTTTAGATTTCCTTTCACTTTCGGGAGTTCGATGTGGAAATATCTAGAATGTTTTGCACCCATTGGGTTAGGTTCTCAACCACAGGATGAACCCAACGAGTGATTGAAATAAGATAAGGGAAAGTTAGCAAAAGGGGGGATTTACTTTAACATAGTGAAAGAGGAATATTCGAAAAACTTATGAGTGTAGTTTCAGGATTCAGGGATAGGAAATTATGATGCCGGTAGAATGTCTCTGGGAGAAACAAAAACGAACCTCTCCATCCAACCATTGTTGTTGTCAACATCAATGCTAGTAACGATGGTATAATGACCATGTTTGCTGAGTTTGATCATGCCTCCACAAAAAATCTTAGGGGCATAGAGGTTGATCATATAGGCAAGGGTAAGGGTCTCACGGCCCGGGAACAAAGGTACCGAAGATAAGCCATCGTTTGCCATATTGACGGTCCTACTTGGGCTAAGCAGATCTGGTAATTCCTGCAAAAATCCATGATGATGGGTTAATTTCTTGGCCAAGCCTTAAAGTGAAAGGGTACATGTAAACATACATGTACCCTGGTCTACTAAAAGTAATCTTTTCCACTTTATTAGGGGCTAAAACTTCAATATTATTCCAGCCACAATCTTCTTTCACAATGAGAATACTAGCAAGGTGAATTGAAGAATGGTATTTACTAACAACATATGTTTAATTGAGAAGGGATGATCATGTTGATAGAAGGAAGACCGATATCGGGTTCCTTAGACTTGTTCTTCTTAGATGGGGCGTCTCCGATGTAAGAACTTGTGTAACTGGGGAAGAGATAGTAGAAGACATGGTGATTGAAAGTACGAATATGAAAGTTTTACTAAGAAAGGGGGAGTTGCAGAAAAGCTTTAAGAAAATTCGAAGACGAAAGGTTTGTAAAAGGGAAAGGTAAAGTGATGAAAAGGGGAGAAGTTTATAGGCAGCAGAATGCAAGGTCATCATTACCTAGGTAATTGGCGAAAGTATTTGTCAAATCACGGGATAACACGTGTTCGACTCGTTAAATGCAAGGAGATGTGCGTCCTTTCAAGTGTGAGAAACCGTTCAGGAACTTTTTCACCAATAAAAGGAGTTGTATCTACTTCCCAGTAACATCAAGTTTAGTCATCGGAAAGTAGGGGCTATCTGTATGGGGTAAAATTGATGAATAGCAGGTGGACGTTCGTCGAGTTGACACATGACAATAAAGACGGGTAAGGTATGCGTAAGCAAATAGCTGGTACCGGTTACGAGAATGTGATCGGTGTTATGTAGGTTCTGAAGACATTAAAACCGAAGACGAAAGTTTGAAAGTGAGGTATCGGTTGAAAAAGGCAGGAATCAAGAAGCGGCCGTTACAAAGAATCCTTGCATTTATACTCAACCGTTATACAACTGTCAAAAAGGATTTTTATTCATATTAAATAAGAGTTTGATTTGGGAATTTTGTCTTCCAGAATTTAGCTATAAATAAAGAAATTTATACTCATTGTAGATTGGCACAAGAAAAGGTTAAACTTATTCTTACTTTCTATTAACATCTTTTTGCTCAATACTTTATTCTTATTCTTGCTTTCGAAAAAGCTCACTTCACAGCCATGTTTGTATTTTCTTCAAGTATTCTTAATTAATTTATTTATGTTCTTAGTTATTTTATATTTTTGGATCAATTTAATTTACGTGTCTATAAACTACGTTATAAATTCAACTGTACCGTTTTATAAGTAAACAACTTTTTATTGTGACATGAAACTTCGGGAGTGCCCCACCAAGGTGTTTCACATCATTCACCTTCTTTCGTGACTTCCTCGGGTATTTTTCTATGATACTTTGGATAAGTAATATGAAAATGATCAAGACTATAGGTGTCATTGTCACATACTATAAGATTCAGACATATTTTACAACAATCATAAAGAGGGTGATCTATATTGGAGAATTTTTTGAATCTCTTTACATGTTTTATGTGCATTTAAGTAATATACATTATTTTTACACTATTAATACAATTTAATCTGTTATAGCGAATTACTTGTCATTTATTATAGGATACCAATTGATGCTTACCAAATGAAGTTGCCCGCATATATATATATATATATATATATATATATATATATATATATATATATATATATATATATATATATATATTAAACAATATGAATATGAATTAGTTTGAATTAGTGAATTTTTAATTCAATATGTTAGTCTTATAACAAAATTTGTAGGTATTTCTAGCTTGTTTGGATGGTTGTTACATATCATTTCATAATGTATCGTATCGTATTGTATTATATTGTACTGTATCGTATGATGAATATAATGTTTGGTTAGACTGTATCGTTTGCTATCGTTTTATGATATCACGCACCAGCAATATGAAGAATAAACTTACAATATTATAAAGAAAAATTATGATACGAAGTAGAATTATTATATAATAAAATAGGAAAAATGATAAAATAAGATTATTTATTAATAATGAAGGGCGAGATGGCAGAAAAAAATAAAGTAACGACGCGACTACACCAAATCGGTCGTTATGTAAAGTGGCATTTTTCGTCGTTACGTAACGACGGATTTAACGATACGTTACAATAAAATTTAAGTAACAATCAAAATAAATATAATATTTAAAGTAACAATACGATACAATACAATATGTAACAATCATCCAAACAATCTCTAGGTTTAGATGTTATTGCTCCGGAAATACTTTCAACCACTTTGCTTTGTCTCTACTCCCCACCCACCCCAGCCCTACCCCTTTTCTGCCTTCCCTTCAAGTACAATTTGATACTCTCCATCATTCACAAATTTTGAATAATATCCACCTGTCCATTAACTTAATCATTTTCTTAAAGTTTGCTAACTTGAAATTGAACATCCAATGAAATTTCTCCCTCAACGTACTTGAAAAGTCTAAATAATGGAATAGCAGAATACGATTAATTTATTCCAGGTTAAGATTAATTTTAAGTCCTTACGTTGAAAAGTTGTGCTTAATAATTATATAATTGGCTAAAGACAAATCGAAAAGTTCCACGCGGTTTTTTCCATTATAGAAATGAAGGACGTTTGAAATTTTATACTAATCCCTGTTGCAAAAAAAAACTAAAAATTAAAGCTTTAAATATTTTCATGTCAACTTATGATTTTACTCCGCGTTGGAGAATCGAAAATTAAATGCATATGTTTTTCCTTTCTTTTTAACCTATAGATAAAATATATTCAAAAATTACAGATTAAAATCATGTTTTAATTTGAAAACCATAAATTTTATTTAAGTGATTTCATTTAGATGAAAATAGTTGAATAATTTTAATATTCACTTTTCTATGACTTATATATATATTATATACATGTTTCAGAATTATTAAAATGTAGTATCCAAATAATAAGGAAATACTTATTCATGCATACCAACTTAATGTTATTGTATACCGTTGAGAAACTATAATAGGAGTGATGTATTCAGCCAGGGGCAAATACTTTTTACAATTAATATTGACTTTTCCAGAGGTCACAGATACGTAGTCAGAAAAAACTAGCGCATAATCCACTGATTTCTCACTTAACCCCTTTTACCAGTTCTTCCCTCGTATAGTGACAAACAACCATATTAGACTATAAAATGACTGTTGAATACTAATTCATGACTTGGTAATTAATATTCACGTTCAAAATCTTAGTTGGTGCATTCGCAGGAATATTATACTGTATTGTTAGGTAAATAAAATATTTTATGCATACATGTTAAATGTTGAATCCTCTTGATTTTTTTGTGTATTTGTTTAATTTTTTATATTTTGACACACCATAGTGAGAATTCTGACTCTGCCACCGATTGCAAGACATGCCAAGAATTAATTTATTCCTACTCAAATTATTATTATCTGGATTGGCACCTTAGTGTTTACACCAAATCATATTATTATTCACGTGCTACGCTATAAGGTAACAGATTTTCATCCGGACAATGCAGCATCAATTTGGCAATTTTATCAGATCGATCTTCTTTTTTCGAAACAGCAAATATGGCTGAGTTAAGTACTTACTTTTATTTCATGAGACCATATTGAACGAAGAGTATACATCTTTAGTTATACTGAAGAAAGTTATGCTCTTTAATTCCCTGTGTTGACACAACGAAAACTAAAAGGTAAAACTCCCCACTCCCTTCGTTTTTTCTAAGTTGTAACATTGAACAATTCTTAACTTATTATTAACCACTTGGCATCTTCTCCCCAGCAGCCTCTAATTGCCTGATGGACATTAATAAACGCGTTTGCAGTCGAAGCATCTTAGAAATTAAAGGAAAAGTAGGAAATTGTCCAACTACGACATACAGACCAAATTAAAGTACTATTGTTATAGCATTCCCCTACCTTATCATAATATTCTAACTCTTGAAGCAGTTGAACACAATAAACAATCGAAAATAATCCAACTTTACACCTACATCGAAATCGAGCACATGCTTAATTCTGACTTGTGTTTTATGCAAATATTAGCTACTCGGTGAAACCCATGTTAAATTTTTATGGATTATGTTGTTATCAATCTAGAGGGCCTTAACCCAACACATTTTTTCACAAGCTGACATGATTTAATTAGACAACATCTTGCTTCGAATATAGAAATTACACTTGGATAGTGAGTATTAGGGGTGTATAAAGATCGTGTTGGTCCGGATTTTTCAATTACCATAGCAAACCAGTTGTGTCAGGTTTTTAAATCTATAAATCTAATCAAACCAATAAAAGTCGGGCTTTTCAATCGCGATTTTTTTCGGGATTTTTGGTTTTCTTGCGTTTTTCGAAAAATAATTCCGGTAAAATCTTCATAGCACAAAACATGTAACTTGTGCTCCAAATATTCTTTGGTTCTAGTAGGATACAACTATATAAGAAATTACTAAGAAAATAACACAAAATAATGTGAGATGATTCATAATATTGTACTAAAATATTCAAGAATAAAGATAACAAAATCGCACAAAACATATATTACTAATTAATAGGTCATAATAAAATGAACATAATCTAAACGTACCAAGTCATGCTAAAATAAGTACGACTAATACATACGACTAGTAAGTACTAAGTATTAATTATGTGACTAAGTAATAAGAAAATAACTTATGCACTTTTAGTGTCTCGCCCAATGCAAAACTTAAAACAATAGATATCTAACACTATTATCATTCCTTATTTAATTTAATTTCTCTTATTAATATTAATATTGATTTGGTTTTTCTTTAAACTTTATTTGAGCTAATATTTATGGGCTATATAGCATATTAGACAATCCAAAAATTCGAAGTCCAAGTTTGAAATAATACGTTAAAAGAGTGAACTATGAAAAAGTTTAAGAAATATTTATAAATTACATTACAATAAATATTTTTATGTATAAGATATTTTTTAAATTTGTATACATATAATGTCGAGTTAGTTTTATTTCGATTTGACTTTTTCTAGCTAGTTAAAATCAAACGAAATCAATTATGGTCGGATTTTTTTTTCTAAAACTAAACCAAATTAAATCAAACCATAGTTAAATATTTTTCTCCGATTTGACACAAATTATCCATTTAATACAATTTGCCGGTTTTCTTTGTATAGCTCTGGATACGATGGCAGCTTTAATTTGAAGCTGCTGCGATTAGTTAAGCAAATCGAACCAATTGTTTCATTGAATATATACTATGTCTTATGTGATGCTATTACAATTGACAATATATATAGTCAAGTTGCACTTTTGTACCTTTTCAGCAAGTGAAAAAAAGAATGGCGCAACGGACAAAACAAATCTTTCCCTTTCCTTTTGTTTTTTTTTTTTCTTTCGTTTTCCTCATTCTCGTTATGAAGTTGGTAGTCCCTTCTCTTAAAAATCTAAAAAATAACTAGTAGAAGACGAGTGACAACAGGTAGAAAAATTGAGGGATAGAGTAATTCACACTGGCTGCCACATGACGCCATTTAGGCCACACCATCATTTAATTACAATTACAACTACCTCCTTTAACTGAAAAAGAAGAAAAATGAGGGAACAGCAATGTTAACGGTATGAAAGTCCACCACAAACAAAAAAAAAAAACAAAAAACAAAAAAAAAAGGAAAGAAAAGAAAATGACGTATCTTACTGAATGCAAACAATGCAAATGCACGTCAATTTACAAAGAACTTAAATATGAAAATGTCACTATTGAAATGATCCAACTTATGACCAAAAATCTTCTTTTTAACCTCCTTGGCCAATACTCTGTGATGACCCAAAATGTCATCTTTAAATTTAATAAGTAATTCTTTGTTCTAAGACCTCGAAAAGTACCGTGTATCATTCCTCGACTTGCGTGCGCAGTCCGTACAATTTTTCGGAAAGTTTTTATGTAAAAAATGGATTAAAATGTGAAATAGAGTTTTAAAACTCAACTGGGTTGACTTTGGTCAACATTTTAAGCAAACGGACCCGGATCAGTATTTTGACAATTTCGGTAGGTCCGTATCGTGATTTGGGACTTGAAGTATGCCCGGAATCGAATTCCGAGGTCCCTAACCCGAGATATGAAATTTTGATGAAAAAAATTAAAAGTTTGAAAGCTTAATGATTCTAAGAAATTACTGATGATTGGATTTATTGACATCGGGTCTGCATTTTGGTTTCGGAGCCCGGTATAGGTCCACTATAATATTTATGACATGTCTGTCGAATTTAGTGAGAAACAGAGTTGATTTGACGTGATTCGGACGTCCGATTATAAAAATATATGTTTTAAAAGTTTTCTTGAAAATTTCCTTTGATTTGGTGTCCAATTCATAGTTATAGTTGTTAGTTTGGCGATTTGATCGCGCGAGCAAGTTCGTATGATGTTTTAGGACTTGTATGCCAGTTTGGTTTGAAGCCCTGAGGGCTCGAGTGAGTTTCGGATGGACTACGGGATGATTTCAGACTTAAAAAATCTGGTTTTCTACAGACTTCAGGCTTCTGGTGTATTCGTCTTCGCGTTCGGGAAGGTACTCTCGCGAACGCGAAGAGCAAATTGGGACTGGCACGTTTTGTACTTCGCGTTTGCGATAGAGTGAACGTGTTCGCGAAGGCTTGAGGTGCAAAGCTTCGCGTTCGCAATCGAAGCCTCGCGTTTGCGAAGGAAAAGAGGCTAACCAGGAAATTGCCTTCGCGTTCGCGAAGGGCATCTCGCATTCGCGAAGGCCAAGCGAGGCAAGTTTCGCGTTCGCGAAGTATCCCTCGCGTTCGCGAAGAGTAAAAGTGGGCACCACAAATTTTGTGCTTCGCGAATGCGAGGCACTGACCGCGTTCGCGAAAGGTAAAAATCCCAGAAACAGAACTTAAGTTCTGAAAATGGGGTTTCGACCCATTTTCAACCATTTCCAATTTTTGAGCTCGGGTAAGGCGATTCTTGGGCGATTTTTACGGAAAAATATTGGGGAAAGTATTCCTTATCCTATATTGATTATATTTCATGATTCCATACTCGTTTATATCATGAATCCGTGAATTTATGGAAGAAAAATCAGATTTTTCAAAAATCTTTCAAAAACGAAAATTTAAGATTTGAAGGTCCATTTGATATCGGAATTTGATAAATTTTATATAGTTGAACTCATATCGGAATGGGTATTCGGATTTCGCTAGTTTTTCCGAGATTTTAGACGTGGGTCCCACTATCAAATATTTTAATGAATTTCGGATTTTATCCGAAAAATTAGTAAATTCATATGGAATTAATTTCTATGATTCGTATTGAGTATATTGAATTGTTTATGAATAGATTTGAAGCTTTTGAGGAAAAGTTGTGGTCGAGCATTTTATTGGAATTTGCAAAGCGAGGTAAGTGTCGTGGTTAACCTTGACTTGAGGGAATATGACCCTTAAATTAATTGTTATATGAATTGCATGTGAAAGACGTATAAGCGAGGTGACGAGTGTCTATACGCCGTCAAATTAATTATTTGTCTGCTTACTTGAAAAATCATAAATTATTTTAAATCATGAATTAATTATTATAATACTTATTTCTCTCCTATTCTTTGTCAAATATTAATTCTTGAATTCCTGCATTAATTGTTACATGCTATTTGAATTATGTGCCTTAATTGTTATTTGACATTTAGCATATTAAATATTAAACTGCATATTTTCTCTCTGATTTTTATAATAATTTGCTATTTGCCTTTGTTTGTTTCATAATTAAATCATAATTATTGTATGCTTGTTGTCTTATAATTTTATATTAATTGTTGTATTTATTGGGGAAATTTCTTCTATAAGAATTGGTAAATGAATATGTTGGAGGAGCGGGTTGCACACCGCAATAAAATTAATTATAATGAATATATTGGAGGATCGGGTTGCACGCCGCAACAGACTTATTAAAAAGTCCATAATAGAGGATCGGGTTGCATGCCGCAACAGAGTTATTTAAAAGTCGACATGCATATTTATATATTAGGGGATCGGGTTGCACGCCGCAACAGATTTGATTAAAATGAATATATTGGAGGAGCGGGTTGCATGCCGCAATAGAATTGAATGTGAATATATTGTGAGAGCGGGTTGCACGCTGCAACAGAATTGATGGAAATGATAATTGGTTATGAATGCTGAATTGGCTTCTATTATTATAAATGAGTTACCTCATTTATTTCTATTATTGTTGTTATTACTAATATTGCGTACAGGTAATGTAAGTGACTCGCCTTAGCCTCGTCACTACTTCGTCGAGGTTAGGCTCAGCACTTACCAGTACATGGGGTCGATTGTACTGATACTATACTCTGCACTTTTTTGCAGATTTTGGAGTTGGTCCCAGCGGCGTACCATAGACTTGCTCGGATTTCAGCTACTCGGAGGAGACTTGAGGTATAACTGCACGGCGTCCGCAGTTCTGAAGTCCCCGTCTATTTTACTTTAGTTGTGTGTTGTTTCCAGACAGCTTTATTTTATTCAGACCTTTATTTGTATTTATTCAAGAAGCTCGTGCACTTGTGACACCAATTCTTGGATGGTATTTAGACATCGTTTTCTTTTATGGATTATTCACTATATTTCAGAATTTACTTTCGCAATTGTTCTTTGTTATTAATAAATTTAAAAATTATTTTAAAAATGGATAATATTATTCTAACGTTGGCTTGCCTAACAAGTGAAATGTTAGGCACCATCATGTTCCGAAGGTGGAAATTTCGGGTCGTGACAGTTGGTGTCAGAGCACTAGGTTACATAGGTCTCACGAGCAAGCTTAGTAGAGTCTGAAGGATCAGTACGGATACGTCTGTACTTATCTCTTAGTGGCTATAAAGTTTAGGAACAATATCACTTCTTTCTTATTCTGTCGTGCGATTTTATTCTATTATCGATGATTGAACCATTCTACTCTTATTCTCTCGCAGATGGTGAGAACACGTAATACCTCTACCGATGAACAGGGACCAGAACCCCCGGTGGAAACTATGGCCAGGGGTAGAGGTCGAGGCCGAGGTCGTGCTAGAGGCTAAGGTAGAGCTCACTCCAGAGCTCGAGCAGTTGCACCTGTTGTAGAACCTCAGGTGGACATTCAGGAGAAGGTTCCAGTTCAGAATGTACCAGCTGGACCAGTTCAGGTCCCGGAAGGATTCATAGCTACTCCAGTGCTTCAGGACACTCTAGTCCATTTGGTGAGTCTTATGGATGGCGTGGCCCAGAATGGTACATTTCCAATGGCACCAGCCGTTTCACAGGCTGGGGGAGGAGCACAAACTCCCACTACTCCCGCTCCGGAGCAGATGGCTCCCCAGAATCAGGCTCTAGCAGCCCCGCCAGTTGGGGTAGTTCAGCCAATTGTTGCGGCACAGACCGGTGATAGGCCCGCCATGTCTTTTGAGGCCTTATTGAGACTGGATAAGTTTATTAAGATCTTTCTTGTTCACTTCAGTGGTACACCTTCTAAGGACACACAGGAATCTTGAACGCTGCCACGAGGTGCTGCGAAACATGGGTATAGTTGAGACCAATGGGGTTGATTTTGCTATATTTTAGATGATGGGTTCCGCCAGGAGGTGGTGGAGGTATTATACATTGACCCGACCAGTCAGATCGCCTGCACTTACCTGGGAGCAGTTCTCTCAGCTATTTCTGAAGAAGTTTCTCCCTATCACACTGAGAGAGGATTTCCGTAAGCAATTTGAGCGTCTACAGCAGGGCAGTATGACTGTTACTCAGTATGAGTCCCGTTTTGTGGATTTGGTCCGTCATGCTCTCCTTTTACTACCTACGGAGGGAGAGAGAGTGAGGAGGTTTATTGAGGGACTCACTCACACTATCAGACTTCAGATGGCCAAGGAGACCGAAAGTGAGATTTCTTTTCAGGCAGCTGCTAATGTCGCAAGGAGGATCGAGATGGTTCTTGCACAGGAGAGAGGGCAGAGGTCCGATAAGAGGCCTCGTCAGTTCGGTGGTTTCAGTGGTGACTCGTCTGGAGGCAGGGGTAATTTTGGTAGGGGTCATCCTCCCAGACCATTTTATTCAGCACTTCATGCATCTCCCGATGCTTCAGGGAGTCACGGTCCTATTATGCCTTACTATGGACAACCAATATTTAGTGCACATTCAGCTCCTATCAGTGCACCGCCACTCCAGAGTTACTACAGCGGTTATCCGATCCATTTGGGTCGGCTTTAGCTTCAGCAACCACGGCATCAGGATGGGTGTTATGAGTGTGGGAACATTGGTCACATCAGGAGGTATTGCCCTAGGTTGGCGAGTAACAGATCTCGGCAAGATTCTCGTGCCATCATACCGGCACTGGTTGCTTCACCGCCTGCTCAGCCAGCTAGAGGTAGGGGTCAGGCAGCTAGAGGGGGAGGTCAGGCCATTAGAGGTGGAGGTCAGGCCATTAGAGGTGGAGGTCAGACCGTTAGAGGTAGAGGCCAGCCAGTTAGAGGTCGTCCCAGAGACGTAGTTCAGAGTGGTGGGGCCCAACCCCGATTTTATGCTTTTCCAGCTAGGCTTGAGGCCGAGTCATCTGATGTTGTGATCACAGGTATTATTCCAGTTTGCCATAGAGATGCTTCAGTTCTATTTGATCCAAGATCTACTTATTCCTATATGTCCTCCTATTTTGCTTCATATTTGGTTATGCCATGTGATTCTCTAAGTGCTTCTGTGTGTGTATCTACACCGGTGGGAGACTCTTTTGTAGTAGATCATGTCTATCATTCATGTGTGGTTACTATTGGTAATCTTGAAACTAGTGTGGATCTTCTGCTTCTTGATATGGTAGATTTTGATGTCATCTTGGGTATGGATTGGCTGTCCCCTTATCATGCTATATTGGATTGTCATGCCAAGACAGTGACCCTAGCGATGCCGGGGTTACCTCGGTTAGAGTGGAAAGGAACGCCTAGCCATTCTGCCAGCAGGGTTATTTCTTATATGAAAGCTCTGCGTATGGTAGAGAAAGGGTGTCTAGCCTATTTGGCTTATATTCACGATCCCAGTGCAGATGTCCCTTCTATGGACTCAATACCAGTTGTTCGTGAATTTCTAGAAGTATTTCCTGAAGATTTGCCGGGGATGCCACCCGACAGAGATATTGACTTCTGTATTGATTTGGCTCCGGGCACTCAGCCCATTTCTATTCCACCATACTGTATGGCCCCGCCAGAGTTGAAAGAATTGAAAGAGCAGTTACAAGACTTGCTTGATCAGGAATTCATTAGACCTAGTGTCTCGCCCTGGGTGCACCAGTATTATTTGTAAAGAAGAAAGATGGCTCTATGCGGATGTGTATAGACTATCGGCAGTTGAACAAGGTCTGCTGCCAAGAATTGATGACTTATTTGATCGGCTTCAGGGTGTCAAGGTATTTTCGAAGATCTATTTGAGGTCTGGTTACCGTCAGTTGAAGATTAGGGCATCTGATGTCCCTAAAATAGTTTTTCGAACTCGGTATGGGCATTACGAATTCCTAGTGATGTCATTTGGGTTGACAAATACCCCAGCAGCATTTATGGATTTGATGAATCGGGTGTTCAAGCCTTATTTGGATTCTTTTGTGGTTGTATTCATTGATGATATCTTGATTTACTCCAGCAGTCGAGAGGAACATGAGCAGTATCTTCGAAGTGTGCTTCACACCTTGAAGAATAATCAGTTATATGCCAAGTTTTCAAAATGTGAGTTTTGGTTAGACTCAGTTGCCTTTTTGGGGCATGTTGTATCGGCAGAAGGCATAAAGGTGGATCCTAAGAAGATTGAGGCTGTTCACAATTGGCCTAGACCTACTTCAGTTACAGAGATCTGGAGTTTCCTGGGTTTAGCAGGTTATTATCGTCGGTTCGTGAAAGGGTTTTCATCTATAGCAAGCCCATTGACCAGCTTGACCCAGAAAGGTGTCCCATTCGGATGGTCAGACGAGTGTGAGTTGAGCTTTCAGAAGCTCAAGACCACTTTGACTACGGCGCCAATGTTGGTATTACCCACAGGTTCAGGATTGTATACTATGACACATCTCACATTGGGCTTGGTGCAGTATTAATGCAAGATGGCAAGGTAATAGCATATGCGTCGCGGCAGTTGAAAGTTCACGAGAAGAATTATCATGTTCATGACTTAGAATTGGCAGCCATTGTTCATGCGCTGAAGATTTGGAGGCATTACCTCTACGGTGTCTCATGTGAGGTATTTACTGATCATCGTAGCCTTCAGTATCTGTTCAAACAAAAGGATCTTAATTTGAGGCAGAGAAGATGGTTGGAGTTGTTGAAAGACTATGATATCACCATTTTGTATCACCCCGGAAAGGCCAATGTGGTGGCCGATGCTTTGAGTAGAAAGGTTGTGAGTATGGGCAGTCTTGCGTATATTCCGGTTGGTGAGAGGCCATTAGCTGCAGATGTTCAGACTTTGGCTAATCAGTTCGTGAGGTTATATATTTCAGAACCCAGTCGGGTTCTAGCTTGCACAGTCGCTCGGTCTTCTTTATATGAGCGCATTAGAGAGAGGCAGTATGATGATCCTCATTTACTTGTCCTTAAGGACATGGTGCGGCACGGTGATGCAAAACAGGTTGTTGTGGGGGAAGATGGGGTTCTGCGAATGCAGGGTCGTATTTGTGTGCCTAATGTGGATGGGCTTCGTGAATTAATTCTTGAAGAAGCACACAGTTCCAGGTATTCTATTCATCCAGGTACCGCCAAAATGTATCAAGATTTGCGGCAACATTATTGGTGGAGGAGAATAAAAAAGGATATAGTTACATATGTAGCTCGGTGTATGAATTGTCAGCAAGTTAAGTACGAGCATCAGAGACCTGGTGGTTGCTTCAGAAGTTAGAAATTCCTGAGTGGAAGTAGGAGCGTATCACTATGGATTTTGTTGTTGGACTCCCACGGACTCAGAGAAAATTTGACGCAGTTTGGGTCATTGTGCACAGGTGGACCAAGTCAGCACATTTCATTCCAGTGGCAGTTACCTATTCTTCAGAGAGGTTAGCTGAAATTTACATTCGTGAGATTGTCCGCCTTCACGGTGTGCCCGTGTCTATTATTTCAGATCGAGGTATGCAGTTTACCTCACATTTCTGGAGGGTTGTACAGTGTGAGTTAGGCACGCGGGTGGAGTTGAGTATAACATTTCATCCACAGACAGACGGACAGTCAGAGCGCACTATTCAGATATTAGAAGATATACCCTGTGCTTGTGTTATAGACTTTGGAGGTTCTTGGGATCATTTCTTGCCACTTGCGGAGTTTGCTTATAATAATAGCTACCAGTCGAGCATTCAGATGGCTCTATATGAGGCATTATATGAAAGGCGATGCCAATCGCTAGTTGGTTGGTTTGAACTGGGAGAGGCTCGGTTGTTGGGTACCAATTTGGTACGGGATGCGTTGGATAAGGTCAAGATTATTCAGGATCGACTTTGCACAACTCAGTCTAGGCAAAAGAGTTATGCCGACCATAAAGTTCGTGATATTTCATTCATAGTTGGAGAAAGAATATTGCTCCGGGTTTCACCTATGAAAGGTGTAATGAGGTTCGAAAACAAGGGCAAGTTGAGCCCTAGGTATATCGGGCCCTTTGAAATTCTTGAAAGAGTGGGTGAAGTAGCCTACAGGCTTGCATTACCACCTAGTTTATCAGCGGTTCATCCGGTGTTCTATGTGTCTATGCTCCGAAAATATCATGGTGATCCGTCTCATGTGTTAGATTTCACCTCAGTCCAATTGGACAAAGCTTTGACTTACGAGGAGGAGCCGGTGGCTATTCTAGCCCGGCAGGTCTGACAGTTGAAGTCTAAGAGTCATCCTTCAATTCGGGTGCAATGGAGAGGTCAGCCGGTAGAGGCATCTACCTGGGAGTCCGAGTCGGACATGCGGAGTAAATATCCACACCTTTTCTCCAGCTCAGGTACTTTTTCTAACTCCGTTCGAGGACGAACGTTTGTTTTAGAGGTGGAGAATGTGATGACCCAAAATTTCATCTTTAAATTTAATAAATAATTCTGTGTTCTAAGACCTCAAAAAGTACCATGTATCATTCCTCGACTTGCGTGCACAGTCTGTATAATTTTTCGAAAAGTTTTTATGTGAAAAATAAATTAAAATGTAAAATAGAGTTTTAAAACTCAACTGAGTTGACTTTGGTCAACATTTTAAGCAAACGGACTAGGATCAGTATTTTGACAATTCCGGTAGGTCCGTATCATGATTTGGGACTTGGGCGTATGCCTGGAATCGAATTTCGAGGTCCCTAGCCCGAGATATGGAATTTTGATGAAAAATTAAAAGCTTGAAAGCTTAATGATTCTAAGAAATTACTGATGATTGGATTTATTGACACCAGGTCTGCATTTTAGTTTTGGAGCCTGGTATAGGTCCACTATAATATTTATGATATGTCTGCCAAATTTGGTGAGAAACGGAGTTGATTTGACGTGATTCGGACGTCCGGTTGTAAAAATATAAATTTTAAAAGTTTTCTTGAAAATTTCCTTTGATTTGGTGTCCGATTCGTAGTTCTAGGTGTTAGTTTAGCGATTTGATCCCGTGAGCAAGTTCGTATAATATTTTAGGACTTGTGTGCAAGTTTGATTTGGAGCCTCGAGGGCTCGAGTGAGTTTCGGATGGGCTACGGGATGATTTCGGACTTAGAAAATCTGGTTTTCTGCAGACTTCAGGCTTCTGGTGTATTCTTCTTCGCGTTCGCGAAGGTACTCTCGCGAACGCGAAGAGAAAATTGGGGCTCGCACGTTTTGTGCTTCACGTTCGCGACAGAGTGAACGCGTTCGCGAAGGCTTGAGATGCAAAGCTTCGCGTTCGCGATCGAAGCCTCGCGTTCGCGAAGGAAAAGAGGCTAACCAGGAAATTGCCTTCGCGTTCGTGAAGGGCATCTCGCGTTCGCGAAGGCCAAGCCAGGCAAGCTTCACGTTCGCGAAGAGTAAAAGTGGGCAGCACAAATTTTGTGCTTCGCGAACGTGAGGCACTGACCGCGTTCGCGAAGGGTAAAAATCCGAGAAACAGAACTTAAGTTGTGAAAATGGGGTTTCGACCCATTTTCAACCATTTCCAATTTTTGAGCTCGGGTAAGACGATTCTTGGGCGATTTTCACTGAAAAATATTGGGGTAAGTGTTCCTTATCCTATATTGATTATATTTCATGATTCCATACTCGTTTATATCATGAATCCGTGAATTTATGGAAGAAAAATCAGATTTTTTAAAAATCTTCCAAAAATAAAAATTTAAGATTTGAAGGTCCATTTGATATCGGAATTTGATAAATTTTGTATGGTTGAACTCGTATCGGAACGGGTATTTGGATTTCGTGAGTTTTTCCGAGATTTAAGACGTGGGTCCCGCTGTCGAATATTTTAATAAATTTCGGATTTTATCCGAAAAATTAATAAATTCATTTGGAATGAATTCCTATGATTCGTATTGAGTATATTGAATTGTTTGTGAATAGATTTGAAGCTTTTGGAGAAAATTTAAAAGGAAAAGCTGTGGTCGAGTAATTTATTGGAATTTACAAAGCGAGATAAGTGTCGTGGTTAACTTTGATTTGAGGGAATAGAACCCTTAAATTATTTGTTATGTGAATTGCATGTGAACAATGTATAGGCGAGGTGACGAGTGTCTATGTGTCGTCAAATTAATTGTTTGCCTGCTTACTTGAAAAATCATAAATTATTTTAAATCATGAATTAATTATTATAATAATTGTTTCTCTCCTATTCTTTGTCAAATATTAATTCTTGAATTTCTGCATTAATTGTTACATGATATTTGAATTATGTGCCTTAATTGTAATTTGACATTTAGCATATTAAATATTAAACTGCATATTTTCTCTCTGATTTTCATAATAATTTACTATTTGCCTTTGTTTGTTTCATAATTAAATCATAATTATTGTATGCTTGTTGTCCTATAATTTTATATTAATTGTTGCATTTATTGGAGAAATTTCTTCTATAAGAATTGGTAAATGAATATGTTGGAGGAGCGGGTTGCACGCCGCAACAAAATTAATTATAATGAATATATTGGAGGATCGGGTTGCACGCCGCAATAGACTTATTAAAAAGTCCATATTGGAGGATCGGGTTGCATGCTGCAACAGACTTATTAAAAGTCCATATTGGAGGACCGGGTTGCACGCCGCAACAGACTTATTTAAAAGTCGACATACATATTTATATATTGGGGGATCGGGTTGCACGCCGCAACAGACTTAATTAAAATGAATATATTGGAGGAGTGGGTTGCACGCCGCAACAGAATTGAATGTGAATATATTGTGAGAGCGGGTTGCACGCTGCAACAGAATTGATGGAAATGATAATTGGTTATGACTGCTGAGTTGGCTTCAATTATTATAAATGAGTTACCTGATTTATTTCTATTATTGTTATTGTTACTAATATTGCATACATGTAATGTAAGTGACCCGCCTTACCCTCGTCACTACTTCGTCGAGGTTAGGCTCAGCACTTACCAGTACATGGGGTCGTTGTACTGATACTATATTCTGCACTTCTTGTGCAGATTTTGGAGTTGGTCCCAGCGGCGTACCATAGACTTGTTCGGATTTCAGCTACTCGGAGGAGACTTGAGGTATAACTGCACGGCGTCCGCAGTTCTGAAGTCCCCGTTTATTTTACTTTAGTTGTGTGTTATTTCTAGACAACTTTATTTCATTCAGACCTTTATTTGTATTTATTCTAGAAGCTCGTGCACTTGTGACACCAATTCTGAAATGGTATTTAGACACCGTTGTCTTTTATGGATTATTCACTATATTTCAGAATTTACTTCCGCAGTTGTTCTTTGTTATTAATAAATTTAAAATTTATTTTTAAAATGGATAATATTATTCTAACGTTGGCTTGCCTAACAAGTGAAATATTAGGCGCCATCACGATCCGAATATGAAAATTTCGGGTCGTGACATACTCACTAAGTTTTTTCTTGTATGAAAAGGATTCAAAAATCAGTATATACATTGGGGGGAAAAAATGTTTACCTATGCAAAGAGGATTCTATTGATCACTTGAGTCAATGTGGAGTCAATGTGGCTCCGCAACCGCCAAACTTCATTGATTCCACCCCAAGTTCGATTAAAGTTTCATGTCGATTTCCACCAGCATCATTATAATAAGTTATTGTGATTAATTCATATTGTAATTAATTTCTTGCTATATGGCTATTTGCAAGTCATCATTATTAGAAGAGATTCTTGGCAAATTAATTGACAAATTCTTGACACATGCAAGTCTATGTATTAATTAATTGATACACTCTATTGTTTCATCCCTAATGGAGGGGAAAAAGAAAAGAAAAGAGAACTTTTAGCGGACTGGATTTTTTTTCCAAATACTTCATTGTTTCATCTGATTTTGACGCTTGATATCCAAGTAACAAGTAATTGCTCAAATTTCTCCTCTCAATTCCTTAATCTTCACACTGATAGTAGATTTTCGAGAGGCAGAATCCAAGCCGTTAGATTTAGTGGGCGTTTGGACATAAGAATTGTAAAATTCTAAAAAAAAGTGAAAAACAATATAATTCAAGTGAAAATGTTATTTGAAAATTAGAGTTGTGTTTGGATATAAATATAATTTTGGGTTATTTTTGAAGTTTTGTGAGTGACCTTAGTGAAAATTTTGAAAAATAACTTTTTAGAGTTTTTCAAATTTTTGAAAATATCCAAAATACATCTTCAAGTAAAAATTAAAAATTTTATGACCAAATGCTGATTTCAAAAAAAATAAAAAGAAATCGAAAAAAAATGAAAAATTTATTATATCCAAACGGGCTCTCAATGGATGACTCCGGGAATTGGCATTAACCATATATCCATCCAATGATAAATAGAGTTAGTTGGGTAAATTACACAATCTACCGTATCATCAGCCTTTTGCGCTTACTTTTTGCAAAAATATGGGACTAATTAAATTTTTTTTTTTTTTTTTTTGTTTTGCACGTCTTGTTTGAGTTTGTGATTCATGGCAGTGATTAATTAATTAAGTTAAATTTCCTTCTGTATTATAGTCAATGTGTGAATTAAAGAACACACATTGGTCAAGTAACAGGAACTTTGAAGTTAACAACTACATTTTAAAACAACAATCATTTCATGTGCTAAACTATAATAAGTAGTAGGTTTTCTGTTCAGACACTACAGCATTAATAATTATTAAGTTGTTTCTTTTTCCTTATTCTTTTCTTTGTTCCAAGAAACCATGCAGGAAGCTTACAACTTAATGATGATGAAGGAAAGTTATGTGCTTTAATTTCCTGCTGACATGAAACAATACTAAAGATTAAAAACCACTAGGCTCCTTACACCTCAGTCTGATTCTGTCAAAAGAACAAAATATATAATATAACCTCAGCTTGATATTTTTTATTCTCTAAGACTCTAACAACGTAACCTATAATTAATTCTAAGAAAATTGCCAGCCTACACATCTCAAGTAAATGAAAGTAGGAAATTGCCCAACTACAACATACTGAAACACAATGACCCACAGTATATGTACTCATAAATCATAATGTTAATTAGTAACCAATGCATGCAGATAATTAAGTATCTTTATACAAATAGCAGCCATATTTTATTTTCTTAGCGCATGTAGAGGCGAATCCAAAATTTAAGATCTATGAGTTCAACCTTAAGTTCCTTAACATTGAGCCCATAATATTTTTAAAGTTATGAGTTCATATTTCATTACTTGTTACAATTACAATGGATTTTTACACAAATTTATACTCTGCGTTAAAAGTATACATGAATTATACACTGATTATATACGATTATGTACATATTATACATATGTCGGCTATTTTTAATTTAAGCATTAGCAGCAAGTAGAGAAACAATACCGGATCTTAATTGTATTTTGCATGATTAGTATGGCAAGTAGACTTATTCCATATGCATATGAAGTATATCCGAGTTTAACGGAATCCGCATATAGAATTATAGAAATACTGAAGTGTCTATAGGGTTGATTCGTATACTATAAGTTTTAGGTTTTCTTCTCCACCACGCTACGTGAATTGGCCACTATTTTTGAAGTATTCCACTGTATTACTATTATCAAAATTCAAAATATCTTTACTTGCAAGCAGTTGAACACGGTAAATAATTGGAAATAATTTAAATTTATACTTCTGACCAAAACATACTTTAATTTAACAATGTGATTCTATACAATTAATAGCTTCTCCTTAAACCAAAGTGAGTTGAATATGGTTGGCGTACTTGCTGTTGCTATCATATGTCTGCACTTGATTTAATGAAAGTAATTATATTAATCAATTTTTAAGCATTTACGGAGTTAAAGGTTAAACAATATAAGTACTCCATCCATTATGTAGTATTTCCTTATTAATCAGTATGTTCTAAAAATAATAACATATTTTATTGGAAATTAAATAATTTAACTTAAACTTTTTAAATTAATAATATGCTTTTAAAATCTCATGACGTGTTCAAGTCACAAGTTAGACAATTTTTTTTTTTTCTAAACTTTGTGTCCAGTCAAACTACGGAAGAAAAAAGGGATTACGTAATAGATGGTAGATGCAATTGTAAACTTTAACTTTGTCCTATTTTAGAGGGAACCTTCAACCATTTTCTATTAGGAAGTTCAACTCCAATTATGAATGCTCTTAACAAAATCGCATGTTTCTTTTTGTTTTTGGACAAAAAGATTTCTTTTTTTTCTTCGCGCATATATATATATATATATATATATATATATATATATATATATATATATATATATACTAGTTTTAGGGTACGTGCTTTGCGCGTGTATTTATATTAAGGGGTACACAATTTTAAAAATCATGTAATATAAAAATAAAATTTTAAAAAGGATAAGTTCTTGAAAATGATGAATGTTAATCTCATTTAGCTAACTCAATGGAAAAAAGCTTGCTCCACAAAAGTCCTTAGATGCCTTATTGTGATTTTAAACTTATTTTATTTTACCTAGTACTAAAAACAAATAAATCACAAAAATCTTTTCAAATAAAATAAATTAAAAATTTAAATCGTTTGGTATTTTAGAGATTTGAAAATAATTATTAATGTTGCATTAATATTTTACCAAAATAATTCTATATAAAAGAATATAGGGAGCTATCATGTGTTGAAATGAATATGAAAAGAAACAAAAAATTAATACCAATTCATTCATTTTTGAATGCATTTTATCTACTAATGTTTTATTATTATTGATCTAAGTTTATATTTTTACCAATTTGACTTTTAATACTATAGAATAACTATTTCGCTTTATTTTTTATATCGTTAACTACCAATGCTCTTCTTATAAAAACAATTTTATGTAGCCTAGTAGTTTTTCAACTTGAAAAATAATTTTTACTTATATAATTAATTTGGAAAGAAATTGAATTGGATATTTTTAGTTTCTAATTAGTTAATTAATTTGGACATTAATTATTTGCTCTCAACCTTAAAGGAAATAATTTTTTTGTTGACTCAAATTCATATTAGCTCATCTAAGCTTTAAATATTTAAATTTAACAATAATATTATCCAAG
This sequence comes from Nicotiana tomentosiformis, assembly GCF_000390325.3. Lineage (NCBI taxonomy): Eukaryota > Viridiplantae > Streptophyta > Magnoliopsida > Solanales > Solanaceae > Nicotiana > Nicotiana tomentosiformis. The sequence continues at coordinate 86,080,536 of NC_090816.1, read as the reverse complement.
AATGTATAACGTGGAAAGTTCCTTTTACCCTTTGAAGTTTTAATTAATATTAGTTTGCCTAAATAAATTTAGTTAGATATTTTTTATGATATAATTTAAGTACCTAAATGTTTGAGTTTGTACATTATTCATGATTAACACATCTATCATTTTAGAACTTGCAAATTTTCATTAAGTTTTATATTTTAATGCAAACACATATTTTAAATAATATTATTTTTTTTAATTTTTTTATTTTTAGCAAAATATCGTTCATATTTTTTACCCTTTATAAATTAATTTCACATTAGATATTTTCTAATATTTGTAACTTTAAAATTAAATTAAAAAATTATTAAATCTTTTCTTATTTGAATTAGATAGAAATTCATAATATTTAGAATTTTAAAGTTCATTAAAATTTTACCTTATAAAAGTATTTTTTTTTAAAAAAAAAGAAATAACTATAGATTTCGGTCCTATTTCCTTGTTGGAATCCATAACTTAACGTGAAAGGAACTTAAAAGTGAGGTGTTATTACTTGGCCTAATTTATAGAAAATTTTGAGGTAAAATCTTACCCAATCCCAAACTCTTAAATATTAGGAGTTTTACATAGTTCAAATAAGGAAAAATTTAATAAGAACAAATTTATTTGATTTTAAAATCCTAAATATTAGAAAAATAATTAATTACAATCTTGTCCAATGTGAACACTATTTTTAAGGGGCAAAAAAGGCGAACGACATTTCGCTAAGGGCATTCATGCTTTTAATATAGTACTAGTCTGTATGTACGTATGTTGCACGTAAATATTTAATCAACTAAAGAACGACTAAAATATTTCAGAATAATATTGTTCTCTATTTCTCAGAATATTTTAGTTAAAATAACTAAAATTTTAGTCGTTCTTTATTCATCGGTAGACATGAGGAATATCTATAAACAAATATTATTCTTTTCCAGATCTAACTCCACATCACATAAAACTAAAAGATTTTAACATTAAGAAATAAGGGAACAAAAAAGAAAGCAAAACAAATCATGTTAGGAAAATTATCTTTGGTTTGAGTAGAAAGAGAAGAAATAAAAAAGAGAAGCTTTTGCCATGCTTATAACCAACATATAAAAGTACCTATCCGTTTGGAACTTACCCGGCTAGAGGTCCATGCGGCTATACACTTGTGAGAGTATCTACGGTAAAACTTTTTTTTATAACAGTAAGGTGTGGTTTGAGGTATTCTTATTCAGGTAGGACTTGTATGGAAGTAGGATGCCTGATTGGTATAAGAATTCAATGCAAAATTTATTATGGTGAGGTTTTTGATGTTAGAATTTTAGTTTAGATTGGAAAAGAATTCCAGCCTTGGATAATTTACAATTAAATCCTTAAATTATACAAATATTTAAGGGCATAAAAGTCGATTAATATTTCAGGGATATTTTAATCGTTCAACATTTAATAAAAAATATATGTGCTTTTATAATAATATAGATATATACATACACACACACACACACACACATATATATATATATATATATATATATATTATGTAAAATATTATATGTAAAAAGAGAGGAACTTGGAATACAGGTGAAGTTATCTATTAAACTTCAAAAGTACTATAAATTTTGTTGTAGGACAATGAAAATTATATCAAACTCAAACTGGAGATTTTTCGGCATATTTTCAACAAGTAATTAGTAATTAACTAATGTTTTATTCCCCAATATCACACACAAAAGGGGTGATTTGTGTGATGCCCAATTTTCGTGTGCACTGGATTATCGAAGGACCTGTTTCTTTGATGCATTCCTTATACAACAATTGCGGAATAAATAATGCAGAAAGTAAAGAATATAATGGTTTTCACGTGGTAAACACCTGGCTCAAAAAGGTGAAAAAAATACAACATACTTCCAAGTAGGATTTTTCTCCAATACTTCACTAAACTCTGAGCCAAAAATAAAGTATACAAAACTCTTGCAAATCTAAAGTTTAAACTCTAACCCTTGTAGCAACACGCCACGGTTGTTGCGACTACTTCAAGTTAACTCTAACTCGAATAAGACAACTCAAGTACCTACTAGTACAAATGCTTCAAAAGAAAGCTGAAAGGTACAACTCAAAAGCTCTTACTACACTTGAACTAGAATTAAAGACATACACATAAAATCTTTATGGAACTGGTTCTTCAATATAGTTCATATAGCTTCAGGTTCGCACCCTTGAATCTCACAGGAATTGCTCATAAAATACCTTGTTATTTTATTCTCAATTCTTGCTTTACTTAAGTATGTGTGCGATTCTGTAAAAAAGAACAACATTGGTATTTATAGAATTAATAGAATAAAGAGTAACGAGAAGCCTGATGCTTTACACTTCTTTGGTGGAAGAGTTCTAGTTAACTTCAACCTCTAACGCTTTCCTTATCTTGGATAGAGATCTCTTCAAGTAAGGAGTCTTGTTCCTTATCAAATATGCAATCTTTTAGTTCATGGATTATCAGAAATAATCACTTATACTTATCCATTGCACATGCATTCCTTTTGTTTGTTTTTTACTGTGACCTGCGTACAGTGTTCATGAACCTAGTTCATGGATATGTTCCTTTATCAAATCATAAAAACCTATAATGCTCAAGTCAATAATTTCTCCCTTTTTGATGATGACAAACTCTGTACTTTTTAGAAGCAAGGAACCTATTTTAACTTAGCTCAACATCAAACACAATGTCAAAATATTTTTCATTTTAAGTCACAAATCATCAAGGACCAAGTTCATTAGGTTATAAACATTACAGTCCCAAGCAAAAGCATAATATATCTTCCCCCTTTTGTCATCATCAAAAAGTTACATAATTAAGTTAAGTAACTAGGTTTTAACAAATATTACTTATGGACACTGGAGCTATTTCAAATGCAATCATGGATTCAAATTTCTCTTTCTTTAATCTAAGTATATTAGTCATCTAAGAAATATCAACATAAAATAATTTGAGCAAAAACAGTAAATTTTATTAATTGATAAGATCCTACCACAAAGCATACGAAGAAATAAACAACACATAACCATGAGCGAAAAACAAGAAGGGTTAGAAATATCCCACTTGGGTCTTACAAATGGACTAGTTACATATGGGTTAGGAAGGAGTTAGGACTGGGAAGTACCAAGTTCTTGGTTCTTGGATTGAAGCAGCTTCATCATATCTTGAAGAATTCTTCCCCTTCTCTTATGCAAGCTCAAACTTGAGAGAGTCTCTCTCAACTTCCACTTCAGCTAACTGTTTCTGCAGCCTCTTAATCTCTGCATATTTAACCCCACATTCCTGCTCTAGTTCTCTAACCGTGATGTTCTTAGGTACCCTCTTAGATGAACTACATTCTTTGGGAGCAGTTGGGACTTGGTAGACACAATCAGTTAAAGTTCTAGTCCCAAAGTAGTCTCTACTATTACACACATCCCATTTCTTGAGAGCCTTCTGCCTTAGAAACATTTTTAGGTTCAGTGAGAGATAAGAAAGCATCAAAAGCATAGAGATTCTTTAAAGAAGATCTGATTTTAATTCCAGAGGTTGGATCGGTGATTATGTTTCCAATGGAATGAGAACGTTGATATAACCCTATGGTTTCACAACCAACTAGTTTTCTTTGGATGTTCCTTCCTTTCTTTGTTTTGAGGAACATGTTCATGGACAAGTTCCTTCGAGGTTTGAGGATCAGTTCCTCTCTGGTCAGTTCCCCCTGTCAGATTGACCTACGTGGAAGGACCTAGTTCATCCCCTATTCCTTGTTGTGATACAGCTTATGGCTAGACTGCTGTTTTAGCATTTAAATTTTTTGTCATCCCAATCTCTTCATCATACTGTTCCTTCCTCTCAAAGAGAATGTTAGTTTTATCAAAAGTAGCATGCACACTTGTAACGACCCGACTTATCGTTTTAAGAATTTATACCCCGTTCAGTGACTTAAAGTCTCGAGCAGCCTCGCAATATGTATTATGACCCGTGTGTGTGGTCGAGTTTGATTTACGGATGATTCGGAGAGATTTGGGACACTTAGTCCCTGAGATGGAAGCTTAAGTCATAGGATTTTTACCATAGTTGGAACTGTGTGAAAACGACTCCGGAATAGAGTTATGTCGGTTCCGTTAGCTCAGTTGGGTGATTTTGGACTTAGGAGCGTGTCCGGACTTTGAATCTGAGGTCTGTAGCCAATTTAGGCTTGAAATGGCGAAAGTCGAATTTTTTGGAAGTTTGACCGGGGGTTGACTTTTTGATATCGGAGTTGGAATACGGTTCTGAGAGTTGGAACAGCTCCGTTATGTTATTTGGGATTTGCTTGCAAAATTTGATGTCATTCCGGGTTGGTTTGATAGGTTTCGGCACGAGTTTTAGAAGTTGGAAGTTTTGAAAGTTCATAATTCGATTCGATGCGCAATTCATAATTCCGGCTTTGTTTGATGTGGTTTGAAACCTCGACTAAATTCGTATGATGTTTTGGGACTTGATGGTATATTTGGTTGAGGTCCCAAGGGGCTCGGGTGTGTTTCGGGGTGGATTCGGACCAAATTGGAGCTGTTTGGACTGTTGTTGCTGAAGTCTGGTTTCCTTCTTCGCGAACGCGAAGGGAGTCCCGCGTTCGCAAAGAGGAATTTGAGGGACTGATGGTTTCGTCTTCGCAAACGCAAAGCTGTGGACGCGAATGCGAAGAAGGAGCAGGGCAAGCCTTCGCGAACGCGAAGCATAGAACGCGAAGGAGTTGGTCAGCTGGTCCTCGCGAACGCGACAAGGAGTTCGCGAATACGAAGAGGAAATGATGGGGCAGAAACAGTTGGCCTTCGCGAACACGACGAGGAGGTCGCGAACGTGATGAAGGATTTGAGGCAGTTGGATTTTGGCCTTCGCGAATGCGAAGCAATGGTCGAGAACGCGAAAGAGGCCTATCTGGGCAGAATTAAAAGTCCCAAAACGGGGGTTTGAGTTCATAATTCAAAATCAAATTTGAGCTCGGTAGAAGGCGATTTTTGGAGAGATTCTTGCGTGGATGTTTGGGGTAAGTGATTCTTATCCAGTTTTGATTAATTTCCTTGATTATGTCTTTGAATCCATCATTTAATTCGGATTTAATGGAGGAAAAATCAAGATTTTTGTAAAATTTTCCAAAAAGAAAATTTAAGATTTGGAAGTCGAGTTGTTATTGGAATTCGATAAAATTAGTATGGATGAACTCGTATCGGAATGGGTGTTCGAATTTCATAAAAATTATGTCGGGTTCCAAGAGGCGCGTCCCACGTTGACTTTTGTTGACTTTTTGGAATAAAATTTTAAGTCGACGTATTATTATCCGGAATTATTTCCGATAAATTTTAATGAAGTTATACAATTAATTTGGATAGATTTGAACGGTACGGAGGTCAATTCAAGCAAGAAGGCGATTTTGGAATATCGACATAACTTCAAAGAGGTAAGTGTCTTGCTTAACCTCGAGTGGGGAAAATTCTCCTTAGGCATTGAGTCTTATATGCAACTTGTATAATTGAAAACCATATTCGTGAGGTGACGAGTACGTACTTGGTTTATATGTGCAAATTTTATTGAGTTAAAGTCTTGAGCATATTGTGTAGTAAATTAGATAATTGTTGGCATATATTTAATCATCTACTTGTCGTGCCTAAATCCTTGTTGTTGACTCTGTTGTTATATGACAATGTGATGTGATTGTTATTTGATTATTTATGAAATTTCGTGAATTTGCTGGTTTGATAATTATTGGAATTTAATTTTATTTTGGATTTTTTCCTCTGTGAATAATTAATTAAATGGGCTTAAGAAGAGGTGTTTATATAACTATTGAAAATTTGATCTTTTATGAAGACTTTGCTTTATGTTGAGTAATTTCTATCTCTATTGATTATTTTTGGGTGTTGTACACATTGTGTGTAGCATTTGGCTATTTGCTGTGAAATTAATTGACTTGGTTGTAGCTTTAAAATTTGGTTGTGGCTATTGGGCCAATTGTGATATGAATTAATTTTTGTTATGTTGCTGTGATAATTTTCCGTGTAAATTGTTGTGTTGTGTGAGTTGTTATTTTGGGGAGATAAGGGTGGCATTTCACCGTTGATATTATGTGGTTATAAGGGTGGCTATAGGAGCGATAAGGGTGGCAATAGGAGCGATAAGTGTGACTATTGATATTGTCTGGGCGGAGCGATAAGGGTGGCTATAGGAGTGATAAGAGTGGCAATAGGAGCGATAAGGGTGGCTATTGTCAGGGACGATATGTGATGGTGTGGGGTTGTGGTGTTAATGATTTTTATGTGATGTTGTGATTTTTTTGTGTTTATATTTATACCTTGTGCAACTTGTCTTGTTGTTAGTAAATTGATAATAATCTGATTTATGTTAAAATTGGGAGCCTGCGGCTATTGCCAGGCGGTTTATAAAGTGAAATGTGGGCACGAGGTGCCGTGATTTGTGATATGAAATGGGGATATGGGCACGTGAATTGTCCGTGCAGTTGTGATATGAAATGTGGGCACGAGGTGCTTTGATGAAATGATAATGATATTTGGCACGTGAATTATCCATGCAGTTGTGATATGAAATGAGGGCACGAGGTACCGGAAAAATATGATGATTTAATTATGGGCACGAGGTGCGGTAAAAATATGAAAATGGGCTGAAACCCGTATTTTTGAAAAATATGAAAATGGGCTGAGACCCGTATTTTGATGATTATGAAATGAGGTGTCACATGGTGACTTTTTAATTGAAAGAATTATATTCAAAATATTTATTTGGAAGGATTTTTACTTAGAAAGTATTATATAAAAGAATTATATTTGAAAGATATTTATTTGAGGAAATTGTATTTGAAAAGATTTATTGAAAGAATTATATTTGAAAAATAATTATTTGAGAAAATTATATTTGAAAGAGAGTTATCTGAAAGAACTATGTGAAAGACATTTATTCGAAGGGCTTGATTTAATTGGGTGTAATTGTATTTTTTAATTGTTGAGTGATATTAATGGTATTCTTGTTGTCGGTTGTACATATCACTGGTTGCCTTATCCTGCCCTTATTATTATTTGTCTCCTATTATTTTGTATATTATATTGCACAGGTTATTAGACTAGTGAGTGTCTTGACTATACTTCATCTCTACTCCATTGAGGTTAGTCTTGATATTTACTAGGCACCGCTGTGGTATGCTCACTCTATACTTCTGCACATTTTGTGCAGAGCCAGGTATTGGAGATATCGGACTTGAGCAGAGTTAAAGCGCGATCATAAGGATTCAAGGTAGAGTTACTTGGTCATCGCAATCCCTTGGAGTCTTTTCATTTCATTGTACTATTAAATTGTAATCAAGCAATATTGTATATTCGGTCCTCGTGATCATTCCATGTATTCAGTTAGAGTTCGTGACTCAGTACTACCAGTCTTGGGAGGTTGTATATTCAAATTTATTCCGCCGTTAGTTTTGGTTACTTATTTAATTAAAAAATATGGCTTCAAAATATAATTGAAATCGGCTTACCTAGTCTTAGAGACTAGGTGCCATCATGACGCCTGTGGTAGAATTTTGGGTCGTGATAAGTTGGTATCAGAGCTCTAGGTTCATAGGTTCTACAAGTCACGAACGAGTCTAGTAGAGTCTTGCGGATCGGTACGGAGACGTCTGTACTTATCTTCTAGGGGCTACAGAACTGTTAGGAAATTTCCACTTCTTTCATTCCTGTCGTGCGGAATTTGTTGAATTTGAAATTTGACCCTTTGTATCTCCATTCTCTCACAAATGGTGAGGACACATGCTACTGGGTTAGCTGAGCAGGCATCTGCACATACTGCTAGGGCTGCAAGAGGCCGGGGTCGAGGTAGAGGTCGAGGAAGGGCACGTGCTGCGACTAGAGCACCTGTCAGAACAACTGTTGAGGATCCACTAGTAGCTCCAGTTGGGGGACAGGTACCAGAAGCACCTGTTGTTACCCCCGGACTTCAGGAGACCTTAGCACAGTTCCTGAGTATGTTTGGTACATTAACTCAGGCGGGATTGATCTCTGTTGCACCAAATATTTCGCAGATTGGGGGAATAGCTCAGACTCCTACCACAACTCCAGAGCAGCAGGTTCACATTGGTCAGGTTCTGGGTGTAGTACCGGTACAATCTGTTATTCCGGTTCTGCCTGAGGTCAGTCCCGAGGCATCAGAAGAAGAACAAAAAAGACTTGAAAGGTTTAAGAAATATGATCCACCAACTTTCAGTGGCACAGCTACAGAGGATGCCCAAGAATTTCTAGAGAATTGTCACCGTATTCTCCGCACCATGGGTATTGTGGAAGTGAGCGGAGTTGCCTTTACTATATTTCAACTGTCAGGCACAGCGTATCGGTGGTGGAAAATTTATGAAGAAGGTAGACCAGCCGATGCAACACCACCAACTTGGACTCAATTTTCGGAAATGTTCTTGAAAGAGTTTGTTCCCCAGACTCTCCGAGATGCGTGGCACACGGAGTTTGAACGGTTGCGTCAGGGCACTATGATAGTGTCAGAATATGCTATCAGGTTCAGTGAGTTAGACCGTCATGCACCTATCTTAGTTCCTACAATCAGAGAACGGGTTCGCAGATTCATTGAGGGGCTCGATTATGATATTAAAATATATATGGCTCGAGAGTTGCAAACTGATGCCCCATTTCAACAAGTAGTAGAGATTGCAAGGAAGATTGAGGGTGTTTTAGGCGAAGAAAGGGAGTCTAATGAGGCCAAGAGGTCTCGAAGATCTGGAGGGTTCAGTGGATTTTACTCTTCAGCTAGAACCCATTAAAACGGAGGCTCGAGCAGTCGGTCAGCTTAGTCCGCACATCAGATTTCTCGGAGTGCTCCAGTTTATAGTGTACCACCGACACGAGATTCTTATAGTGGTTATTCCAGTTATCCGACACAGACTCAGTACGAGCAGCCGCGACCTTAAAGGGGTTGTTATGAGTATGGTGATACTAGGCATATCATGAGAGATTGTCCCAGACTTGGGAGGGGTAGATTTCATAAGAACACTCCAGCTACAAGCTTTATTCCAGTTGATACTCCACGTGCACAGTCATCTAGAGGTGGAGGACAGGCGGGTAGTGGGCACCTAAGAGATGGAGCCCCGACCCGTTGATATAATTGCTATCATTTGGCTGAGGTCAATACACCAGATGGTGACGTTACAGGTACGATCCTGATTTTTGTCATAAAAGGATGTTTTCCCTTAATTTGATTCGATTTTGAATATTGAGGTGAGTCCTCATATTATGCTCCACTTATGGGTGAGCTTCGTAAAATTGTGACCCACTTATATGTTTATCCCTGTTGGGAGATTTAAAGATGTGAACCCGTGTCTATCATTTTATTTTGTACGCCATTGAGGGCTATAAGTCCAAAAGTAATTTTTTTTTATTATTCATTACAATGGGTTAAATGTGTTTCGGAATAATTGATTTTAATTTTTTTATGAATTATATGCCCTACCAGTATGAGAGTTCATTATATGTTGTGAAAAATTATTTATGAAATATATTGAAAAGAAGAAATAAAGGAAATTGAAAATTTCAGTTGGCACAATGTGCAACATACTTGTGATTCGGAGTTGAGGACGAGATCCTCACATTTTTACATGATGTGAAATATTTAAATCGGGCTGCAAGCCGCGATGGAAGTTATGTAAGGACGAGGTCCTTGTGGTGAAATATTTATGAGTTTAAAATTTTTTCTTTGTAAAATTTAATTGTACAATGGTATTAATAGGGAGTCATGCCTGTTAGGCTTATTTAATAATTCTTGTATATTATTCAGTGCATATTCAGCCATTTTGGTGCTGTAAACATTGAGTTTTAACCTATGAGATGAGTGCCCAGGTGGCGTTAAATGTGACTCATTAACCCGAGTAAGCAATCATGAGGTCTTCATACCTCACATTCTGTTGTAAGTGTTGTGAAAATTCAAAATGAGGTGGTGGTTAATATGAGATTAATTGATGATGCTGGAATTAATTATGAACAGCTTTTAAGACCAGAGATGTGGTGATGAGCATACATATGATGTGCTTCATGTCCTGATATCATTATGATACTGCAGTGCTTGTAATGCTGAGATTGGTGTTATTGATATATACCGTGTGGTATTGTGTTGGGTTGTAGATGTGTTGTTAGGAGTTGTTTTGGTGTTACTCTGGCAGGTGGATAGGCCCAATTACAGGGGAGACTCTGCCGAAATTTCTGAAAAATTTGGGAGTTAGTAAAAATTTGGAGGATTGAGATTTGCAAAGGAAGAGATAAGTTATGTTATGTGTTTGAGGGCGAATGATCCTAAGCGGGGAATAATGCAGCACCCCAAAGAAAGTTTTGACTTACTTCAACACTATCGAGAAAATTAATGTGTGCATAGGCACGAGTTGCTATAGACAGTTGAGACTAATACTGTGCGTTGTTGTGAGAAATCAGGCCTTTTAAAAATATTGGAGCGTAAGAAAATAGCCTTAAAGTTTTTCAAATGTGGATAAAAGAAATAATCTCAAATGAGATGATGTTGTCACACTTATCTCAAATGCGGTAGCGTGGAATCAACGGAGAGTATATGTGTAAAAGTAAAATCATCAATGTGGTAACCGCAGAATAATTCTTAGCACGTTCGAGGACGAACATTTGTTTAAGAGGTGGAGAATGTAATGACCCGACTTGTCGTTTTAAGAATTTATGCCCCGTTCAGTGACTTAAGGTCTCGAGCAGCCTCGCAATATATATTATGACCCACGTGTGTGGTCGAGTTTGATTTACGTATGATTCGGAGAGATTTAGGACACTTAGTCCCTGAGATAGAAGTTTAAGTCTTAGGATTTGTACCGTAGTCGGAACTGTGTGAAGACGACTCCGGAATAGAGTTCTGTCGGTTCCGTTAGCTCAGTTGGGTGATTTTGGACTTAGGAGCGTGTCCGAACTGTGAATCTGAGGTCTGTAGCCAATTTAGGCTTGAAATGGCGAAAGTCGAATTTTTTAGAAGTTTGACCGGGGGTTGACTTTTTGATATCGGAGTCGGAATGCGGTTCTGAGAGTTAGAATAACTCCGTTATGTTATTTGGGATTTTCTTGCAAAATTTGATGTCATTCCGGGTTGGTTTGATAGGTTTCGGCACGAGTTTTAGAAGTTGAAAGTTTTGAAAGTTCATAATTCGATTCGATGCGCAATTCATAATTCTGGCTTTATTTGATATGGTTTGAAACCTCGACTAAATTCGTATGATGTTTTGGGACTTGATGGTATATTTGGTTGAGGTCCCAAGGGGCTCGGGTGTGTTTCGGGGTGGATTCGGACCAAATTGGAGCTGTTTGGACTGTTGTTGCTGAAGTCTGGTTTCCTTCTTCGCGAACGCGAAGGGAGTCCCGCGTTCGCAAAGAGGAATATGAGGGACTGATGGTTTGGTCTTCGCAAACGCGAAGCTGTGGACGCGAACGCGAAGAAGGAGCAGGGCAAGCCTTCCCGATCGCGAAGCATAGAACGCGAAGAAGTTGGTTAGCTGGTCCTCGCGAACGCGAAGAGGAAATAATGGGGCAGAAATAGTTGGCCTTCGCGAACACGACGAGGAGGTCGCGAACGCGATGAAGGATTTGAGGCAGTTGGATTTTGGCCTTCGCGAATGCGAAGCAATGGTCGCGAACGCGAAAGAGGCCTATCTGGGCAGAATTAAAAGTCCCAAAACGGAGGTTTGAGTTCATAATTCAAAATCAAATTTGGAGCTCGGTAGAAGGGGATTTTTGGAGAGATTCTTGCATGGATGTTTGGGGTAAGTGATTCTTATCCAGTTTTGATTAATTTTCTTGATTATGTCTTTGAATCCATCATTTAATTCGGATTTAATGGAGAAAAAATCAAGATTTTTGTAAAATTTTCCAAAAAACAATTTAAGATTTGGAAGTCGAGTTATTATTGGAATTCGATAAAATTAGTATGGATGAACTCGTATCGGAATGGGTGTTCGAATTTCATAAAAATTATGTCGGATTCCAAGAGGCGCGTCCCACGTTGACTTTTGTTGTCTTTTTGGAATAAAATTTTAAGTCGGCGTATTATTATCCGGAATTATTTTTGATGAATTTTAATGAAGTTATACAATTAATTTGGATAAATTTGAACAGCCCGGAGGTCATTTCAAGCAAGAAGGTGATTTTAGAATATCGGCATAACTTCAAAGAGGTAAGTGTCTTGCTTAACCTCGAGTGGAAAAAATTCCCCTTAGGCATTGAGTCTTATGTGCAACTTGTATAATTGAAAACCATGCATGCGAGTTGACGAGTACGTACTTGGTTTATATGTGTAAATTTTATTGAGTTAACGACTTGAGCATATTGTGTAGTAAATTGGATAATTATTGGCATATATTTAATCATCTACTTGTCGTGCATAAATCCTTGTTGTTGACTCTGTTGTTATATGACAATGTGATGTGATTGTTATTTGATTATTTATAAAATTTCGTGAATTTGCTGGTTTGATAATTATTAGAATTTAATTTAATTTTGGATTTTTCCTTCTGCAAATAATTAATTAAATGGGCTTAAGAAGAGGTGTTTATATAACTATTGAAAATTTGATCTTTTATGAAGACTTTGCTTTATATTGAGTAATTTCTATCTCTATTGATTGTTTTTGAGTGTTGTACACATTGTGTGGAGCATTTGGCTATTTGCTGTGAAATTAATTGACTTGGTTGTAGCTTTGAAATTTGGTTGTGTTCATCGGGCCAATTGTGATATGAATTAATTTTTGTTATATTGCTGTGTTAATTTTCCATGTAAATTATTGTATTGTGTGAGTTGTTATTTTGGGGAGATAAGGGTGGCATTTCACCGTTGATATTATGTGGTTATAAGAGTGGCTATAGGAGCGATAAGGGTGGCAATATGAGCGATAAGGGTGGCTATTGATATTGTCTGGGCGGAGCGATAAGGGTGGCTATAGGAGCGATAAGGTTGACTATTGTCAGGGACGATATGTGATGGTGTGGGGTTGTGGTGTTGATGATTTTTATATGATGTTGTGATTTTCTTGTGTTTATGTTTATACCTTGTACAACTTGTCTTGTTGTTAGTAAATTGATAATAATCTGATTTATGTTGAAATTGGGAGCCTGCGGCTATTGCCAGGCGGTTTATAAAGTGAAATGTGGGCATGAGGTGCCGTGATTTGTGATATGAAATAGGGATATGGGCACGTGAATTGTCCGTGCAGTTGTGATATAAAATGTGGGCACGAGGTGCTGTGATGAAATAATAATGATATTTGGCACGTGAATTATCCATGCAGTTGTGATATGAAATGAGGGCACGAGGTACCAGGCAAATATGATGATTTAATTATGGGCACGAGGTGCCGTGAAAATATAAAAATGGGCTAAGACCCATGTTTTCGAAAAATATGAAAATGGGCTAAGACCCGTATTTTGATGATTATGAAATGAGGTGTCACATGGTGACTTTTTAATTGAAAGAATTATATTCAAAATATTTATTTGGAAGGATTTTTACTTAGAAAGTATTATATAAAAGAATTGTATTTGAATGATATTTATTTGAGGAAATTGTATTTGAAAAGATTTATTGAAATAATTATATTTAAAAAAATAATTATTTGAGAAAATTATATTTGAAAGAGAGTTATCTGGAAGAACTATGTGAAAGACATTTATTTGAAGGGCTTGATTTAATTGGGTGTAATTGTGTTTATTAATTGTTGAGTGATATTAATGGTATTCTTGTTGTCGGTTGTACATATCACTGGTTGCTTTATCCTGTCCTTATTATTATTTGTCTTCTATTATTTTATATATTATATTGCACAGGTTATTAGACTAATGAGTGTCTTGACTGTACCTCGTCTCTACTCCATTGAGGTTAGTCTTGATACTTACTGGGCACCGCTGTGGTGTGCTCACTCTACACTTCTGCACATTTTGTGCAGAGCCAGGTATTGAAGATATCGGACTTGAGCAGAGTTAAAGCGCGATCATAAGGATTCAAGGTAGAGCTGCTTGGTCGTCGCAGTCCCTTGGAGCCTTTTCATTTTATTGTACTGTTAAATTGTAACCAAACAGTATTGTATATTCGGTCCTCGTGATCATTCCATGTATTCAGTTAGAGTTCGTGACTCAGTACTACCAGTCTTGGGAGGTTGTATATTCATACTTATTCCGCAGTTAGTTTTGGTTACTTATTTAATTCAAAAAAAATGGCTTCAAAATGTAATTGAAATCGGCTTACCTAGTCTCCTAAAATTCCATTCCGCGCGTATCAACCTCCGAACGCCTTCATATCTCCTCAATTCCAAGACAAACGATTAGAAACTAGTCAAACAACGTGCAAATAAATCAAAATATACTCCAATGCTTGCAATTTAACAATTTATAAAAATTCTTAATTCCGCTCGAAAAATCGACAATGGGGCCCACGTCTCAGAACTCGACGAAACTCATAAAATCTGACAAGTCATTCAATTACGAGTCCAACCAAACCAAAATAACTCAAATTCGACCACAACTCGGCCTTCAAATCCTCAATTAAGTTTATAAAATTTTCTACTATTTTCAACCCAAATTCAAACATAGGAGCATATCTCGAGGTTTTACGTCTCAAATCATAAATCTACAGGTGAAAGACTTTTTTTTTAAAATATCAAAATCCAGCTCGTTGTTCAATTAGAAATCTCATATTTGAATACACATGTCAAAAGAATAATAATTATGTCATAAAATAGTTTAATACCTTGAATGAAAATTAACTACAATTGTAGTTTGCGATTGTTGGGCATACTGTTGCTTCGTCTGAAAACCACGAATTGGAGGACATTTAGTCTGCCTTGAATCTCGAGAAAACAAGGTTGAAAAGCTTTGTAATCGATTCAATGGTCTTTGGAATACCACCGTCAGAAGCTCCCTTTAACTTTTCCCATCATTATCATATTCTCCTTTAACACTTATAAAGCATCCCTAATTGGGATTACTATTACTGCCAGCAAAAAGGGTGGGCTTGACCCTTAATTCTCTTCCTAAATTATTGTCTAAAGTTACCAAAGTCCAAATACGGAACTACAGATGGCCCAATAATCCCTACTTACTTTCTTAACTCTCTTCTTTGTCCCATACTACGTAAATGTAAATATTAACAAAATGACTACAAATATACGTATAGGTAAACTATAAAAATAAAGAAACTATAATTAATGAGATAATTCAAAAGTTCATATATATATATATATATATATCGGATCGTTACAGTTGCGAAGAGTAGCATCAAAAATTATTTTTCTAAAAATATTTTACTCTCTAACCAAACACTAGAAAATATTTTCTTTCGTACCAAACACACCCATAGCTTCAATTTTCAAACATGACAAAGCGAAATTCAGACTTGTCCCTCTAGCATAACAACTTGTATAATCAAATCATGTCATTTTTCCTTATAGTATAATTTATTACCATTATTTTATGTCTTGATCTTCCATGTGATTAAAGAAGCTATTACAATCGTCCTAGCAAAATTTGATATTAAATTTCAGAAGGGGTGACCTTCCACCACACGCTACTTCGTGCATGCACTAAATCTCCCAATATTCAGCAAACCAACTTCACTTAATATGAAAATAAGGGGCATGCAAAGCTGCCAACACCTGGCTAAATAAATCTTGAATTACAAAATTATGAAGTAAGTAAATTATCACCCCAACTGCAACCATATTAAAACAAAAGGGCCTAAATTTTATATGATATGATAGCAGCTAATATAATTATCTGGAAATTAACAAAACACTAAGGGTGTGTTTGGTATGGACGAAAATATTTTTCTTAAAAATGTTTTCCTGAAAAACGAGTAGTTTTATCACTTATTTTCTCATGTTTGGTTAATAAGTGGAAAACCTTTTCCAAAATATATTTTTTTAATATTTAGTTAGTGTGTAAAAAATATTTTTTAGGAAATATATAATTTAGGCAAATACTATAGGTGGGGTGGAGGGGGAGGAGGGGGTGGTGGGGTGGGTGGGTAGGGAATGGGGTGGGGAAGGTGAAAAGAGTTTTGGAAAATGTTTTCCCTCTTTTTGGTAGGGAAAATATTTTCTTCCAATTTAAGACAACTAAATATGAAAAAATTGAAAAATATTTTCCAGACCTTCACACCAAACACACCCTAAGCACTCAATATTTTGTGCATGGATACGAAGACGAAAAGTTGAAGATGTACGCATGGTTTGAATTGCACATAAATATCCATCTATTAGCAAATGCCCCACCAAATTAAGAAACTCTCAAAGTTTTAACTCGACGTTTAACAACTTCATCATCTTCATGAAATATTATTTTTCCCACTTCCATGTGAATTAAATTCTCATGTTGTCTAATAATTTGGGTTGCTTACATTTGATTTGTTAAAATATTGGAACTGTCGATTTTAAGGTGGTTGGACATAATAAATAATTGAAAAGATAATGAAGCATATATTGTAATTGACATGTGCATCAAAAACTACAATCATCAACTGTCAAGTCCTTGCTATTGTGTGATAATATTCTGTTATCAATCAATTTGTGTTAACATTTTGTATTGGAATTTTTTTTTTTTTTTAAAATCAGGCATGAAATTTCAGAGCAATACATCTGCTTACGCACGGCAATTATATAACTTGCTTTCTTTAAATATCAATGTTCGAGAAGAAAGTGATGTAGACGACAATAGGAATGGAAAATATGGCAAACTGTAACACCTCAAGCGTTTTTTTTAGTGTCAGGCTTTTGAGGTAATATCTAGCCTCAATCGAGCTTTCCAAAAAACAGAGAAATCAGTTTTACAACAGTTGAAAAAGTTTCTGAACAAAAGGAAAACCATTTTCAGTTTGTTTTCTTGATGAATACCTTATTGAAGAACATAAACCCATTGCCAAGCTATATATAGGTTGAAAAACCTCTAGGCATACTTATACTCCAACCCTTTGTGAGATTCTTACTGGGTTATTTCCTGTTACCAAAACGATACAAGTGGGAGGGGATGGTTCATGGTTAAGACTTCAGCATTTAACAGATAGGTATGAACAGTCTTTTAGAGTGGGATGCTCTAGTGGTGAGCACTCTCCACTTCCAACCAAGAGGTTGTGAGTTCGAGTCACCCCAAGAACAAGGTGGGGAGTTCTTGGAGGGAGAGAGCCGAGGGTATATCGGAAACAGCCTCTCTACCCTTGTATGAACAGTCTTTCAGAAAGCCTGCTCTTTGTTAGAAAAATCCTTCCTTTACAAAGAGGACTATGCTCTTGCACAACCCCTAGACCTCCTTTTCGTGCTGATAATGAGAAAAGTTCTCTTTTAGAGGAAATGAAATTAAAAACGGAAACCATTGCTAAAATAACCTGCCTTGGACATTATAACAGAGTAAGTATAAGTGTTTCTTATTCAATGGAATATCTTTATCATGTTGTCACACTTGTACAAATGATAAGTATCATGAAATGAAGCACACAATTTTAGCATCCAAATATATAAGGGAAAATGATCAACCACAGCTAACCACAATTGTTGCTTCGTAACAAGACTAGTAATCTTTTGTTCCAAAATTCTTGCACCAGAGTTGAGAAGGAATGGGCCGTACTGGATGATGTGGCCTTTGCTGCAAAATAGAAACCTTGTTATCACATGAATGCAGATCAAATATTTTGCAAAGTGCACACACGAACTCATTTTAATAGGTGGTATGGTTGGTTGCATAGGAAAAAAAATCCTAACATAAAATTCTGCGCAACCAATACAACTTTTCATTGCAATATAATACTCTGCATTACTAATCTAGTCTCTACATAACTAATACTACAAAGTTCAGTCTCCGATATAGAAAAATGTTATCTGCATAACTAATGCAGCATTTGGTTACAAATACCGACATAACTCATTTCTTTTCAAAAGAAAAGTACCAACATAACTCATGTAAATCTATATACTCCGTATTATTTTATAAGGAGAAAAACGCTTAGTAAGAATATGTGCTAGAATAAGAGTATCCAAAGACAAATATCTTTTTAATGTAGACAATCACTACATAATAATCTCGTGTTATTATTTGTCGTATAATAATCTCTATATTATGATTCATTGTATAACAACCCCTACATTGTTATTTACTGCACAACAATCCCAACATTATTTGTTATCACATAACAATCTTCTGTTATAATCCCTGCATAACAAGTACATGAATCAAACGGCCTTAACAGTATCAAATCAATAAGAAAAAGAGGAGCAATAGAGCAACCAAGAAGAACACTGATCATTCTAAAAGAATTATATTAAGTTGATCAAAGGCTAGAACAACCATTTACATAAACAAATAAAAAGATTCAACAAGACATCATCTTTGAACTGAACCTTCAAATTGAACAAACAAACATAAATAACCATTTTTTTCAGGTTGACTGAGCCTGTTTTTGCTCCAGCCAGACGTCATATACTTTTAAAATTTTCAATCTATTTACATGTACACTTAATAAAAATTTTGTTTAAGAATTGATCATTTTACAGCAATTACTAATTGATTCAATCCAATAATATGAATGACAAATCATCTAGGCTGAACTTTTTTGCAAGAAACGCTGCCAGGAGTTTCTTGCAAAAAATATGAATAACAAATCTCTACAACGTAATCATTCTTTCCTCTGTCTTGCTACACCTCGACTAATCCTTCGGGTAGCCTATCCAGCACGCAAGCAGCCAAGCACAAGTTACCAAGGTAATCTTACTCACCAAGGTTGGAGCAAATGACTCACACTAAGTGTTATAACTGCAATTCAAACTAGGGATCATCAGGTTACTACTCTCATGTCTCAACCACTAGGCCATCCCCTAGGGGACTCGACAGAAGCATGGATATTTCCCTCTCAAGTCGGCCAGTCAAGGTGAGCTGGAGGAGGACAGATCAAACAAGGGGGGAGAGTTTCCCGACGTGATATTAAGACTTACATCAAGGTCTTACAATAAACATCTCATGGATAGATGAGATGTTTACCTATGTCTATAAGTAAGATTACCGGGAATGTCCAAAAGCCACTCACAGCCTCAAGTAAAAGATGGATATGGTACTTTCTTTTTATAAGTGAGATGATTGTAATCTTACCTTACATAAGTTTTCGTCTCGATTAGGTTCCCAGGCAAGTGATCTCAGTCAAAGCAATTGGATGTCATTGTAGCATAATCAAATTCTATTGATGCCAGATTTTGTTAGCTCCAATTATTTCTGAAAAATCATAGTAGGCAGCATCTAGAACAGACTTTCACATGCAATATTAAGCCTACTATGATTGCGAATCATCAGTCCATCAGCTATAACAATTGCATGCTATACACATTTACGAAACTAAATAACGTCACACATAGCTGACAGGCTTCTGAAAGCAATTTCTTTCTTGGAGATTAGGCTAGGGTTTCTTTTTCTTTCTTTCTTTCTTTCTTGGAGATTAGGCTAGGCTAGCAATTTCTTTTGGCTGGTCGTGGGGTTTAAAAGTCAAAATAGGGCCTCTAGATTCAGTGTTTTTTACAGCGAAAAGGCTACTGAGATTTTAAGTAAGAAGTGAACTGCACTTTGTTTTTACATAACGGTTTACGGGCCAACTTGCGTGCACCTCGATTATTCCACTATTCCACTAGGTACCTACTATCTACTACCAAAACTGCAATAGAGTAACTCTGCCTAATGCCCCCAAGACTAAGGCAGATGGAAGTAAATCACTTGGTGTGTTTTATCTCCAGTGGTAGTTGAACCCTAGTCTCTCATAGTTTAACTTCATTGACCATTAGACCACACCCTTGGGTGCTAAGCGAATTTCACACTTTCCCGAAACACAATCTATAACAAACTATAAAAATTACTCAATATATATGTGCGAATAACAACATAACTGCAACTAACATTACTATTTTTTTACAACGAAGAAATCTCCAACGACCAGTGGCGCACAACCCCTCTACTCCTTCTCCACTTACATATCAAGCTTTTGTCTATGGCAGGGTTCAAACCCGTGATATGCGCCTAACCCACACATCACGCATTGTGCTCTTACCACTACACCAAAACCCCGGGGGCTGCAACTAGCATTAACATTTCAACATCAAATGTAGAATATCGACTATACTAATCTACAACACAAATCAAGCATAATCAAAATGATATCATAGCAAGCTTTTGAGAAATATTACCTTAATTACAAAGTTGAGTTTTAGTTTCAATTAATCAGCCATAAAAAACAATTAGTTCGCAACATTCAACTACATGTTAAATGCTTTAGATAAATTACTATCATGGCTTGAGGATAGTAAACAAAACATAAATAAATAAAAAAAGTGTTGCTACCAAGAACGAGACCCAAAAAAAAGGATAAAGAAGATAAGCCTAGAACAGAATAGCAGAAGAAGAGGATTCACATGCCAAAAAATATGTCATGGTGAACAACAATATGAAGAACAAGAAGCAAATTCAGAGAGACAGATAAACATAAATGATTGAAGAAGAGTCACTAAAAACCAAATAAGAAGAAGATGACAACGAAGAAAATATTGAAGCATACTGTAGAAGAGTCCTAGTACTCGGATACCAAAAGGTCTTATTTTTCCAACTCCTTTTCTTTTGTAAACTCTAATATTAAATTCAAAGAACCACCACTTGTGCCTCACTGTCTGAAGTCGCATCAGTTCACCCATAATAAGTAATAATCCCTTCCTTCACATTTCTCCGTCGCTTTCATTTCCTACTTCTTACATTCATCACTGAAGCTAAAGCTGCAGATACATTTATACTCCTAATTCCTACCACTACACTTCTAGCAAATATATTTACCTCAAAGCATGGTATGTTCTCAGAGAATTAATTTCCCAGGATCAAAAGAACTCATATTTGAGTTCATTAACCAACTTCAACAATCAATTGTATCAAGAATAAGAAATCCTGCTTTCTGCCAAACGGAATATAAATACTATTCACCATATGATGAGATTGTTTTAATTTCACTTCACCACACATGCTGAACCTGAAGATCCTAAACTCATTGCATCAAACAAATACAAAGTACAAAAATCAATTTTCACCCCAAAGCTAACGCCTTTATCCAATTTCACCAAGATCAATCTCTAACCAAAATTAAAGCACAATATGTGATTTCAATCTTGAATCTCAAATTGTTACGAATATATTTCACATAAAAAATAAGTGAAATTTGGAGATACTGACCTCGAGTTCGGCGGATTTCAAGGCGACAGGGATACATATGAGCACGATTCCAGCGAGAGCAATGGCAGTGTTACGCTGCCAATGCTTGGGCCTACAGTAGGGCCCACCACTCATGCTCCAGACCTTAGTCCTGAAGTCCACACCATGTCCATGGGCGTGATCTCCTCCGCCGGCCATTTTTCTTCCACAGCTGATAAGATGCAGAATTATGCGAACGAATTTGACTGGATACAGAATTTTAAAAAGAAATAATTTTTTTTATAATTTGTGGTGTGCGACTAAAGAGCTCAAAAAAATCACCCAACTAAAGGTCACTTTTTTTTTTTAATCACAAAAGTTCTCTATTTCTGTCATCTTACCCACAAGGTCACGCACTACACTTTTTTACTTTTTATTTAAAGCTAAATATTTAAAACATAATAAGGCACCAATTAAAAATATTTTTGATCTGCTCCGAGACACGACCCGATATCTTTTATACCAAATTTACTTATTTTTAGTCTCATTAAAAAGGTAATTTAGTGTGAGCAAAAGACAACATTTAAAGGATCATTTGACGCGAGCTAAAGTTCACCATCGTTTAATCAACTAAAAATATTCATTATCTGGTGAATTTATGGCAATTATAATGAGCAAAAGATATCAATTGGACATTGCAGAAATATTTCTGTGATATGCTAGATAAAAAGAGTATTGTTAAGATAAATGAAACAGTACTATTAAAAAGATAAGTTCAATATAAATAATTAAAATTAAAAATTAAAACCAACAAATAAATGCCTCTGAAAATTGAAACTTGCAATCTGTGGTAGCATTAATAAGAAAACGAGTAATAGACCAAAGGCACTCTGAATTATATCATATTAATAATCTTCTCCAAAGGTTTGATCTTCCTCAAATTAGTGCCTTTCCTAAATAATTACCTTAGTCAAGTGACCTTCGAAGTAATAACTCAATATTTATGTGACCGTAAAAGCTTCTGATTAAGAATAAAATTAAAATTTTAAATTAAAAATTTAAAAATTTAAAAAGTAATTATTTTTTTTGGAACAAATTAAAAGGAGCTTACATCAATTGAAGTAGAAGGTACAATATTTTTGGCTTTTTTACACGCTTGATCTTTTTTTAACTATAATTTTTTTTTAAATAGCAACATTTATTCTTTATTCCATAAAGAGCACTTTTTATTATTATTAGCATATTATAAAAATTAAGCTCAACATTTAATAAGTTAACTGACTCACTAATCACAGGAAGTACTTTTTTTGTCCATCTCCATTCTCCCTTTCCAACATTCATCTTGTTCACTCTATTTTTGAAAATCTGATGCATATGTGTAACGACCTGGCCGGTCATTTTGAGTATTATAACCTCGTTCCCCCATTTACTGCTCAATTTATGCTTTATAGTTGTTTTATGACTTGCCGGGTTAGTTGGTTCGGGTCATGAAGGAATTCGAAATGAAATGAGATACTTAGTCTCATAATTGAAATTTTAAGTTAGAAAAGTTGACTAGATGTGGACCTATGTGTAAAAGACCTCGGATTTGAATTCTGATAATTCCAACAACTCTGTATGCTGATTTTGGATTTAGGAGCGTATCCGAAAAATTATCTGGAGGTCCGTAGTGGAATTAGGCTTGAAATGCCAAAAGTTTAATTTTTGAGAAATTTGACTGGGGGGTTGACTTTTTGATATCGGGGTTGGAATCTGATTCTGAAAATTAGAATACCTCTGTTATGTCATTTATGACTTGTGTGCAAAATTTGAGGTCAATCGGGCGTGATTTGATAGATTCCGGAGTCATTTGTAGAAATTAGAAATTTAAAAGTTCATTAGGCTTGAATTGGAGTGTAATTCATGGTTTTAGCGTTGTTTTAGGTGATTTGAGGATTCGACTAAGTTCGTATGATGTTTTAGGACTTGTTGGTATATTTGGTTGAAGCCCCGATGGGCTCGTGTGAGTTTTGGATGATTAACGGATCAAAAATTTAGACTTGAACAGTTGCTGAAATTTTCTGATATCTGATGTTGTTTTCCTTCTACGCGATCGCGTGAATGTATCTGCGATCGCGTAGGCTTAGTTGGTTAGTGGAGGTTTTTGTTCTACACGATCGCATGGGGATATCTGCGATCGTGTAGGGTTAATTTGAGCCAGTGATATTTTGTGCTTCGCGATCGCGTGAAGCGGGACGCGATCGCGTAGCTATGTGAGTTTGTTATTCGCGAACGCGTGAAGAAGGTCGCGTTCGCGTAGAGGAAATGGGGCAGAAATGGAAATCACGCATTTGTGCTTCGCGATCGCGTGGTTAGGTCCGCGATCGCGTAGGTCTGTGATATTGTGCATCGTGATCGCGTAGGAAAGTCCGCGATCGCGTAGAGTTAAATCTGGGCGATAGAAAATTATTCTTCGCGATCGCGTGGGAATGTTCGCGATCGCGTGGGAATGTTCGCAATCGCGTAGAGCAAATGTCTGGGCAGAGAGTTTAAGTTCTAAAAGTGGGACGAAGTCCCATTTTCAGTTTTTGACGGATTGGAGCCCGGGAAGAGGCGATTTTCGGGAGTTTTTTAACGAAACCAATGGGGCAAGTGTTCTTAACTCAATATTGTTTAAATTACATGAATCCATGGTTGTTTTTATCATTTAATTGATGAATTAAGTTGGAAAAGTTTGAAAACCCTCTTGGTTTAAATTGAAGATTTGAGGGTCGAGTTGGGGCCGGATTTTGATAAAATTGGTATGGTTAGACTCGTGGTTGAATGGGCTTTCAAATTTTATAACTTTTGTTGAGTTCCGATATGTGGGCCCCACGGACAATTTTTGAGCTAAATTTCAGATTTTTTTTATGTAAAATTAGCATTTTCTTATGGAATTAATTTCAATGAATTTTATTGACTGAAACAAATTATTTATGGCTAGATTCGAGGCGTTTGGAGGTCAATTCACGAGGAAAGGACATTGCAGAATAAGAATTTCACGGCTTGAAGTAAGTAACAGTTTTAAATCTTGTCCTGAGGGTATGAAACCCCGGAATTTTGTGTCATGTGATTATTTTGGAGATGATGCACATGCTAGGTGACAGGCGTGTGGGCGTGCACCGAGGAGATTGTGACTTAGTCCGTCCCGTAAAAACCGTATAGTTGAATAATTTATTGTTAGCTATATTCTCTCTATGTGTTGAATAAATTTGACTGTAAATCATGCTTAGGCTATGTTATAGTATTGTTGGAACTCGTAGAGGTCGCGTACTTGTTGAATTATTTACTAAATATTATCTTGTACTCGGTCATGATTTTTCTTGCGTATTATACCTCAGTCTTTCTAGATATTTATTGATACACTATGTTATCTTTGTTTGGACTGATCTTTGTGATTTCTAAGAGCCCGAGAGACTAGAGAGGTTGAGGAATGAGTAAGGCCGAGGGCTTGTCGGTGAGGTAAGGATATTATGGTACGTGAGTTATCCGTGCAGGATAGTATAGCACGTGAGTTGTCCGCGCAACACGTGAGTTTTCCGTGCAGATTATGGCGTTTGGACTGTAGGAGCCCCTCCGGAGTCTGTACACCCCCAGTGAGTGCGGGTACCTATTGAGTGTGAGTGCTGAGGGCTGAGAGCCGAGTGGTTGAGTTGTTGTGACGAGTGGAGTGATTGTTGCCTTGAGAGGTTGTACTTACTTTTCATTTGTTGTTGCGCTTAGTTGCTATTTGTCATTGTTGTGAAATTCTCTGAAAGATTTTATATCCAGATTACATGAACTTGAACTGTATAAATTGATTTGACTTAAACTGCTGGATTTGAAAGCATGTCTACTCTCTATTGGAATTACTGAAAATGAACTATAACTGTGTAGCTCGTCACTATCTTCAGTTCCTTATTTATTATTGTTACTTGCTGAGTTGGTTATACTCATACTACACCCTGCACTTCGTGTGCAGATCCAGGTGCTTTTGAACATAGCGGATGTTGATTTTCTTGCACATTTAATTTTTCGGAGATTCAAAGGTAGCTGTCGTGTTTCGCAGACCCTTGCTCTCCTTCCCTATCTCTTTGTTTACTGTATTTGGTCTTAGACTATTATAGACTATTTTCTTTTGCCTTGTATCCATATTAGATGCTCATGTACTCAGTGACACCAGGTTTTGGAGGAGTGTTCGTATCCGTATTTGTGAAATTTTGTATTGTATTTAAATATTATATTTTCAAACTTAAGAGAAATTGTGGTTTATTGAGATTATCGGCTTGCATAGTATCGAGATAGGCGCCATCATGACAGGTTGAGATTTTGGGTCGTGACAAGTTGGTATCAGAGCCTATGTTACGTAGGTCTCACGAGTCATGAGCAGGTTTAGTAGAGTCTTGCGGATCGGTACGGAGACGTCTTTACTTATCTTCGAGAGGATGCAGAACCTTTAGGAAAATTTCACTTTCTTGTATTCTGTCATGCGAATTTGTTGATTCCGAAAACTAAATTTTTGTTAATCTATTCTCTCACAGATGGTGAGGACACGTACTACCGGATCGGACGGTCAGCCACCAGTTAAGGCCGCGAGAGGCTGGGGCCGTGGTAGAGGCTGGCGTTGAGGTAGAGGTCGAGGTGTAGCTCGTACCACAGTTGGACCAGCACCTGTAGTACCACCAGTTGCTCCAGCTCAGGAGCAGATTCCAGATATAGCTGAGCCGACAGGATCAGCTCAGGCACCAGTTGTGCCCATCGAGATTCCAAGCCTTTAGGAGACTTCGGCCCAGATATTGGCAGTTTGCACTGGTCTGGCTCAGGTGGTTTCAGCTCAGGCCGCACCTGCCACTTCTCAGGCCGGGGGAGGTACTCATACCCCGATTGCCCGTACTCTAGACCAGGTAGTACAGGGACTTCAGATACCGGGGGCACTACCAGCCCAGCCAGTTACAGCTGCTCAGGCCCCGGTAGTTCCTGTTATGGCACATGATGAGTAGAGGAGACTTGAGAGATTTGAGAGGCTTCGACCTCCATCTTTTAGCGGTGCGGAGTTAGAGGATGCTCAGGGTTTTTTGGATAAGTGTCAACGGATGCTTCGGACAACGGGTATTCTAGAGACCAATGGGGTCTCATTCACTACTTTTCAGTTTTCTAGGGCTGCCTTCAGATGGTGGGAGGCTTACGAGAGGTGTAGGCCGATCGGTGAAGCACCCCTTACCTGGCAGCAGTTCTCCGGTCTATTCCTGAGGAAGTTCGTGCCTCAGTCCCGCAGAGAGGAGCTGTGCAGGCAATTTGAGCATCTTCGTCAGGGTGATATATCTGTGACACAGTATGAGATGAGATTTTCAGAATTGGCCCGTCATGCTATTTGGTTGATTCCCACAGACAAGGAAAGGATCAGGAGGTTCATAGATTGCCTCACTTTTCAGCTGTGGTTACTCATGACTAGAGAGAGAGTGTCTGGTGCTACTTTCGACGAGGTTGTCGACATTGCTCGTCAGATTGAGATGGTTCGCAACCAGGAGCGGCTTGAGAGGGAGGCTAAGAGGCCTTGTGGTTCAGGTGATTTCAGCGGTGTTCCTTCAGGGGGTCAGTTTTACCGCGGTAGGGGTCGTTCTTACAGACACGCTCAGACAGGTCGTCCAACTCATCGTGGTGCATCAGCTAGCCACAGTTCTTACAGTGCTCACTCAGGCCAGTCTTCATTTAGTGCACTACCAGCATAGAGTTCTCATCATGCCTCGTCCGCTCAGGCTTCTACAGGTTTCTTCGGGTTATTAGGAACAATAGTTCCTTCAGATGAGGGGTTGTTTCGAGTGCAGAGAATTGGGTCATTTCAAAAGAGATTGTCCTAGGTTGTTGAGTGGGGCTCTGCAGCAGAGTTCTCGACCAACGGCACCAGCACCAGCAGTTACAACACCCACCCAGCTAGCTCGGGGTGGGGGTCAGGCAGCTAGGGGTCGCCCAAGAGGGGAAGGCCGGTCAGGTGGTGGTCAGGCCCGATTCTATGCTTTTCCTGCTAGGCCAGATGTTGTTGCCTCAGATGCAGTGATCACATGTATTGTTTCAGTGTGCCACAGGGAGGCTTCTATATTATTTGACCCTGGTTCCACTTATTCATATGTATCATCGTATTTTGCTCATTATCTGTATATGCCCTGTGAGTCCTTAGTTTTACCTGTTTGTGTATCTACACTGGTGGGCGATATTATTACTGTGAACCGTGTGTATCGATTGTGTGTGGTAAGTATTGGGGAACTAGAGACTAGAGTTGATCTCTTATTACTCGGTATGGTTGATTTTGATGTAATCCTGGGTATGGATTGGTTGTCTCCATGTCATGCTATTTTGGACTGTCACGCAAAAATCGTGACGTTGACGATGCCGGGGTTGCCAAAGGTTGAATGGAGAGGTTTTCTAGATTTTGTTCCTAGCAGGGTAATTTCTTATTTGAAGGCCCAACGTATGGTTGGAAAGGGATGTCTGTCATATTTGGCCTTTGTGAGAGATGTTGATGCTGATACTCCCATTATTGATTCAGTACCGGTCGTGCGAGACTTTCCGGATGTATTTCCTGCAGACCTGCTGGGTATGCCACTCGATAGGGATATTGATTTCGGTATTGACTTGGTGCAGGGCACTCAGCCCATTTCTATTTCTCCTGAGTTAAAAGAATTGAAAGAGCAACTTCAGGAACTCCTTGTGAAAAAGAAAGATGGTACTATGCGAATGTGCATTGATTATAAGCAGTTTAACAAAGTGACAATCAAAAATAAATATCCTTTACCGCGTATTGAGGACTTATTTGACCAGCTTCAGGGAGTGAGGGTGTTCTCCAAAATTGATTTGAAATTTGGGTATCACCAGTTAAAAATTCGGGATTCGGATATTCTAAAGATGACATTAAGAACTCGCTATGGCCACTACAAATTTTTTGTGATGTCTTTTGGGCTAACCAATGCCCCAGCAGCATTTATGCATTTGATGAATAGTGTGTTCCAGCCATATCTTGATTTATTTGTCGTAGTATTTATTGATGATATTCTGGTGTACTCACGTAGCCAGGAGAAGCATGCACAACACTTGGGTATTGTATTACAGAGGCTGGGAGAGGAGAGACTTTATGCCAAATTCTCTAAGTATGAGTTCTGGCTTAGTTCGGTGGCATTCTTGGGACATATAGTGTCCAGTGAAGGAATTAAGGCGGATCCGAAGAAAATAGAGGCAGTTCAAAGTTGGCCCAGACCATCTTCAGTTACTGGGATTCGGAATTTTCTCGGCTTGGTTGGTTATTATCGTATTTTTGTGGAGGGATTCTCGTCTATTGCATCGCCTTTGACTAAATTGACCGAGAAAGGTGCTCCGTTCAGGTGGTCGGATGAGTGTGAAGAGAGCTTTCAGAAGCTAAAAAACAACTTTGACTACTCCAGTATTAGTGTTGCCTACAGGTTCAGAGTTTTATACTGTGTATTGTGACGCGTCGCGTATTGGTCTCGGGCCTCGGCGCAGTGCTGATGCAAGACAGTAGGGTGATTGCCTATGCATCCAGACAGTTAAAGGTACATAAGAATAATTATCCAGTCCACGATCTTGAGTAAGCAACTATTGTTCATGCCTTAAAAATTTGGTGGCATTACTTGTACGGTGTTCGGTGTGAGGTATGTACCGACCATCGGAGTCTATAACATTTGTTTAAACAGAAGGATCTGAATTTGCGGCAGTAGAGGTGGTTAGAGTTGTTTAAGGATTATGACATTACCATTCTCTATCATCCCGAAAAAGCCAATATGGTGGCTGATGCCTTGAGTCGTAAGGGGGAGAGTTTAAGCAGCTTATCATACTTACCGGTAGCAGAGAGGCCTTTAGCCTTGGATGTTCAGGCCTTGGCCAACCAGTTTATCAGATTGGATGTTTCCGAGCCGAATCGAGTTTTGGCTTATGTGGTTTCTCGGTCTTCTTTATATGATCGCATCAGAGAGTGCCGGTATGATGATCCATATCTGCTTGTCCTTAAGGACACGGTTCAACACGGTGATGCCAAGAAAGTCACTATTGGAGATGATGGTGTATTACGGGTGTAGGGCAGGCTATGTGTGCCTAATGTAGATGGTTTGCGTGAGCTGATTCTCAAGGAACCTCACAGTTCACGGTACTCTATTCAACCAGGCGCCGCGAAGATGTACCAGGATTTGAGGCAGCACTATTGGTGGAGGCGAATGAAGAAAGATATAGTTGAGTTTGTAGCTCGGTGTCTAAATTGTCAACAGGTAAAGTATGAACATCAGAGGCCGGGAGGATTGCTTCAGAAACTTGAAATTCTGGAGTGGAAGTGGGAGTGTATTACCATGGACTTCATAGTTGGGATCCCACAGACTTTGAAAGTTTGATGTTGTTTGGGTGATAGTAGATCGGTTGACCAAATCTGCGCATTTTATTCCAGTTGGTACTAATTATTCTTCGGAGCGGTTGGCTAGGATTTATATTCGCGAGATTGTTCGCATACACGGTGTGCCAGTGTCCATCATTTCAGATCGGGGCACACAATTTACATCACAGTTTTGGAGAGCAGTGCAGCAAGAATTGGGCACACAGGTTCAGTTGAGTACAACATTTTACCCTCAGACGGACGGATAGTCCGAGCGCACTATTCATATATTGGAGGATATGTTACGCGCTTGTATCATTGATTTTGGGGTTCTTGAGATCAATTTCTGCCACTCACAGAGTTTGCTTACAATAATAGCTACCAGTCAAGCATTCAGATGGCTCTGTTTGAAGCTTTATATGGGAGACGGTGTCGGTCTCCGGTGGGTTGGTTTGAGCCGGGTGAGGTTTGAATATTGGGTACTCACTTGGTTCAGGATGCTTTAGAGAAGGTCAAAGTGATTCAGGAATGGCTTCGCACGGCGCAGTCTAGACAGAAGAGTTATATCGATAGGAAGGTTTGTGATGTTACTTACATGGTTGGGGAGAAGGTTATGCTCAAGATTTCACCCACAAAAGGTGTGTTGAGGTTTGGGAAGAAAGGCAAGTTGATCCCTCGGTATATTGGGCCTTTTGATATACTTAAGAAAATTGAAGAGGCGGCATATAAACTTGCTTTGCCACCTAGTCTATCAGGTATTCATCCAGTGTTCCATGTATCCATGCTCCGAAAGTATGTCGGGGATCCGTCTCATATTTTGGATTTCAGTACAGTACAGCTGAATGATAATTTGACTTATGATGTGGAGCCGATGGCTATTTTAGACCGACAGGTTCGAAAGCTGAGGTCAAAAATCATAGCATCAGTAAAGGTACAATGGAAAGGTCAGCCAGCCGGAGAAGCTACTTGGGAGATTGAGCAGGAGATGCGGAGCAAATATTCACACTTATTTGAGACTCCAGGTATTGTTCTAAACCCGTTCGAGGACGAACGTTTATTTAAGAGGGGAAGAATGTAACAACCCGGCTAGTCGTTTTGAGTATTATAATCCCGTTCTCCCATTTACTACTCAATTTATACTTTATAGTTATTTTATGACTTACCGGGTTAGTTGGTTCGGGTCAGGAAGGAATTCGGAATGAAATGAGACACTTAGTCTCACAATTGAAAATTTAAGTTAGAAAAGTTGACAAGTTGTGGACCTATGTATAAAAGACCTCGGATTTGAATTCTAATAATTCCAACAGCTCTGTATGGTGATTTTGGATTTAGAAGCGTATCCGAAAAATTATTTGGAGGTCCGTAGTGGAATTAGGCTTAAAATGCCGAACGTTTAATTTTTGGGAAGTTTGACCGGGGGGTTGACTTTTTGATATCGGGGTCGGAATCCGATTCTAAAAATTAGAATACCTTCGTTATGTCATTTATGACTTGTATGCAAAATTTGAGGTCAATCGGACGTGATTTGATAGATTCCGGAGTCATTTGTAGAAATTAGAAATTTCAAAGTTCATTAGGCTTGAATTGGGGTGTAATTCATGGTTTTAGCATTGTTTGAAGTAATTTGAGGGTTCGACTAAGTTCGTATGATATTTTAGGACTTGTTGGTATATTTGGTTGAGGTCTCGAGGGGCTCGGGTGAGTTTTGGATGGTTAACGGATCAAAAGTTTAGACTTGAACAACTGTTGGAATTTTCTGATATCTCATGTTGTTTTCCTTCTATGCGATCTCGTGAATGTGTCTGCGATTGCGTATGCTTAGTTGGTCAGTGGACGTTTTTGTTCTACGCGATCGCATGGGGATATATGCGATCGCGTAGGGTTAATTTGAGGCAGTGATATTTTGTGCTTCGCGATCGCGTGAAGCGGAACACGACCACGTAGCTATATGAGTTTGTTATTCACGAACGCGTGAAGAAGGTCGCGTTCGCGTAGAGGAAATAGGGCAGAAATGGAAATCACGCATTTGTGCTTCGCGATCGCGTGGTTAGGTCCGCGATCGCGTAGGTGTGTGATATTATACATCGCGATCGCATAGAGTTAAATCTGGACGATGGAAAATTGTTCTTCGCGATCGCGTGAGAATATTCGCGATTGTGTAGAGCAAATGTCTGGGCAGAGAGTTTAAGTTATGAAAATGGGACTTCTTTTTGACGGATTGGAGCTCGGAAAAAGGCGATTTTCGGGAATTTTTCAAGGAAACCAATGGGGTAAGTGTTCTTAACTCAATATTGATTAAATTACCTGAATCCATGGTTGTTTTTATCATTTAATTAGTGAATTAAGTTGGAAAAGTTTGAAAACCCTCTTGGTTTAAATTGAAGATTTGAGGGCCGAGTTGGGACCGGATTTTGATAAAATTGGTATGGTTAGACTCGTGATTGAATGAGCTTCCGGATTTTGTAACTTTTGTCGAGTTCCGATACGTGGGCCCCATGGACGATTTTTGAGCTAAATTTTAGATTTTTTATGAAAAATTAGTATTTTCTTATGGAATTAATTCCAATGAATTTTATTGACTGAAACGAATTATTTATGGCTAGATTCGAGGCGTTTGGAGGCCAATTCATGAGGAAAAGACATTGTAGAATAAAAATTTCACGGCTTGAAGTAAGTAACAGTTTTAAATCTTGTCCTGAGGGTTTGAAACCCCGAAATTTTGTGTCATGTGATTATTTTGGAGGTGACGCACATGCTAAGTGACAGGCGTGTGGGCGTGCACCGAGGGGATTATGACATAGTCGGTCCCGTGGAAACTGTATAGTTGAATAATTTATCGTTAGCTATATGCTCTCTATGTGTTGAAGAAATTTGACTGTAAATCATGCGTAGGCTATGTTATAGTACTGTTGGGACCCGCAGAGGTCGCGTACTTATTAAATTATTTGCTAATTATTGTCTTGTACTCAGTTATGATTTTTCTTGCGTATTATACCTTAGTCTTTTTGGATATTTGTTGATACACTATGTTATCTTTGTTTGGGCTGATCTTTATGATCTCTGAGAGCCCGAGAGACTAGAGAGGTTGAGGACTGAGTAAGGCCGAGGGCCTGTCGGTGAGGTAAGGATATTTATGGCACGTGAGTTGTCCATGCAGGATATTATAGCATGTGAGTTGTCCGTGGAGCACGTGAGTTGTCCGTGCAGATTATGACGCTTGGGCTGTAGGAGCCCTCCGGAGTCTGTACACCCCGAGTGAGCGCGAGTACCCATTGACTATGGGTGCTGAGGGATGAGAGCCGAGTGGTTGAGTTGTTGTGATGAGTGGAGTAATTATTGCCTTGAGAGGTTGTACTTACTTTTCATTTGTTGTTGCGCTTAGTTGCTATTTGTCAATGTTGTGAAATTCTCTGAAAGATTTTATATTCGGATTACATGAACTTGAACTGTATAAATTGATTTGACTTAAACTGCTGGATTTGAAAGCATGTCTATTCTCTGTTGGAATTACTGAAAATGAACTATAACTGTGTAGCTCGTCACTATTTTCAGTTCCTTATTTATTATTGTTACTTGATGAGTGGGTTGTACTCATACTACACCCTGCACTTCGTGTGCAGATCCAGGTGCTTCTAGAGATAGCGGGTGTTGATTTTCTCGCACAGTTAATTTTTCGAAGATTCAGAGGTAGCTGTCGTGTTTCGCAGATCATGTCTCTCCTTCCCTATCTCCATGTTTACTGTATTTGGTCTTAGACTATTATAGACCGTTTTCTTTTGACTTGTATCCATATTAGATGCTCATGTACTCAGTGACACCAGGTTTTGGGGGAGTGTTCGTATAAGTATTTGTGGGATTTTTTTATTGTATTTAAATATTATATTTTCAAACTTAAGAGAAATTATGGTTTATTGAGATTATCGGCTTGCCTAATATCGAGATAAATGCCATCACGACAGGTTGGGATTTTGGGTCGTGATAATATGTGAATGCCACCTAAATTCAAGATGTATTGATTTATACGTCTTTTATACTTTGTATATCAAGTATCACTTTAATTCGAAATGTATTTTTATGTATATAATTGTTGTATATTTATTTATGAAGTGCCATCTTATTTTAAGATGTATTTTTAATATATATTTCAAATATATTTTATATGTCAAGTGCCATTTTAATTCAGGATGTATTTTTTATGTATATGTTTTTTGTATATTTATATGCCATCTTAATTAAATTTAAGATATATGTTTTTATGTATATTTCACATGTCTCATCTTAATTGAAGATGTATTTTTTATGTATATATTTTATATGTGTTAATTCAATGTATATTTTTTATATATACATTTTTATATATATTAACATATATTATTATCGAAGTAAGATCTTTATGTTAAGAAAGGAAGAAAGAAGGAAGAGAAAAACTTAAGAAAGATAATTAAAAAGAAAACGAATGGAACAAATTTAGAAAATATATTGGTTTCGGCATAAAATAAAATTAAGAAGATGAAGAAAAAGAAGGAAAGCCAATAGATAAAGAAAAAAAAAAGGACATGATTTTTGTAGAAAGAATTATTGACTTTCCATTCAAATTGCTTATGTTTATGGATTAATAAATAATATTCCTATTTTAATAGAATTGTGTGCTACAAATATAAATATTTTTTTGTCACAACTGTAATATTGAGTTTCATGCTAAGAATTTGTTATTTTTATTTTTATTTTTTTCCAACAAACGAAAAATATAGATGATACCAATAACTTCTTAGTTAACTTTTCAGGAATGATGAAAATAGGTGGTTTCCTTCTGTTTCTTTCTTCTTCTTTCTTTTTTTTTTCCAATTTGGTAGTAAAAATAATATAATGGCAAAATAGATCGTGATTTCCTTGAACTTGACGATTTTATGCTGGCCAAATTATCACTTTGAACTTAATAATTTAATAGTCTCGATTGGCCTAAAAAATATACTAGTAATATTTTTGAGACGTAGAGAATATTAAATATTAAATTAAATAATAATCCAAAATAAAGGTGTAAAGAAAAAAAGGGGTCTAAGATAGTCTGTCACTACAGTCCTGTACGCGACACTTGCCACTAGATAAACAACCCCTGCCGCCCCTTTCATTCAACACACCACTTTGTTAATCTCGCCCCAATTTCACAGATATTTCTCCACTCCACAAATCTCTCTTTTAAGTCGAGAACCATGGTCCTACAACTATGGGACACCATTAAAGATTCAATCACAGCATACACAGGTCTATCTCCTGCTACTTTCTTCACAGTTGTTGCTTTGGCTCTTGCTTTCTACTATGTTGTCTCGGGTTTGTTCGGTTCATCTGATCATGGTCACCACCAAAGGTCAAGAGATTTTGAGCAACAGATGCAGCCTTTGCCCCCTCCTGTTCAACTTGGAGAAATTACTGAACAAGAGTTGAAAGAGTATGACGGCGCTGATCCCAAGAAACCTCTTTTAATGGCTATTAAGGGTCAGATCTATGATGTTTCTCAAAGCAGGTTTTTTTCTTTGTCCGCTAGTGTTTTAAGCTATTTTGACTTCTGGGTATGTGACATTTTTGCATAGTCTTCAGTTTCTGCTTTAGATGCTTTTGGATTTTGACTTTGATTTTTGAGATTGCTTTTGGGTGTGGGATTTTCCTTTCTTGATTGTTAATGTAGGTACTTTTGTTAGATGATGTCTTGTGGAAAAGTTGGAAACTTTATATGCACTTTTGGGCACATAACAAGTCTTGATGGCTTTGGAGAAGTTGGACTTTTTGCTCATTGTGTATTGCAAGTACTGTGAATTACTTTTTTGCTGGAAAAAAAGTGAATTATGCTGAAGTTCTCAGGTTTTGCAACCTGGTATTACACGCCATTGCCTAATAGTCTGGAGTAGGAATGGAAATTGCCTATTATTCTGGAGTAGGAATGGAAATTTGTGGAAATTGGGATTGATGTGTAGGTCTTACAATTGGTATGCATTTTTTTTCTCTTACTTTTGGTGCCCGACTTGATGGGGAAAGCTTTGGATAAAATGTTTTCTTTTCCCAATTTTCTTGAACGTCTTTTAAGTGTGTAACACTGCTGGTAAGGTGGTGAGGGCTAGTCGAAGGGCAACTGATTGAGGTCCAAAGGGCTTTTAGATGTCTCGGGTCCAATTCTTTAAGATAGCAAAGGTGACCTATGCTTGATTCTTAGACGAGTGAGTCGAGTTCTCCATTTTTGCAATCATAGATCACCTTTTGCATTGTAATCAACTAGTCTTCTCAACCAATGTCTTTATTTTTATTTGTTGAGGTTTTGGGGAGATAGTAGACATATTTGGTTTGTTGTTTCTCTAGTTTATTACGTCCACTATAATCTCGTTGGAGTGCTGAATTGCTTCGGTTGATTCTAAAACTCTTGGATTCTGAAATGTTTAATATGTACTTTTTTTCTTGTATCAGCAAACAAACCGTCAAATGAAGATCTATTATATATTGAATTATGAGGTCAA
This sequence comes from Nicotiana tomentosiformis, assembly GCF_000390325.3. NCBI lineage: Eukaryota > Viridiplantae > Streptophyta > Magnoliopsida > Solanales > Solanaceae > Nicotiana > Nicotiana tomentosiformis. Next base: position 86,044,438 of record NC_090816.1, on the reverse strand, counting down.
ATTGCTTTAGGTGTGTTTCTGTTAGTCCCACCATACATTAAATTTATCTAGGACTATATCCTTGATAAATCAAATATTCATGAGTCTGTATAAATTTGTATACTCACATGTAAACCTAACGTATCTTGATCAATGTTAAGCTTTATGAGCTGCTGAGGGCTGTCATCTTTTCAGTAGTTTTTCAACAGTAGGTGCTGCTACAACATCTTTGTGTTTAAACTTGTATGTGTTTGTGCAGAATGTTCTATGGACCTGGGGGACCTTATGCATTGTTTGCTGGTAAGGATGCTAGTAGAGCTCTTGCCAAGATGTCCTTTGAGGAAAGAGATCTCACCGGGGATATCTCTGGCCTTGGTCCTTTTGAGCTTGAGGCCTTACAAGATTGGGAATACAAATTCATGAGCAAATATGTCAAAGTTGGGACTATCAAGCAGGCGGTGCCAGTAATTGATGGGGCAGCTGACGGCGAATCTGTTGAAGCAACTGATCGTGAAGCTAAGCCAGCCGAGGATGGTGCATCAGCGAGTGCCAAGCCATTGGAAGATGATGTTCCATCAAAGAGTGTTGTTGCTGAAACTGTGGACAAATCTGATGTTGATGTCGACAACAAGGATTAGTGGTGACAAGTAAAAGCTGAGAACCAGAGGGAACTGTTCTTGTGGAGATCCAAAAAAATATGACACGGTGCATTTGTTTATTATCTTGTGTCACATGAGGCTCCTTGGCAGTCAAGTTAGTTTAAATGTCTAAATTGTTGTATGAAATAATGAAGAAAGCATTTTACTTCCTGTTTTTATAGGCGTTTTATTGATGTAATACTTGATTATGGTGGAAAGACCTCTTTATCTCAAAGCAGTGCATCTCTAAATGTTGCAGGTGCAGTATCCACATATTACCAATAATATGTCTCATCTCTTTCCGCCCTTACTTTTGGTGTTTTTGAAGCATTCTAGACTTCACACTGAAAGAGAAGTCTAGAAGTTCGGTATGGACCCAAGTTAGCTGGCATACTATATATTTCTCTAAATTCTATACTTTGGGGTGTCAAGTTTGTAATGGTAGTACTTCTATTGCACCACTTGAAGGAGACATTGCTTGCTATTTTTGATTTTACGATGCGCAAAGCAAGACCTTTCTGCTTTGCCTTTTCCCTATGCCGCCTTTGAAGGACTATGTGGATATCTCAAGGTGGCCCATGGACAGGGCGAGAGGGCGGATGAAGGTTAGAAATTATCGGTTAATCCGAACTTAATAGCTTTAGTTTTGTTTATCCTCAAAATCGGATAACAATTGAATTTGTAAGTGGTTTTAAGGATACGCGAACTAACTTGACACAACGATAAATTAGATTGCGATTGAAATAAATAATGGTAAAGTAAATGCAAACCACACGAATTGAACAAACTTAGCCTTGGGAGGTTAATCGTCCTCGAGCCAGGTACGCTTCAATCGATATCAGAATACAGAAGAACAAGAGCTTAAATAATAATGATATATTGCTTTGGGATGCGTGTTACAATATATTCAATGAATTATCAGACCCCCTTTATATAGTAGAGGAGTCCTACTTTAGGTACAATTTTTTAAAAGGCAAAAATTCCTTGATTAACTGATTGCCGGTTCCTTATTGATATGCGTCCAGATTCCCGCCGAAATATCTGACCAGTCACGGATATTTCGGTCTTCTGTTGGTTATGCTAACAATGTCTCTTCGAGCTCGTTCAGGGCTAAGATCGACTCCGGGGTCTCAGACTCAATGTTCTCGAAGGCATGTATTCTGACCCCGCGTTCTAGCTCGATGGGACTCAAGGTCGATCTTCAGCCCTTGGTTGTCATGTTCCGAGCATAATCTACCATGTCGTAAGCGAGCTCGATTTCGACCGTATACAGATAGTCCCCTCGTTTTTCGGAGAGTAGTCGACGAGAAACGACATGAGCTTCCGATCCTGACTTCGATACCCCGTGATAGAAACGACAAAACAGTTGAAACGTCTCGTCAGTCAAGTCTTAATGACATTTGAAAAACTATAAATACCCCCTCATTTGTTCATTCAAACTTTACATTCAAACCTTCTGCCTTCGTTCCTAAGAAATTTCAATACTTCCAAGCACTTATATTCTGGTTACTTTGAGATCTTTGATAAGAACTCTCATCCGTTTTTATCTCAAACTATCGAGTGTACTCTTTTAACTTTCGCCTTTTCCTTATTTCCTTTCCATAAAGAAATGGCGAAAACTTCCAAAACCGTTCCCCAAAAAGAAACTCCTTCCACCTCGCGGCCGACTACCGAAGAGACCGCTTCACGTGTTGTGGTCGAAGAACCAACACCGGAACCTCCTCTAAAAATATTCATCCCCGGGGGGGGGGGGGGGTGCCCGGTCAATGCAGATTTTAAAGTCGAAAAGCCCTCCTCTGTACCAGGTCGGTGTGAGGAGGTCTCGAGGTACATCTGCTCGATCACCGAGGATATTCTCTCCGAAGTCAAAAAGGATTGTAACTGGGTTGACAAACATGTGGTGGTTCCCGAACCTGACGAAGCCATCACCACCCACGTCGAGGGATTTTTAAGTGTCTACATTTATCCTTTCACGTTGGGCCCCTTGGATCCGGTTATCGTCGACTTTTGCAAAATGTACGACGTAAACCTTGGTCAAATTCACCCTTCTTTCTGGAGGATCGTAATCCTCCTCCGTTTCTTTGTAAGCAAGATCGAAGGGTGCCCTTTCACTATCGACCACCTCATGCGTTTATATAGTCCCCGACTCTACCGGGGGGACTGATCAAGCTCGCCCGTCGGGCCAGTAAAGCCGTGTTCTCGAGTATCGATGAAGATAAGGATCGAGGTTGGCTAGGCCGTTTCGTCCTAGTAAGGACCTCGGACTTGATCCCAACCGAGCACATGTCGTTCCCTGAGAAGTGGAACATGAAACGTAAGTATAATTTTGTTTCCAAAATTTAATTTATCCCCTTTTTCCTTCCTTCTTATTGGTGTCCTATGGTGGTGCAACTGTTGCTCGGATCCCGAATGCAGTTCCTCGACTCAAGGAATGGGTCGAGGGCATCATATCACAAAGGCCTTATTCCGAGCGCTCGGGGTGCAATCTTTCAAAGGGCCGATGGGAGGCTCTTCGCATGGTGAGATCTCTTTCAAGAGTAATATTTCGTTTCCCTTTTGCATGATTAAGTCCTTACTTGTTTTATTTCTTTTTGCAGGTTTACCCAAGAAAGTTCAAATGAGGCCCCCATCCGGTAGTGACGATTTCCCCACTGAGTCCCCTGCTCCGAAATAGGCTGAAGAGAAGAAGAGAAAAAGGGCTCAGAGTTCTCCGAGCTCGCAGAAAAAGAAACCAAGGAGGAGGCTCATCCGCAAGCCAAATGAAACCTCCAGCTCTCGAATACTTGATTCGGACTCCCTCTACCGGCTCAGGGACGAGTCTGAAGAGGATGAAATTTTAGTGGCCCGGGAGCCATCGGGCTCTGAAGAACGGGCATCAACCGAAGGGGGGACGATAGAGGCCAATCTATCCCAAACTCAAGAGATCGATGCATCAATGAGGGTTGAGAACCCTCAAGACGCCGGTTCTGCTCCACCCGGTGTCATCGATATAACGGGATCGCCTTAGTTCACAGACTCAATGTTTGATGAAGCTCAAGCGGCGAAGGAGCGTTCAAATGAGGGGGTCCAAGGAGCGAACGATTCCCTCCAAAGCTTTTTTGACGGCGTGGACTCTATTTCCACGTAGGATATCACCGGATTGGGTGATTTAGAAGTACCAAGAAGAAGTCCACCCTCGGGGACAAGTGGGTCTAACTCGAGCCCGAGATTGGTCAACCGATTCCCTGCCCCGAGTGCCGATCCCGGTCGGAAGCAGTCGATCATTATCTCTATTCCGGAGGACGCCCGGGTCCTTTCTGCGCCTGTTGGGGTAGCTAGTTATCTCCGGTGCCTGGTGACTGAAGAAGACTAATCAAAGATGAACGAGGTGGAGTCTCCATGCTTGTTCAACGAAGCACAATAGCTATTGAATCGGGTAAGGTGTTACCAAACCTTTTCAATTTCCAGTTTTGGTTACTTAATAATCTTAGTATTTTTCCTTGTATTCGCAGGCCTCGGTGCTTCACCACGAAACCTTCCTCAGATATCGAGAAGAGCTGAGTCTCCTCGAGGCCGAAGCCAAAGAGCTTATTGAGAAGAGAGATATGTACAAACTTCTCAGTGAGCAACGCGAGGGGGCGGTTAAGAGCCTCCGAGCTGAGCTGGAGGTGGCTCGAAAGGAGCATGCCGACTTGGTCGAGCAGGTAAAAATATTTGATCTTAGTGACGAAGAGCTAGGTTCGGTGACTAATGGTCGGAATCCGCAGGTCTAACAAAAAATCGATCAGATTGATCAACTGCGAGCTGAGATGGATGCTATCAAGGCCGAGATCGACGAATGGAGGGGCATGATGGATTTTTTGGCCTCAGAAAAAGAGGCTGCTCGGGCGCAACTGGCTTCGGCTGAGGTCCAGCTTCGAGCAGCAAAGGAAAAGGCCGAGGTGCAAGCCAAAAAGATTGAAGAGCTCTAGTCTTGGCTAAGTTCGGCTACCTCTAATTGAAAAATTATGGCCAAGGAACTTGAAACGGCCAAGTCAGCGGCCGTGATGGTTAAAGCCGATGCCGACGAGATGGTGGCCCAATATAAGGCTGATGGCGAGGCGGCCCAGGACCGCTTGAAGGACATTGTTGATTATGAGAAGCGGCAATCGCGAAGAGAGGCCCTCGAGGAGATTCATGCTCGGAGTTTAGATCTATCAGCCGAGATCGAAACCGCTAAAGGGTTCGAGCCTGAGGCCAAGAAGTTGGCCTACCTCGAAGAAGAAGAAGACTCCGAGGGTTTCGATAGACCCAGAGGTGGAGAAGACTAGGCTATTTAGACGCCTTTGTAGAATTTTTTTGTTTTTTTTGTTTTTTGTACTTGTGTACTTTTGTATTTTTCATTAAGGCATTTGGCCTTTGTAAAGACTGTATATAATATAAAAGGCTTATTTTTCCCTTCGACAGTTTAAGAATTTTGTTTTCCTTTGCTTTATTTTTTATGTTTGCAAAGGTCGAAATGCCTTAGCATAAAATAGTTAGGTCATGTTCGGAGGTTCAAACAGGCCTTGTCTTCGACATTATTTTGTTTAAGGCATCATGTGGGTTTGGTATGACCAGAAACCTTTTCCCCAAAGTACTTATGATTGTTTAGATTATAGTTTGTTGAAGGTACCCTTTAGAACCGGTTATGAAATTTTGAATGCCTTGTTTTTTGTTACGGGTCTCGGACATCCCGAGCCGTTTTAATATGGCCGTAGCCTTTAGTTCGGGTGTTGCCCAGTGGGCTTGTTACCCCGAGTTATCCGGGCTTGCCTAAGATAACAGTCCCCGAATGGGGATGGCCGTAGCCTTTAAGGTTCGGGCGTTGCCTAATAGGTCTCGTGCCCCCGGGCTTCGATAGGCCGAGCCGTCCGAGTTTGTTTTTGGACGGAAGCCCCCGATTGAGAGTGATTGTTTGAACCCGAATAAAGGTGGCCCTTGGGCTTGATACCTTTAGGGGATCGAATGTTAGAAATTCCTTAAAAGGAAAAGAAATAAGAGAAATTCTTAAGGGACAAAATATTTATCCGCAAGGTATAAACTTCTTTTTATTCTTGTGCGTAATAGTTACACATTTTTACAAGTTTTGTGCCAGGGATCGAGTAGTCTATGTAGGCATGGTTCATTTGACCGTTTGGCCCTTACAATAAATCCTATCGATCGAGCTGAGACCATTCAATCATAAAGTTTCCTTCCTTGCTAAAGTCATTATCCGAGGGTGTACCTCCCAGTGTTCGGGGCCAGGTGTAGAGAGGCCTCGAATACTGTTGTCGTGATCTTCGATATCGGTTCGTAACCGGCCTTCAATTTTAAGTTAGCACGATTTAATGTTGCCTCATTAAAAACCTTGCCGGAAAACCCATTTGGGCCAAAACCGGTTCAAGGGAAAAAGCGTGCAACGCGTGCTTTTAGGCCTAAAGATTGTATCGTTCTTTGATGATTGTCTGTAAGTGTTAGTTCGTAATGTAAATAAATAAAAGGAAATGAATGGGGTCGTACCTTAACAGTAATATCGCTTTAAGTGAGTTATATTCTAGTTGTTCGGTAGTTGCTCACCGTTCATCGTTCCGAGCTTGTACGATCCTTTACCGGTGATCTCGATAATTTGATAAGGTCCTTCCAAGTTTAGCCTCAGCTTTCCTTCGTTTGGGTTTCGGGTGTTTAGTGTGACCTTCCTTAACACTAAGTCCCCGATATTGAAGTGTCGAAGGTTGTCCCTTCGATTGTAATATTGCTTTTGGGTGGCCAACCGGACAAGGGCTGCTTCACGCCTTTCATCTAATAGATCAAGGCTCGCGTTCATAACCTCGTCATTTGATTCCTTGGTTGCATATCGGAACCAGAGACTTGGTTCTCCGATTTCGGCTGGTATTAGAGCTTTCGCGCCGTAAACCAGTGAGAACGGGTGGCCCCGGTATTGGACTTCGAGGTCATACGGTATGCCCATAAAATTTCGGGCAGGGTTTCCTTCCATTTTCCTTTGGCGTCGGTCAACCTCTTCTTGAGGTTTTGGAGTATGGTTTTTTTTGGTCGATTCTCCTTGCCCGTTCCCACTAGGGTTGTAGGGTGTTGATAGGATCCTTTTGATCTTATGATCTTCGAGAAACTTGCTAACTTTGTTGCCGATGAATTGTTTCCCATTGTCACACACGATCTCGGCCGGCATTCCGAACCTGCATATGATGTGATCCCAAATGAAATCGATGACTTCCTTCTCCCTGATCTTTTCATATGCCTGGGCTTCCACCCACTTAGAAAAATAGTCAGTCATAAACAATATAAATTGAGCCTTACTGGGTGCCCACGGAAGGGGGCCAATGATATCCACTCCCCACTTCATGAACGGCCATGGTGACAAAATCGAATGCAGTAGCTCCCCGAGCTGATGAATCATCGGAGCGTGTCTTTGACATTCATCACATTTTCGTACGACTCATTCGTGTCCTTTTCCATATCGATCCAGTAGTAGCCGGCTCTAATCATTTCGAACCAATGATTCAGAGCCTGAATGATTTCCACAGGTGCCTTCATGGATTTCCCTCAAAATGTACTCGGTATCTCATGGTCCTAGACGTATCGCGAGTGGGCCATCGAATGTTCTCTTGAACAGGGTTCCGTCTTCGGACATGCTAAACCGGGCTGCCTTTGTACGTAGGGCCCTCGATTCTTTTATATCCGAGCACAGTTTTCGGGTCTTCAGATATTCTATATATTTATTTCTCCAGTCCCAAGTTAGTCTCGTTGAGTTAATCTCGGCATGGCCTTCTTCCACTACCGATCTCATAAGTTGTACGACTGCCCCCGAGTTGACTCGTCATCCTCGACCGATGACCCTAAGTTAGCAAGGGCATTGGCCTCACTATTTTGATCCCGAGGTACGTGTTGCAAAGTCCATTCTTTGAACCGATGTAATGTTACCTGCAACTTATCCAGGTACCTTTGCATTCGTTCTTCTCTGACCTCGAACTTCCCATTAACTTGGTTTACCACAAGGAGGGAGTCGTACTTGGCTTCGATCACCTCAGCCCCCAAGTTTTTGGCTAGTTCGAGACCTGCAATCATGGCCTCATATTCGACCTCATTGTTAGTCAATTTCACAGTCCTAATAGATTGTCTAACTACATTGCCTGTGGGTAGCTGATAAGTGGGGATTTTGACTACTTATTAGCGCCTTTTAGCTTTTGTTTTAGTCTAAAAGTATTGAATTGTGTTCCCGAAACTAATGAAATGTGCAAAATTGCAGGAATATTGGAAGTTAGACTTCCGAGATGAAATCTGACTCAAAGAGGAGTAGTCCGAGCACAAGGCAACAATAGGGCACAAATTCATACAAAGTGCGGTCCGCATAAGAAATTGCGGTTCGCAGAATTCCATCTGCGACCGCAAACAATGAAGGAAATCCCAGCAGACTTTCTAGCAAACTGCGGACCGCACAGGAATTGTGTGGCCGCAAAAGAAGAGCTTGAGATCAACTTCAGAGGATGTGAAAATTTCCAAGTTCCAAGTTCCAAGTCCTTCAGAATTGCGGACTACACAAGAATTGTCCGGCCGCAGAAGAAGTGCCTTGCAGCCGCAAAAGTGAAGATATGGACGCAGAAGACCAAGTTGCGGCCGCAATGTTAAATCTGTGGACCGTTAGAATATTGCTTCATGGCTGCAGTTCAGAATTGTGCGGCCACAGAATCACAGCTCCTACAAGATGAAGAATTCTGCGGACCGCATATGGAATTGTGCGGCCGCAGAACGTCCCGAAGGGCATTTTTATCTAAAATTTCCAGCCTTGTATAAATAGACGAGTTTCACAAAATTAGGTTAATTTTTGAGATCAGCTAGTTCTGTAGCCGTTTTTCTTTGCCTCTTTTGGAATTTTTCTATATTTTGGAGTATTTTACTATAGATTTTAACATTTTAACTTTACAATATGAGTTTAATTAGTATTTCTTCTTCTATTTTTTCAATTTCAAGCATGAGTAGCTAGATGTTTACTAGGGTTGTGACCCAACACTAGTGTGTAAACCTTATGGGTATCTAATTTAGTGCTTGTTTATGATTGGGTGTTTATTATTTAGCCTTGTTCATGCTTTAATTTGTGAAATTAATGGTTGCAAATATTAGTTCATGCCTATTTGACTTAGTCTCTACTTGAGAAAGAAATACTTAGTCTAGGAAAACGTGGATAACAGAAATTGGGTCAATCGAGAGATTGATTAACCCAATTGAAGGGTTCAACCTAGAGATAGTAATAACCCGACTTGAGCTTTTATCAACTGTTTTGTGTGATACCCATTTGGACTTGAGAAAGCCATATTGGGCAAAACCACTCCTTGACCGAGAGGTATTGAGTGGGTAATTGAGAGTTGATAGTTATAATACACCTCGATCAACAAAACAAGCATTAAGGTTTATATCCCATTAGGTGAACACCTAGGCGATGGTCATAGCCCTAGGCTTTTTATAAACTTGAAAAACAACAAAAACAATTATCCTAGTCTTATTTCTTTACTTTGCAATCTTTAGCTTTAAAATAGAAATAGCAGCAGAACCATTTTGTGGAAGTGCAAATTAAGATAATTCAAATTTACACATTAGAATATATACTCCTAACTCCCATATAGCTCCCTGTGGATTCAATCCCGACTCTTCATTGGGTTACTATAATTGCAATCGACTGTGTCATACCTTAATTTGAGGTGTGCATTGCGCGATAGGTTAATTTTTGGCGCCGTTGCCGGGGAGTTAAAAACAGTGTTAGCTTTATATTTGGGTGTGTTTTTGGAATATCTTATTTTCCTTCCGTGTTACTAACGTGTTGGGAAATTGTAGGTGCAACCATGGCAAACAATGAGCTCGGAAACATTGCTTTGGTGGATATGGACGTTGAGGATGATCAAATGGATGAGGTTCCTCTTGAACCTCAAGCCAATAAACGAGTGTGAGTGCCTCATGACAATGTGACCGCTCCACCCCCACCTCCACCACGAGCGGCTCCACACCGGGTGTTGTCGAATGAAGGATATTCAAGTGCAATAGTCCCTCCCCATATTAGGGTAGACAACTTTCAAATAACCAACGTGATGCTCACCTTGCTTGAGCAACGAGGGTTTTTCACCGGTGATCCGAGTCAAAATGCATACAAACATTTGAAGGGGTTCGTGGATACGTGTTAGGGGAGTAAGCAAACAAATGTCTCCGAGAATGCTTTGAGGCTAAGGCTTTTTCCCTTCTCTCTACGGGGGAAAGCTTTAGATTGGTTGGAACGTTTTCCAAACGATTCCATTCATACTTGGGATAAATTGGCGGAGAAATTTATTTCTAAGTACTTCTCTCCCAGGAACATGGCTATACTTCGGGATAAAATTCTAGCATTCAAGCAAGAGCCCAATGAATCACTACACGAGATATAGGAACGATATAGAACAATGGTTAAAGAGTGTCCCAACAATGATATGACAGAGAACATGATTCAACAAACTTTCTATCGGGGTATCAACACAACCAACCAATGTGTAGTGAATCAATTTGCCGGTGGAAACTTCATGACTACGCCTTATGTGGAGGCGTGTGATATTTTGGATAAAATGGTGGATACTTCATCGGCGTGGCAATCTCGGGCTAATGTTCCACAAGGTAATCTCAATGTGATTCACCTTCACAAAGAGTTGCATGACCATGGGAAAGCCATAGCCGAATTGACTACCACCATGAACCAATTGGCAAAGGCTTAACTTCAACTAGTGCAAAACCCGAGGCAAGTCAATGCAATGGAGGGAGTAAGCATGATGGTAAACAAACTGAGAACAAAGGGTCCACAAGTGCAACAAAGCGTGGACAATTTTGTGCAAGAAGATAGTGGATTTGATCAAGATGACTCTTATAATGACCAAGAAGAAGAGGTCCAATATGTGAGCAACTTTCAAGGGAACAGAAACAACTTCCAAGGCCTAAGCCAACAACAATGGCGAACTCAAAATAATCAAGAAAATTGGAATTCTCACAACCAAGGTAATTGGAGCGGTGGAAACAATCAAAGCAATTGGAATAACAATAACAATCAAGGAAATTGGAGTGGTGGCAATAATCAAGGGAATTGGCATAACAACAATAACCAAGGCAATTGGGGAGGTAACAATCAAGGCAATCAGGGGTCGGGTTTTCAAAGGCCCCCGATGTATCAACAACCGAGCAACCCGCCTACTTATCCTTCCCATGGTCCTAGTTCTTCCACCAATGAAATGAGACGTATTGAGAACATGTTCAAGTAAATGATGGAGAATAATGTCGATTCCGATGCCCAACTTGCCTCACACAACACATCGATCGGCAACTTAGAAGTGCAAATGGGGCAAATCTCTCAAGCTCTAAATTCTCGTCCTAATGGGGCCCAACCAAGTGACACGGTGGTGAACCCAAAGGGTGGGAACAACACGGGGCATGCCATGGCCGTTACTACAAGAAGTGGAAAAGGTGAGAATGCACCCACCTCAAGTTAAAGGCAACTTGTAGATGATGAGCAAGTGGTAAAAGAAGAAGAGATCCCGAACAATGTGGTGCAAGCACATGAGGAAGTACAGATTGATATTGATGACAATGTGGAAGAGACTCAAGAGGAAGTGAACCCGTCTAGGGATCACGTTATTGACATACCGGAACCGGTAGTGCAAAAGGCTAAGGCACCATTACCTAAGCCTACTCCTCCATATCCTCAAAGGCTTGCCAAGCAAAATGGTGAGAATCAATTCAAAACGTTCATTGACATGATGAAGAGTCTCTCGATCAATGTGCCATTAGTTGAAGCTTTGAAACAAATGCCCGGTTATGCAAAGTTTATGAAGGATTTGGTGACAAAGAAGTGGTCGATGAATTTTTAAACTATCAAAGTCACTCATCAAGTGAGTGCAATTGTGCATTAAATGGCTCCTAAATTAGAAGATCCCGGTAAGTTCACAATCCCTTGTACCATTGGAAGTGCCGAGTTTGCTAAAACTCTTTGTGATCTTGGGGCAAGTATTAATTTGATGCCCTATTCAGTTTTTAAGACTTTAGGAATTGGGCAACCAAGACCCACATCTATGATATTACAAGTGGCTGATTGCACCATGAAGAGACCATTAGGAGTGATTCAAGGTGTATTGGTTCGTGTTGATAAATTCATTCTTCTGGCGGATTTTGTCATTCTTGATTGTGAAGTGGACTATGAGGTACCAATTATTCTTGGAATACCTTTCCTTGCTACGGGGAAGGCTCTTGTTGATGTGGAAGTCGGAGAACTCACTTTTCAGGTGGGTGATGAAAAGGTAGTGTTCCACGTGTGCAAATCTATGCGAAAACCAAATAGCAATGAAGTGTGTTCTTTTGTGGACTTGGTGACCGATGTGATTGTTGATAACACAAGTGCCACGATCAATGTGGGTGATATGTTGGAGGCCGTCTTGCTCAACTTTGATAATGACGAGATGAATGGCTTCATGGAATGTGTGAATTCTTTTCAAGGAATGGGGTCGTACAACTATGCACCCCGAAAACTATTCTTGGATCTTGAAAATAGGAAAACTCCTCCTACAAAGCCTTCAATTGAAGCACCGCTGACCTTAGAGTTGAAGACATTGCCTCCACATCTTCGGTATGAATTTCTTGGCCCTTGTTCTACTCTACCGGTTATTCCTCTTGTTTGACTAATGTGCAGGTTGACTCTACATTGGCGGTGCTACATAAGAGGAAGAAGGCTATTGGATGGACATTGGAGGATATTAGGGGAATAAGCCCCGCATTCTGTATGCACAAGATCAACTTGGAGGAATACGCCAAACCATCTATTGAACATCAAAGGAGACTCAATGAGGCTATGCAAGAAGTCGTCAAAAAAGAGATTATCAAGTGGTTAGAAGTCGGGGTTGTCTACCCTATTTTCGATAGTTCATGGACTTCTCCGGTGTAATGTGTCCCAAAGAAGGGCGGTATGATAGCGGTCACTAATGATAAGAATGAGTTGATTCTCACAAGAACGGTGACCGGATGGAGAGTATGTATGGACTATCGCAAGCTCAACAAAGTCACAAGGAAGGATCATTTTCCACTTCCCTTCCTTGACCAAATGCTTGATAGGTTAGCCGGCCGTGCTTTCTATTGCTTTCTAGATGGATATTCGGGCTACAACCAAATCCTTATTGATTTGAAGGATCAAGAGAAGACAACTTCTACATGTCCCTATGGTACGTTTGCTTTCAAGCGGATGTCATTTGGGTTATGTAATGCACCATCGACTTTTCAAAGGTGTATGATGGCGATCTTCATGGACATGGTAGAGGACTATCTTGAAGTTTTCATGGATGACTTCTCGGTGGTTGGGGATTCCTTTGATTATTTCTTGGCAAATTTGGATAAAGTATTGGCAAGATGTGAAGAAACGAATTTGGTGCTAAATTGGGAGAAGTGTCATTTCATGGTCGAGGAAGGCATTGTCCTTGGCCACAAGATCTCTAAGAATGGCATTGAAGTCGACAAGGAAAATATTGAGGTTATTTCTAAACTTCCACCCCCAAATTCGGTGAAAGGCGTGAGGAGTTTCTTAGGCCACGCGGGATTTTACCGGCATTTCATCAAGGATTTCTCAAAAGTGGTGAATCCGTTGAGCAAGATTTTAGAGAATGATGACAAGTTTCACTTCAATGATGAATTCATGAGAGCGTTTGAATTGTTAAAGTTCAAGTTGACAACCACTCCCATTATCACCTTTCCTAATTGGAGTATCCCTTTTGAGCTCATATGCGATGCTAGTGACGTAGCGGTTTGAGCTATTTCGGGGCAACGCATCAACAAGATTTTTTATCCGGTCTACTATGATAGTAATACCATGAATAGTGCCCAAGTCAACTACACCATTAAGGAGAAAGAGCTCCTTGCCATTGTGTTCGCAATTGAGAAGTTCCGCCCATACTTGATGGGTGCGAAGGTTATTGTCTACACGGATCATGCGGCACTTCACTATCTTACGAGCAAGAAAGATTCCAAAGCTCAGTTGATGAGATGGGTGCTATTGTTCCAAGAGTTTGATATTGACATCCAAGATCGAAAAGGGAGTGAAAATCAAGTGGCGGACCACTTGTCTCGTTTGGAGGAGGAGGGGAGGCCGCATGATGGCCTTGAAATCAATGACTCATTCCCCAATGAACAACTCTTGGCTATTTCAATGAAGGATGTGCCATGGTTCGCGGATCTAGCAAACTTTCTTGTGTGTGGAATTATCCCGGATGAGTTCTCTTCAAACCAAAGGAAGAAGCTCAAACGGGATTGTCAAGATTATTATTGGGATAAGCCATAGCTTTTCCGGATTTGTACATATGGGGTAATTAGAAGATACATACCGGAAGAAGAGCAAAGTGATATTCTTGGAGCTTGTCATTCTTCGCCATATGGTGGTCACCATTGTGGAGCAAGAACGGCGGCCAAAGTGCTAAGTTGCAATTTCTATTGGCCTACTCTTTACAAGGATGAAAGTGATTTAGTGAAAAGATGTGATGAATGCCAAAGGGTTGGTAAAATCTCGAAGAAGAATGAAATGCCTCTCACTACTATTTTAGAGATTGATATCTTTGATGTGTGGGGTATTGACTTCATGGGTCTTTTTGTGAGTTCTTGTGGAAATACCTACATCTTGGTCACGGTTGATTATGTGTCTAAATGGGTTGATACCATTGCTCTACCCAACAATGAATCGAGAGGTGTGGTGGCGTTCTTGAAGAAGAATATTTTCACAAGGTTTGGTACTCCGTGGGCTATCATAAGCGATGGGGGGTCGCATTTTTGCAACAAGGCTTTTGACACTTTACTTAACAAGTATGGTGTTACTCATAAAATTATGACTCCCTATCATCCATAAGCTAGCGGTCAAGTGGAGGTCTCCTACCGCGAGATAAAGAGTATCTTGTCCAAAACAGTGAATGCTAACCGAACGGATTGGTCAAAGAAGCTTGATGACGCATTATAGACTTATCGGACTAGTTTCAAAACTCATATCGGAATGCCTCCATACCGGTTGGTGTTCATCAAAGCTTTTCATCTTCCGGTGGAACTTGAGCACAAATTCATGTGGGCTCTAAAGAAGTTGAATCTTGATTGGGATGCAGCCGCTAACTTGAGGGTTGCACATTTGAATGAATTGGATGAGTTCCGGTACCATGCTTATGCAAGTTCGTCCTTGTACAAAGAAAGGATAAAGTACCTTCATGACAAATACATCTGGAACAAAGAGTTCAAGGTGGGCGTTCTTGTTTTGTTGTTCAACTCACGGTTGAGGATGTTTCCCGGAAAGCTAAAGTCTAAATAGAGTGGTCCTTTTGAAATTGTGGGTGTGACACCTTTTGGTGCATTGGACTTGAAAAACAAAAGCAATGAAGTATTCCGAGTCAATGGTCACTGGGTGAAGCATTATTTGGGAAAAGTTGGTGATGGCCACATCGTGGCGGTGATTCATTTCAAATGATGGTAATCTGCATCGTGCCACGACGTTAAATTAGTAGCTTCTTGGGAGGCAACCCATGTTTCTTTTTCTTTTCTTTTCTTCTTTTGTAGTTAGGTGTTATTTTTGTGCTAACTATATTTGAAGTGTGTTGCAGGGATGAGTGTACTTTATAGGAATTATGCCCAGAATTTTGGTTAAGTGTGGGAAGAATTGCGCACCGCAATTGTATTGTGTGGACAGCAAAATTATGGTTGCTGCAGAAAAAGGTACTCTGCGGCCGCACAATTGCATTGCAGACCGCACAAGTTGAAGGTGAAAAATGACAACTCTCTAAAGTTGGTCCATCAGGAAAATGGCCAATTTGCGGCCGCAAGAAAAAATCTGTGGTTCGCAACAGAATCTGCGGCCGCACAACAAATTATGCGGACCGCAGAACAACAGGGCAACTGGCCCCTCAGGTAACAGAGTGCGACTGCAATGGAAATTTTGCAGCCGCACTCACGTCTCTTTCCCTTGGCAGAAACCGTAGAGTATAAATAGAGGTGCTAAGGCACTGTTCTCCCTTTTCACTCTCTGAGCTCACAAATTGCACCAAATTGAAATTTCTTGTTAAATTGTCTGCCTACACGCCTAGCCACTGTTGATCACTCATCTCTTGCATTAATTAACATCTGGTATGCTTCATCATCTTGATTAATTTCTTTAATTTTTAATGAAAATCTAGACCATTTATCTGTTGAATCTATTTGAACAACCATATGGGGTAAATATGTAATGGGTAGACTGGAAAATGCTCTAAGGAGAATGGGTAAATAGATTTTCATGCTTAGATGTTGTTTTCATGTCAAGATTGTGCAAAACCTTTTCAAGCCCTAGGTAAAATTGACCTTCTGTTCGTAATTGTTAGAATCTATGGCCGCACAAGAAATTGTGCGGTTCGCAAAAGTTAAAGACTAAGGCACCTTAGTAAGGCATGGTTCTGCGGCCTCAATAAAAAATGTGCGGACCGCAGAAATCCTATTGCAGCCGCAGAACAACTTATATCATATGATCAAAGAGTTGTCAAAATTGGTGACTCTCAAATGCGGCTGCAAGACAATTTTTGCGGACCGCAGAAAACTGGTTGCGGCTGCAAAACTGCCAATTCTATGTCATGAGAGAGTTGGCATATTGGTAATGTCTGAATTGCGGCCGCAATGAGAAATGTGTGGACCGCAATCTATTTCTGTGGCCGCACTGGAAAATTATGCGGTCCGCAATGCTCCTTCTGCGACCGTAATGTAAATTCTGCGGATCGCAACTCCCTGCCTTGCAAGCATGTTTCTACTGTATTTTTCACTGTATCTTTTGGTGTGTCCTTGCATTCATTCTGTATCTGAACTTGGATTGCAACTAACATACTCCTTTGCTTGGTACAGAAAATGGTTCGATCTAATGGTCGAGGCGACACTTCAAAAGGAAGGGATGACCCTTCTCGGGGACGAGGGAAGAGACCCTTACCTAGTGCCCAACAACTTGAAATCAGAAAGAAAACAACAGCTGGCAGAGGGAAAGGTGAAGACCTCTCAGAGACCAGTTCTTATGTCCCATCTAGGGACGTATCAGAGAGAAACTCAACCTCGGTACATGAGCAGCCAGTGGTCCAATCAAGTCCGCCAGGGAGATATCAGCTCAAGGATGAGCCGTCATCATCAGATAGCACCTCCGAGGGTTCGGAGAGTGCCAGTCAGGCTTCTGAGCTTTCCACTACACCTGTCCCACAGGCACCAGAGACATCAGTTCAAGACATCCCCGATGATGGTAGAGAGGGAGATGCTACTGTTACCGGCCTCGAGAGGTCGGAGAAGAAAGAGGTATGGGAGGACCGGTTTGTCTGTTTGGATGCCTTTACCAGTTTCCGTCAATGGTGGCCAGTGAGATCGCTCACTCTTGAGCGACAGTTTCAGTTAAAAGATCTCGAGAGGAATAACCCTGCAGTATTGAGATAGTTTCAAGATAGCAAAGGGTGGATGTGGTTTACCCAGAGCATGATGGATGCGAAAGAATACCTTGTCCGGGAATTCTATGCCAATGTGGCGCATATCAAGAAAGGGACAAAGGTGACTAAAGTGAGGAACCTCAAGGTGCGATGTGATCAGCACACATTGAACACTTACTTGGGGTTTGATGATGTCGAGCCTGTAGAGTACTTATAGAAAAGTGCACTTAGGGATGCAGCTAGTCCTTGGCTAGCTGAGATCTTAGCAGCTCCTGGGCCACCACCACCATGGATCACAACAGGGGTTTCTAATCACAGGAGTATGCTGAGCTTTGAGGAAAAGGGGTGGAAGACCTTTGTATATAGCCGACTAGAACCGAGCCAGAATGAGACATATCTTCCTATCCCACGGGCAGTTCTAGTAGATTCCATCATGGTCGGGTACCCCATCAATGTGGGAGCTGTGATGTCGGCCAATATCTCTTTGGTTGCTCGGCAAGCTGACACATCCTACCCGTATCCCAACACCATTGTAGAGTATCTTATGGATGCAAGGGTAGAACCGAGGGACTTTTGATACGAAGGTGCGGGCGAAGAAGCCCTTCTCATGGTACTCATTGATGCATGCACATAACCCTAGGAAAAAGGGTCAGCCGTCTACCACCCCAGGCCAGTCTGATGAGCCATCGGTGGTAGCTGCAGAGGCAGTTGACATTCCATCTACTTCAGCCGAGCCTTCAGCTAGTGTCGCAGCTATGCCTCCACCATCACCCTCAGTGCCCACAGCAGTCCCTGTCACAGGTTCCACCTCGCTTTTGAAGCCGGTGCCGATGCCTACTGCTTCACTCTCTGCGCTGCGAGTCTCCTAGACATTGGCGAGCCTCAACAACTGGATGTAGACAACTACTGCAAAGCTATCTGATTTATCCAGTACTGTTGTAGCACAGTCCTCTATGCTGGCACCTCAGATGCCTCCGTCAGTAGAAGACACTCTGAAGAAGCTCCTGGACAACCAGAACACTATCATGGCTATATTGGTACAACCTGGGTCAGTGATTGAAGAGCTGGGAAAAGAAGTTAAGAAAATGAGAAAGTCCCAGGCCTCCAAGAAGTTAGTAGACAAGCTTCGGAGACAGGTTACCAAGCTTGCGGCAGCCGGAGATATTCCATTTAATATGCTGATTGACCCACACCATCCAGGCCCATATCCTACAGCACCAGCTGGCCAGTTTGAGGAGCCAAACTCTATTGCTGACACTGCTGAGGCTGTTCATCAGATGTTCACCCACCCAGTCACTCCCAGAGTTGAGGATGATGAGATTCAGTTGGAGGAGACTGAGGGTAGTGACGCTGTTGTGGACACAGAGATGGCCACGGAGCCATAGGGAGTTTTTCTTCACTCTTACCTTTCCTTTACTCCTATTTTGTTAAGCATTGGGGACAATGCTTATTTTTATTCGGGGGGGGGGGGGTGGAGTTTATTTGACCTGATTTGATGATTCTGAGACAATTGGTTTGTAATAACTTGACAGTATTTTCTTTTGTTTCCCTATTCGTCATGCTTTCATTAGTTTTTGTTTTGTAGCTTTTTTATGTTTATTTTCTTATTAGTTAGTGTTTAAATCAATAGCTTGTTTTCGATTTAGTAACTTCTTTTTATGTTTTAGTAGATAATAAGCCTTTGGCTTTCTTAATGTCACAGTTCTTTCCAAAGGTAGTTTTTGTGTGAACCGGGTGACTCTTCCCAACGATGGATGGCGTGACAACCTTCTTAAGGGTCCGAGTCCATTTTTGGTGTGTAGATAATAATAGTAGTACTAATGAATAAAAAGACCTAATTAGGTCATGCTCGAAGAGTCAAATATACTTCACTTGGTACCAACACACTTAACTACGTGCTTATGGTTAGAAACAAGGTTTGTGAAAGAAATAGTTCTAGTTAGTGACTTTGTGACTCTTGTGTTGACTGAGGCAATCATCGAGTGGTTTAATCGAACCATAGTGATTTTAAATCTTGAATGTGGTCGTTGTGGGCCCTCGACTCTATCCTATTTAACAATCCAGTTACGTGAGGGGTGAGATATTTTGTTGCTAGTCCAAGTACCCGTGCGAATGGTCTAGAACTTGCCCCGAATGTGTTTCAAGATGAAATATTAAGTTTTTCTTGGCTTTAGAAGTGATTGTAGGCTTTCCTTGACCCGCTTAAATTTTCCATTGCCTACCAATGTTATTATCCCTAGTCAACCCATTCGAGCCTCGAGCCTTTCTCATTTGATAACCATGTTATAAGCCTTTACCCGTTTTGTCGTGACCCTCTATTGGCACCCGAGCTTTCCTTAACACTCTTGTGAAACAATTGGCTAAAAACGTAACTTTGGGGGAGAGACGCGGAACTTGAAAGAGGTGTCAAGGCACAAAAGAGAAAAGAATTGATGAGAAGGAAAGGCAAGAAAAGGAAATAACAAAAAGAAAAAATGCAAAAGAACGTGAATAAGTGGAAGAATTGAAGGGATTCAAAGAAAGGTAATGATACAAAACATGGAAAAATCAAAAAAGGGAGAAAATGAATGTCATGATCAAGAAAGAGTGATGTAAGTCTCTTTAGTTCTCCAAGGAAAAGAAAGTGCCTCAAAGAATTGGCAAAACATGAGCCGAGAACAAAAAAATAGAGTACTTAAGGAAAGGTGAACCCACTCAACCGTAGTGTATCCAACCTTAGTCCAAAAGCCTTCATTACATCCCGAAAAAGCCCTACTTGATTTCAAGCCGAGTGAGCTTACATTAGTGGCGATCTACATGAAGGGAAAGCCTATGGTACTTGAAGCAGTACTTGCGACATTCTCTTAAGAGAGATGAGTGAACCTTTCACAAATCTTTGGATTGAGTGCTAAAATTCTTAAGTGAGCTAGGCAAGCGGAGAGTAGAGGAGGAGGAGATTGGGATCCACAATGACCTACATGAGAAAACGAGCTTCCTTGATGAATAAAGTCAACTCTTGATGCTCAAGTGTCACATTAGAACTATGTGTGTATAAAGGTTTAACTTGTCGCCTTGTTGATAATACATAAGTAGTGTGGGTAATTGTTTGTCCCAATTGAAGTGTGAATGGCTCACCTTTGACTGGTTGAAATGACCCTTAACTTGTGGAGGTGAGAACTATTTTATTTTCTTGAGGACAAGCAAAAACTTAAGTTTGGGGGAGTTGATAAGTGGAGATTTTGACTACTTATTAACGCTAGCTTTTGTTTTAGTCTAAAAGCATTGAATTGTATTCCCGAAACTAATGAAATATGCAAAATTGAAGGAAAGTTGGAAGTTGGACTCCCGAGATGAAATCCGACTCAAAGAGGAGTAGTCTGAGCACAAGGCAACAACATGGCACAGAAGCATACAAAGTGCGGTCCGCAGAAGAAATTGCGGTCCACTAAATTCCATCTGCTACCGCAAATAATGAAGGAAATCCCAGCAGACTTTCTAGCAAACGGTGGACCGCACAGGAATTGTGCGACTGCAAAAGAAGAGCTTGAGATCAACTTCAGAGGATGTGCAAATTTCCAAGTTCCAAGTCCTTCAGAATTGCGGACCGCATAAGAATTGTGCGGCCGCAGAAGTGAAGATGCGAACCGCAGAAGACCAGGTTACGGCCGCAATGTTAAATCTGCGGGCCGCAGGAACATTGCCTTGCGGCCGCAGTTCAGAATTGTGCGGCCATAGAATCACAACTCTTGCAAGATGAAGAATTCTGCGGCCGCAGAACGTCCCGAAGGGCATTTTTGTCTGAAATTTCTAGCCTTGTATAAATAGACGAGTTTCAAAAAATTAGGTTAATGTTTGACGTCAATAAGTTCTGTAGCCGTTTTTCTTTGCCTCTTTTGGAAGTTTTCTATATTTTGGAGTATTTTACTATAGATTTTATCATTTTAACTTTACAATATGAGTTTAATTAGTATTTCTTCTTCTATTTCTTCAATTTCAAGCATGAGTAGCTAGATATTTACTAGGGTTGTGACCCAACACTAGTGTGTAAACCTTATGGGTATCTAATTTAGTGCTTGTTTATAATTGAATGTTTATTATTTAGCCTTGTTCATGCATTAATTTGTGGAATTAATGGTTGCAAATATTAGTTCATGCCTATTTGACTTAGTCTCTACTTGAGAAAGAGAGACTTAGTCTAGGAAAACTTGGATAACAAGAAATTGGGTCAATCGAGAGATTGATTAACCCAATTAAAGGGTTCAACCTAGAGATAGTAATAACCGTACTTGAGCTTTTATCAACCATTTTGTGTGATACCCATTTGGACTTGAGAAAGCCAAATTAGGCAAAACCACTCCTTGACCGAGAGGTGTTGAGTGGGTAATTGAGAGTTGATAGCTATAATACACCCCGATTAACAAAATAGGCATTAAGGTTTATATCCCATTAGGCGAACACCTAGGCGATGGTCATAGCCCTAGGCTTTTTATAAACTTGAAAAACAACAAAAACAATTATCCTAGTCTTATTTCTTTACTTTGCAATCTTTAGCTTTAAAATAGAAATAACAGCAGAACCATTTTGTGGAAGTGCAAATTAAGATAGTTCAAATTCACGCATTAGAATATATACTCCTAACTCCCATCTAGCTCCCTGTGGATTCGATCTCGACTCTTCATTGGGTTACTATAATTGCAATTGATCGTGTCATACCTTGTTTTGAGGTGTGCATTGCGCGATAGGTCAGTGTCTTCAATACGATACCAACTACGGACCCTTTTGCGTTCATGGCACCGTCCGTAAAGAGGGTCCAGATCCCCGATGAGGTTCCTGAGTTGATTAATAACTCTTTTTCTACCTCAGGTATTAGGGCCGGCGTAAAGTTGGCCACAACGTCTACCAAAATTTGGGATTTAATGGCGGTCTGGGGTCGATATTCAATATCGTACCCACTGATTTCCACGGCCCATTTGGCCAACTGGCCTGAAATCTCGGGCTTATGCATAACATTCCTCAATGGGTAAGTAGTCACGACACATATGGGGTAACACTGGAAGTATGATTTTAGCTTTCTAGAGGCGCTTAGCAAAGCGAGCGCCAACTTTTCTAGGTGAGGGTACCTAGTTTCGGCCTCACCTAGGGTCCTGCTAACATAGTAAATTAGAAATTACGTACCTTGATCTTCCCGTACCAGGACTCCACTTACTTCTATCTCCGATACTGCTAAGTACAAGTATAGTTGTTCGTATGTCTTCGGCGTGTGAAGCAGCGGTGGGCTCGATAGATACCGCTTGAGTTACTCCAAGGCCCATTGGCACTCCGGGGTCCATGAGAAGTTATTCTTCTTCAATAGTGTGAAGAACTGGTTGCTCTTATCGGAGGACCTCGATGAATCGCCCAGGGCGGCTATGCGCCCGGTTAATCTTTGCACGGCCTTCACATTATCCACAACCGTGATATCTATGGCTTTGATTTTGTCGGGGTTGATCTCGATTACCCGGTTGGATACCATGTATTCGAGGAATTTACCTGATGCAACTCCAAACGCACATTTTTCCGGGTTCAGCTTCATATTATATTTCTTCAATATGCTTAAGGTTTCCTGCAAATGTTTTAAATTGTCCTCTGCTCGCAGGGACTTAACCAACATATCGTCAGTGTAAACCTCCATTGATTTTCCTATTTGTTCCTCGAACATTCGGTTTACTAGGCATTGGTAAGTTGCACCGGCAGCTTTTAACCCGAATGGCATCATATTATAGCAGTATGTGCCGTATTTAGTGATGGAGGAGGTTTTTTCCTGATCACCCAGGTTCATCCATATTTGGTTGTACCCAGAGTAGGCATCGAGAAAACTGAGGATTTCGTGGCCGGCCGTGGCTTCGATCATGCGATCAATGTTGGGCAAAGGGAAAGAGTCCATGGGATATGCCTTATTCAAATCCTTATAGTCTAAACACATTCTTAATTTGTTCTCCTTTTTAGGGACTACTACTATATTTGCTAACCAATACGGATATTTAACCTCCCAAATGGACCCTATTTTAAGGAGTTTAGATAACGCGTCCTTGATGAAAGCATGTTTGACCTCAAACTGGGGTCTCCCCTTCTGCTTGATCAGATGGAACTTTGGGTCCAGGCTCAGCTTGTGAGTGGTTATCTCCGGTGGGATCCCTGTCATATCAAGGTGGGACCATGCGAAAAAATCTTCATTAGCTATAAGAAATTGAATGAGTTTTTCTTGAGCTCGGGGCTTAACCCCGTGCCCAGGTTACCTTTTGATCGGGTAAGTGTTCACTTAATACGACTTATTCCACTTCCTCGATCGTTGATTTTGTAGTGCTGGAGTCATCGAGGGCTATGAAAGATGAGGGGACCCCGTAGTCATCATCCTCGTCTACCCATCGATCCTCTAATTCTGTCGAGGCTGATATCAGTAATTGCTATTTGGCCCTGTCTTTGACCATCTAGTTCGGATCCTCCGATGTTGAGATTGTGGATACTGGGATCACTTCATCGATCGCGAACATTTTCTTAGCGGACGGTTGTTCCCCATAAACTGTTTTGACTCCGCTGGGTGTTGGGAATTTCAGCACCTGGTGCAGTGTCGAGGGCACTACTCTCATGTTGTGGATCCATGGCCTCCCAAACAAAGCGTTGTACCTCATGTCTCCTTCGATCACATAAAACTTAGCTTCCTGGGTGGTCCCAGCAGTGTTCACCGGTAATGTTATCTCCCCCTTAGTGGTTTCACATGCTATGTTGAATCTGTTTAGAACCCGGGCCGCATGCACGATTTGATCTTGTAGACCGAGGAGCTCCATGACCCTCGATCGGATGATGTTGGCAAAGCTACCTGGATCAATTAACACACGCTTAACTCAAATTTTATTTATGAGTACAGATATTACCAATGCATCATTGTGGGGCTGCACAATCCCTTCTGCGTCCTAATCGTTGAAAGACAAGGTTACTTCCGGTATGTCATCTCGAGTTCATTTCTCCCTCGTGATGGACACTTTGGTGCGCTTCAACATCGTCCCCCGAGGGATATCGACCCCACCAATGATCATGTTAATGATGTGATGAGGTTCTTCTTGTTAGGTCTATTTGTTAGAATCCCTATTCCTGAAATGATTCTTGGCTCGGTCGCTCAAGAATTCTCGAAGATGTCCGTTGTTGAATAGTCGGGCTACTTCCTCTCTCAATTGTCGGCAATCCTCCGTTCTGTGGCCATGAGTGCCGTGATATTTACACATCTGGTTAAGATCCCTTTGTGTTAGATCGAATTGTAGAGGTCGAGGCCATTTGGTATCTTTGATGCGTCCGATAGCTGATACAATAGTGGCAACATCGACGTTAAAGTTGTATTTTGATAACCTTGGTGCTTTTTTAGGCTCGATGGGCCTGTCGAAGACGTTTTTGCTCATGAGTCCCCGATTGGTCTGACCTCAATCACTTCTCCTTTCATTTCTCATAGAATTCTGCCCGGACCCGCTGGTTCTTTGGTCTCCATTATACGACTGATACTGATCCCTGTTTGGTCTCGGTTCACGATCGATGTCTCTCTTGACTCTGTCGATGGTTCTGACGGGATAAACGGACCCCGAAGGGGCCCTGAGTTGATCATCTTCCACTCTTGATTTTCGATTGATACCGGTTATACACGTCGGCCTAAGTAACGGCCGGATATTCTATCAGGTTTTGTTTCAATTGCTATTAAGCCATCGAGCTTAGAACATTGAGCCCTTGGTGAAAGCCTTAACGGCCCAATCATCAACGACCGGTAGCAGGTCCATTCGTTCCATTTGAAATTGGGACACGAACTCTCTGAGCATCTTGTTATCCTTCTGTTGTACTTTGAAAAGGTCTGATTTCCTAGTGTCGACCTTGATGGCCCCGACGTGTGCTTTCATGAAAGAATCCGCAAGCATAGCAAATGAATCAGTAGAATTAGGAGGTAAGTTGTGATACCATATCATAGCCCCTTTTGATAGGGTCTCTCCGAACTTCTTCAACAAGACAGACTCGATCTCATCATCCTCCAAGTCGTTCCCTTTGATGGCACATGTGTAAGAGGTTACATGCTTATTTGGGTTGGTCGTTCCATTATACTTAGCAATCTCGGGCATGCGGAATTTCTTAGGGACCGGCTTTGGAGCCGCGCTTGGAGGAAAAGGGTTTTACACGAACTTCTTGGAATCCAGGCCTTTCAATATTGGCGGTGCTCATGGGATTTGGTCTATCCTGGAATTGTAGGTTTCCACCTTTTTGTGATTAGCTTTGATTTTCTTCTCCCCTAATTCTATCCATTTTGTCAGCTCTTCGAGCATCTTTATTGTAAAGACCCGGCCAGTCGTTTTGAGAGTTGTAGCCCCGTTTCTCCATTTACTGCTCGTTCTGTACTTTATAGCTGTATTGTAACTTGTCGGGGCAGTCAGTTCGGGTCCGGTGAGGTTTCGAAATGAATTGAGACACTTAGTCTTAATGATGAAAAACTGAAATTGAAAAGGGTGACCGGATATCGACTTATGTGTAAAAGACCCCGGAATAGAGTTTTGATGATTCCAATAGCTCCGTATGGTGATTTTGGACTTAGGAACGTGTCCGGAAAATTCTTTGGAAGTCTGTAGTTCTATTAGGCTTGAAATGGCAAAAATAGAAACTTAAGTTTGGAAGTTTGACCGGGAAGTTGACTTTTTGATATCGGGTCGGAAACCGATTCTAAAAATTTGAATAGTCCCGTTATGTCATTTATGACTTGTGTGCAAAATTTGAGGTCAATTGGAATTGATTTGATAGGTTTCAGCATCGAATATAGAAGTTGAAAATTCTTAAGTTTCATTAAGCTTGAATTGGGGTATGATTCATGATTTTAGCGTTGTTTGATGTGATTTGAGGTTTCGAGTAAGTTTGTATGGTATTTTAGGACTTGATGGTGTATTTCGTTGAGGTCCCGGGGGCCTAGGGTGAGTTTCAGATGGTTAACGGATCAAATTTGGACTTAGAACAATTGAAACTTGCTGCTGCCTATTGATGCAATCACACCTGGGAAATTGGCTCGCAGGTGCGAGCCCACAGAAGCGAGCAGGGGCTGGTGAGGCAGAGTGCGCAAGTGCGAGTATTTTTCCGCACATGCGAGGTTGCAGGTGCAAAGGGAAGAGCGCATAAGCGAAAATGGAGAGGTGGCCGGGGAACGCAGGTGCGAAATTTTGGGCCGCACCTGCGAGACCACAGATGCGACTAATTCAGTCGCAGGTGCGAAAAGCCCTGGACAGAACATATAATTCAGGGGTTGGCTATTTTTACCCATTTTTGGATTTTAAGAGCTCGGGTGAGGCAATTTTCAGGCGAATGTTCAAGAAAAATATCGGGGTAAGTGTTCTTAACTCAATTTTGGTTAAAGTACCCGAAAATATGGTTGTTTTTAAAATTTAATTGGTGATTTAAGTTGGAAAATTTAGAAAACCCTCTTGGTTTAAATTGAAGATTTGAGGGTCGAGTTGATGTCGGAATTTGGTAAAATTTGTATGGTTGGAATCGTGGTTGAATGAGCATTCATATTTAGTAACTTTTGTCAGATTCCGAGATGTGGGCCCCACGAGCGATTTTTGAGTTAAATTTTGGATTTTGTTGGAAAATTAGTATTTTTATATGGAATTAATTCCAATAATTTGTATTGACTGAATCGAAATTATTATGACTAGATACGAGGCTTTCGGAGGCCAATTCATGAGGCAAAGGCATAGCGGAGTAAAGAATTTCACGGTTCAAGGTAAGTGACTTGTCTAACCTTGTGTGGGGAAAATTTTCCTTAGGATTGATATTGATATGATAATTGTGATGTGTTGAAAGTCATGTACGCGAGGTGACGAGTGTGTACACAAGCTAAATATGAAAAAACTCTGGTTTTAAATTGTGTAGATCTCTGCTACACATTAATTAAATTATTTTATCCGGTTATATTCATCATCATTGATCTATTTTTATATTTTAAATTTGCCTGACATTTTTCCTGCTAATTTCTTTTCCTATTTAGTTGAAACTTTATTTCTTTTATTCTGTGCTCATCATTTGAAAGTTGAATTTCTCAATTGAATTATTATTAATATAAAATATTTGACATTAAAAATTTGGTATTCAGGCAAGGTGTTAAATTTGTGAAATATTATTTTTGTTGAGTTATTCACTTCCGAATATTTTGTGAGATTTTATATTCATTGTGATTGATACGTGAGCTCCTTATTGCGGAAATAATGTTGTTGTTGATTTATTTTGGTAAGTTGAAATATTTGGGCACTTGAGGTGCAAATTGTGATATATTGTTATAATAATACGCATGCAGTGGTATAAGGTATGGGTGTTGAAACGCATGCGATGAAATAAGGGTGGCTTGATATGCGTGGCTAGTAGGAAAACTACAAGAAGTCATGCAGTGTGATAAGGGTAGCTAAAACACGGTAAGCTATTTCGGGAAAAATATTTTCTTTAAAATTTAATGTGAAGGTTCTCGCGGGTATATAAGGAAATGAGATATTGTGAATTTATTTATGATTTGGGACTACGAGGCGGTACCTCGGGAGTGCCCTTGTTGATATTTCTTTATGGCTGCATTGCCTTTGGTTATTTTTGGTATTTTCCATAAAGTTAAAAATTTCTATTTTCCTTCCGCGAGGTATTATTTGCCCTTATTTTTTGTAGTTAAATTGTGACATACTACTTACTTCATTTATCCCCATTGTCATTATTATTATTATTATTATTATTATTATTATTATTATTATTATTATTATTATTATTATTATTATTATTATTATTATATTGTTAAACTTTTCACCCCGCCTTTTATTATTCTAGTAGGGGCTGACCTGACCTCGTCACTACTCTTTGGAGGTTAGGCTTGGCACTTACTGAGTACCGCTGTGGTATACTCATACTATGCTTATGCACATCTTTTTGTGCAGATCTAGGTACTCCCTATCAGACCAGGCATCGGTGAACTAGCCATACGCGGAGACTTCACGGTATGTCTGCCAGCGTCCGCAGACCTCAGAGTCCCCTTCTATTTTTATTATGTTATTTTCCTTATTCTCTTTAGACTCCGATGTATAGAGACACTTAGAATAAATTCTTAGAAGCTTGTGACTTATTTCTACCGGGTTTATGGAGTTGAAATTATTTGAATTGAAGTTTTATTTATTTTAGATTTCTATTACGTTATTCCGCATTGATACGCTTACCTAGTCTTAGAGACTAGGTGCCATCACGACATCCTACGTAGGGAATTTGGGGTCGTGACAAGTTGGTATCGGAGCTCTAGTTCATAGGTGTTATGAGTCACAAGCAGGTTTAATAGAGTCTCGCGGATCGGTACAGAGACGTCTGTACTTATCTTCGGGAGGCTATATAACTGTTAGGAAAATGTTCACTTCTTTGATTCCTTATCGTGCACATTTGTTGACTTCGAAATTCTGAACCATTGTCTTCCTATTCTCTCACAGACGGTGAGGACATGCATAACTGGATCCGATGATTAGACACCCGCACCCCCTGTTGGAGCCGCAAGAGGCCGAGGTCGGGGCAGAGGTCAAGCCAGAGGCCAAGGAAGACCACGTGGTGTAGCCAGAGCACTTGCACGAGCTGTTGCAGAGGAGCCACCAATAGCTCCAGTTGGAGAGCAGGCACCTGAGACGCCTGTTACAACTTCTGCACTTCAAGAGACTCTTGCCCAGTTTTTGAGCATGTTTGGAACTCTAGCTCAGGCAGGGTTGATTCCACTTGCTCCTGCCACATCTTAGGCCGGGGGAGGAGCACAGACTCTCGTTGCTCGTACCCTAGAGCCACGGGTCCAGGTTGACCATGCTTCAGAGGTTATACCAGTGCAGCCAGTTGTCCCAGTTCAGCCCGAGGTTAGAGCAACAGTTTCAGAGGGAGAGCAGCTTAGGCTCGAGAGGTACAAGAGGTACCACCCTCCTACCTTCAGTGGCTTGGCATCAGAGGATGCCCAGGGTTTTCTTGAGGAGTGACACCGTATCCTCCGTACTATGGGCATTGCGGAGACTAGTGGGGTTTCTTTCACGACATTCCAACTTAGAGGAGCGGCCTACAGTGGTGGCGAGCATATGAGTTGGATAGTTCGGCTGAGGCAGCTTCACTCACTTGGACTCAGTTTTCATATATATTCTTGAGGGAGTATGTTCCTCAGAGTCTCAGAGATGCATAGTGCGCGGAGTTTGAGCAGTTGCGCCAGGGTTCTATGACCGTGTCAGAGTATGCTGTCCGATCCAGTGATTTGGCTAGGCATGCACCAGCCTTGGTTGCTACTGTTCGAGAGCGGGTTCATCGATTTATTGAGGGGCTCCACCCTAGTATCTAATTCAGTATGGCCCAAGAGCTGGAGATGGACATCGCATACCAATAGGTGGTGTCAAATTTCTAGGAGATTGGAGGGTATGCGGACTAGGGAGAGTGAAGAGAGGGAAGCTAAGAGACCTCGAGATTCTAGCACATATAACAGTTCTCGTGCCCCAACTGCAGCCCGTCATGGTAGAGGCTATGTGAGCCGTCCTATTCATTCAGCACTTCCAGCTTCTAGCGGTATTTCGGCTACTCCCAGACCTTAGGTTCCATATTATGCACCGCAGTGTCTACTGTACCTCATGTACGGGGTGCTTTTAACGGTCAGTCCAGTCGATCAAGCCCGAGCCAATCCTAGAAGCCACGTCCTCTGAGGGCTTGTTTTGAGTGTGGTGACACCCGTCATATCATGAGGGATTGCCCCAGAATTAGGAGGGGTGCACCTCCACAGATTTCTCATTCCCCACCCATTCCACAGGGCCCTCAGGCTTCTCAGGCCATGATTACTGCACCAATTGCCACTCCACCTGCATAGCTAGCTAGAGGTGGAGGTCGGACAGGTAAAGGTCGCCCTAGAGGGGGAGGCCAAGCCAGATATTATGCCCTTCCTGCTAGGACGGAGGTAGTTGCATCCGATTCTGTTATCACAGGTATTGTTCCGGTCTGTCATAGAGATGCATCAATCTTATTTGATCCGGGCTCCACTTATTCTTATATGTCATCTTATTTTGCTCCGTATTTGTGCATATCCCGTGATTCTTTGAGTTCTTCTATTTATGTATCTACACCCGTGGGTGAATCTATTATTATTGACCGTGTGTATCGGCCGTGTTTGATTGTTATCAGTGGTTTTAAGACCAGAGCAGATTTATTATTGCTCAGTATGGTAGATTTTGATATTATTTTGGGCATGGACTGGTTGTCGCCCTATCACGCTATCCTTGATTGTTATGCCAAGACGGTGACGTTGGCTATGCCAGGTCTACCATGGCTAGAGTGGAGAGGTACCTTAGATCATGTTCCTAGCAGGGTTGTCTCATTTATTAAGGCTCAATGAATGGTTGAGAAGGGATGTGATGCGTATCTGGCCTATGTGAGAGATGTTAGTGTTGATACTCCTACCGTGTAGTCAGTTCCGATAGTAAGGGATTTTCCAGATGTATTTCCAGCGGATCTTCCGGGTATGTCGCCCAACAGAGATATTGACTTTGGCATTGATTTGTTACCGGGTACTCAGCCCATTTCTATTCCACCATATCGTATGGCCCCAACAGAATTGAAGGAATTAAAAGAGCAGTTACAGGAACTGCTTGATAAGGGTTTTGTTCGGCCCAGTGTATCTCCTTGGGGTGCTCATGTCTTATTTGTGAAGAAGAAGGATGGTTCTATACATTATCCATTGCCATGTATTGATGACCTATTTGATCTGCTACAGGGTACCAGGGTGTTCTCTAAGATCGAGTTGCGTTCAGGCTATCATTAGTTGAAGATTCGGGAGCCAGATATCCCGAAGACTGCCTTCAGGACTCGGTATGGTCATTATGAGTTCCTTGTAATGTCATTTGGGATGACCAACGCCCCAACAACATTTATGCATTTGATGAACAATGTATTTCAGCCCTATCTTGACTCATTCGTCATTGTGTTTATTGAGAACATTCAGGTGTACTCCCGGAGCCGGGAAGATCATGAGCAGCACCTGAGGACTGTTCTTCAAACTTTGAGAGAAAAGAAGTTGTATGCAAAATTTTCAAAGTGTGAATTCTGGCTTGATGCAGTAGGATTTTTGGGTCATGTGGTAACGAACAAGGGGATCCAGGTATATCTGAAGAAAATTAAAGCAGTGCAGAGTTGGCCCAAACTGTCATCAACTACTGAGATCCTGAGTTTTCTTGGCTTGGTGGGGTATTATCGCCGATTTGTAGAGGGTTTCTCTTCTATTGCTGCACCTATGACCAAATTTACCCAAAAGGGTGCTCCGTTCAGGTGGACAGAGGAATGTGAGGTGGGCTTTCAAAAGCTCAAGACAGCTTTGACTACAACCCCAATATTAGTATTGCCTACAGGTTCAGGGTCTTATGTTATGTATTGTGATGCATCATGTATTGGTCTCGGCGTAATGTTGATGTAAGATGGTAGGGTGATTGCCTATGCGTCCAGACAGTTAAAGGTACATGAGAGGAATTATCCGGTCCACGACCTTGAGTTAGCAGCTATTGTTCATGCCTTGAAGATCTGGCAGCATTATTTGTACGATATCCATTGTGAGGTTTATATCGATCACCAAAGTCTACAACATATGTTTAAATAGAAGGATCTTAACTTGCGGCAGCGGAGGTGGTTGGAGTTGCATAAGGATTATGATATCACCATTCTCTATCACCCTGGTAAGGCCAATGTAGTGGCTGATGCCTTGAGTCATAAGGTGAAGAGTTTAGGCAGCTTAGCATATTTATCGGTAGCAGAGAGGTCTTTAGCCTTAGATGTTCAGGCCTTGGCCAACCAGTTCGTCAGATTGGATGTTTCCGAGCCGAGCCAAGTTTTGGCTTGTGTGGTTTCTCAGTCTTCTCTGTATGATCATATCAGGGAGCGTCAGTATGATGACCCACATCTACTTGTCCTTAAGGACACAGTTCAGCACGGTGATGCCAAAGAAGTCACTATTATAGATGGCGGTGTATTACGGATGCAGGGTAGGCTATGTGTGCCTAATGTAGATGGTTTGCGTGAGTTGATTCTCCAGGAGGCTCACAGTTTGCGGTACTCCATTCATTCACGCACTGCAAAGATGTATCAGGATTTGAGGCAGCACTATTGGTGGAGGCAGATGAAGAAAGACATAGTGGAGTATGTCTCCCGGTGCCTAAATTGTCAACAAGTGAAATATGAGCATCAACGATCGGGTGGATTGCTTAAGAAGTTAGAGATTCCAGAATGGAAATGGGAGCGGATCACTATGGATTTTATTGTTGGGCTTCCACGAACTTAGAGCAAGTTCGATGCAGTTTGGGTGATTGTGGATAAATTGACCAAGTCAGCTCATTTCATTCCTGTGGTTACAACTTACTCTTCGGAGCAGCTAGCCCATGTTTACATTCGCGAGATTGTCAGGCTTCATGGCGTACCAGTATCTATCATCTCTGACCGGGGTACGTAGTTTACATCACGGTTTTGGAGAGCCGTACAACGAGAGTTGGGTACTCGTGTGGAGTTCAATGCAAGATTTCACTCTCAGATTCACGGACAGTCCGAGCGCACTATTTAGATATTGGAAGATATGCTTCATGCGTGTGTGATAAATTTTGGGGGTGCTTGGGATCAATTCTTGCCACTTGCAGAGTTTGCTTACAACAACAACTACCAGTCAAGCATTCAGATGGCTCCGTATGAGGCCTTATATGGGAGGCGGTACCGGTCTCTAGTGGGTTGGTTTGAGCCGGGTGAGGCTAGACTATTGGGTACAGATTTGGTTCAGGATGCTTTTTAAAAGGTTAAATTGATTCAGGATCAACTTCATACAACCCAATTTAGGCAGAAGAGTTATGCGGATTGGAAGGTTCGTGATGTTGCATTCATGGTTGGTGAGCGGGTCTTGCTCCGGGTTTTGCCTATGAAGGATGTTATGAGATTCAGGAAGAAGGTCAAGTTGAGCCCTAGGTATATTGGGCCTTTTGAGATTCTTGAGAGGGTTGGAGAGATGGCTTACAGAGTTGTACTACCACCTAGTCTCACTGCAGTTCATCCAGTGTTCCATGTTTCCATGCTCCTGAAGTATCATGGGATCCATCTCATGTGTTAGACTTCAGCTCAGCCCAGTTGGACAAGGATCTATCTTATGTTGAGGTTCCAATGGTCATTTTGGACAGACATGTTAGAAAGTTGAGATCGAAGAGCATTGCTTCAGTAAAAGTACAGTGGAGGGGTCATCCGATAGAGGAGGCAACTTGGGAGACCGAGCATGATATGCGCAACTGTTATCCTCATCTTTTCACCTCTCCAGGTATAATTCTAAACCCGTTCGAGGACGAACGTTTGTTTAAGAAGGGGAGGATGTAATGACCCGGTTAGTCGTTTTGAGAGTTGTAGCCCCGTTTACCCATTTACTGCTCATTCTATACTTTATAGTTGTATTTTGACTTGCCGAGGCAGTCAGTTCAGGTTCGGTGAGGTTTCGGAATGAATTGAGACACTTAGTCTCAATGATGAAAAGCTGAAGTTGAAAAGGGTGACCGGATATCGACTTATGCGTAAATGACCTCGGAATAGAGTTTTGATAATTTCAATAGCTCCGTATGGTGATTTTGGACTTAGGAGCATATCCGGAAAATTATTTGGAAGTCCGTAGATCAATTAGGCTTGAAATGGCTAAAATAGAAACTTAAGTTTGGAAGTTTGACCCGGGAATTGACTTTTTGATATCGGGGGTCGGAATTCGATTCTGAAAATTTGAATAGGCCCGTTATATCATTTATGACTTGTGTGAAAAATTTAAGGTCAATCGGACTTGATTTGATAGGTTTCGACATCGAATGTAGAAGTTGAAAATTCTTAAGTTTCATTTAAGCTTGAATTGGGGTATGATTCGTGATTTTAGCGTTGTTTGATGTGATTTGAGGTTTTGATTAAGTTCGTATGGTGTTTTAAGACTTGATGGTGTATTTGGTTGAGGACCCGGAGGCCTCGGGTGAGTTTCGGATGGTTAACAGATCAAATTTGGACTTAGAACAATTGAAACTTGATGCTGCCTATTGATGCAATCGCACCTGTGGGAATTGCCTCGCAGGTGCGAGCCCGCAGAAGAGAGCTTGGCAAGCGCAGAAGCGAGCAGGGGCTGGTGAGGCAGAGTGCGAAGGTGCGAGTATCTTTCCGCACCTGCGAGGTCGCAGGTGCGAAGGGAAGAGCACAGAAGCGAAAATGGAGAGGAGAGCAGGTGCAAAATTTTGGGCCGCACCTGCGAGACCGCAGATGCGGCTAATTCAGTCGCAGATGCGAAAATCCCTGGACAGAACATATAATTCGGGGGGTGGCTATTTTTACCCATTTTTGAATTTTAGGAGCTCGGGCGAGGCGATTTTCAGGCGATTTTTCAAGGAAAATATCAGAGTAAGTGTTCTTAACTCAATTTTGGTTAAAGTACCCAAATCTATGGTTGTTTTTAACATTTAATTAGTGATTTAAGTTGGAAAATTTAGAAAACCCTCTTGGTTTAAATTAAAGATTTGAGGGTCGAGTTAATGTTGAAATTTGGTAAAATTTGTATGGTTGGACTCGTGGTTAAATGAACGTTCATATTTTATAACTTTTGTCCGGTTCCGAGATGTGGGCCCCACAGTCAATTTTTGAGTTAAATTTTGGATTTTGTTGGAAAATTAGTATTTTCATATGGAATTAATTCAAATAATTTGTATTGACTGAATCGAAATTATTATGACTAGATACGAGGCTTTCGGAGGCCAATTCACGAGGCGGCATAGCGGAGTAAAGAATTTTACGGTTCAAGGTAAGTGACTTGTCTAACCTTGTGTAGGAAAAATTCTCCTTAGGATTGGTATTGATATGATAATTATAATGTATTGAAAGTCGTGTACGCGAGGTGACGAGTGTGTACACGAGCTAAATATAGAAAAAATCTGGTTTTAAATTGTCTAGATCTCTGTTACACATTAATTAAATTATTTTATCCGGTTATATTCATCATCATTGATCTATTTTTATATTTTAAATTTGCCTGACATTTTTCTTGCTAATTGCTTTACCTGTTTAGTTGAAACTTTGTTTCTTTTATTCTGTGCTCATCATTTGAAAGTTGAATTTCTTAATTGAATTATTATTAATATGAAGTATTTGACATTAAAAATTTGGTATCGAGGCAAGGTATTAAATTTGTAAAATATTATTTTTGTTGAGTTATTCACTTTCGAATATTTTGTGAGATTTTGTATTCATTGTGATTGAGACGCGAGCTCCTTATTGCGAAAATAATGTTGTTGTTGATTTATTTTGGCAAGTTGAAATATTTGGGCACTTGAGGTGTAAATTATGATATATTGTGATATTGATACACATGCAGTGATATAAGGTATGGGTGTTGAAACGCATGCGGTGAGATAAGGGTGGCTTGATACACGTGGCTAGTAGGGGAACTACTAGAAGTCATGCGGTGTGATAAGGGTAGCTAAAACGCGGGAAGCTATTTCGGAAAAAAATGTTTTCTTTAAAATTTAATGTGAAGGCTCCCACGGTGATATAAGAAAATGAGATATTGTGAATTTATTTATGATTTGGGACTACGAGACGGTAACTCGGGAGTGCCCTTGTTGATATTTCTTTATGGCTGCATTGCCTTTGGTTATTTTTGGTGTTTTTCATAAAGTTGTAAATTTCTGTTTTCCTTCCGTGAGGTGTTATTTGCCCTTATTCTGTGTAGTTAAATTGTGACATACTACTTACTTGATTCATCCCCATTGTCATTATTATTATTATTATTATTATTATTATTATTATTATTATTATTATTATTATTATTATTATTATTATTATTATTATTATTATTATTATTATTATTATTATTATTATTATTATTATTATTATTATTATTATTATTATTATTATTATTATTATTATTATTATTATTATTATTATTATTATTATTATTATTATTATTATTATTATTATTATTATTATTATTATTATTATTATTATTATTATTATTATTATTATTATTATTATTATTATTATTATTATTATTATTATTATTATTATTATTATTATTATTATTATTATTATTATTATTATTATTATTATTATTATTATTATTATTATTATTATTATTATTATTATTATTATTATTATTATTATTATTATTATTATTATTATTATTATTATTATTATTATTATTATTATTATTATTATTATTATTATTATTATTATTATTATTATTATTATTATTATTATTATTATTATTATTATTATTATTATTATTATTATTATTATTATTATTATTATTATTATTATTATTATTATTATTATTATTATTATTATTATTATAATATTGTTAAACTTTTCACCATGTCTTTTATTATTTCAGTAGGGCCTGACCTGACCTCGTCACTACTCTATGGAGGTTAGGCTTGGCACTTACTGAGTACCGCTGTGGTGTACTCATACTACGCTTCTGCACATCTTTTTGTGTAGATCTAGGTACTCCCTATCAGACCAGACATCAGTGAACTAGCCGTACGCGGAGACTTCAAGGTATATCTTCCAGCGTCCGCAGACCTCGGAGTCCCCTTCTATCTTTATTATGTTGTTTTCCTTATTCTCTTTAGACTCTGATGTATAGAGACACTTAGAATAAATTCTTAGAAGCTTGTGACTTATTTCTACCGGATTTATGGAGTTGAAATTATTTGAGTTGCAGTTTTATTTATTTCATATTTCTATTACGTTATTCCGCATTGATAGGCTTACCTAGTCTTAGAGACTAGGTGCCATCACGCCATCCTACGGAAGGAATTTGGGGTCGTGACTATTATGATCTTGGGGTTAGCCCCCGATTCGTTTTCATTTGACCTTTCTGTGACCGGTTTATCCCCGCAGGTGACTTTCCGGGGTGGATCGGGTTCAACTCTGCTCGGTGCACGGCTTTGGTTCTGTAACTGAGCTATCGCCGCATGTTGAGCCTGCATCATTTCGAAGATCACCCGTAAACTGATCACGTCTCCTCCAATATTTTGTGTATTTTGAGTTGCCTATCGGGCTCCACCACTGACGCTATTCTCGGGGTCGGTAGGCAAGTTTGCCTCGATAGCCACATGTGAATTAGCGTCAATCAGGCCCGCGACCGGAATTTCTATGGGATCAACGGGCGGTACCTCGTCACCGGGCGTTATGTTGTTATTTTCACCGTGATAACCGGACTCATTGTCAACATGTAGGGGTGCTGATTGAGAATTCGACATTTCGAGTTTTAACCTGCAATTAGAGACACTTCAAAGAACAAGTGTAAAGTAGTGTGTGTTATGGAGATTTGTATCAAATAACCACTATTATCTTTAGCCTCACGGTGGGCGCCAGCTTACCCTCAAAATCGGATAAAAATTGAATTTGTAAGTGATTATAAGGATACGTGGACTAACTTGACACAAAACAATAAATTAGATTGCGATTGAAGTAAATAATGGTAAAGTAAATGCAAACCACAAGAATTGAACAATCTTAGCCTTGTGAGGTTAATCACCCTCGAGCCAGGTACGCTTCAATCGATGTAAGAATACAGAAGAACAAGAGCTTAAATAATAATGATATATTGCTTTGGGATGCGCGTTACAATGCGTTCAATAAATTAACAAACCCCCTTTATATAGTAGATGAGTCCTACTTTAGGTACAATTCTATAAAAGGTAAAAATCCCTTGATTAGCTGATTGCCGGTTCCCTATTGATACGCGCCGAGATTTTTGCCGCAATATTTGATCGGTCACGGATATTTCGGTCTTCCGTTGGTTATGCTAACAATGTTTCTTCGAGCTCGTTCGGGGCTAGGGTCGACTCTGGTGTCTCAGACTCAATGTTCTCGAAGGCAGGTGTTCTGACCCCGGATTCTAGCTCGATGGGATTGGAGGTCGATCTTCAGCCCTTGGTTGTCATGTTTCGAGCTTAACCTACTATGTCGTAAGCGAGTTCGATTTCGACTGTATACAAGCTTAGACCTGTCAAAAAATTTGTTAAATTCAAATTCAGTAAGTTAAATGAGCTATGATAAAATTTTGAACTAGAATTTATAAAGCTTAAAATTTAAATCAGCCTCTACCAATTGAAGTTGGTGGAGCTGCTGCTCAATTTGTCTCACTTGCTCACATCTTTGTCCTTCCATGTTCGTATAACACCCATACTCTTTCTACTTTGGGCTTGGATCATCGGTTGTAAGCATATGTCTCACATTGGAAATGCATTTGTAATCTGAATCTTAGTAGTTAAGTTGGTGGTGCAGGTTCGCTCTCTCACGGTGTAATCCCTTTCCTCATTTCTCCTTGAAAAAAAACCCGAACATGTATGATTTAACATAGGTCCTGACACAGCCCAAAAAGGACGGAAAAAACTTAAATAGTATTTTATTTTTCTCTAAAGACGACATCGTTTGTTTGTGTGGCTCAATCTTTGCCGCCAAAAAGAGTCCCACTTTCCTGCGCTCGCCTCAAAGGTAAAAAGCCGAAAAGCCCTTGGATTAGACCCAACTCAAAGAGGGCAAAATCTCTAGCGAATATCTAGTTGCAGTGAATCGTAAATGCAGATTCAGGTAAAATGCAGCTGCGGGGAGGAGAAATGTCCCGAATGGGCAATTCTGGAACTTCAAGGTGTGGTTGAAGCCCAACCCTCCTTCAAAGATCGCCTCCAAAATCTCCAAATTGGCATTCTTTGCCGCCCCTCTTCCCAGGTTTTTCACTTCCTATCAAATTACTCTATTGTGAAATTTTAGGAATCTCAATTTTCATTTTGTGGCTCCTATTTTTCAGGAAAGTTATACATTTACTGTTGGGTACCATGAGTTGGCTGGGACCAAGGTGCCCTTGAAAAAGCCAATGTTAGTATTGAAGAAAATCAAACTTGACTCCGAGGGAAAGAAGGGTGACATTAGTTCATCAAGGGTGGAATTGGACGTTATTGGAATAATTCGTCAAAAGATTCTTTTTAAAACCAGACCTAAGGCACTCATATCAAGTAAGATATCATATTTCTATTTTTTCATTCTATAGTCGATTCTAACTTGTTTGCGACTGAGGCTTAGTTATTATTATTGTTTGGTAATTCCATGATGGACTTGCTTGTTCCACTTAGATCCTTGTGAGTCTATGAAAATGATCAGGGTTCAACTTCTTATTTTAGTGGTCACTAGGGTTCAAATATTTGAAGTTCTTTGATTGGCGTAAACATATGGATCATTGGTTTAAGCTAAGCTGCTAGTTTTGAGTATCTACTTGAGTGTTGTGCATAGTGTTAAGAACCAAAACCAAACTGAGCTTGTCACATACATGTAGTTTTACACGCTATATGATATTTATCTCCATGTTTTGATAAACTGCTGCTATTAAATGATTGAATCTTCGTCCATCTCTAAAGTAATTTCTATTGAGGAAAACGGAAAAGTATTGTTATTTTCTTATTAGAGAATCTACTTTTAGAGACTTAACTCCCTCAACCTGCTGCTTTTAATATGAAATAAAAGTTTTTTGTGTAAAGTAATACCATTGATTGTACCAAGAAGGCGCCATTACAACAAAATAGGACTTTGTTTCCTGTAGATATTTTCAGGATTCCAAGAAGTCCAGAAAAATATGTACATCATGATACTGTTTCACTTTACACCAAGAAAACAAAAAGATGTAATGCTCTAAATTTTACATAAGTCAAACTATGTATATGCTCTCAAAACATGTGCTACACCTCTCTTTCCATAGACGCCAAAAATACTCGGTGGAAACGGTGTTCCATATGTATTTGATCAGCTTCCTAGTTCTTTGCCCCCTCTAGCTTTCCATGACAACCTTCAAAGACGCTAAGGCCTATTTCACTCCAAATACGTTAAGGAACATCCAGATCTGCCAATCATAAGAACAATGCAAAAGTATGTGACAGGGATTCAGCTTGGGCTTCACATGTAGCACCTGTTGCATACATTAAATGCACTTCTTTGCAAATTATCTTGGGTTAGACATGCTTCATGTAAGCTGTCCAACCAAAACATGCAGCTCTGCAAGAGGCTCTTGTCTTCCATTATGCTTTATAAGGCATAATATGTAATAAAAGGTTACAGTTTATCTTTTAATGATAAAAAAGTATATATGGCACCCAAGGGTGTGGCCTAGTGGTCAATGAAGTGGGTGAGACCTATGAGGTCTCAGGTTCAAATCCCAGCGGAGGCAATAAAATACTAGGTGATTTCTTCCCATCTATCCAAGCCTTGATGGATAGAGTTGCCTGGTACCTGTTGCTGGTGGGAGGTGACAGGTATCCCGTGGAATTAGTCGAGGTGCGCGCAAGCTGGCCCGGACACTATGATTATTATAAAAATAGTATATATGTAATTAAAGTTTTCAGCGGGAACAATAAAAGACAATGATGTTTGTTAAACACTATTAACCATTGGTTTTTGTAGTGCTAATGTTGTTGAGGAAAATGTCTTCTCTTTTATATGAACTTGAGATGTGACCTTCGTCATAACTTAAATCTCTTTCTCTTTTTCTGTCTACAATGGATATTAAGAGACAGAACCATGCTAATCTGTATTGGAGAACTAATATATACAGCAGCATAGAAAGTAATCCATTGTTTCAAAAGAAGGGAGGGAGGAGAAAAGAAGGAAATAAG
Source organism: Nicotiana tomentosiformis (assembly GCF_000390325.3). Classification (NCBI taxonomy): domain Eukaryota; kingdom Viridiplantae; phylum Streptophyta; class Magnoliopsida; order Solanales; family Solanaceae; genus Nicotiana; species Nicotiana tomentosiformis. The sequence continues at coordinate 86,003,683 of NC_090816.1, read as the reverse complement.
AGATACCAGAATGGTGGGTAGAGTGAAGGAAATATATTTCTATTCGCTTTTGAATTCAAATGAAGCAGGGAGGGGAAGGAAAAAATGACTCCCTTTCATTCTGATTTAACTTACAATCTGCAGCCCTAGAAAAGTTCTTTTTTGTTGTACTCTTTTCATTTCTCTTTCTGCTTGTAAGACAAATTAAAGAGGGGGTAAGTTTCAAGATTTCTCTTCTTACTGTTTCCAAACAATGGGTAGGATTGATCAATCAAATTTCAGATATTCTGATGCTCCTACAAGCTCTGTTTCTGACCGGAATTACAAGGTTGCCTTCTTTTCTCTTTTCTTTTATCATAGTTCATCCCCAGAGACAGACCACTTGAGCTTACCTTTTCATGTAATATAAACTGATGGAGTGAAGCAAAATAATGTCATATTATCTACTAAAGACTGGCATCATTCAAAACCTTAGAAGTATGATAAACATTAACCGGACATGTGAGAACCATGTAGATATCATTTACAATGTATTAGAACAAATAACATGATCATTGGGCAGCTTAAACAGAAGAGTGGCATGCTATAGGTTAAGGGCTGTCAAATTTGGCCCAAGCCCAAATGACCCGCCCAACCCGCCCAAGGTTGGGCTCGTTATTGACCTGCTCATTTATTGAACTTAGCCCATCTTGACCCATTATTGGTTATTGTTATTGCATGTCATCTATTTTATAGTTTTTATGATGCTACTATTTCTATGGTTTCTGTTGACGACACTGATATATTGTCTCTTCATGTTTTCTTTCCGGCTCCCTGAGCCGAGGGTCTATCAAAAACAACCTCTCTGCACCATCGCAGTAGGGGTAAGGGCTGCGTACACAGTACCCTCCCCAAACTCCACTTTGTGGGATTTTACTGGGTCGTCGTTGTGTTATTGTTGTAGCCCATCTTGACTCAACCCATCTCAACCCATTTAAAGTTAGGCTTTTTAGAATTTTTTTTTTTTGATATGTTATATATGACCATAACAAAAGAAAAATAAAGTCTTATTATGTAATTATACAATTCATAATAAAAACAACACATATTAAGCAAAGCTTGATAAGAGTTGGGCGGCTTGGGCTATGACCCAAATTTTAGCCCATTTTGACCAAATCCATCTTAGTCCAAGTAACTTTTGGGCGGGTTATTTGACCCGCCCAATTATTAACTCAACCTATTGTCACCCGTCCAAAACCGGCCCAACCCGCCCATTTGACACCCCTACTATAGCTAAGCCATAGGTGGTCAATTAATTCATTAAAACGTAAAGAAAGAGCCCTCCACCTCCAACCTTGAGGTTGGGGGTTCAAGCCACCAACTGGGAAGTGGGGAAAACTAAAACATTTTTTTAATAGTTTTAACCACTGTGGCTGTATTGACATCCACCCTTTGGCTTTTTGGGAGAGCTCAAGCAATCAGTGTGATGTAGAAATATTACCACAATGTACTTTCATGAGTTAGATTCACTTCGGTAAGAATCGAGACTACCAACTTAGGTTTGGGAGGTAAAACTCCATCTCTTCATAAATTGCATCATATCATAACCTCTATCCTATATCCTTTGCCTCTATGTTAGAAAACCCTTGTGTCCAAAAAGAAAGGAAAGTTCACCTATCTGTTTTTCATATATATGTTAGTCATGTGGCGGCCATCTGTTTTATGCAATTACTAATCTTTGCAGCAGAAATTCATTTATCGGCGTCCAAGCTATTGCATTGGCTAAGATCACATGTAGCTATTGCATCTTTGTTGAAGTTCTGATCATGCCTCCAATTTCGCTATCTAACTCTCCATATTTTTGTGTTTATCCAGAGCCTCAACCTATTGGGAAGGAAAAAGGTAGTGCAGCAGTATCCTCTATGTCAAATTGAATCATACTGTGCATGTAATTTTGTTGAAAGCCTCAAGCGAGAGGCTTTAATTCATATCTAATTCTAGGTGAAGGACTGAATCCTATTATTGCCAAATAACTCCATTGTATAATCCTTGATCGGCTGAACTTATATGTGAGCTGGAACTTTTACATAGTCCAAGTAACTTGATATATAGACTGAACTTCAATTTCAGCTATGTCAAAGAGTCATTTCCCATGCCGCTGATGCTGGAGTTGTCGAAGCCTGGGCTATCTTTCCTCTTAGAATATCCCTTGAATAAGCGGATGAACCACTTGAGCCTCCTATTTCACGGAACATCCGTGCATATCTTAAATCATGCTTTTCACAATTTCGGCACGCTAGAGGGTGACGAAGGAACACACGCTTGTTTTTCAATATCATCCTTTGATTATAATTTTGGTTTAAGACTAGACATTAGGTGTTGCTGTGCTCTTAGTATTATTATGGTTAAGCAAAAAGCAAGTATAGCAGAAAGTATTTTACTCAAACTTTTTGCTTCAATGTGATTATTTTGTTCTGGATTAGGAAATGGAAAAGTATGCTTGGCTTTGATTACAAAGACATTTCTATATAAAATAAAAAAAGGGGATACAGTTCAATTAGAAGCTGGAAGCCATGGTCTTTGATGTGATAACAAAGAATCCCAGCGCAGCTATGATTAAATACTTGACGATAGGGTTTTCAGTGATGATAATGGTCACCCAGCCAGCATAAGGCAAGAATCCAACTGCTCTCCCCATGATGTGATGCCTTTGCAGCCAGCTTTGTCCAGGAGCATAGAGAAGTTTGTCATCCTTCAAATTGTTGTCTCCTTTTGTAAGGACATTAACATTTCCAGTTTCGTGCTGCACATGAACCTTGATTACTCGATGAACAATAGGAATTTCACCTCCATCGACATTAAACACAACAATTTCTCCGGCACGAATGGGATCATTAGTCATGTGCAAGAACAGAATGTCACCCCTTTTAAACCCAGGTTCCATACTTCCTGAAAGCACAACCACCACTGGTAACTCACTCCCACTTATCCATATTATTACTGCTGATGTAACAATCATTCCCAGACTAACTGCTTCGTTGAGGACTTGTCTCAACCGAATTGACTCCATCCAATTCCACCCCATCTCTCTCAAATATTTCAACTTTTTATGATGGATTTGGGAAGAATATTTCTTTAGCAACATAACCCTAAATTTATCCTGAACTATCCCAGTCCGTTTTATACAGTCCCAACCCGACCCGACAATACTTTGTACTGTCGGTGGCATTAAACTATTGAAGCACATGCATCGTGAGTAGGATATTCATCAGCAACGTATTTTTCCTGCAGATCTAAAGTAAATTCAAAATGCAGTTCCAGATTTTGCCCTTTTTGACATATTCCCTCTCATCATAAGTGCGGTTAAAAAAAAAAATTAACAAATGCACAGAATTTAGTTGGAGTCAAGAACTTCTAGCTAGCTTCACGAAGGACCTAGGGGTTTCTAAAAATAATGTGAAGTTATATTAATATTCTCTATATCATATATCTTTTCCTTTGTTGACATATCCCTAGTATATGAGGTATCATTGAATACAACCCAGGAAACATTGATGGGTACAAATAATTATTTTTCTGAAATTAATGTTCCCATTAGAGTAAAACTCTGTCGCATGGATTAATTAATTGGTTACGTACGTTGATAAGTAATAGCAACTTGTATTTTTAATTACCATTAATACACGAAATGATTAGATCTACCGTATAAAGTGGATGATCGTCCATTTTAGTGTAAGATCACATATTCAAAAATTTGAACAGTTCCAACGATTTTTCTGATTATTTGCAACATCACCTTTTCAACCAAACGCTGCGAAAGAAATTGTTTAAAACTTCTTGTTGCGGGTGTTTGGTTGACTTTTTGTTTTGTTTTGTTTTGTAAACAACAAGCTAAGTTGTTCAAATTTTGAAGTAAGCCCCACCTTAATCTTAAAAAGAAATCGACAATTAATTTGTAAAATCCTTCAATCGCAATCTCTCAAAGATATTTGTGTGGTAGTGGTATGCTATAAATTTGAGGTACTATGGGATGTCAAGTTGGCTCGTTCCCAGCAGAGCTTGGAATTGGCGTAATAATGAATCTAATGATTCAGCATCAAAGTTTCAGAAATTCAGTTCCAATTGAAGGACCAGCAGCAATATAATTAAGAGTGTTCCATGTTAATATATATTATAAACCATAACACATGATTAGGTGAACATAAAATTGTTCAGAATAGCCAATATTCAACTCACTATATAGCCATCAGAATGTTCAAAAAAATAAATAAAAAAGCCATTAAGATGAACACCACGCCCAACCCTATATTGGCTTCTTTTATTTGTTTGGCTTGAGTCAATCATGTCCTCTTTCTTGAAGATATATCATTTCCAGCATGACGAAACATATAACACCTAGCATTTGGTGTTAATATATACAAAGGCACAAATGATGTAAACTTAGGCTATACCAAACTGTATAGAGAACCTGGTTCTCTATCAGTTTCTACATAATACACACACAACGGTAAGTAAATAACACAACAATATTTTACGTAGAAAACTCCCAGCTCACGGGATTAAAAACCACGACCTACACTCGTAGGATTTCAACTTCACTAACCGAGCAACTTTAGATTACAACCTATTTTAACCTAGGTATTAAACTCTTAATCACTCACCTACTTGCAATAACTATATTGCAAGCCTCTTTGTAATAACTGTATTATAAAGTAATAAACCTTGACTGACTAACTCTAATCAAGAAACTAAACCAAACAGTGGTTTAAATCTGTCCTACAAAGACACTTCTTGAAAGTAGTGTAGGATTACAAATGAAGAACAAACAACAAAGACTCAACAAACCTAAGGACTTAAGATATCTTCAATCTTTGGATCTGGTCCTTGAGGTTGCAGCAGCTTTGTTCTTGCGAGAGATGGTGGCTAGCACTTGAGAGAATATTGTCTTTTGATTTGCAAGTGTTGGAGCAATGAAATCCCTTGCCTCATGTTGATAATATATGTGTATGAGGTCATTGATGTAAGCAAATATCTAGTACAAGGCAAGCTCCATAAAGTGACAGCTGAACTATTGCGTGTGCAGTGCAACAATGCAACGACTTTAACAGCTGTAAGGAATTGACCTATACTGTGACCAGAGGAACTGATCTCTATCTGTTCCCTCTATAGTTCCCTCTGTTGTTCCCTTAACTGATTTCATTGAGAGTTGAACCGGACATCTGACTAGTTACTCTGAACGCAAAGGAATTAATTGTTTCAGGTTCCTTATCTGGTTCTCTCATGAATTTTGTCAAATCATCAAAACAAAAGACACATAACTTATCAATTTTTCCCTTTTTTTATGATGACAAACTTAGGGTTGATATTCCCCTTGAGAACCAGATCTGCACATTGTTTCCCATACGAATCATCCATATTCCCCCTGAGAACCTTTCCCTATTTGGTTCTCATATGAAGTTTGTTAAATCATCAAAACACAAAGGCACCTAACTTATCAATATTTTTTCCTTTTTGATGATGACAAACTTAGAATTGAAGTTCCCCCTGAGAATCAGATCTCCATATTGTTCCCCTGCAGAATAGCCATATTTCTCTTGAGAACCTGTTTCTCTCTTTCAATTTTCTCCCCCCTTTTGGCATCATAAAAAAGAATTAGCCAAGTAAATGCAAAAAGAAGTCCAACAAAGTTAACTCATACCACTTGTGTGCACACAACATAGCTAAAAACAGAACGCAAGAGTATAACATGCATTAATAGACGACGATGCTCATTAAGTTAAGGGAAAAATATTGTAGCAGTACCATAATTACAAACATACAAAAGTCAAACAAAACAAGAGTACCACAGTCGAAAGATAAGGACAACAAAAAGACATGGTAAGAATAAACAGGAGCTGACAAAGGGGTAAGATAGGGGACACTGGATGGAGAAGGGAAGGACTAGGAAGCAAGGGCTTTGAGGAGGCTGTCAATGGCATTAACAACCCTTTGATCATTGATCAGCTACTCTTTCAGGTTCTCGACTTGGTTCCTCAACTCCATATTTTTAGATTTTAGGCGGGCAACTTCTTCTCTCTAAGCATTGCTCGAACCAGGTTCCTTGCTGGCTTGATTGAGCTTAGACTCAAGAATAATATTCTGCACTTTTAACCGCCTAATTTCCTCATTTGCAGCATTTTGGGCATTAATAAGCTGAGAGATTGTGGAACTGCTGCTTATTCCCCCCTTTTTTGTCAACATGCTCACATTCTTTAAAGGTGTTCATTGAGAACATTTGTTTACGAGTTCCCACAGCTGCTCTCCCCAAGGGGACCTCAAATCGTTCAAAGACTTTTGTGAGCAGGAACCCATATGACAACCCATGACTTTCATCCTTAAAGTCTACCACTTTCTTTATGTGTTCAACTAAAATCCCAAGCAGATTGATGAGAGTGTAGCCGTCCAGTGCCTCCAAAAGAACTAGGTTCGCTATAGAGGCAATGGATTGCCTTTCATCTCTTGATAGCAAAACCTTATTCACCAACTTGAACAAGAGTTGGTATTCTGGAATTAGTGCCTTATTGTGCACTCGTTCCCCTTGTTGAAAAACTCGAGGCTTGAGAATAAACTTCCTAAAACTTGGGGAACAGGTTCCCTCCACAATTAAGAGCCCTTCAGCAGGCACCCCAAGAATATCCTCGAGCACAATCTCATCAATCACAAATTCTGCCCCACTAATCTTCAAATAGATGGTGTCACATTCCACTATGAACAAGTCAACATAGAAACTGTGAACTTCCTTCTCATAGGCCTTTGGACTCTGAGCAGTAAAGTGATGAGTCCACTCTTGGAAGTCGCAGATTTCAACCAACTGCCGCATTCCAGACTTATCAATAATGTCAGTGTCAAAAACTCTCCCCCACAGAACTTTCTGCTTTTTCAATTTTGTTTTCCTTTTAAGATCAAACACATTAACTCTAGCCCTTTTTGAGGAACCAGGTTCCTCACATGTACTTAGCCTCTTTCTGAGTGGCCTTTTCTTCTCAGCAGTCTTCTTCTTTTTCAACTCCTTCGTCACCACCAACCCTAACAACTTTTGCAGATAGGTCATCCTCACTATCATCAAATTCTCCCGCAAACATAGACTTCATCTCAGAGTACACAACCTCCAAAGGGACTGTATCAAGGTGAGGAGAAGATGAAGGGTCAGTACTGCCCAGGGGCTATCTAGTAGAGCTTGGAGTTTCATCCCAGGTAGGAGCTGAGAACTCCTCTTGGGCAGAGGGACCATGTCCCTCTGTTGGCTCCCCCTGTAGTACTGACCGGTGTTTGGTCACTTTGACATACCTGGTCCCCATTTCCTCGTTCTTCCCCCTGAGTCCCAATACCCACATCACCAGACTATGAATCCCCAACTAGACATTCCATAGCAACAACAATCAAAAAATATTTTCACCTATCTTACCCACAATAATTCCCAACAATGCAGTATTAGTAAGATATGATGGAGCATTACCTGATGTTGAAGAAATATTCATATCAAAACCCTGAGCACATTGAGTTTCACAAACACCAGACACAACACACCATCCACCGTATCAGGAACCGACACTCTTATCTAGATGGCTATGCTTCGAGAGACGGAGACACAACAAGTATGTCTTTAGTAGCTTTGGGAGACTCAGATTGTGGTGAAGACATGGTTGATTATGAGAGAGGGAAGACACAAAAAGAGGGTTTGGGGTATTTAGAGGTAAAAGAGGGACCAGTTACAATAAGGTGTGAGAAAAAGGGATGGGTAGTCGGGTCGGTTTAAGAGGTATGAGAAGAAGAGGAGGCAATTAATGATGTGGCACACTAGTAGTTCAAAATGCATATGAGTGTAAGAGGAACTACTAACCTGAGTCATGTGAACCAGGTTCCTTGACAATTTTTGTAAATACGAGCATCATCCTTACAAAAATTTGCAATGTCATTAGACATTTATTTGTCCTGTAGTTGCCATGCATGTTTACCTATAACGGTATAGAATTGAGTTAGAGGTTGTCAGAAAACACTTTTTAGCAATTTTCCTTACCATCCTTTCATAGCCAATTATTGAGGGACCAAGTTCTCTGCTATATTAAGGGCACTTGTATTGTCACATAGCAGTTGCACATAATCAAAGAATACACCAAAGTATTCCAATCATTGCTTGATCCACAACAGTTAGGCACAACAGGAGGCAGCTACCACATATTCAACTTCGGTAGTAGAGAGGGCCACATAATTTTGTTTCTTTGTACCCCATGAAATCAAGCAAGATCCCAAAAGTATGCCATGCCAGATGTGCTCTTTCTATCCACCAGATAACCAGCATAATCATCATCATCATACCTAATTAAGTCAAAAATACCTCCTGAGGGATAATAGAGGACCAGGTCCTGCGTTCCTTTGAGATACCTGAGAATTCTTTTGACAGCTTTCAAATGAGATTCTTTAGGAATTGATTGGAATCTTATCACACAACACTAAACACAATGTCAGGTCTGCTGGCTATTAGGTACAAGAGAGATCCAATGATACTCCGATACATAGTTTTATTTACAGGGAACTAGGTTCGTCCATGTCTAGACGAGTGGAAGTAGCAATGAGAGTATCAATGACCTTTGTGCTTTCCATCTCAAACCTTTTCAGAAGCTCCTTGATGTATTTCTCATCACTTACCATCGTTCCCGTAGAGGTTTGTTTCACTTTTAGCCTTAGGAAGAAGTTCAGTTCCCTCATCATACTCATCTCAAACTTGCTTCTCATAAGCTTTCCAAACACCTCACATAGGGAATAATCTGTTGTACCTAAAATGATGTCATCAACATAGATTCGCACAATCAACAGGTTCCTCCCCCGTTTCTTCAAAAATAGGGTGTTGTCGATTTTTCCTCTTATAAAACCATTTTAAAGAAGGAACTTGGACAACCTTTCATACCATGCATGAGGGGCCTGTTTCAGCCCATATAATGCCTTGTCAAGTTTGAATAAATGTTCAGGATGCTCATGACACTCAAAACCAGATGGTTGTTTGACGAAGACTTCTTCCTTTAAATATCCATTCAGAAATGCACTTTTGACATCCATTTGGAACAGTTTGAATTCCATATGAGATGCAAAGGCAATGAGGATTCTGATGGCTTCCATTCGAGCAACTGGGACAAAAATCTCATCATAGTTGATCCCTTCTTCTTGATTGTAGCCTTGCAATACTAACCTGACCTTGTTTCTTGTTGTATTACCAAACTCATCAAGATTGTTTCTGAACACCCATCTGGTTCCGATAACAGTTCTGTCTGAGGGTCGAGGAACCAGGTTCCATACACGGTTCCTCTCAAATTGATGGAGTTCATCTTGCATAGCAGTAATCCAGTCAGCATCTTTCAATGCTTTCTTGATGTTTCTCGGCTCAATTCGAGACAAGGAAGCTGAGAAAGCAAACATGTTTCATGTCTTTGATCTAGTCTGAATTACGGAATCCAGAGGAGTGATGACATTTAGGAAAGGATGTGAGCTTTTGTGCTTCCAGTTAGACACCTGAGTCTCAGGGTGAGAAGGACCAGGTTCCGCCGTGTGAGACCAATCATTGGCATCCATGGAAGTGTGAGTACCACTTCTCTGCTCAGCATTAGGTGTGCCTTGCACAACATCAACAATTCTATTTTTTGCTTTAGTTGCTGTGATGGAGGGACCAGGTTCCTCTGAATCAGTTGGAGGTCCTGTTGCATCTTCTTCACTAGACTCCTTGACCTGACTCATCAGACCTGCCTTCCCGTTTTCATATCAATGACTTCTCCAGGAACCTTTGAATACTCTCCATCTTGATCATTCTTATCATATTAATCTTTGAATAGTCATTAACAATAACTAAGATGTACTTCTTTCCTCGTGTGTTGGGCATCCTCAGAGGTCCACACAGATCCATATGAAGAAGATTCAGTGGCCTTGAGGTGCTCACTTCCTTCTTTGGCTTGAATGAGGAACTGACTTCCTTTCTTTTCACACATGCATCACATACCTTATGATCTTTGAACTTTGATTTCGGCAACCCACGAGCCAGGTCCTTCTTGATCAGCTTATTCAATAGAGTGAAGCTTGCATGTCCCAATCTTCTGTGCCATAGTTCAGCATCATCATCAACGGTACTCAAACATGTAAGATCACCACCATAAAAGATTCAAAGTCTGCAACATAAATATTTTTGAACCTTTTACAATCAGAACCACTTCACCAGTTATAAGATTGGTGACAGTGCAAGATTATGACAAAAACTCCACTTTGTTTCCTTTGTCGCAGATTTGAGAGACATTCAACATGCTATACTTCAAGCCATTCACATAATACACATTCTCAAATGAGTGAGTGAGTGTTTTTCCAATATTTTCAATTCCCAGAATGTATCCCTTTTTGCCATTGGCAAAGGACACACTTTCTCCTTGCAGGGCTTCGAGTGAAAGAAAATCATCGATTCTTCGAGTCATGTGTTTAGAACAACCACTATCCATATACCATTTTTGGCTGCTTTCTTTCATTGCTCCCCGCATAAGAGAATCAAGGGTTAGAATTAGGAACCCAAATAAGTTTGGGTCCCTTGTAATAAGGGAAGGGGCGAATCAAATTCCTTTTTGTCCATACAGGCATCACACATTTCTTTTTCAGAGAATCAGGTTCCTTAGCAGTAGAAACTTTTTCGACAAAAATTTTGTTTTTCTGTTGGGACTGAAACTTTGTTTTACATGATCTTTGTAATAACCTGTCTTACCACAGTGAGTACAAAGCCAGTTATCAGGCACAAAACATACTTGTTATGTGGATTATAGGGGGTTTTTTCCTTGTGGAACTTGATTCCTTGTCTGTTTCCTCCATTACTTTTATACATGGAAGTGATTGTATCAGTGGACCAGGTCCACTTTAGAGATTTATCTAGATTATTTTTTCCCCTGTTTAAATCTTCCTGAAGTTGTCTATTCTTTTCAAGTTCAGCATCGAGACTCAATTTTATATGTTTGAGTTCATTTTCTTGCTTAAGGTGTGCCTCACTTGCCATTTCCTTTCCTTTAGAGGAGTTCATGCATTTTTCCATTGAATTTTTTAAGAAGATATTTTCTTTCTTTGTTTCCTCCATTGTTTCCTTCAAATCTACAACTACAACCACCAGATCATCTCTCTCTTGTTCTAACTCTCTGATTTTCTCGGTTAAAATATTTTTATCACTAATGAGGTTATGGTAAGCATCAATTAAAACATTAGCCAAAGATACCAGCTTCTTTGTAGAATAAGACTTCAAATTTCTTCGAACGTCGAGAAAGCTTACCTCATCGTCATCATCTTCTTCATCCTCATAAGATTTTTCCATCAATGCAAATATGGAATCATATTTTTCAGTTTTTCTTTCAACGGCCATCATGGAGGTTTCTACATGTTCATCATCACCCTCAGATTCACTAGAGGAATCAACCTAGGAAGCCTGAGCTTGCTTTACAACATTATCAGCGATATCTCTTCTCTTGAACTTTCTGTCGGGGACCGGGTTCCTCTTAACCATCTTGTCAACATTGTGTTTGTAATGGTCCTGTTTGTGGAGAGGACAATATTTGATGAAATGTCCTGTCTTTCCGCACTTGTGACAACAATCGTATCCTTTAGTGTTTCTGCTAGAGCTGCCCTTCTTGGGAATGCCTCCATTTCTACGAACCATTTTCCAAAATCTTGGTGGTCTGTAGGTTGATTGACCTTCTTCAGAGTTTGGTGGAGTAGCCATTTGGATCCTTTTTAGGTGTTAGCCTAATAGAAAGAACCTGCTCTAATACCAATTGATGTAAACTTAGGGTCTACCAAACTATATAGAGAACCTGATTCTCTATCAGTTTCCACAGAATACACACACAACGGTAAGTAAATAACACAACAATATTTTACGTGGAAAACTCCCAGCTCACGGGATTAAAACTCACGACCTACACTCGTAGGATTTCAACTTCACTAACCGAGCAACTTTAGATTACAACCTATTGTAACCTATGAATTAAACTCTTAATCCCTCACCTACTTGCAATAATTATATTACAAGCCTCTTTGTAATAACTCTATTACAAAACAACAAAACTTGACTAACTCTAGTCAAGAAACTAAAACAAATAGTGGTTTAAATCTGTCCTACAAAGACACTTCTTGAAAGTAGTGTAGGATTACAAATGAAGAACAAATAACAAAGACTCAACAAACCTAAGGACTTAAGATATCTTCAATCTTTGGATCTGGTCCTTGAGGTTGCAACAACTTTGTTCTTGCGAGAGATGATGGCTAGCACTTGAGAGAATATTGTCTTTTGATTTGCAAGTGTTAGAGCAATGAAATCCCTTGCCTCATGTTGATAATATATGTGTGTGAGGTCATTGGGATGATGTAATAAAATATTTAGTACAAGGCATTCTCCATAAAGTGACTGTTACACTGTTGCGTGTGCAGTGCAACATTGCAGCTACTTTAACACCTGTAAGGAGTTGATCTGTACTGTGACCGGAGGAACTGATCTTATATGTTCCCTCTATAGTTCTCTCTGTTGTTCCCTTAACTGATTTCATTGAGAGTTGAACCAGACATTTGACTAGTTACTCTGAACGCAAAAGAACTAATTGTTTCAGGTTCCTTATCTGGTTCTCTCATGAAGTTTATCAAATCATCAAAACAAAAGACACATAACTTATCAACAAAGTTCATTAGTATATAGTAATGTTTTAAAAGAACTTAGTCAATGTGGCACTACTAGGAATTAGCGAAAAACCCTCCAAGGCCTACCGATCGGAGTTGTTCGGAAGCAAAAACCGACCGAAATCGGTCGGAAAGAGTGTAAATTAATCGCAAAAGTCAAATAACCCATTTCAAATAAATATATCGACCACCATCACTCTGTAAATGTGGTCCCATAATATCGAAATACTATTTTATCTAACATATATGAAGAATCCGACCGATGTCGGTCGGAATCTGGTCAATCTTTGACCAAAAGCTAGTTAGACTTGCATATTATGTACGGAAAAAAAGTTTAATTAAAAAATATTCCTCATTACTGACCGGTATCGGTCAGAATTGGTAATTTGCATTTTCAGCCTTATTTCAGCAGTTATTTTTCCATAAAAAGTTATAATACTAATTGGTATACCGACCGAAGTCGGTATACCAATATAGATCATTGATATTTATAATCTATATATAGTTAATATCCTAAACTTTGGTATTGGTTGAATATAGAGCTCTTTGAGGAGGGATTTTCACCTAGCACCTTGAGGTAAATGATTTCTAAATAATATGAGTTTAAAACATAGATTATTGGTAGATTTTAATATGAAAAATTGGAAAAATTATGGGTTTAGTTGAAAAACTTAGGTTTTGATAAAAATGAGATTTAACCACGAAAATGATTATGGAATTGGGTGAAAAGTATATATTTGAGTTCGTGGGGTTATGGGCAACATTTATCTTGAAAACTTTTCGAAATCCGTGCACGTGGCCCCGGGGGTGTATTTTAGGAATTTTTCAATTTGGGTTGGGTAATTACTCTAATAGTTAAATTATGATCTTTTGAAAATGTATTGATTAATTTATACAATATTTGACTAGTTTTGGATTCTTCGTCACCGAGTTGAGGCTTTTGAACGAATTTGTAGGCCAGAACGTGAGCTTTGAGACGAGGTAAGTCTCTTGCCTAACCTTGTAAGAGGGAATTTACCCCATAGGTGATTTAAATTGCTATTTGATTCTAATTGTGGAGGCTACGTATGTACGAAGTGACGAGAGTCCGTACGTAGTTACTAATTATGCTTAAGTCCGGGTAGTTTAGGACCCAAATCATGAAATACTTGTAATGTTTGCACCCCACTTGTTAATTAAAGTGCCTAAATTATATTGAAATTTGATAAAGGACTTGTAAAAGACCGAATTTTACTTACTTGAGTTTTGGCGGGTTACTCGACCGTTAATAGAAATTGTGCTTCTTTGTGAATTAGCCTTATAATAGCTTTTAAATCGGATGTTCATAAAGTATCTTCTCTTCTTGTGGAGCGGGCCGACCGCCTCGGCAGTAGAATAAATGCATATATGGTTCGTGCCGCTCGACCCTCGGCAGTGTACATATTATTCTGGATCGGGACGACCTCGGCATAAATCGTGCGTGTTAATGCTTGAAGCCCGAATGCACATGATATTATTTTTGATGAATTGAGAGGTTATAATTATTTATTTGTTCGGAATTCATTTTGAATTAGTACAAAGTTAGTGAAATACTTCTGGAATTTGCTGTTAGTTAAAGAATTATTTAATCACTGCTGCCATTGTGAATATTATTATTCACATACTCTATGCCTGTTTAGCATTTCTGTATTTTATTATTAGCCCATAGTAAGTGTCGACGTCGATGCCTCATCACTACTTCTTCGAGGTTAGACTGGATATTTACTGGGTACATGTTATTTATGTATTCACGCTACACTTCTACACTTATCGTGCAGGATCTGAGGTAGTGCATGTGACAGTCTTACCGGCGCGCACCCCGATACCCCGAGGCCTAGTGGTGAGCTGCTCTTTTGAGTCCGTTCGGCAGCACCCGGGGTCTCTCTTTTGCATTACTTTCTGTCTACTCTATTTCAGACAGTAGTTTAAAGTTTTTGTATATTCTATTAGTAGCTCATACACTTGTGACACCAGGTCCTGAAATTATACTAGTAGACATTTGATGGCTTTTGAGTATTTATTTCACCACACTTGTTCTTATATTAGTTTACACTTTATTTTTATTAAAATTTTCACCTCTTACTTACTTAACAAATAAAAATCAACTATTTCGAAATTGTTAAAAGGAATGAACACATGGCTAGTTCCCCGTTGGCTTGCCTAGCGGTGACGTTGGGCGCCATCACGGCCTATAGATGAAATTGGGTCGTGACAACATGGTATTAGAGCACTAGGTTCACGTAGGTCTCACAAATTATGAGCAAGCCTAATAGAGTCTTGCAGATCGGTGCAGAGACGTTCGTACTTATCTTCGAGAGGCTATAGGGTGTTAGGAAACTACTCTTTCTTCATCTCCTATCATGCAGTTGATGTTGTGCTAAGTATCTTTCTCTTATTCTCTCATAGATGGTGAGAACGCGCACGACAGATGTACCCGATCATGGAGGAGCTGCTCCCCCTGTTGCTAGAGGCCGAGGGAGGGCTCCAGCTTGTTGTAGAGGACGAGGACGTCCCAAAGTTTCCCCAGTTGTACCACCAGTAGATCCAGTAGATGATCCTATTATTGAGGAGCAAGGCGAGGTGCCTGCAGTAGAGCCAGCCCCAATAGATTTCATGTCCGCACCGGGATTCCAGAAAGTCATGGGTCGTGTGTTGCGGTTCATGGATTGTATGACTCAGGCTGGTTTATTTCCAGTAGACCCAACCACATCTCAGGCGGGAGGGGGAGCAAGACCCCTACCACTCAAGCTCCAAGGAATGCAGCTGCCATATATCAGACCCCGGGCACACTACCCGTGGGCGAAGTTCAGTCAGTTGCAGCAGCTATACCTGAGCCCAGATCAGTTACGACCGGCGATCCACATAAGTTATTGGATAGATGGACCAGGCTACTTCCTCCTATCTTTGGAGGTGAGCGGCATGAGGACCCCCAAGACTTTATTAATCGGTGCAGGACAGACTGCACAAGATGATGATATTGGAGTCCCACGGGATGGACGTTACAACCTTTTAACTAGAGGGCAGGGCCCGTAGATGGTAGCAATCTTATCTTCTCGGCAGACCAGCAGGCTCTCCTCCCATGACTTGGGACCAGTTCACACGCATCTTCCTGGACAAATACATTCCACCCTCTTAGAGAGAAGAGTTGCAATTTCAGTTTGAGCAGCTCCAGTAGGGCAAGATGTCGGTGACCGACTATGAGGCGAGATTCTCTGAGTTGTCTCGCCATGCACTTATGATAATTCCTACCAATGCAGAGAGAGTGCGGAGGTTTGTTGAAGGTTTGCACTCTGGTATTCAGGCCACTATGGCCCGAGAGGTTGAGATGGGGACTTCATACGAGTTAGTTGTGGCGCTCCAGCTAGATTCTTTGCCTTTCCAGCCAGACCAGATGCAATAGCCTCAGATGCCGTGATCAGAGGTATTATTTCTGTCTGTGGTAGGGATGCTTTGGTACTATTTGATCCAGGAAATTCATATTCATATGTTTCATCTCTGTTTGCTCATTTCATGGGTGTTCCTCGCGAGTCCTTGGGTACTCCTATTTATGTGTCCACTCTAGTGGGCGATTCTATCATTGTGGATCGGGTCTATCGGTCCTGTATCGTGACTTTTTTGTGGTTATGAGACTAGAGCGTATCTTCTGTTGCTTGATATGATCGACTTTGAGGTCATCCTGGGCATGGATTGGTTGTCCCCATATCACGCCATCCTTGATTGCCATGCCAAGACTGTCACCTTGGCGATGCTAGAGCTTTCTAGATTAGAGTGGAAGGGGTTATCTGTCAGTGCATCTAGTCGAGTTATCTCTTTTATGAAGGCTCGACACATGGCCGAGAAGGGTTGTTTGGCTTATCTAGCTTATGTTCGGGATACTACTACAAAGACCCCGGCGATTGATTCAGTGCCCGTGGTCCGGGAGTTCTCCGATGTATTTCTTTCTGATCTTCCAGGCATGCCACCAGATCTTGATATCGATTTCTGTATTGATTTGGCTTCAGATACCCATCCTATGTCTATCCCATCGTACCATATGTCTTCGAAAGAGTTGAAATAACAACTTGAAGAGTTGCTAGCAAAGGGGTTTGTCAAACCGTGTGTGTCGCCTTGGGGTGCACCGGTGTTATTCGTGAAGAAGAAAGATGGGACTATGCGGATGTACATTGATTACCGCCTGCTGAACAAAGTTACCATTAAGAACAAGTACCCGTTGACGCGTATTGATGATTTGTTTGACCAGTTGCAGGGTGCCAGGGTGTTCTCTAAGATTGACTTGAGATTGGGGTATCATCAGTAGAGATGACTTTTCGGACTAGATATGGCCACTATGAGTTTCTAGTGATGTCCTTCGGTTTGACTAACGCGCCACGACATTTATGGATTTAATGAACCGGGTGTTCAGGCCGTATATTGACTCGTTTGTCATTGTCTTCATTGATGACATTTTGATCTACTCGCGTAGCATGGAGGAGCACGAGCAACATTTGAGAGTGGTGCTTCAAACCTTGCGGGAACAAAAGCTATATGCTAAGTTCTCCAAGTGTGAGTTTTGGTTAGATTCTGTAGCATTCTTGGGGCATGTTGTATCAAGCGAGGGTATTAAGGTAGATCCCAAGAAGATCGAAGCAGTTCAGAATTGGCCTCGTCCTACCACAGCAACTGAGATCAAGAGCTTCTTAGGGTTAGTAGGTTATTATCGTCGGTTTGTGGAGAGCTTCTCGTCTATTGCAGCACCTTTGACTAGATTGACCGAGAAAGGTGCTCCGTTCCGATGGTCCGACGATTGTGAGGTGTGATTTCAGAAGCTCAAAGCCGCCTTGACTTCTGTTAGTGTTGTCTTTCGGTTCAGGGATGTATACTGTGTATTGCGATGCTTCACGCATTGACTTGGGTTGTGTATTGATGCAGGAGGGGCGATTTATTGCATATGCTTCACGTCAACTGAAGCCCCACGAGGAGAATTACCCCGTACATGATTTGGAGTTGGCCGCGATTGTTCATGCTCTTAAGATCTGGAGGCATTATCTCTATGGGGTGTCCTATGAGGTTTACATCGATCATCGCAGCTTGCAACATTTGTTCAAGCAGAGGGATCTCAATTTGAGGCAGTGCAGGTGGCTTGAGTTACTGAAAGATTATGATATTACCATCCTTTATCATCCGGGAAAGGCGAATGTGGTTGCAGATGCCTTGAGCAGAAAGGCGGAAAGTATGGGTAGTTTGGCATTCATTTCAGCAGAGGAGAGGCCACTAGCTTTGGACATTCAGTCCATGGCTAACAGACTAGTGAGGTTGGATATTTCAGAGCCCAGCCGAGTTCTTGCATGCGTCGTCTCCCAATCTTCACTATTCGAGTAGATCAAGGCTCGCCAGTACGACGATATGCACTTATTAGTTCTTAGAGAGACAATACTACAGGTTGGTGCCAAGGAGGTTACTATCAGTGAAGATGGTGTTCTGCGACTCCAGGGTCATCTAAGTGTCGACGTCGACTCCTCGTCACTACTTCTTCGAGGTTAGACTGGATACTTACTGGGTACATGTTGTTTATGTACTCACGCTACACTTCTGCACTAATCATGCAGGATCTGAGGCAGGTGCATCTGTCAGTCTTACCGGCGTGCACCCCCGATACACCGAGGCCTAGTGGTGAGCTGCTCTTCTAAGTCCGTTCGGCAGCACCCAGAGTCTCTCTTTTGCATTACTTTCTGTCTACTCTATTTCAGACAGTAGTTTAGAGTTTTTGTATATTCTACTAGTAGCTCATAAACTTGTGACACCAGGTCCTGAAATTATGCTAGTAGACATTTGATGGCTTTTGAGTATTTATTTCACCACACTTGTTCTTATATTAGTTTACACTTTATTTTTATTAAATGTTTCACCTCTTACTGCCTTAACAAATAAAAATCAACTATTTCGAAATTGTTAAAAGGAATAAACACATGGCTAGTTCCCCGTTGGCTTGCCTAGCGGCGACGTTGGGCGCCATCACGACCTATAGATGAAATTGGGTCGTGACACTAGAGCTATGGGCTAGCTAACAATCCCGTTGAGTCTTCCACTTAGATTGTCTAATTAATTTATCTGGTTTATTTATTGGCAGGGTTAATATTACTCGTAGTATTCTCCCGAAGTACTACTCGCCTATTCAAGCTAACCTAACGCCTATATTCCTATGGAATTAGGATTAACAAGAACGCATTAATAATTCCTGTATAATAACCAAGCAAGACAATTAGGTATATTCCTATCCTAACCGCAAATCCGTTCCTGATACTCAGGTTCAAGATCTCGCTCTACTCAATCTTATATGCAATCTAAAATTCTCTCTCCCGAGTTCAATCCTAGATTCGTAGATAATATTCAATTGGTGATCAAACAATCAAATAAGTATATGCAAGATTGAATAAATAAACCAATACGATAAAATGATAAGAACAATTCAAGCTTCAAACTACAACGTTCATGTAGCATCCCACAACTCTAAAACTAATAAACCATGAGATTAAAGGAAGAGAAGAGAAGAAAAACTAGTTGAAAGCTTCCTCCAAGCGTGGTTTATGTACTCCCCTCCAAAGTGGCGTGTTATCCTCCCAAAATTATGTCAGATCTCCTCCAAATTAGGTTTAGGACACCTATATACGAGTTGGGACCGTATATGATCGAAATAACCTTGTCCCGGGTGAAATAAGAAAAATCTCATCACGGAGGGTCCTGGCCAGTGCCTCACGCTGTCTCTGGCGCAGAAACCAGAAACATTTTCACGTTCAATTCCTTCTTTGCTTTCAATGACATTGCCCTTCCCTTTTGTCTTTCACTTGGGGGGACAAACACCAAAGGGTGTCCCCCCTTTGTTTCCTTTTTTTTATTCTTTCTTTTTCTTCCGTGTTTATTCAATTTTGCTCCAAATCTCTTCATCTTTACACCGCTTTATTCCTACACAGTTAAAATATAATATTAAGCATACAGTAATATAATGAATACTTAAAAGACGATTAAAAGTGCTATAATGTGAGGAAATGATGGTTAAATATATACATTTTTGGCCGAACATCAACACCCTACACTTAGACTCTTGCTCGTCCTCAAGTAAGCATTAGAATCACTTTCAATAAATCAAGCCTAGAAACACCACCACTTCGGTTGATGCTAACAATTAGGCCATATATAAACTCAAACCATCAAATATACACTTTCTGATCATCGTGCAAGATATACAAGTCACAAACAAACAACAAACTTCTAACCTCCTAACCTCAGAGAAGGACTCTAACTCACCAAATTTAAGCTCGCTCACCTACTCTGTCAAATAAAGCTAATAACATCACATATCTATCATGAAACAAGTGCCCTCATAAGAAGAAATAGTCCATACACTCAAATCAAAGAATGAATATAATTTAAGGACTTAGCATCAAAGAACAACTCTCGCACTCACAAACGAATTCACATGTATGCACAAAGAACCATAGGCTTGCCCATTATGTACATCTCTACTAATTAAGTATGCCCGAATATAATCAAATAGGACTTTAACGGGTTGTAATATTTGCTAGGAGACAGGTTTGAAAACTATATAATAGTGACTAATACTTCCCTAAGCACTTTGCATTTTTAGACTTCATCACCCATTATTTTCTACTCTTCACTTTATTTTTCAGCCCTCTCTTCATCTATTATTTCACAAGTATTTCTCTCATATCAAGAACATTTCATTTTTTTTCAAAGCAATTTTTTTTCATTCTCTTTTTTTTCATGTCACATTATTTTCAAGAGGGCCTTTCATCACTTTTCAGCTATCGTTGGTTACCATTTTTTACTTAATCATCTCTTTCTTCAAATTTATCAATTAATATCACAGTCTACGCAACAATGCTCAAGGAAGCAGGGTGCAAAAAATAGGGATTCAGCAAAAGAATCAAGGCAAAATTAGGCTTCCAAACGAAAGGCTATAGGCTCAAAGGGCTAACTAGTGGCAAAATATCTGAAAAGGCTAAAATTCACAAGACATATCAAAGAAAGCCTATTATCATCTTCTAAACAGAGCAACACTTTTATTTTGCTTCAATTACATACAAGTCAAGTTCTAGACTAAGATGCAAAACATGGAATATATGTAAGAAATCCTCACCCCACATGGCACAAGTATCAATCAAGATGGATCAATTCTACTCTAAGACAGACAGGATCATAGCGAATAACAAAATAAGAATAAGCTATATACAGAGTCACAACCCTGAGCTTAAGTTTCAGAAAGTTTGCCATTTTATTCATTACTCAAGCACTCAGAGGAAAGTACTACTCAAGCTTAGGCTTAGAAATGCTAGTATCAAACAATTCACAAAGGTTTTTCTTCTTCCTCTTTTACTACTCCTAAAAAAAATCTAATACTAAAAATAAAAAAAATTACGCGGTTCAATATCCCCTGAAAAAGAACTGATGCAAAAAGAAAAAACAAGGGGGATTATTACCTAACTAAACCTAACTAGAACAAAAAGAAAATATTTTTGGATATTTTTATTGGACTTTAATCCTTCAATAAGGCTGTCCAAGAGATCCATTGTCAGGAAAAGTCCGAGATTTTTTTGTTGTTTACACTTTCATTTTTTTTAAAAATCAAACACTACTACACTAGGAAAGAGTACTACAACTAAGCTAGGATAACACAAAAAATTACCCAGACAATCTCCTTACCCCACACTTAAAATTGTGCAATGTCCTCAATGCATACAATAAATAACAAGAAGGTAAAAGAGACTCCCTACCAGGCCAAAGGCCGAAACATTCGTGGCTCACAGGATACTCAGACTTCTCTCATGTATGGTCCTTTGTGCGGGCACCCCACACTTAGTTCCAACCACCTGCTCGATTTTGCATACTTCCATGCTCCTACTCCTACAAAACACAAAAACAATACTACAAAAATAACACAATAAAAAAAAAAGAATAAAAAGAAGCAATAGAATTGGGTTGCCTCCCAAAAAGCGCTTGATTTAACGTCGCGGCACGACTCCATCACTTTTACCACTTTTCCTTCCACTTTGAGGATATGAATTGTATCCCTAACTTTGCATCAATTTTTCAGTTACGTTCTTGGGGCGGTGGTGTGAAAATTAAGGAACCAAGCAAACAATATCGCATCTTGCACTTCTTGGCCTTTAAGTGAGGGATATCATTTTGTCTCCTTGGCATCACTAATTTCAGAATGTATGCACTTTGTTCCTCATCCATTGACTCCTCCATAGGCTCATATGGATGAATTCTCGTGTCACCAACCAAACACAATGTTGAAAAATGGTTAGAATGAGGTCCAATGCACTCCAACTCTAGAATCGCTTCACTTTTAACATCCTCACTTTTGCACACTTCGTCAACTTTAGCATCATTAATAATATTTTGGTCGAATAGTTGGAATTCCTCCTTCCGCTCCACAAGCTGGCCAGTATCCACAATAATTGGTTGTAGAGCATCAGACGCCTCAACCATTTTATTCAATTGAGCCTGCAGGTCATAGATATCTGAGCCAAATTGGTCTATCTCTTGCCTGAGCTTAGTTCTTCCTTCTATCAGCTGTTCTGCCATATTTGAAAGACCATTACGTAGAACCCCATGAAATCTTATTAGCTGAGCTTGTTCCTCTAGCCAAGATTGGCTCACTATATCTTCTTCTTTAACTTTTACCTCCTGTAGGAAGTCACTCGCTTCGTTGAGTTGAGGTTGTTCTTGAAAATTAGCCATTAATTCTTCCATTCTAGCCTGCGGTACTTTGATTTCTAAGGCAGTCTTTTTTTGAATTTCATCTTGTTGCTCAGCTACTTGCCACACCATGCCCATAATACGGGCAAAACGTTCCACATCTTCCACCTTATTGCTCCCATCAAACTCATAAACATTATTAGAAAAATCATAATAAGAGCTCGGAGAAGGATAATAAGAATTAGGACAGCCATCCCAATGGCCACCTTGACAACCACACACATTACAAAAATTTCACTCATAAGATTGAGATGGTGCACCCAACTCGCTCTCGGAAATATTCTCATAATTTTGCCACAAGTGAGGTCCTCCACAATATAGACAATGATTACCAAAATAAGAATAACCAATATTCGATCAATTCTCATTCCAAGATGCCATGCCAACAATGATAATAAAATATTAAACTAAGCTAAAATAAAAAAGAAACTTGAATAGACAAAAAATAACAATCTAATCCAATAAAATAGTTAATTTCTAAGTCGCTGGCAACGACGCCAAAAACTTGTTTCTTCCAAATACACACGCAAGTATACGTGGTCGCACAAGTAATATAGGGTTATAAGTACAGATATCGTACCCACAGAGACTTGTGATTAACTATTTACTAAATTAAACTAAGACAATTAATCTATTCAAGCGATCTTCTAATGTGTAATTGTTTAACTAAAACTAATTTAGAGTAACAAACTAAGAGATTAAAGGAAACAAATTTGCGAAATTAGACACGAATTCAATGGGACCCGATATTCCAGAGCTATGGGCTAGCTAACAATCCCGTTAAGTCTTCCACTTAGATTTTTTAATTAGTTTATCTGGTTTATTGATTGACATAGTTTATATTACTCGTAGTATTCTCCCGAAGTACTCCTTGCCTATTCAAGCTAACCTAACGCCTATATTTCTATGAAATTAGGATTAACAAGAACGCATTAATAATTACTGTATGATAACCAAGCAAGGCAATTAGGTATATCCCTATCCTAACCGCAAATCCGTTCCTGATACTCAGGTTCAAGATTTTTCTCTACTCAATCTTATATGTAATCTAGAATTTCCTCTCCCGAGTTCAATCATAGATTAGTAGATAATATTCAATTGGTGATAAAATAATTAAATGCAAGATTGAATAAATAAACCAATACGATAAAATAATAAGAACAATTCAATCTTCAAACTATAACGTTCATGTAGCACCCCACAACTCTAGACTTAATAAATTATGAGATTAAAGGAAGAGAAGAAAAACTAGTTGAAAGCTTCCTCCAAGCGTGGTTTATGTTCTCTCCTCCAAAGTGGCGTGTTCTCCTCCCAAAAATATGTTAGATCTCCTCCAAATTAGGTTTAGGACCACATATATATGAGTTGGGACTGTGTAGGATCGAAATAACCTTGTCCCGGGCGAAATAAGAAAAGTCTCATCACGTAGGGTCCAGGCCAGCTTTCACGCTGGCCCTGGCGCAGAAACCAGAAACATTTTCACGTTCAATTCCTTCTTTGCTTTCAATTTCATTGCCCTTCCCTTTTGTCTTACGCTTGGGGGGGCAAACAGCAAAGGGTGTTCCCCCTTTGTTTCCATTTTTTTTATTCTTTTATTTTTCTTTCGCGTTTATTCAATTTTGCTCTAAATCTCTTCATCTTCACACCGCTTTATTCCTACACAGTTAAAATATAATATTAAGCATAAAGTAATATAATTAATACTCAAAAGATGATTAAAAGTGCTATAATGTGAGGCAATAATAATTAAATATTTGCATTTTTGACCGAACATCACCCATCTAACTCAATATCATTTTGTTTACTTATTTATAATTTGTTTAGTTACTAAATTCGATTTAAAACAATTTTCTTATAGAGACAAAAGCAGCATGAGTAGGTGAAAGTATGTATGATTAGATCTTGTATGAGAGTTTCATATTTTAGCGCATCTAGATATAATTTAAGATCCTGTTTAACCAGCTTGATCGAGTAGAGTCGCACAAGATAATGAATACCATGTTATGTGTTGTCCTGATTTTCTTACCATATTCGGTTTTCCTAGCTGTTGAAGGAAAGGGTAACATATTTACTATAATTGAATTTTTCTTTTTTTTAGAAGGAAAATATAATTCTTTCATATTTGGCTAGTCCTTTTCTTGGAGGAAAAGCTTTAGACTTCTATAAATTGAGGATCCTTCCTTCTTATTTAGCAGCATCCACAATATAGCCTAAAGGGTTTGAGAGTCTTGTTTAGGGGGAGAATTTCAGGACAAATATTATCCTTCCACTCATGTTTGCCTCTTTATGAGGTTGTTCTCTTGATATTTGTACTCTCTTTTATATATTGGATTGCTCATCTTTGCCGTGGATGTAGGTCAATTGACCGAACCACATTATATGTTTGTGTCTGTTTTGGTATATTTCTCTTTTGTTTTTTGATTTATTGTCGTTCAAGGTTTGTTTTGCTAGCTTCCGCATGATACCTGATGTAATGACCCGACCGACCGTTTTGAGCCCTAGCATGTCGTTCAGCAGTTTGAGGCCATGAGTAGCTTCACTTCCGGTATTATGACTTGTACGCGTGGTCGGAATTGAAATTTCGGAAGTTCAGAGTTGATAAGGAAAGAAAATTATCATTTCAGAAGCTTTAAGTTAGAAGAATTGACTAAGGTTGGATTTTTGAGTAAACGACCTCGGAATCGGGATTTGAAGGTTCTAACAGGTTCGCATGATAATTTTGGACTTGGGCGTTTGTCCGGGTTGAATTTTGGATGACCTAGGAACGTTTCAGCACCTATTATGGAAGTTGGCATTTTTAGAAGGATTTCTTAAATTTGAGTTGAAGTGCATTTCAATGTTATCAATGTCTAGTATTGGGAGCCTGGGAATAGCTCTGTATGGTGCTTCTAGTATTGGGAGCGCGTCCAAAGGTGGATTCGGAGGTCCGTAGGTCATTTTGGGATCATTTGGCGGAAGTTAGAGATTGGAAAGTTTTTGAGAAGTTTGAACGGGAGTGGACTTTTTGATATCGGGGTCAGATTCCAGTTCCGGAAGTTGGAATAGGCCCGTAATGTCGAATGTGACTTGTGCGCAAAATTTGAGGTCAATCAGACGTGATTTGATAGGTTTCGGCATCGAATGTAGAAGTTTGAAGTTCTAAAGTTCATAAAGCTTGAATTGGAGTGCGATTCATGGTATTAGCATTGTTTGATATGATTTGAGGCCTCGAGCAGGTCTTCATTATGTTTTGGAACTGGTTAGGGTGATTGGACGGGGTTCCGGGTGCCTCGGGTGGATTCCGGGTGGTTGACAGATCGAAAATGGAATTTGAGGAAGGGCTGAAGCAGCTGGGCATCTGGTGTAATCGCACTGTAAAGGACTCGCAGAAACGGATTTTGCTTTGGGAGGCGTAGACCGCAGATGCGGTCGAGATCCACAAAAGTGGGACCGCACCTGCGCGCATGGAGCCGCAGAAGCGGAGGCGCATAAGCGAATGGTGGTTGTAGATGCGGAGTCGAGAGGTCTAGTGGAAGACCGCAAAAGCGGTAGTTGGGCCGCACCTGCGGAACCGCAGAAGTGGTCAAGTGACCGCATGTACGAAAGTCGAGGCTGGGTGGTGTCTTCTTTAAAACGAGGGTTTGGCTCTATCTCATTTCATTTCGCCCATGGGAGCCGATTTTGGAGAACATTGGAGTGCCATCTTCATCAATCATAATGGGGTAAGTGCTTTCTTCACAATTTTGAGTTAAATACATGAGTTTATATGGATTTGAACATAGGAATTAGTAGAAATTGAGGTTTTGGTGGAAAAGCCTAGAATCTTGTATATTTGGATTTTGACCACGAATGTTGGACATAGAATTGAGAATAAATTATATATTTGAGTCCGTGATGTCATGGGCAAAGTTTATCTCCAAAAATTTTCGGAATCCGGGTACGTGGGCCCGAGGGTGATTTTATCGATTTTTCATGCGGAGTTGGGAATTGTAGTAAATAGGATTATAATGAGTATTTGGGTATATATTAATGGGTTTGCATAATTATTGACTAGTTTCGGAGCGTTGGGCATCGGTTTGAGTCGTCGGAAGATCTTGGGAGCCGGTTATGGAACTTCGTAGCGAGGTAGGTCTCTTTTCTAATCTTGTAAGAGGGAATTTACCCCATAGGTGAAATAATTTAATATGTGCTTCTATTTGTGGGGGCTACGTACGTACGAGGTAACGAGAGTCCGTGCGTAGCTACTATTATGCTCATGTCCAGGTAGTCTAAGACCCAAATCACGTTATACTTGCGATACTTGCATCTTACTTGTTAATTTAACCGTTTAAAACAGATTGGAACTTGATAAAGGAATTTCAAAATGGTTAGACTTCACCTACTTGGGTTTTTGACGGGTTACTTGACCGTTAATGAGAATTGATATTTCTTTAAACATCAAACCTAAATAAATCCTTGATTTGGTTGTCTGGATGTGTTTATCTTTTGTGGAACGGGTCGAATGCTTTGGTAGATTAAATAGATGCATCTATGGTTCGCGCCGTTCGACTCTCCGGCAGTGCACAGTTTAATATTATGTTGGATCAGGCCGTACGACCTCGGCATGATTTGCACATGACTTAATTGATTGTTTTGGAATTATTGATAATTGATATGGCCTCATTGGCCGGAGATATAAATTGTTAAAAGATGAAAATAAATTTGAAAATCCCCTATTAACAAGAGAATTATTTACTTGCCTCATGTTATTGAGTTTACCGTTGCCTCATAAAATCCATAATTTATTATATTATATTTATATTATTATTGGACCACTAGTAAGTGTCGGAGTCGACCTCTCGTCACTGCTTCTTCGAGGTTAGACTGGATACTTACTGGGTACACGTTGATTTACATACTCATACTACACTTGCTGCACATTTTTGTACAGGTGCATATATGTCTAGCAGCCTTGCGAGCGCAGAGGTGTGGTCAATGCGGAGACTTAGGTGAGCTATATTTCCATCTACGATCCGCAGCCAACAGAGTCCCCTTCAGAGTTACTTATGTATTTTCCTATCTAATTCGTATTCTGGACAGGTGTTGTATTTTATTTTATCTTCCTAGTTGATGCTCATGCACTTGTGACGCCGGGTTCTGGGATGTTTATGGAATGTTTAGTATTGAAATTGAAAAACAATGTTATCTATTCTATAAATTAATCTTTTACTAGTTAAATTGAAGTAAATTTATGATTTTAAAAAAAAAATTAAAATGAGAATTTTATTAGCTATTTAGTGTTGGCTTGCCTGACAATGGTGTCCGGCGCCATCACGACCTTTAACAGATTTTGGGTCATGACAATAGGTATCAGAGCACTAGGTTCGCTTAGGTGTCACGAGTCATGAGAAAGTCTAGTAGAGTCTTGCGGATCAGTACAAAGACGTCTATACTTATCTTCGAGAGGCTATAGGACTGTTACGAGCACTTCCCTTCTTGATTCCTCATCGTGAAGTTCGATTCCTTTGAGGCTTATGCCTTCATTCCCTTCCTATTCAGTCTTATGCGACGTGAAGTGCTTGTTATAAATTTGGAATCGAGGAATTTTAATGGTACTATAGATATGGTGCAAGATGTTTCTCCCTGCGTATTTGATTGGGCTATTGTCGTCGCCTTGCGGAAGGCCAATCTATCGTTGCATCTCAGTATCACTATTACCTAAGGTTTTGAGGTTTGGCATTGATTGTTATGACGATTCGTGCATTGCTATTGCACCGTGTTCGTGTAATAGTAGGATGCTTGTCTATGCGTCGAAGCATTAAATGACTTGGAATGAGGTTTACTCAGTGCATTATTCAAAGATTCAGTATTTTATTTCTGGCAAAGGAAAGGCAATCAGACTATGAGTAACGAGACTTGGTATTTCGAGCATGGTGGAATTTTCGTCTGTGATTTGGTGTCGTCGCCTTGGATTGAATGTGTTAAGTTCACCGATGTTATGGTCTTCATCAATTTGCCTTCGGGGATGGGTAGTGTGAAATAGTGCCAGGGAAGCGGCTGTCAGAGATCGCAGTGTGCGGTGGTTCAGGACTTAATCGGTGGTACGAGTGTTGAGGTCTCAAGGAAGATGATCTTCGGAAAGGTTTAAAGTTGGTAGCGATCGATTGGTTCAAGTGCTACAAAGGTAGATTTTGATTTAAGGCAACAACTGGGCAGCGAAGGATGATGAAGAACCTGTGGGAGGTGTCTCGTGGTGGTTAAATTTCTAGAAGGCCAAGTGTGAGAAACAGAAGTCGAGTAGTTGCTTAAAGGAGAGGGTTTGTCCAAAGTGGGAGAGAGGCAGAGTATCAGATGGGTTCTGTGGTTGGATAGCTACACGCCTTGGGAAGTTTAGAGTGATTCGGGATTTCATGGTGGACAGTAACTAGGTCTACAGACTTAATTTGGAATATTGGCTATTATACGGGGGAGAGTGGATACGACGTGAAGAAGTTGCCTGATAGGAAGAATACAACATGACTTTGGATGGGAATGTAATGTCGCACCTTTTAGTCGATGTCCATGAGGAGTGAACGAACTTGTACAGCTGGTGAATGAGCATAGGCTCAGGATGTGCTACTGATTATGTAGTAAGTGTACCCAGTGCAGCGAGGTTGGAAGAGGTCGGCATGTAATTTCCATAGGTGAGTTATCTCCAGTGAGCAGGTCAGCGGTCGCGTGGCTGACAAAGATTCTACGAAGAATTCTACTGGCTATCCGGTGAGGGGTTGACTATGAAAACATGGCTAGTGATTTAGAGTGTTCATGAAATGGTTAATAGGAAGATTTTGAGGCAAATTGGCGGGTTGATTGTGCAAGATCATGTCAATGGGGGATAAGGAGTCTTGGTGGGTTCCAGAATTATGCAATGGTAGCTTCATGCTAAGTGGGAGAGCCTCCACCACCTACGATGAGATTGCATGGTTGTCTACTTGTGAGATTTCTGGTTATCGGATTACGACTAAGGAAAGAGAACATCAACGGTAATTTGAGCAAAGGATTGAGGAATGCGTGCTATAGTTGGCCTTATTGACTCATGTTCAGGCTTTGGGAAGATTCAGGATTTATGCTTCGTGTTGAGATGATTTACAAGGAAAGTGATTCAGTCGGGTGCTTCTTGAGAGGGCGTTCATGTTCTAGTGGAGCCTTGGAGTTTGATTATATTCGGAACTAAGTCAAAGTGGGTGACTCTCAACAACGGTCCTAGTGGATTCAAAAGTTAAAGTGTGGTGCCTAAGGATTTCAAGTCCGTAGTATGGTTAAGTATTGAACTGTTGCAGCGGATTATAAAAAGGGCTTGGAGTGTTCTATGTTATATTCGGTCTGCGGTGTAACATTGGAGGAATGGAAGAAAATAGCTTCGGACTCATAGAGGAAGTATCAGAATGAGTGTACCAGTTAGCAACGGTTGAATTGGCATGATGGTGGTAGTGATCAGTTCCTTCAGCATGTTAAGTTATACATGTGAATTGTGGCGGTGTGTGCGAGGCTTGACGGCTGCCGTAATTGATCCTATTTAGAAGCATTCGAATATTATGGCATGTTATGTGTAGACGAATCCCGGAAGGATTATGGTGGTTTAAACCAATACTCGAGGTTTGTATTTTCTATGGTTATGGAAATTTGGCTACGTGTTGCAATGGTTCTCTTGAAATGAGCTAAGTAAAATGTTTCTATATGATGAAGTGTTTACCCTATTAGTGGTTCCGGAGTTATGATGAAATTTTTGTGCTCTTGCGCATTGGCATGATTAAGCGCAGTGAGTAGCATGAGATTTGGAAGTTGAGGATCAAGGTTATGATTTGGTGTTGACAAGAATGTCACGAGCTCGGATGAGCGAGAAATGACTCAGATGGTTAGAGTCAGCTGGTATTGTTTTTGGCGTCACCTGAGATCAGTGTCTGGTGTAAAGAGGCTTTGCATACTGAATGTGAATTCTTGAATTGCTTTACAGTGTTGGTATGGCCGGTAGTATGAATGTGCAGACTCGTTGTCTGGTGCTGAAGGTCGAGGGAGCGTGTCCCACAGAAAGATTGTATAAGTGTGACATGTAGTCACTTAAATGATTAAATATGGAAACCAAATATGGAGGTTGTGGTACTATCGTTGATGTGAGAATTTATGCCTGAAGGGCACTCGGTTCATTTGGTTGTGAACTAAGAATGTTTGTTTTGGATTTGGTGGCTATTCTTGTGTGTCGTGGGAAAAAGGTTTACCCTGGATCCTTGAAAGGTTATTAGCCCAGTGAGGTACGGTCAGAATCGGCTTGGGGTCCGTGGATGGATCTAGATATGAATGTGGGCTCTATGTCAGGCAGCGACATTCATTTCAGCATAGCTCTTCTTGTGGAGGAGTATTCGGACGTTGAATGTTAATTCGTTGCCGGCTACTTCATGTAATACTATATTATGCTGTGTGATGTTGAGTACAATCCCCTATAGCTATTTTTTGTGTGTTTTATTTTCCATTTTCTGAGGAAGGTTCATGACACCTTTTCGATTGTCTAAATTAATTACGCGGGTTGAGTAATCCTTTCCAGAGTTCGTTTTCCTTAAGTATCGCAATCGAGTCCGTAGCTTGTTAGCATATTTTGGCATCAAATGAGGCTTTTGCTATGTTTGAGGTGGCTTATTGCCTGGGCAGCTCGTACTGGGTGAGACGAGATTATTGGACCTGGGATCAGTACGATCAGATTTTATATGAAACATATTAAAGAGTAAATGTTTTTATTCAGTCCATAATGAGGTAATGGTTCTTGTCCGGAGGAGAGACTCCATAAATTGTAATTCGGCAGGTGGCTATGAGTTCTACACATCCTTTTTGTCGTGGCAGTATTGCGAGAGTGAAAGCAAGGCTTAATTGGTCATGAGGTACACTACAGGTTTTGGTCAGTAGAAATTTTAGCTGTTGTGCTTTGGAAAGATTGCCTTGGGCAAATGAGTGGCGTGGTGCATGGTAAGAATTCATTGAGAATATACAATCATATATTGGTACATCGCGTAGTGATTGAAATGGTGTTTGTATGTTGGGAGCAGGCTTAGTAGAGGACTTGGGACGTTGGAATTTGGCTCTAATGCTTATTTGCCTAAATAAATGGGAGGATCTTCAGATTTGCTTGAGCTAATGTGCTCAGCTGGGTTGTGGAAGTACGGTCAAGTGCACAAGGTGTTAAATAGTGATTTCAGACAACTCCAGAACAGTCCTTAACACGTTCGAGGACGAACGTATGTTTAAGAGGGAAAGAATGTAATGACCCGACCGACCGTTTTGAGCCCTAGCATGTCGTTCAGTAGTTTGAGGCCATGAGTAGGTTCAGTTCAGGTATTATGACTTGTACGCGTGGTCGGAATTGAAATTTCGAAAGTTTAGAGTTGATTTGGAAAGAAAATTCTCATTTTGGAAGCTTTAAGTTAGAAGAATTGACTAAGGTTGGATTTTTGAGTAAACGATCTCAGAATCGGGATTTGAAGGTTCCAACAGGTTTGTATGATGATTTTGGACTTGGGCGTATGTCCGGGTCGAATTTTGGATGACCCGAGAACGTTTCAGCACCTATTATGGAAGTTGGCATTTTTAGAAGGATTTCTTAAATTTGAGTTGAAGTGTATTTCAATGTTATCAATGTCTGTTTGGGATTCCGAGCCTGGGAATAGCTCCGTATGGTGATTCTGGTATTGGGAGCACGTCCGGAAGTGGAATTCGGAGGTCCGTATTTCATTTAGGGATTATTTGGCGGAAGTTAGAGATTGGAAGGTTTTTGAGAAGTTTGACCGGGAGTGGAATTTTTGATATTGGGGTCGGTTTTCAATTCCGGAAGTATGAATAGGTTCGTAATGTCGAATGTGACTTGTGTGCAAAATTTGAGGTCAATCGGACGTCATTTGATAGGTTTTGTTATCGAATGTAGAAGTTTGAAGTTCTAAAGTTCATAAAGCTTGAATTGAAGTGCGATTCGTGGTATTAGCATTGTTTGATGTGATTTGAGGCTTCGAGCAGGTCCGCATTATGTTTTGGAACTGGTTGGGGTGATTGGACTGGGTTTCGGGGGCCTCGGGTGCATTCCGGGTGGTTGACGGATCGAAAATGGAATTTGAGGAAGGGGTGAAGCAGCCGGGCATCTGGTGTAATCGCACCTGCGTGAAGAGGGCCGTAGGTACGAGCCCACATGTGCGGAAAACGACTCGCAGAAGCGGATTTTTGCTGTGGGAGGCGTGGACCGTAGATGTGGTCGAGATCCGCAGAAGCGGGACCGCACCTGCGCGTGTGGAGCCGTAGAAGTGAAGGCACAAAAGCGGATGGTGGCCACATATACGGAGTTGAGAGGTCTAGTGGAAGACCGCAGAAGCGGTAGTTGGGCCGCACCTGCGGAATCGCAGAAGCGGTCAAGTGACCGCATGTGCGGAAGTCGGGGCTGGGCAGTGTCTTCTTTAAAACTAGGGTTTGGCTCTATCTCATTTCATTTCGCTCATGAGAGCCGATTTTGGAGCACATTGGAGTGCCATCTTCATCAATCATAATGGGGTAAGTGCTTTCTTCACAATTTTGAGTTAAATACATGAATTTATATGGATTTGAATATGGGAATTAGTAGAAATTGAGGCTTTGGTGGAAAAACCTAGAATCTTGTATATTTGGATTTTGACCACGAATTTTGACATAGAATTGAGAATAAATTATATATTTGAGTCCGTGATGTCATGGGCAAAAGTTTATCTCCGAAATGTTTCGAAATCCGGGCACGTGGGCTCGAGGGTGATTTTATTGACTTTTCAAGCGGAGTTGGGAATTGTTGTAAATAGGATTATAATGAGTATTTGAGTATAGATAAATGGGTTTGGATAATTATTGACTAGTTTTGGAGCGTTGAGCATCGGTTTGAGTCGTCGGAAGGTCTTGGGAGCCGGTTATGGAACTTCGGAGAGAATAAGTCTCTTTTCTAACCTTGTAAGAGGAAATTTACCCCATAGGTGAAATAATTCAATATGTGCTTCTATTGTGGGGGCTACATACATACGAGGTGACGAGAGTCCGTGCGTAGCTACTATTATGCTCATGTCCGGGTAGTCTAGGATCCAAATCACGTTATACTTGCGATGCTTGCATCCTACTTGTTAATTTAACCATTTAAAACAGATTGGAACTTGATAAAGGAATTTCAAAAGGGTTAGACTTCACCTACTTGGGTTTTGGATGGGTCACTTGACTGTTAATGAGAATTGATATTTCTTTAAACATCAAACCTAAATAAATCCTTGATTTGGTTTTCTGAATGTGTTTATCTTTTGTGGAGCGGGCCAAACGCCTCGGTAGATTAAATAGATGCATCTATGGTTCGCGCCGTTCGACCCTCCGGCAGTGCATAGTTTAATATTATGTTAGATTGGGTCGTACAACTTCGACATGATTTGCGCATGACTTAATTGATTGTTTTGGAATTATTGATAATTGATATGGCCGCATTGGCCGGAGATATAAATTGTTAAAAGATGAAAATAAATTTGGAAATCCTCTATTAACAAGAGAATTATTTACATGCCTCATGTTATTGAGTTTACCGTTGCCTCATAAAATCCATAATTTATTATATTATATTTATATTATTATTGGACCACTAGTAAGTGTCGGAGTCGACCTCTCGTCACTGCTTCTTCGAGGTTAGACTGGATACTTACTGGGTACACGTTGATTTACATACTCATACTACACTTGCTGCACATTTTTGTACAGGTGCATATATGTCTAGCAGCCTTGCGGGCGTAGAGGTGTGGTCAATGCGGAGACTTACGTGAATTGTATTTCCATCTACGATCCGCAGCTAGCAGAGTCCCCTTCAAAGTTACTTATGTATTTTCCTGTCTAATTTGTATTCTGGACAGGTGTTGTATTTTATTTTATCTTCCTAGTTGATGCTCATGCACTTGTGACACCGGGTTCTGGGATGTTTAGTATTGAAATTGGAAAACAATGTTATCTATTCTGTAAATTCATCTTTTACTAGTTAAATTGAAGTAAATTTATGATTTAAAAAAAAAAAACAAAATATGAAAATGAGAATTTAATTAACTATTTAGTGTTGGCTTGCCTGACAATGGTGTCCGACGCCATCACCACCTTTAACGGATTTTGGGTCGTGACACCTGATTTTTTCGGTCCTAACAAGTTCAAACCTTTTCAGCTTTGCTTGTTTCAATCTAGAAAGCAAATGTTTTTTTAGCCAAACACGTAATCCCACTCCATTGGCCATTAAAGAGGGCATTATGGTAACCTTTATCATCTAATCTTCCTACAGAGATGAAATTGAAAGGAAAGTCTGGAGCATGTTTGACATTCTTAAGAACTAACGTTGAACTATTATTAGTTTTCGTACAAACTGTGCCAACACGAAGCACCTTAACTTCACTGGCATTGCCCATCTTTAACACTCTAGAATTAACAGGAGTATAAGATGAGAAAAGGTCTTTTCTTGGTGTGACATATGAGGTAGCTCCAGAATCCACTATCCAGCTTGTCTCATGGCATACTAAATTGATGACGTTTTCATCATAAGAAAAAAAAAGGTCATCTCGAACAATAGCAGCAACATTGTTCTCGTTAGTTTTCAACTTTCTATCCTTCTCTAGTGTCTTACTCCAACTTGTGGCAGAACTCTTTGATTTGTCCTTTCTTGCCACAATGGTTGCACGTAATATTATGGTATTTGGACCTTGACTTACTTCTTCTTTTACCTATATTCATCGAACCTCTTGTTCTATCTCTCCCCCAATCTTTTGTAACCAAGATATCTGCTTGTGAGTATGAACCCTGAGATTTCATCCGTACTTCCTCGTTCAACACACCACTCTTGGCATATTCTATGGTCACCTTACCACCAGGAGTTGAATTTGTCAAAGAAATACAAAGAGTTTCCCAAGAGTCCGTCAGAGTATTAAGAAGCCAAAGTCCTTGTATCTTATCATCAAAATTAACTCCCATTCCAGACAACTAATCAAGGACACCCTGAAAAGTATTTATACGATCAAGGATAGGTCTATCCTTGTAATGATCGGGCCGGTCATTTTATGTATCGTAGCCTCATTCCCCTGTTTATTGCTTATTCTATGTTCGCTTGTGGTTATGTGACTTGCTGGAGTGGTTGGTTTGGCTCCGGGGATTATTCAGAGTAAATTAGGACACTTGGTCTAAATGTTGGAAGCTTACGTTGAAAGAGTTGACCAAAGTTTCACTTTTGTGTAAACAACTCCAGAATAGAGTTTTGATGATTCCAATTGCTTCGTATGGTGATTTTGGACTTAGGCGTATGTCCGGATTTGGATTTGGAGGTCTGTAGGTTCACTTGGTGTATTTTAGCGAAAATTGAAAAGTTGAAGGTTTAAAAGGTTGAGGGGTTTGACCAAGAGTTAACTTTGTGGATATCTAGTTCGGATTTTGGTTCTGGAAGTTGAAATAGGTTTGTTGTGTCATTCATGCCTTGTGTGCAAAATTTGATGTCAATCGGAGTTCGTTTGATATGTTTCAGCATTAGTTTTAGAAGTTGGAAGTTCATTAGTTTATTAGGCTTGAATTGGGGTTCGATTCGTGTTTTTGATATTGTTTGATATGATTTGAGTATTCGACTAAGTTCGTATCGTGTGTTAGGACTTGCTGGTATGTTTGGATGGGGTCCCGAGGGCCTCAGGTATGTTTCAGATTGAATTCAGATTAGTTTTGGTCTTGGAGTGTTGGCTGAAGTTTCAAGCATCTGGTGCGTTCGCACCTGTATTGGGAATGGCCACAGATGCGGCAACAGAGGTGCGACGACATAGTCGCAGATGCAAAAAAGAGTGGAGTCTGGGAGGACCTCAAATGTGCGGGTGTTTCCGCAAAAGCGAAAGCGCTTCTGCGATGAGGGGTCCGTATGTGCGGAGTGTGATGGGCTCGGCCTTGGTCGCAAATACGATAGGCGATCCGCAGGTGTGGATGCATAAGAGCGGGCGAGGGGCCACAGAAGCGGTCTCGTAGGTGCAGAGCTTTGTCCGTAGGTGCGCTGGGTCGGGAAGTTAATGAAATCTTGCACCTGCGATGGTGAGTCCGCAGGTGCGACTCTGAGGGCCGCATAAGCGAGATCCCTGGGCAGTGTTTTAAATCGAAGGGTTTAGTTATTTTTCTCATTTTTGGGATTTTGAAGTTCGGAATATGGCGATATTTGGAGAGATTTCCACCTAGATTGAAGAGGTAAGTGGTTTTTAATTACTTTTGTCCATAAATATTGAATACCCATTAATTATTACACCTAGAGTTTATGAATATAAGTTAGAATTTGGGGATTTTTTGACTATGTTATTGGAGAGTGAAATTTGAGGATTTGAGGGTCGATTTGTAGTTGGAATTGGATGATTTTGATATGGTTGGACTTGTAACTGAATGGGTATTCAGAATTTGTGAATTTTGTCGGGTTCCGAGGTACGGGCTCGGGGTTGACTTTTTAGTTGACTTTTTGATTTGAGCTAAAGATCTTAGCTTTGTCTTTTGGGATCACTACCTATGACTTTTATTGATAGTATTTGTGAACAACTAATTTTTGACCACACCGGAATTCTATACTATTTTAGTATAAATATTTTTTTTCGGTCTAATCTTGATATTTTAAACTTGTATCTTACTCTTAATAGGTTTTATTTAAAAAATAAATAAATTAAAAAAAAAACTACAAAAATACTCACATTCTTAGAGTAAAAATTTTATTTCAAAAAAAAAAATTCAAAAAAATATATATGTATACTTAGAATGTTAATAAGTAAGCTATATAATCTTTCTTAGTGTATTTATCTTGGTGTAAAAAAGTGATTGTTCAATATTATTATTTTTATAATTAACCTTATCTTTTGAAATGAAAGACAACAAAAAAAAGAAAAGAAAGGAGAATAAAACATAATGAAGTTAGATAAGTTTGTTAACAAACTTGCCCTTTCACGTCCTTCCCTACTTCACATCTCTCAAGTCACGCGATCTGCACACACACGATCATCTGCACACACATTATGCATAATCAACACTTCACATAATGCACTATATTATAAACTTACTTTCAGCACTTAGAAAAAGAGGGAACAGATAGAAAGAGGCGGAGATAAAACAAAATATAGAAAACGCTTTCTTCCTCAAAAATCAGCAATAAAGCACTATTAAAATCACCCAAAAATAGTCCATAATCTCTCAAAATCGACCTCAAAACCTCCACCTGAAACAACCCTGCACAAGCCGCTCTAAACCGGTCGGGAAACATCTCAAAATAACTTTTCTTTCCTACATAAAACAGCAGTGACGAGAGTGGAGTACGAAATTGCCGTTGAGGTCTCCAGTCGCCGGTTCCGTTCGTAGTCACTGGCGAAAGCTCTGGTCTGGCATTGCCTAGTTGCTAAGTTTGTAGTTTCAACTCCATTCATTTATACAAAAATGTCCGATCTTTGCCTTATAAACTACGTCGTTAACGATTGGATTTCCTTTGTTTTCCTTTATTCTGTCAAAGCTTGCTTTTAAGAACTCATGTTGAATTTCAGTTTCACGTTTGGTATTGAAATATGGAGGTACTGATCTTATTACTTTTAGCTATATCTTAATCGATATTATTTTTGCGCTTATTGGAAAATTACGTATTGATGGGTAATATTAATTTCATATTTGCTTTTGAATGGATGAACATTTTGAATTATTAAATCCAATAACGGAGTACAACTCCATATTATTTAGCTTCATGTACTGAAACTTAGATGATTAAGGGATAGTCATATTTTTAATTCAAGGTTAAATGGGTTGCCCAACTAGTTATAAGAATTAATTGTAGTTTTTGTCTTATCTTTGGATAGTGATTTGTACATAATTAATTTAAATCTTATTAGCTAAAGTCTTACCCTTTCTCCACAATAAGTCCATAACTGATGTTCTACAATAATCCCAAATTTAGGAAATTAACAATCATGAATATGATAGCATGTTTTAGGCGTGCTCTTAACTAATCAATTATCGTGATTATGTACACGTTCGCGTGACATAATTATGATTTCTCAAATTAAAGGCAAAGTATGTGTTCGCGTGACTTTGGCAAACCAATCAATCTTGACAATAACTAAGTGTTATTAATTGTGTACACATATGTGTGACATAATATTTGACACTCAAACAAAATGGATACACAGAATTTCATAATTTAATAATCAAGTAATTAAAAGCGGTAAAAGGTAAAATATGCGCAGGTCCCAAAATATATAATAATCAGTTAATTAAGCCAAGTTTGATTTTAAAAGTGACTGTGCTAAAACCACGAAACTCGGGAGTGCCTCACACCTTCTCCCGGGTTAACAGAATTTCTTACCCGGTCTTCTGTGTTTCGCAGACTTAAATAGAGTCAAAGTTTCTTGAATTGTAATTTAGAACAATTGGTGACTTGGAACATCGTAATAAATAATTTCAATTGGAGACTCTTAAAATTAAATAAATAATCCCTTTTCAAATAATGTCACTTTAATTGGAAAAACTCCTTTGGCCCATTCGTCGGGAGAAAAAGAGGTGTGACAGCTCTGGCGACTCTGCTGGGGATAAGAACCCAGAACTTCTGGTTCAGGGTTCAGAGTTCGAGCTTATAATGTAATTTATACTTGGCTTAATTGATTGTATGATATTATTGTGTTTGTGGGCCTAATGTGCTAATTGTCGCTTATTTACCGCTTTGATATTATTTGAACTGTATTAAATTGTCTTCT
This sequence comes from Nicotiana tomentosiformis, assembly GCF_000390325.3. Taxonomy (NCBI): domain Eukaryota; kingdom Viridiplantae; phylum Streptophyta; class Magnoliopsida; order Solanales; family Solanaceae; genus Nicotiana; species Nicotiana tomentosiformis. Next base: position 85,964,498 of record NC_090816.1, on the reverse strand, counting down.
TACTCCTCCCTTCTGAGTCTTCTAAATTTATGGTGCACACGTGCATGTGGCCCACTTTTCTGTTAGAAGTCATACCAATTAGAACGAGGCTGGGTTAGTAATTAGGCCGAGTAGACTTTCGTGCTCCCGGTACATTGCCCCCACCTCAGCTCGATCTGTCCACTTGGGTACGCTAGGTCTAAAACACTCCCCTAGGATTTAAACCTAGAATAACATAGCCTCATGCCGGATCCCTAATAGAAACATTTGTTTGCATCATTTGCATGACTTTGGGGACTCAACACAAGGGTTGGGTCCGTCTAGGACAGGTGTACCCGAGAATTACAAGACCATCCTGATGCATCTTATGTGCTACTTGTGCATTATGTTTGATTTAGTTTGTGCATGTTGACTGGTTTCTAAAAAAATAAAAATAAAAATATAAAAATTAAGGGAAAACCTTGTCAAACGTTTCCTAAAAAACAATTATTACAAAATAAGCTTGAATTTTTTCAAAAAATGTCATCCCATTCCTGAAATATTTACCGAACTACGCGGGTCTGATTCTCACTGGAAGTGAGATACGTAGGCAAACCTCATTCGGTTCCGGCCCTCAATTTTTAAAAATCCAAAAATATTTTCCTTTAATTCCTTCTTTAGAATTTATTCTTGGAGATATCAAATTTAAAAATTCAAAAATATTTTCTTTCTTCTTTAGAAGTTTTAAAACAAATCGAAATCCAAAAATATTTTCTTTCTTGTTTAGAAGCCTTTATTTCAAACATTTCCAAGAAAAAAAATATAAAATCCAAAAATATTTTCCTTGTTAGGAGCTTTTACGATTAGAGTTTTTTTAAAAAGTAAAAAAAAGAGTTAGTTTATTTACTTTATTCCTTATCTTTCTGAATTACGTAATGATCTGATTCATGTTCAACATAATACCTAGGCAACCTCCAACGGGTTCGATCAAAATTCTTTTAAACCACAAAAGAGTAAAAAAAAATGAAATGAGCAAAATGATTGACAAAATAAAAAAGAATAAGAAAAGAGAGTGTTAAAGTCAAGATAAAATAAACCAATAAGCCAAGATGAAGCTTGAAGCCTTCTAAGCTTATTTTAGAAATAAAAATGGCATTAGGTGCATGACATACAATATGTGGCTAATATATGTAAAATGCCTAACTCTAACACGTTTATTGTTTGTCATAAAAGATAAAGTTAAACAAAGATGGTTGGTTTGTGGTTTAAACTGGTGATTCACCCCTACAAAACCCCCAAGTTTGATAAGTACCATGTGCATGGTGTTTCTGTGGCCCATCTGAAGAGGTATTGTAACCAATTGAGGGGAGCGGGGGGCAAAGAAGAATTGCTCATGGCCTATTTTGGTGAAAGTTTGACAGGAATTGATTTAGAGTGGTTCATATATCAAGACATGTCTCACTGGTATGTTTGGAATGACATGGATCAAGATTTTGTCCAACCATTTTGGTACAATGTTGATATAGTGCCAGACCGCTCCTCTCTTGTCAACATAAAGAGGAAACCGACAGAAAGCTTCAGAGAAAATGCAATCAAGTGGAGGGAGCAGGCTGCTAGGGTCAAACCACCAATGAAAGAGGCAGAAATGATTGACTATTTTCTCCAATCTGAAGATCCTGATTACGTTCATTACATGCTGGCCGCCATTGGCAAACCTTTTGCTGAGGCGATTAAGATTGGAGAAATAGTTGAGAATGGCATGAAGTCGGTGAGTTAGGCAGCCCTTAAAGTGACTACACAAGCAATTCAAAGCGGGTCCGGCGGTTTCGGAAATAGAAACAAGAGAGAGAGAGGGAGCCATGATGGATTCGTGCTCGAGGGGGGCCCGCATGTCATTTTACCAATCATATATGCCACCCAGAAGACCGCAAACACTATTACTCGCACCATGATGCTGCATATGTCGTGGCCCCGACACACTATACGGTGATGAATCCACAATCATACACCCGACCACAAAACTACCCACAAAACCGAGCTCCACCTCTCAGAAATGCCCGTCCCTACCAAGCTCCATATAGTCCCCCGAAAAAATATTTTCCAATGCAATCCTCACCCGAGAGAGCCTCCCAGAAGGAATCAGTTCACCCTTATTGGTGAATCATATTAAAGTTTGTTCCAAAAGCTAACAAGGCTAGGTCTGCTGCAGCCAGTGGCCCCGAACCGGCCAAACCACAAGTCCCCCTCGCACCTAGCTAATGCTAGATGTGAATATCACTCTGGAGAATTGGGACATGATACCGAGCACTGTTGGACTCTCAAAAGAGTAGTGGAGGATCTCATTAAGGTCAAGGCAATAGTTCTTAGGGAAGAAGAGGAGCCCCTACTGTGACGACCAATCTTTTGCCTACTCACAATAAAGTGCTAATCGTTGGAATGATTTGTGATGACAAGGAATTTGATCCAGCACTGAAATCCATTGTAGTCATGGTCATGACAGAAGAAAAATCTAAAAGTGTCATGATCCCAATTCACCCTCCATAGGATGTCGTGATGGCACCTAGTCTCTAAGACTAGGTAAGCCTAACAAATTGCGGAATAACATAATAAAAGTATGAAACTCAAACCTCATTAGTTGTAATAAATGAAAACTACAAGTCAAAGAACTACAATCTCTCAAAATCCAGTAGAAATAAGTCACAAGCTTCTAAGAGAAATACAAATATCTTTATACATCAGAGTCTACTAAAATAAGGAAAACAACATGATAAGGATAGAGGGGGACTTCAAAGTCTGCGGACGCTGGCAGATGTACCTTGAAGTCTCTGCACATAGGTAGCTCACTGATATCTGGGCCGGTAAGAAGTACCTGGATCTGCATAAAAAGATGTGCAGAAGCATAGTATGAGTACACCACAGCGGTATCCAGTAAGTGCCAAGCCTAACCTCGGTAGAGTAGTGACGAGATCAGGTCAGGCCCTACTGGAAATAATAGAAATGTAAGACAGAGGATATAATAATATAACAAAATGACTGAGAAGTGAACAACACAGCAAATAGAGGTAAATAACCGGGGCGCTCCCGAGGTACCTCCTCGTAGTCCCAAAAGTAAATATGCAGTGCAGGGGGATCTTCCGAGGAACCGCCTCGTAGTCCCAAAAGTAAATGTGCAGTACAGGGGGATCTCTCGAGGAACCACCTCGTAGTCCCAAAAGTAAATATGCAGTATTGGGGGATCTCCAGAGGAACCGCCTCATTGTCCGAAAAGTAAATATGCAGTACAGGGGGATCTCCCGAGGAACTGCCTCGTAGTCCCAAAAGTAAATATGCAGTACAGGGGGATCTCCCAAGTAAACGCCTCGTAGTCCCAAAGTAAATATGCAGCAGATAACCGAAAGAACAACGAATTTAAAGCAAGAATATTACAGTTAAAGATTTACTTCAAATCAAGGGAAGCAGGTAGTTCAACTAAGCATGTTGCACAAATTGCAAGTAAGAGTTAAGGCACGTAGACATACGATACTAGGCTTAACATGATCACTACATATGCTAAGGCAACTCAGTTAAGGAATTTAAAAGAAGACAACTCAGCAAGAATCAAAATTTTCACAATTAGTCCGTGTACGCACTCGTCACCTCGTATACACGGCGCTCACATGTCACAAAGTGTTACAATATTACCAAATCCTAAGGGGATTTCCCCCACACAAAGTTAGACAAGTCACTTGCGTCAAGCCAAGCTCAATTAGTCAATAAGAATGCCTTTCCCTTGATTTTCCGACTCCGATCGGCTTGAATCTAGTAACAATTAATTCGATTCAGTTAATATAAATTATAGGAATTTATTCTATATGAAAATACAGATTTTTCAATAAAAACCCGAAATTTAACTTAAAAATTGCCAGTGGGCCCACGTCTCGAAACCCAACAAAAGTTACAAAATATGAACGCCCATTCGACCACGAGTCCAACCAAACCAAATTTACCAAATTCCGACATCAACTCGACTTCCAAATCCCAAATTCTAATTTTGAAATCCCTAGGCCCAAATCCGCTAATGTCACCTCAAAAACATGTAATCTAGTCAAAATACTCAATGATAATCCAATATTATTGACTAACAATGATCACAAGTGACTTACCTCAAGTGTTCCGTGCATTCTCTCCGAAAATCGCCCCAAAACCGTGTTGGAAATGTCTAAAAATGACAAAAACTCGAAACCCTCTGTTTTTGTACACTGCCCAGAGGTTTCGCTTCTGTGGAATTTTTTAACCGCATCTGCGGTTCTGCTTTTGTGGTAAATATCCCGCTTCTGCGACAACCTTCAATTTTGCGGACTCGCTTCTGCAATGAAGCGGCCGCTTCTGCGGTCCAAGACCCCCTTAGCCCAGGCCGCATCTGCGACCATTGCGTCGCTTCTGCGGTCGCGCTTCTGTGATGCCTCATCCGCTTCTGCGATGCCAGGCTCGCTTTTGCAAGCTCGCATCTTCGAGCCAAATTTCGCAGGTATGATTGCATCAGATGACAGAAAGTTTCCAGCTTTGTTCTAAGTCCAAATTTCGATCCGTTAACCATCCGAAACTCACCCGAGGCCTCCCGGGACCTCAACCAAATATACCAACAAGTCCTAAAACATCATACAAACTTAGTCGAAACCTCATATCACATCAAACAATGCTAAAACCATGAATCATGCTCCAATTCAAGCTTAATGAAACTTAGAAATTCTAACTTCTACATTCGATGCCGAAGCCTATCAAATCAAGTCCAATTGACCTCAAATTTTGCACACAAGTCATAAATGACATAACGGACCTATTCAAATATTCAGAATCAGATTCTGACCCCGATATCAAAAATTTAACTCCCCGGTTAAACTTCCAAGCTTAAATTTTTATTTTAGCCATTTCAAGCCTAATTTAACTACGGACTTTCAAATAATTTTCCGGACACGCTCCTAAGTCCAAGATCACCATACATAGCTATTGGAATAATCAAAACTCTATTCCAGGGTTGTTTACACATAAGTCGACATCCGGTCAACTATTTGAACTTAAGTTTTAAACCTTAGAACTAAGTGTTCCAATTCATTCCAGAACCTTACCAGACCCGAACTGACTACCCCGTCAAGTGACATAACAGCTATAAAGTACAGAATGAGCAGTAAATAGGGGAATGAGGCTACAACTCTCAAAATAACTGACTGGGTCATTACAAAAAGCGGTCGCCAAACTTGAAAAGTTTCCTATCGGACGGGAGTCTCGGTAGCCGGTCTTGCTGTCTTTTCTGCATTTTGAGTTATTTCAGGGTGTAATTCGAATGTTTTTACTCTATTGTCATAATTTCTGATGTAAACCCTTCTATCTTTTTTTTAACAAAAAAAACTAATTCAAATAAATGAAATTAATATTTCATCATTCATGAATGTCTCTTTTCTTACTCTTGTCACTTTTCTTACTTTCTTTTTAGTTCTATTAAATGCATATTTTAATAACATGACATGCTTGCGAACTTCATTCTCAGATCCTAAAACGCTGGCAGACCTTGAAATAATGAATCAAGTAGTAGAATGTGCCGAAGATAAGGCTTGTAAGAAAATTAATAGAGAATTAGGACAACAAGCCTAAACCAAGTCCAAACGAAAACCTCCCTTACTTAATTGGTTTATGGAACTGAAGCCGTGATATCAGTAGAAGTTAAAATTCTCTCTCTTCGGATGATTGTTGAAACCGAGTTCGAGGATGAAGATTGGGTCAAGACCCGATTGAAGCAATTGAATTTGGTTGATGAAAAGTGATTGGCTACAGTTTTTCACAGGTAGTTGTAGCAACAAAGAATGGCCCGTGCCTACAATAAGAAAGTGCGGCCCCAGAAATTTGAAGTAGGGCAACTCGTTCTGAGGCGTATTCTTCCGCATCACGAGGAAGCTAAAGAAAAATTTGCCCCGAATTAGAAGGTCCATACATTGTAACAAGAGTGATGGCAAATGGAGTACTATATTTGGGAGACATTGAAGGAAATGTTCCTGATACAACTGTGAATGCAAATGCGGTCAAAAGGTACTATGTTTGACCCTTTAAGCAGCTTTAATGCTATTTAATTGGGATGACAAAGGCTTTCATTCTCACTACCCAAATACTATTAACCCTTTGCTAACCCTTTGAGCCAGATACTTTTTCCTTGGCCACCCTCTTTGGAACCTTGTATGTAATGAGAAACAAAAAGAAAAGAAAGGGATTGAAAGAAAATGAAAAATGATAAAAAGAAAAAAAGAAAAGAAAAGAAAAAAGAAATAAGAAAAAAAAAGTCCAAAACAAGTTCATGTTAATTGAACTACGTCCGACCTGATTCTGAAAGGATATGTAGGCAGCCTCAATCTGGGGTTCGGTTACACCAAAACAAAAATCCACATTACCCCAAAAGTGAAAGCTAGGGCAGATGTTACAATAGTTCGGCGATGGTTTCTCCCGAAAGGTTCCAAAGTTGTAATTCAATCTAAATTATTTTTACCCAAATCCTTTCAAGTCCTTCCGATCAATCGGCGAGAATATTCAAGAATTGGAGGATATAATTACTTGGATCGAATACAACCAAATGAGAGAAATAAAATGAGAAAGTCCTATTGGTGAAAACCCTCATGGGCACTGTAGGGCGATGATGAGTAGAGAAAATAAAAATGAGAGAGTCTTATTAGTGAAAACCCGCAAAGGACACTATAAGGCGATGGCGAGAAGAGAAATGAGAGAGGTCAGCTAGTGAAAATCCGCAAAGGACACTGTTGATCGAAAAGAGGATCCACACAGCCATGACATCAACATGGTCCTGAGCAAGATTTCTCGGTTTTAAGTTAAAAGTTGTGATGAGTTTCTAAGAGTCGGACAGTTTACACAGATCAGGCGTCCAGGCATCTAGTCCATAAGGCATGTCATGTTCACTGAAGTCCGCATGTACTCCCAGATAAGTCCTTCTTTCAGTTCCCCGAAAGGGACACCTCTTGTTTTAAACTCATTCTCTATTCCATTGTTTGTTTTTCTTTCAATCCCTTTTGGTCTAACTTTGTTCAAAAAATAAGGCAAAGAAAAGACAACAAGACCGATTTATAGGGTTCTCGTTTGATGAGAGCTGATATATTCAATAGACGCCAAGCCTCGATAAAGGCATCAAGTAGACCCCAACTGGCCATGATTGGACGAGGCTTTTAAATTGAAAACTTTGGAAGAAGAAAATAAAATTGAAGCGCCAGCAAAGGCGAAATAAAGCTGAATAAAGCACTACACGACTAACAGTCATTGACAAAGTTTGAAAAGCCAAAAGTTCCCCAATACTCCGAAATTGAAAATTTTGGAAGAAAGAAGTCAAAAGTGAGATGCCCACAAAGGCAAAATAAAGTTTAAAAAGGTTAAGTCCCACGCGACCAACCGTCATGGAAAAGTTTGAAAAAGCCAAAGGTTCTCCGGGGTCGAAAATACTGTTGGTATTTAGGAAATAACCAGTTGCAATTGGAATCATTAAAGAAGATAAGCCGAGATCAAGAGACTGAAATAATCAAGGCCACAAACTGACCACCATTTTAAAACTAATGATTTGTTTTTGTTCAGAACAAGAACAGAACAATTTTAGGAAATAGTTCGTGAAAAGACGAACACCACCAAGTGAAGTCCTCAAATCCTTGTTTTTTTCCCAATATACATGTAATCATGTTATTTTTAGTTTTATTATAGGGAATCAATACCCTATATCCAATACAGGGTACTACATTCCCTAGTTGTATTTTATTGCTAACATAGGGTACGACATTCCCTAGTAGCATCTTAGAGTGCCTCGAGCCTCATGTTCTGCCAACATAGGGTACGACATTCCCTAATAGTATCTTAGAGTGCCACAATACCTCCTATTATTATCAACACAGGGTACTACATCCCCTGGATGCATTACTTTCTTCCTACATAGGGTACAACATTCCCTAGTAGAATCTTAGAGAGCCAAGAGCCTCACCTTGTTGCCAACACAGGGTGCTACATCCCCTGGTTGCATTTCTTATTGCTAACATAGGGTACGACATTCTTTAGTTGTATCTCAGAGTGCCTCGAGCCTCATGTTATTGCCTACATAGAGTACAACATTCCCTAGTAGAATCTTAGAGAGCCAAGAGCCTTACCTTATTGATGAAACAAGGTACTACATCCCCTGGTTGCATTTCTTATTGACAACATAGGGTATTCCATTCCCTAGTAGCATCCCAAAGTGCCACGCACCTCATTTTATTGCCAACATATGGTACAACATTCCCTAGTAGAGTCCTAGAGTGCATCCAGCCTCATCTTTTTGCGAACACATGGTACTACATGTAACGACCCGATCGGTCGTTTTGCTTTCTAGAACCTCGTCCCCCTAAATAAGACTTTCTATTCTTTCTTTTACTGATTTATGGCTTTTAGGGATGGTTGGTTCGGGATTTGGAAGAGTTTGGGTTCAAATCGGAACACTTGGTTCTTTAAGGATGGCTTAAAAGGCCAAGTTTGACTTCGGTCAACATTTTGAGTAAACGATCTCGGAATCAGGATTTGACGGTTTCAATAGGTTCGTATGATGATTTTGGACATGGGAGTATGTTCAGATCTGGTTTTGGATGATCCGGGAGCGTTTTGGCACCCAATAGTGAAAGTTGGTTCTTGAAGGTGTTAGAAATCCTTTAAAATTTGGTTTGGAGCGGGTTTTGGTGATATCGAGGTCCAAACGGAATTCTGAGCCGAGAATAGTTCCGTAGTGTCATTTAAGCCTTGCATGCAAATTTTGGTGTCATTCCGAGTAGTATAAGTATGTTTCGGCGCATTGGAAGTAAATTGAAGATCATGAAGTTCTTAAGTTTGATTCAATTGGTTTTAGGGTGTGATTCTTAGTTTTAATGTTGTTTCTGGCGTTCCGTGAGTTCGAGTGAGTCCGTTTTGTGATTCCAAACTTGTTGATATGTTCAGGCGGGGCCCCGGGGGACCCCGAGTGCCAATCGGGCGAGGCTCGGACTAAGTTGAGAATTTGGAACTGCAGTTGAGTGCTCTAGATCTGTCATAACTGCACCTGCGGTTGGCCAGCCACAGATGCGAGCTCGCAGGTGCGAGCCAAGCCCCCACAGATGCGATCCAAGGATGGCCAGCCAGGTTCCGCAGATGCGGCTCTTTCTACGCAGAAGCGGGAGCCCTTTCGCAGATGCGGCCCCAGCCGGCCCAGCCAATTCCGCAGAAGCAAAAATCTGGTTCGCAGAAGCGAATATGTAGGTGCGGCCAATGCACCGCAGGTGCGAAAATTGCAGGGGCAGTGAGGTTCACTTAATACGATACTTAAGCCATTTCACTCATTTTCTCTTACTCTTTGGGCGATTATTGGAGATTCTAGAGAGGGATTCCCACCTAGCTTTTGGAGGTATATAATTTCTACCTATTATGAGTTTAATACTTATATTATGGGTAGATTAACATGTGGAAATTAGCGAAAAACAAGGGTTTAGAGGAAGACCTAGGTTTTTGATAAAAACGATATTTAACCACGAAATTTGTTATGGAATTTAGTAAAAATCATATATTCATGTTCCTAAGGTTATGGGTAACAACTTTCTTTGAAAAGTACCGGAATCCGAGCATGTGGGCCCGGGGGTAAATTTTAGGAATCTTGCAATTTAGGGTGGGTAATCACTTAAATGGTGGAATTATGAACTTTTGAGCATAGATTGATTAGTTTATGTCATGTTTGACTAGCTTCGAGTTGTTTGGCGTCAAATTTGGAGGTTTGATCGTGTTCTTGATTTGGGAAGTAGGCTTTGAGGCGAGGTAAGTCTCCTTTCTAACCTTGTAAGAGGGAATTAACCCCATAGGTGAATTAAATAAATGTTTGTACCTAATTGTGGGGGCTAGGTACGTAGGAGGTGACGAGAGTCCGTACGTGGCTACTATTACGCTATATTTCGGGTAGTTTAGGACCCGTATCATGCTATACTTGGAATATTTGTGCCCTTACTTGCTAATATAATCACTTAGTCATGATAGAAATTAATAAAAGAATTGTATAAAGTTAAATTCACTTACTTAAAAGTTTGTATGAGATACTTGACTATAAATGGGAAGCTTGTGTTTTCTTGAAAATAAATTGTTAATTGTGGATCAGGTCGAGCGCCTCGGTAGTAAATAGATGCATCTATGGTTCGCACTGTTCGACCCTCCGGCAGTGCACAATTTAATATTATGTTGGATCGGGCCGTACGACCTCGGCATAATTGCGCATGTTAATTATTTGGAACTCTCCGTGATTTATACTGCTTAAATGCCTTGAAATGTAAGTGGTTAAATGATATGACCGAAATTGAAATTTTAAATTTATGAAAGAAGTACTTATCTCTTCCCTTTATCGAAATGTCAGAATTATTCATGATATTTATACTTAGCATAATACTTTAATTACATTATTATTGGCCCTAGTAAGTGTCAAGCCGACCCCTCGTCACTACTTCTTCGAGGTTAGGCGGGATACTTACTGGGCACATATTGTTTATGTACTCATACTATACTTTTGTACTTAATTGTATAGGATCTGACGCTGGTGCATCCAGTTACCCGCCCTGCGCGCATACCTGATCTTGGACCGAGACTTCACGGTGAGCTGCCCCCTTCTGAGCCGTTCAGCAGCATGCCAAAGTTTCTCTTTTGTTTATATCTGTCTATTCTGTTTCAGACAGTAGGATAGTCATATTTTGTATATTCTACTAGTTGCCCACACACTTGTGACACCAGATCTTGGCACGTGTTAGTAGACTTTGATTTTTGGGTTGTAATTCAATAGTTATAACTGCTTTTTAGATGTTTCCATTTGTTTGCCTTAAAAATCCTTTATTTATCAAATGCTTTAAATGTAAGTAAAGCTAAATATTGGAATTGCTTAATAAACAATAAACAAAAATGGGAAATCACTAAGTTGTTCATTGTTGGCTTGTCCAGCAATGGTGCTGGACGCCATCACGTCCTGACATGGAATTGGGTTGTAACAAAATGGTATCAGAGCATTAGGTTCACGTAGGCCTCACAAGTCATGGGCAGGACTAGTAGAGTCTTGTGGATCGGTGCGGAGACGTCCGTACTTATCTTCGAGAGCACTAGTAGCACCACCAGCGGATCCAGTGGAGGATCCCATTATTGAGGAGCAGGGCGAGGTGCCTGCCGCAGAGCCAGCCACGGTAGATTTCATGACAACACCGGGCTTTCAGGAGGTCATGGACCATATGATACGGTTCATGGACACCATGACTCAGGCTGGTTTATTTCCAGCAGACCCAGCCACATCTCAGGCAGGAGGGGGAGCACAGACCGCTACTGCTCAGGCTCATGGTCACGCAACGACGGTATATCCGACTCTGGGTGCACTACCCGTGGGTGGATCCCAGCCAGTGCGGCAGCTGCACCTGAGCCTAGACCGGTTACGGACGTCGATCCGCAGAAGTTATTGGACAGATGGTCTAGGTTACACCCTCCTGTCTTTGGAGGCAAGCGTTATGAGGATGCCCAGGATTTGATTGATAGGTGCAGGGACAGACTGCACAACATGAGGATACTGGAGTCTTATGGGGTTGACTTCACTACTTTCCAGCCGGAGGGTAGGGCCCGTAGATGGTGGAAGTCTTATCTTTTTCTCCCATGACTTGGAGCCAGTTCACACAGCTTTTCCTGGATAGGTATATTCCACCCTCCAAGAGGGAGGGTTGCGGTATCAGTTTGAGCAGCTTGAGCAGGGTCAGATGTCAGTGACCGACTATGAGTCAAGGTTTTCTAATTGTCTCGCCATGCACTTATGATACTTCTTACGGATGCAGAGAGAGTACGGAGGTTTGTTGCGGGGCTGCACTCTGGTATTAGGGCCAATACGGCCTGAGCGGTTGAGATGGGGACTTCTTATCAGCTGGTAGTGGAGATTGCTCGGAGGATTAAGGGCTACCGTTAGAGAGGGAGAGAGCAGACGCTACAGGACAAGAGGGCCCGTTTCTCTGGAGAGTTTAGAGGTTCCCCGGCTAGGGGCAGAGGTCAGTTTGGGAGAGGTCAGTCTAGCAGGCCCCCATATTCATCACCACCACCTCCTCGAGGTGCTCCAATGCGCCCCTATTTCCGTGCCACACCAGAGAGTTCTTGCTGCCCACCAGCCCTCTAGGGTTCTTCCAGTGGGTACTCACGTCACCAGGGTTCTTCCAGCTCCTATCTTAGTGCTATGCCAGAGAGTTCATACAGCCCACCGACTATTCAGGCTTCTTCCAGTGGGTCTACAGGCCATCAGGATTAGACACCAGGGCAATAGATCACCGCACCGAGGGGATGTTTCAAGTGCGGAGATCTCAGTCACAAGAGGAGATTCTTCCCCAGGCTTCAGGGCAAGGCAGTATAACAGGGTCGGCAGCCCATGATTACAGCACCAGCTGTCCGGCCGCCCAGAGGCAGAGGGCTGGCTGGCAAGGGCTGTCCTAGAGGTGGAGGCTAGGCAGGGGGAGGCCAGTCAGCTACTGTTCAGTCAGGCGGAGGCCATACTGCCGGCGCTCCAGCAAGATTCTATGCTTTTCCGGCCAGGCCAGATGCATTGGCCTCAAATGCCATAATCACAGGTATTATTTCGGTATGCGGTAGGGATGCTTCGGTATTATTTGATCCAGGGTCCACCTATTCATATGTGTCATCTCTGATTGCTCATTTTTTGGATATTCCTTGTGAGTCCTTGGGTACTCCAGTTTATGTGTCCACTCCTGTGGGCGATTCTGTGGTTGTGGATCGGATCTACCGGCCCTGTGTGGTCACATTCTGTGGTTACGAGACTAGGGCGGACCTTCTGCTACTTGATATGATTGACTTTGAGGTCATCGTTTGGCATAGACTGGTTATCTCCATACCACGCCATCCTTGATTGTCATGCCAATACTATTACCTTAGCGATGCCAAAATTACCGACATTGGAGTGGAAGGGTTCCTCAGTTAGTACAGCTAGTCGGGTCATCTCTTTTCTGAAAGCTCGACATATGGTCGAGAAGGGTTGTTTGGCTTATCTTGCTTATATTTGGGACACCACCGCAGAGTCTCCGATGATTGATTCAGTGCCAGTAGTTCGGGAATTCGTCGATGTGTTTCCTTCTGACCTTTCAGGCATGCCGCCAGATCGTGATATTGATTTGGCTCCAGGCACCGAAACTATATCTATTCCACTGTACCGTATGGCTCCAAAAGAATTGAAAGAGTTGAAGGAGCAGCTTGAGGAGTTGTTAGCAAAGGGGTTTGTGAGACCAAGTGTATCACCTTGGGGTACACCAATATTATTTTTGAAGAAGAAAGAAGGGACTATGCGGATGTGAATTGATTACCGCCAGTTGAACAAGGTTACCATCAAGAACAAGTACTCGTTGCCACGTATCGATGATTTGTTTGACCAGTTGCAGGGTGCTAGGGTGTTTTCTAAGATCGACATGAGATCGGGGTACCATTAGTTGAAGATTCGGGACTCAGATGTTCTGAAGGCTGCCTCCCGTACCAGATATGGTCATTATGAGTTTCTAGTGATGTCTTTCGGCTTGACTAATTCCCCAGCGGCGTTTATGGATTTGATGAACTGGGTGTTCAGGCCTTATATTGATTCTTTCATTATTGTCTTCATTGATGACATCTTGATTTACTCACGTAGCCTGGGGGAGCACAAGCAGCATTTGAGAGTGGTACTTCAGACATTGCGAGAACATGAGCTATATGCTAAGTTCTCCAAATGAGAGTTTTTGGCTAGAGTTTGTGGCATTCTTGGGGCATGTTATATCAGGAAAGGGTATTAAAGTGGATCCCAAGAAGATTGAGGCAGTTTAGAGTTGGCCTCGTCCCACTTCGGCGACTGAGATCAGGAGGTTCTTGGGGTTAGCAGGCTATTATCGACGGTTTGTGGAGGGTTTTCATCCATTGCAGCACCTTTGACTAGATTGACCCAGAAGGGTGCCCCGTTTCTTTGGTCCGATGGTTATGAGGCGAGCTTTCAGAAGCTTAAGACAGCTTTGACTACAACATCGGTTCTAGTGTTGCCTTCCAGTTCGGGGATGTATACTATGTATTGCGACGCTTCACGCATTGGTCTGGGTTGTGTATTGATGTAGGAGGGGTGAGTTATTGCATACGCTTCACGTCAACTGAAGCCCCATGAGAATAATTATCCCATGCACGATTTGGAGTTAGCCGCGATTGTTCATGCTCTTAAGATATGGAGGCATTATCTGTATGGGGTGTCATGTGAGGTTTATACTGATCATCACATCTTACAGCATTTGTTCAAGCAAAGGGATCTCAATTTGAGGCAGCATAGATGGCTCGAGTTACTGAAGGATTATGATATCACCATTCTTTATCATCCGGGAAAGGCAAATGTGGTCGCGGATTCCTTAAGCAGGAAAGTAGAGAGTATAAGTAGCTTGGCATTTATTTCATCGGAGGAGAGGCCACTAGCTTTGGATATTTAGTCTTTGGTTAACAGACTTTTAAGGATGGATATTTCAGATCCCAGCTGAGTTCTTGCATGTGTTGTTGCTCAGTCTTCATTATTTGGGCAGATCAAGGACCGACAGTTTGATGATCCGCACTTGGTAGTTCTTAGAGAGACGGTACTACAGGGTGGTGCCAAAGAAGTTTCTATGGGCGAGGATGGTGTTCTGCGACTCCAGGGTCGTATATGTGTTCCTAATGTCGATGGCTTAAGGGATAGGATCCTATAAGAGGCACACAATTCTCGGTATTCCATTCATCCAGGTGCTACGAAGATGTATCATGACTTGAGACAGTATTATTGGTGGCGGCGAATGAAGAAAGACATAATAGAGTATGTAGCTAGGTGTCTAAATTGCCAGCAGGTCAAGTATAAGCACCAAAGGTCAGGTGGCCTACTTCAGCAGATGACTATACTTGAGTGGAAATGGGAGCACATCACTATGGACTTAGTAGTTGGGTTGCCACTGACCTTGCGGAAGTTTCATGCAGTTTGGGTCATTGTCGACAGGTTGACCAAGTTGGCACACTTCATTCCGGTTGTGACTGCATATACCTCACAAAAGTTGGCCCAGATTTATATTACGGAGATAGTTCGGTTGCACGGTGTGCCTGTTTCCATCATATCAGATAGAGCCCTCAGTTCACTTCACATTTCTGGAGAGCCATACAGAGTGAGTTGGGGACCCGTGTACAGCATTTTATCCACAGACCGACGGGCAGTCAGAGCAGATAGGTCAGATATTGGAGGACATGCTCAGAGCTTGTGTGATTGACTTTGGGGGAGAGTGGGATCAGTTTTTGCCTTTGGCTGAGTTTGCTTACAACAACAGTTATTAGTCCAGCATCGAGATGGCTCCATTTGAGGCTTTATATGGTCGGTGATGTCATTCTCCCATCGGGTGGTTTGAGCCCGGTGAGGCTAGGTTATATGGTACTGATTTGGTAAAGGATGCCATGGAAGAGGTAAAGTTGATTTTGGAGCGACTTCGCACAGCACAGTCCAGACAGAAGAGTTACGCTGATCAGAAGGCGCACGATGTATCATTTATGGTCGGCGAGAAGGTTCTCTTGAAAGTCTCGCCGATAAAGGGTATTATGAGATTCGGAAAGAAAGGCAAGTTGAGCCCAAGGTTTATAGGCCCATTTGATGTGTTGAGGCAAGTTGGGGAGGTTGTTTTACCTCCCAGACTATTAGGGGTTCATCCAGTTTTTCACGTGTCTATGCTCCGGAGGTATCACACCGACTTGTCTCATGTGTTAGACTTCAGTACTATTTAGCTAGATGAGAGCTTGGGTTATGAGGAGGATCCAGTTGCTATTGTTGCTAGACAGGATCGCCGGTTGAGGTCCAAGAGGATTTCCACAGTAAAGGTTTAGTGGAATGGCCAACCAGTCGAGGAGGCGACCTGGGAGTCTGAGGAGGACATGCGGAGCAGATATCCATACTTATTTCAGTACTTCAGGAATGAATCTAAACCCGTTCGAGGGCGAATATTTGTTTAAGAGGTGGAGAATGTAAAGACCCGACCGGTCATTTTGCTTTCTAGAACCACGTTCCCCTAAATAAGACTTTCCGTACTTGCTTTTACTGATTATGACTTACGGGGATGGTTGGTTCGGGATTTGGAAGAGTTTGGGTTGAAATCGGAACACTCGGTTCCTTAAGGTTGGTTTAAAAGGCCAAGTTTGACTTCGGTCAACATTTTGAGTAACCGACCTCGGAATCGGGATTTGACGGTTCCAATAGGTTTGTATGATGATTTTGGACTTGGGCATATGTTCGGATCGGGTTTTGGATGACACGGGAGCATTTTGGTGCCCAATAGTGAAAGTTGGTTCTTGAAGGTTTTAGAAGCCCTTTAAAATTTAGTTTGGAGTGGGTTTTGGTGATATCGAGGTCCAAACGAAATTCCGAGACCGGGAATTTTGGTGTCATTCCGAGTAGTATAAGTACGTTTCGGCGCATTGGAAGTAAATTAAAGAACTTGAAGTTCTTAAGTTTGATTCAATTGGTTTTAGGGTGTGATTCTTAGTTTTAATGTTATTTCGGGCGTTTCGTGAGTTCGAGTGAGTCTGTTTTGTGATTCCAAACTTGTTGATATGTTTGCGCGGGGCCCCGTGGGCCCTGAGTGCCAATCAGACGAGGCTCAAACTAACTTGAGAATTTGGAACTGTAGCTGAGTGCTCCAGATCTGTCATAACCGCACCTGTGGTTGGCCAGCCGCAGGTGCGAGCCAAGCCCCCGCAGGTGCGAGCCAAGCCCCCGCAGGTGCGAGCCAAGCCCCCGCGGATGCAATCCAAGGATGGCCAGCCAGGTTCCGCAGATGCGACTCTTTCTATGCAGAAGCGGGACCGTAGAAGCGGGAGACCTTCCGCAGATGCAGCCCCAGTCGGCCCAGCCAATTGCGTAGAAGCGGACATCTGGTCCGCAGAAGCGAATCCGTAGGTGCGGCCAATGCACCGCAGGTGCAAAAATCGCAGGGGCAGTGAGGTTCACTTAATATGAGACTTAAGCCATTTTCACTCATTTTCTCTCACTCTTTATTGGAGTTTCTTAAGAGGGATTCCCACTAGCTATTGGAGGTAAGTAATTTCTACCTATTATGAGTTTAATACTTAGATTATGGGTAGATTAACATGTGGAAATTAGTGAAAAACAAGGGTTTAGAGGAAGACCTAGGTTTTTGATAAAAACGAGATTTAACCACGAAATGTGTTATGGAATTTAGTAAAAATCATATATTCATGTTCCTAAGGTTATGGGTAATGACATTCTTTGAAAATTTCTGGAAATCCTAGCATGTGGGCCCGGGGGTGAATTTTAGGAATCTTGCAATTTAGGGTGGGTAATCACTTAAATGGTGGAATTATGAACTTTTGAGCATAGATTGATTAGTTTATGTAATGTTTGACTTGCTTCAAGTCGTTTGGCGTCAAATTTGGAGGTTTGAGCGCATTCTTGATTTGGGAAGTAGGCTTTGAGGCGAGGTGAGTCTCCTTTCTAACCTTGTAAGAGGGAATTAACCCCATAGCTGAATTAAATAAATGTTTGTACCTAATTGTGGGGGCTACATACGTACGAGGTGACGAGAGTTCGTACGTAGCTACTATTACGCTATATTTCGGTTAGTTTATGACCCGTATCATGCTATACTTGGAATATTTGTGCCCTTACTTGCTAATATAATCACTTAGTCATGATAGAAATTGATAAAAGAATTGTATAAGGTTAAATTCACTTACTTGAAGATTTGTATGAGATACTTGAATGTAAATGGGAAACTTGTATTTTCTTGAAAATAAATTGTTAATTGTGGATCTGGCCGAGCGCCTCGGCAGTAAATAGATATATCTATGGTTAGCACCGTTCGACCCTCCGGCAGTGCACAATTTAATATTATATTGGATCGGGCCGCACGACCTCGGCAAATGCGACATCTGAGACCTGTGCACGACTCTATTAAATGCGGGACTTAGGCCGTTTAGCTCATTTTTCTTTCATCTCTTGGGCGATTTTGGAGCTCTTTGAAGGGGGGTTTTCACCTAGCACTTTGAGGTAAGTAATTTCTACACAACATGAGTTAAATACGTAGATTATGGGTAGATTAACATGTAAATATTTGGTAAAATCAAGGGTTTAGATGAAAACTTAGGTTTTGGGTAAAAATGAGTTTGACCACGAAATTGGTTATAGAATGTAGTAAAAATCATATATTTGAGTTCGTGAGGTTATGGGTAACAACTTTCTTCAAACATTTTCGAAATCTGGGCACCTGGGCCCAAGGGTGACTTTTAGGAATCTTATATTTAGGGTTGGGTAATCACTTTAATAGTTGGAATATGAACTTTTGAACATGTATTGATTAGTTTATATACTATTTGATTAGTTTTGGATTGTTCGGCACCAAATTGAGGGTTTGAGCATAATCTTGGACCGGAAAGTACGCTTTGAAGCGAGGTAAGTCTCTTTTCTAACCTTGTAAGAGGGAATTAACCCCATAGGTGAATTGAATTAAAATGTGCTTCTATTTGTGGGGGCTACGTACGCACGAGGTGACGAGAGTCCGTACGTAGCTACTAATTATGCTATTGTCCAGGTAGTCTAGGACCAATATCATGCTATACTTACAATGTTTGTACCCTACTTGTTAACGTAATTGCTTATGTCTTTTGAAACCTGATAATAGAATTAAATTTCACTTACTTAAAGTTGTGAATGGAACACTTGACTGTTATTGAGAATTTGTGTTTTCCTTAAAATAATTTCTATTTGTGGAGCGGGCTGAATGCCTCGGTAGTAGATAGATATATCTATGGTTCGTACCGTTCGACCCTCGGCAGTGCACAATTTAAATATTATGTTGGATCGGGCCGTACTACCTCGGCATAATTTGCACATGATAGATATTTGGAACCAATTATAATTGATATTACTTCTTTGGCATGAGATATAAATTGTTAAATGATGAAAATTAAATTTGGGACTTAATATTGGTGAAGGGATTATTTACTATTTCCTATTATTGGGTTTTCAGTATTCTTCATGTAATCCATGCTTAATTAAAATTTTGACTTATTATTGTTAGCCCATAGTAAGTATCAAAGTTGACCCCTCGTCACTACTTCTTCGAGATTAGACTGGATACTTACTGGGTACATGTTGTTTATGTATTCACGCTACACTTCTGCACTTTAATGTGCAGGATCTGAGGCAGGTGCATCTGGATATCAGTCCGGCGCGCCCACTTGATTACCACTTCGAGGCTTCACGGTGAGTTGCCTTCTGAGACTGTTCTGTTACAGCGAGAGTCTTTCTTTTGATTGTATTTTTCTATCTATTTCACTTTGGACAGTAGACTAGTATTCTTTTGTATATTCTACTAGATGCTCATATATTTGTGATACCGGGTCTTGGCACACACTAGTAGACTTACGGTTTTGGTTTTATTCTATGATTATGATTGCACACAGTTTCTTTCGTGTTATCTGTTATTTCTCAAATTCTTTTTAATTTAAGGAAAGTTTAATTACTTGGAAAAGAATTTGTTAAAAAGAGAAAATCACGTGACTAGTTCACAGTTGCCTTGTCTAGCGGCGGCGTTAGGCGCCATCACGACCTATTATGAAATTGGGTCGTGACAACATGGTATCCGAGCACTAGGTTCACGTAGGTCTCACAAGTTATGGGCAATCCTAATAGAGTCTTGCGGATCGGTGTGTAGACGTGCGTACTTATCTTCAAGAGGCTATAGGGTGTTAGGAAACTACTCTTCATTCATCTCTTATCGTGTAGTTGATGGTGTACTAAGTTTCTTCTCTTATTCTCTCACATATGGTGAGAATGTGTACGACGAACATTCCAAACCCATGAGGGGCTGCTCCCCCTATTGCTAAAGGCCAAGGCAGAGGTCGAGGGAAGGGTACCTGCCCGAGGTAGGGGATGAGGACATCCCAGAGTTGCCCCAGTTGCACCACCAGCGGATCTAGTGGAGGATCCCATTATTGAGGAGCAGGGCGAGGTGCCCGCAGCAGAGCCAACCCCGGTCGATTTTATGTCAGCACCGGGCTTTCAGGAGGTCATGGGCCATATGCTACGGTTCATGGATTCTATGACCTAGGCTGGTTTATTTCCAGCTGACCTAGCCATATCTCAAGCGGGAAGGGGAGCACAGACCCCTACTGCTCAGGATTCAGGACATGCGGTTGCCGTATATTAGACCCCGGGTGCACTACCCGTGGGCGGTGCCCAGCCAGTTGCAGCAGCGGCACCTGATCCTAGACCAACTGTGGCCGGCGAGCCACAGAAGCTATTGGATAGATGGACTAGGCTACATCCTCCTATCTTTGGAAGTGAGTGGCATGAGGATCCCCAGGACTTCATTGATCGGTGCAGGGACAGACTGCATAACATGAGGATATTGGATTCCCACGGGTTAGATTTCACTACTTTCCAGCTAGAGGGCAGGGCCCGTAGGTGGTGGCAGTCTTATCTTCTTGGTAGGTCACCAGGTTCTCCTCCCATGACTTGGGACCAATTTACACCCCTATTCTTGGACAGGTATATTCCACCCTCTCAGAGGGAAGAGTTGCGGTTTCAGTTTGAGTAGCTCCAGCAGGGTCAAATGTCAGTGACCGATTATGAGGTAAGATTCTCTGAGTTGTCTCGCCATGTACTTATGATACTTCCTACTGAGGCATGGTGAGTGCGGAGGTTTGTTGTGGGGTTGCACTCAGGTATTCAGGCTACTATGGCCCGGGAGGTTGAGATGGGGACTTCTTGTCATCTAGTAGTGGAGATAGCTCGGAGGATTGAGGGTTACCGTTAGAGAGGTAGAGAGAAGATGCACAGGGACAAAAGGGTCCGTTATTCTGGGGAGTTTACAGGCTCCCCGGTAGGGGTCCAAGGCCAGTTTGGGATGGGTCAGCCTAGCAAGACCACATATCTAGCACCACCACCTCCTCGCGGTGCTCTGGCGAGACCCTATTTCAGTGCCATGCCGGAGAGTTCTTACCGCCCACCAGCTATCCAGGGTTCTTCCAATGGGTACTCAAGCCATCAAGGTTCTTCCAGCGCCTACTTTAGTTCCATGCCGGAGAGTTCATATCGCCCACCGGCCATTCAAGGTTCTTCCAGTGGGTATTCAGGCCATCAAGTTCAGACTTTAGGGCAGAAGATCACCGTACCAAGAGGTTGTTTCGAGTGCGGGGATTTTAGTCATGTGCGGAGATTTTGCTCCAGGCTTCGGGGGAAGGCAATGCAGCAAGGCCAGCAGCTCATGATTACAGCACCAGCTATCCGGCCGCCCAGAGGCGGAGGACAGGCGGGTAGGGGCCATCCTAGAGGTGGAATCCAAGCAGGTAGAAGACAGCCAGCTGCAGCCCAGACATGTGGGGGCTAGCCAGTCAGCGCCCCAGCTAGGTTCTATGCTTTTCTGGCCAGACCAGATGCAGTGGCCTCAGATGCCGTGATCACAGGTATTAATTCTGTCTGCGATAGGGATGCTTCGGTATTATTTGATCCAGGGTCTACCTATTCATATGTTTCATCTCTGTTTTCTCATTTCCTGGATATTCCTCGTGAGTCCTTGGGCACTCTTGCTTATATGTCCACTCCTGTTGGTGATTCTGTTGTTGTGGATCAGATCTATCGGTCCTGTGTGGTCACATACTGTTGATACAAAACTAGAGCGGATATTTTGTTGCTTGATATGACCGACTTTGAGGTCATCCTGGGCATGTACTGGCTATCCCCATATCAAGCCATCCTTGATTGCCATGCCAAGACTATTACCTTGGCGATGCCAGAATTGCCTAGATTGGAGTGGAAGGGTTCGTCTGTCATTGCATCTAGTCGGGTTATCTCTTTTCTGAAGGCTCGACATATGGTCGAGAAGGGTTGTTTGTCTTATCTAGTTTATGTTCGGGATACTACCACAGAGACTCCGGTGATTGATTCGGTGCCAGTAGTTCGGGAGTTCTCCGATGTGTTTCCTTCTTATCTTCTAGGCATGCCACCAGATCGTGATATCAATTTCTGTATTGACTTGGCTCCAGGTACCCAACCTATATCTATCCCACCGTACTGTATGGCTCTGAAAGAGTTAAAGAAACAGCTTGAGGAGTTGCTAGTAAAGGGGTTCGTCAGACCAAGTGTATCTCCTTGGGGTGCACCTGTTTTATTCGTGAAGAAGAAAGATGGGACTATGCGGATGCGCATTGATTACCGCTAGTTGAACAAGGTCACCATCAAGAACAAGTACTCGCTGCCGTGTATTGATGGTTTGTTTGACCAGTTGCAGGGTGCTAGTGTGTTCTCTAAGATCGACTTGTGATCAGGGTACCATCAATTGAAGATTCGGGACTCGGATGTTCCGAAGACAGCTTTCCGTACTTGATATGGCCATTATGAGTTTCTAGTGATGTCCCTCGGCTTGACTAATGCCCCAACGGCATTTATTGATCTGATGAACAGGGTGTTCATGCCATATATTGATTCGTTTGTCATAGTCTTCATTGATGACATTTTGATCTACTTGCATATCATGGAGGAGCACGGGCAGCATTTGAGAGTGGTGCTTCTGACCTTGCGAGAACAGAATCTATATGGTAAGTTCTCCAAGTGTGAGTTTTGGCTAGATTCTATAGCATTGTTAGGGCATGTTGTATCAGGCGAGGGTATTAAGGTGGATCCCAAGAAGATTGAGGCAGTTTAGAGTTGGCCTCGTCCGACTTCGGAGGCTGAGATCAGGAGCTTCTTAGGGTTAGCAGGTTATTATCGCCGATTTGTGGAGGGCTTCTCATCTATTGCAGCACCTTTGACTAGATTGACCCAAAAGGATGCTCCATTCCGTTGGTACGACGATTGCCAGGCGAGCTTTCAGAAGCTCAAGACAGCTTTGACTACAGCACCAGTTCTAGTGTTACCTTCCGGTTCGGGGATGTATACTGTGTATTGCGATGCTTCACGTGTTGGCTTGGGTTGTGTACTGATGCAGGAGAGGAGAGTTATTGCATATGCTTCACATCAGCTGAAGATCCATAAGAAGAATTACCTTATGCACGATTTAGAGTTAGCCGTGATTGTTCATGCTCTTAAGATCTGGAGGCACTCTCTTTATGGGGTGTCCTGTGAGGTTTACACTAATCATCGCAGCTTGCAGCATTTTTCCAAGCAAAGGGATCTCAATTTGAGGCAGCGCAGATGGCTTGAGTTACTGAAGGATTATGACATCACCATTCTTTATCATCCGAGCAAGGCGAATATAGTTGCGGATGCCTTGAGCAGAAAGGCAGAGAGTATGGGTAGCTTGGCATTTATTTCAGCAGAGGAGAGGCTATTGGTTTTGTACATTCAGTCCTTGGCTAACAGACTTGTGAGGTTGGATATGTCAGAGCTAAGCCGAGTTCTTGCATGCATCGTTGCCCAGTCTTCACTATTGGAGCAGATTAAGGCTCGATAGTTTGATGATCTGCATTTGATGGTTCTTAGAGAGACGGTACTATAGGGTGGTGCCAATGAGGTTTCTTTCAGCGATGATGGTTTTCTATGACTCCAGGGTCGTCTATGTCTTCCCAATGCCGATGGCTTGAGGGAGAGGATTCTAGAGAAGGCACACAATTCTCGATATTCCATTCATCCAGGTGCCACGAAGATGTATCGCGACCCGAGGCAGTATTATTGTTTGCGGTGGATGAAGAAAGACATAGTTGAGTCTGTAGCTAGATGCCTAAATTGCCAGTAGGTTATGTATGAGCACTAGAGGCCAGGTGGCTTACTCCAGCAGATGACTATACTGGAGTGGAAATGGGAATACATTACAATGGACTTTGTAGTCGGGTTGGCGCGGACCTTGCGGATGTTTGATACATTTTTGATCATTATCGACAAGTTGACCAAGTCGGCACACTTCATTCCAGTTGTAACTAGGTATACTTCAGAGAGGATGGCCTAGATTTATATTCAGGAGATAGTTCGGTTGCATGGGGTTCCTGTTTCCATCATATTACAAAGAGGTCCTTAATTAACTTCGCATTTCTGGAAAGCAATACAGAGTGAGTTGGGGACCAGTGTAGAGCTCAACACAACATTTTATCCACAGACCGACGGGCAGTCGAAATGGACAGTTCAGATCTTGGAGGACATGCTTAGGGCATGTGTGATTGACTTTTGATGTCAGAGGGATCGATTCTTACCTTTGTCCGAGTTTGCTTACAATAACAGTTATCAGTCCAACATCGAGATGGCTCAATTTGAGGCTTTATATGGTCGGCGATGTCGTTCTCCCATCGGGTGGTTTAAGGCCGACAAGGATAAGTTATATGGTACTGATTTGGTGAAGGATGCCTTGGAAAAGGTAAAGTTGATTCAGGAGTGACTTCGCACAGCACAATACAGACAGAAGAGTTACGCGGATCACTAGGCGCATGATTTATCATTTATGGTGGGCGAGAAGGTTCTCTTGAAAGTCTTGCCGATGAAGGGATTATAATATTCAGGAAGAAGGTCAAGTTGAGCCCAAGGTTTACAGGACCATTTGAGGTGTTAAGACGAGTTGGGGAGGTTGCTTATGAGCTTGCCTTACCTCCTAGTCTATCGGGAGTTCATCCGGTTTTCCACGTGTCTATGCTCCAGAGGTATCATGCCGACTTGTCACATATGCTGGACTTCGGCACGATTCAGTTAGATGAGAGCCTGGGTTATGAGGAAGAGCCAGTTGCCATTGTGGATAGGCAGGTTCGCTAGTTGAGATCCAAGGGGATTTCCACGGTAAAGGTCCAGTGAAGGGGCCAACCAGTCGAGGAGACGACCTGGGAGTCCGAGGAGGACATGCAGGGGAAAGATCCACACTTATTCAGCACTCCAGGTATGATTCTAAAATCGTTCGAGGACGAACGTTTGTTTAAGAGGTGGAGAATGTAACGACCTAACCAATCGTTTTGCCTTATAGAACCCCGTTCCCCTAGATAAGACTTCCCGTACGTGCTTTTACTGTTTTATGAGTTGCCGGGATGGTTAGTTCGTGTTTTGGAAGGGTTCAGATTGAAATCGGAATACTTGGTTCCTTAAGGTTGGCTTAAAAGGCTAAGTTTGACTTCAGTCAATATTTTTGAGTAAACGACCCCAGGATCAGGATTTTACGGTTCCAATAGGTTCGTATGATGATTTCGGACTTGGATGTATGTTCGGATCGGGTTTTGGATGACCCGGGAGCTTTTCGGTGCCTAATAGTGAAAGTTGGCATTTTGGGTGAATTTCATAAGTTTGGGTTGACGTGAATCTTTACATTATAGACGTCCATTTGGGATTCCGAGCGTAGGAATAGCTTCGTATGATGATTTGGACTTAGGGGCACCTCCGAAAGTGGATTTGGAGGTTTGTAGGTCGTTTCGGGGTCATTTAGCGAAAAATGGAAATTTGAAATTTTTGAAAAGTTTGACCAAGGGTGGACTTTTTGATATCGGGTTCGGATTTCGGTTTCGGAAGTTGGAGTAGGTCTATAATGTTATTTAAGACTTGCACGCAAAATTTGGCATCACTCCGAGTTAATTTGATAGGAATCGGACCCGTGAGAATATTTTTAGAAGTTTTTGAGTTCATGAGTTAATCCATGCATTTTGGCGTCTGATTTGTGGGTTTTCATGTTATTTCAGTGTTTCAATCACTCGAGCGAGTTCGTATGAAGTCGTTAGACTTGTGTGTATATTTGGTGCGGAGCCCCGAGGGCTCGGATGAGTTTCGGACGTTCGGGAGGTTGAGAAAATAAACTTCAGTTTTTCTGGTGTTTCTTGGCAGCTGTTGTAGGTCTCGCAAATACGAGAATTTGTTCGCATTTGCGAACCTCGCATTTGCAAGAAAGGCTTCGCAATTGCGAAGAATCCTGACTGGGGCAGTGTTCGCATTTGCGGCACTTGGACGCATTTACGATCTCAATACTGTCCGTATTTGCGACTCCTTGGTCGCATTTGCGACCTTGGCAGTAGATGCCCAGGTTCGCATTTGGATGGATTTGTCGCATTTGCGAACCAATGCAGGACTTAAGCCATTTAGCTCATTTTCTTTAATCTCTTGGGCGATTTTGGAGCTCTTCGAAGGGGTGTTTTCACCTAGCACGTTGAGGTAAGTAATTTCTACATAACATGAGTTAAATACATAGATTATGGGTAGATTAACATGTAAAAATTTGGTAAACTCAAGAGTTTAGATGAAAATCTAGGTTTTGGATAAAAATGGGATTTGACCACGAAATTGGTTATAGAATGTAGTAGAAATCTTATATTTGAGTTCGTGAGGTTATGGGTAACAACTTTCTTCAAATTTTTTTGGAATCCAGGCACGTGGGCCCGGGGGTGAATTTTAGGAATCTTACATTTAGGGTTGTGTAATCACTTTAATAGGTGGAATATAAACTTTTGAACATGTATTGATTAGTTTATATACTATTTGATTAGTTTTGGATTGTTCGGCACCAAATTGAGGGTTTGAGCATAATCTTGGACCGGAAAGTAGGCTTTGAGGCAAGATAAGTCTCTTTTCTAACCTTGTAAGAGGGAATTAACCCCATAGGTGAATTGTGGGGGCTACGTACACACGAGGTGACGAGAGTCCGTACGCAGCTACTAATTATGCTATTGTCCGGGTAGTCTAGGACCTATATCATGCTATACTTACAATGTTTGTACCCTAATTGTTAACGTAATTGCTTAAGTCTTTTGAAACCTGATAAAAGAATTAAATTTCACTTACTTGAATTTGTGAATGGAACACTTGACTATTATTGAGAATTTGTGTTTTTCTTAAAATATTTTCTATTTGTGGAGCGGACCGAACGCCTCGGTAGCAGATAGATGCATCTATGGTTCGTGCCGTTCGATCCTCGGTAGTGCACAATTTAAATATTATGTTAGATCGGGTCATACGACCTCAGCATAATTTGCGCATGATAAATCTTTGGAACCAATTATAATTGATATTGCTTATTTGTCTTGAGATATAAATTGTTAAATGATGAAAAATAAATTTGGGACTTAATATTTGTGAAGGGATTATTTACTGTTTCTTGTTATTGGGTTTTCAGTATTCTTCATGTAATCCATGCTTAATTAAAATTTTGACATATTATTGTTAGCCCATAGTAAGTTTCAAAGTCGACCCCTCGTCACTACTTCTTCGAGGTTAGACTGGTTACTTACTGGGTACATGCTATTTATGTACTCACGCGATACTTTTGCACTTAAATGTGGAGGATCTGAGGCAGGTGCATCTGGATATCAGTCCGGCGCGCACACTTGATTACCACTTCGAGGCTTCACGGTGAGCTGCCTTCTGAGTCTGTTCTGCAGCAGCCAGAGTCTTTCTTTTGATTGTATTTTTCTGTCTATTTCACTTCGGACAGTAGACTAGTATTCTTTTATATATTCTACTAGATGCTCATATACTTGTGACACCAGTTCTTGGCACACACTAGTAGACTTGCGGTTTTGGTTTTATTCTATGATTATTATCACACACTAGTAGACTTGCGGTTTTGGTTTTATTCTATGATTATTATTGCACACAGTTACTTTCGTGTTATTTATTTTAGATATGTTGTTTCCTAAATTCTTTTTAATTTAAGGAAAGTTTAATTACTTGGAAAAGAATTTGTTAAAAAGAGGAAATCACATGACTAGTTCACAGTTGGTTTCCCTAGCGGCGGCGTTAGGCGCCATCACGGCCTATTATGAAATTGGGTCGTGACATAAATCGCCCACAACTCAAAGTGTTAAGGCTCGGCCTATTATACATATATTTATTTCTAAATCAAATTCAGATATAACTTTAATTAATTAAGCCAGCAGAACGAATTCAAATAATTCAATTATTACATGATAATGTCCTAAGTCTACCCAGACATAAACATGTTTTAGCTACATACGGACTCTCATCACCTCGTGCGTACGTAGCAACCACAACTAGTTGCACATAACAATAAATATCACCTAGGGGTAGTTTTCCCCTCACAAGGTTAGACAAGAGACTTACCTCGCTCCAAAGTTCCATAACCGGCTCCAACGCCACTCAAACATCTCAACCCGATGCCCGTCTCTTCAAAACTAGTCAATCAACATGCAAACCAATCAAAATATACCCCAATACATATACTCTAACAATTTATAATGATTCCCAATTCCGCTCAAAAAGCCAACAAAGACAACCCTCGGGCCCATGTGCCCGGATTCCGAATAATTTTGAAGATAAACTTTACCCATAATACCACGAACTAAAATATATAACTTATTCCAAATTCCTTGTCCAATTTCGTGGTCAAAATCCAAAAATACCAAATTTTCGGTTTTCTACCACAATCTTAAATTTCTACTAATTCCCATGTTTAAATCCATATACAAACCATGCATTTAACTTATAATAGGTGGGAATCACTTACCTTGAGTTGCTTGATGAAAATCTCCCCCTTGAAGCTCTCAAAAAATTGCCCCAACCAAGTGAAAATGAAAGAAAATGGGCCAAATCCCGTATAAAACCAAGTTCTCTGCCCAACGACATTTTCGTATTTGCGGAACATTAGCCGCTTCTACGGCCCAAAGCCCACTTCTGCGGCTCCCCTTAGGCCCCTCAACCTTCGCATCTGCGGCCCCTCGAGCGCTTTTGCGCCTTTGCTTCTGCGGTGTTTCATCCGCAGGTACAGTTCCGCTTCTGTGGAATTCGACCGCATCTGCGGTCCCAGCCTCCCTAGCAAGGTCCGCACCTATGCTTCATTGGTCGCATAAGCGATCATGCAGGTGTGTGAATTTTTTCACACCTGCGACCTCAGCCATTTCACTCCTAGCCGCTTCTGCGGTCACGCAAGTGCAGGAATTCCTTCGCACCTGCGGCCTCTACCCAGTTCCCTTCTAGCCGCTTCTGCAGTCCACTACCTCGCTTTTGCGATAAAGCTTCCGCAAAAGCGGTTGCACCATCAACCTGAATCCTCCAGCTTTCCTTAAGACCTAAAATCGATCCGTTAACCGTCCGAAATCCACTCGAGGCCCTCGGGACCTTAACCAATTATACCAACGCATCCCAAAACATATTACGAACTTAGTCGAGGCCTCAAATCACGCCAAATAACATCAAAACTACGGATCGATGATCAAAACCCTTCTTTAAACTTCCAAACCTTTAAACATCGATGAACGCGTCCGATTCATATCAAAACATTCCGGAATGATGCCAAACTTTGCGCATAGGTCACAAATCACGATACGAACCTATTCCAAGTCTCGGAATCCCAAACGGACATCGATAACACCAAAACCCACTCCAAACCAAACTTAGGAAATTCTTAAACTTTCAAAATGTTAACTTTCATGATAAATGCCGAAATGTTCCTGGGTGATCCGATACTCAACCCGAACATACGCCCAAGTCCGAAATCATCATATGAACCTGTTGGAACCTTCAAATCCCGATTTCGAGATCGTTTACTAAAAAGTCAAACCTTAGTCAATTCGTCCAACTTAAAACTTCCGAAATTAGAATTTTCTTTCCAAATCAATCCCGAACTTCCCGAAATTCAATTCCGACCACACGTACAAGTCATAATACCTGAAGTGAAGCTACTCAAGGCCTCAAACCGCTGAACGATGCACTAGAGCTCAAAACGACCGGTCAGGTCATTTCATTCTCCCCCACTTAAACATACGTTCATCCTCGAACGTGCTAAGAACTGCTCCAGAGTAGTCCAAAGTCACTGTTTAACACCTCGAGCACCTGCATGTGCCTCCACAACCCAGTAGAGCACATTAGCTCGAGCCAAACTGAAGATCCTCCCTATAACCTTAGCTAACAAGCTTTAGAACCAAATTCCAACTTCCGAATTTCTTTACAAGACCTGATTCTAACACACGAACACCGTATCAATCAACATACACTGTACCTATGTTGAAATCACACCCTACACCACATAAGTCGGTAGCCCATAATAACATTCTCTGACCATACTAGCTAGAATTTCACGAATCTGATGCCCGCAATACATCTCATGACGCATATAAGTCCTGTTCCAACCTTCGAAATACTTCTACGACGGCAGAGATGTGTAGAAACTAATAACCCCCTGCCAAATCAACAAATCATAGAGTCTCTTCTCCTGACAAGGACCATTACCTCATTCTAAACTGAATAACAATATTTTCTCTTAAATATACCTGATATAAATTTGATTGCACTAATCCCAGGTCCAATAACCTCGTCTCACCCAGTACAAGCTGCTCGGGCAATAAACCACCTCAAACACCATCCAAAATCTCATATGATGCCATCAAAGCGCCAACAAGCTACAAACTCGAATGTGATACACAAAGAAAAATGAACTCTGGAAAAAGAACTACCCGGCTTGCGTAACGAAGAAAACGCCTGAAGAGATGCTATGAACCTACCTCAGGGATGAAAAACAAGGCACACAAAAATAAGGGCAAGGATTTATGCTCAATATCTCACTGTTGCGGCATGAAACCTGATCCACATAACATGCCCATGGTGGCGTGCCACCCAATCCAAACAATATATCCGTGGTGGCGTGCCACCCGATCCGCACATAACAATCAAGAAGAAAACACACATAAAGCCGTAATGCTTATACTTACAAAATGCCCGTATATCGACCACAAGCGCGCCAAGTGCATAAGACAAATCCTGGGGAGATGGATAGCGTCATATGCTACGAAACCCAAGCACAACTAAGGTGCAATAAATGACCTGCATCTCGAGAGCCATCCTGCTAACATAACACCACAAGATACATGGGACCTCAATACGTGTGCGAATAATCAAGCCGTATCACAACCCACATGGCACAATAGAGATTACACGAAATAGCTGACGACGGGAATAACATCCAATGCCCGATGACTCCTCCGTAGCAATGCTATGACGAATGAACACATCCGACCTGACGTAGAGTACACATTCACATTAGACCCACCAACTGACCTCAACCCGATTCTAATCATACCATACTGGGCCAACAACCTTTCAAGGATCCACAAAGGCCCTATTCATGATACATACGAGCATCCGTCCAATCCGTAACAAACTCCCATAGTCCACAACCAAAGGAATAGAGCGCCTTTCAGCATAAACTATCACATTAGTGATACTACTAGAATCTCCATACTTGACAATCCTTAACAATCAAGTAACTAACATGTCTCACTTATACAAATTTTCTCGCGGGGTATGCTCCCACGACCTTCCGCACTAGGTAGAAAAGTCTGCACCTCCATACCACTAACCATACTAATTCTGTAAAGTAATTCAAGATCCCGCAAATCAATACACAATGCTCCTTTCACAGAGCACCATTCCCAGGCGGCACTAGGATAATGTCAGCTTACTATGAACATCTAAATTCTTCCCGGCTCATCCGAGCTCATGACATTCTTGTCAACACCGAACCGTAACCTTGATCCTCAAAATTTAAATTCCCATGCCGCTCACTGCATCTCTCATGCCGCTACGCGAGAATACAAGAATTCATCATAATCCCTAAACTACTAGTAGAATAAGAACTTCATTGGCTAGAAACCTTTTACTTAGCTCATTTCAGAAGAACCAACGCAACACGCAACTGAATTCCCAAATCGTAGAAAATACAAACCTCAAGTCATGATCTAAACTGCCATGACTCTTCCGGAATCCATTTACACAACAAGGCCATTCGAATTAACTACCTCCCAAATCAATCAAGTTATGGTGGTTGTCAAGCCTGCACGTACAACCACAAACTACATGTATAACTTCACACGCCGCAGGAACTGATCATTGCCACAATCGTGCTGATTCAACCATTACTAACCACCCCAACTTCTTTCAATTTACTCTTGACCTGTCTTAGAAATAATAATAGCTCCATTCACAACATAATGAACTCAATCTGCACTCATCTCGAGTGACCGAATTGCGAAACCACATCGTCTCAATACCCATGAACCATCTCATACCCTTTTCAAGAGCACAATAGCATCTCCAACTAGTACATCCATTCTGCAAGACCTTCATGAATTCGAAGATATTTCTTCCTTTCCTCCAATACGGCACCGCATACCGGATGATAACATAGAACATTCCAAGTCCCGCACGTAATCCACTATGAAATATCGATCCCTAACTACACAACAGACTCGAAATCCTCAGGCACCGTACTTTAATTCTTGAACCCACTAGGACCGTTGTTGAGAGTCACCCACTCTGACCTGGTCCCGAATATAATCAAACTTCAACGCTCTGCTAGCACATGAACACCCTCTCAAAGAAGCAACCAACTGAATTCTTTTCCTTGTACATTACATCCACAAGAAGCATAAACTCTGAGTCCTCCCAGACCTACACCTCAATCGATAAGGCGAAGTATAGCACACATTCATGAAGTTCCTTGCTCGAATTACTCCTGATATCTTCTTTTCTTAGTCATAAATAATCGACCAACACATCGATAACCAAAAACTGCACAAGCAGACAACCACATGATCTAATCGTAGACGGTGGGGCTCCCCCACTTAGCTTTAAGCTACCATCACATAATGTAGAGCCCACAACGATTCCTCTTTCTCAATTACCATGATCCCGTACCGTTAACCCGCCAAAATTTCTCGAAGTCTTTTGTTAAGACTTTCGTTAACATTCTGAATCATCCGCCACAATCACATATTCTACCTCTCACCAGGTAGCAAGTAGTATTCTTCGCAGAAGCTTCATCAACATCACGCAACCGCTAACCTGCTCATAAGAGATAACCCACTTGTGGAATCCCATGCCGACATCTTCCAACGGAGCTGCACTGGTTGCACCTACTACGAAATCAGTAAACCCTCCCAATCCAACGCTCGTCCACAAGCTGTACAAGTCTGTTCATTCCTCATTGACACCAACTAAAAGTCCAACAACACATCCCAAACTCGAAGTCACGTTGTATCCAAAAACGATAATCAAATCTTTACACCCCTCTTTATTTCAACCAAACTCCTTTCTGTCGTATCTAATTTTTCTCGGTATAGTAGCCACCATCCCAAATAAAATCCTTAGTCCAAATCACCCTCCATCACGATTCCCAAATCGCCCTAAACTTTCTAAAAGCACATGTCTATCCTACCACAGAGTCCATATGCTACTCTGCCACTCCTACTTCATTCAAACCATCTCCTTTAAGCAACTTCTCGACCTCCGCTTTTCATAATTGGCCTGCTAGTAATTCAACTACCGTGAGACACCTCCCGCTATGCCCTTCCTCCTCCTTCGCTGCCCAATTTCTGCCTCAAATCAAAATTCATACTTGTAGCACCTGAACTACTGAATTGCTACCCACTTCAAACCTCCTGGAAGATCATTTTCTCAAGCCAACATCATTAGATTTACCAATTCGATTCGGAACCGCTACATACCGCTATCTCTAACAACCGTGTCGTAGGCACCATTACACAACACCCTGCCCCGAAGGCAAAATCAAAGAAGACTATAACACCGGCGGACCTTCATGCGTTCCAACAAAGATGACGATGCCACATCACAAATGAGAATTCCACCACGCTTGAAAATATCAAGTCTCGTTACTCCATCAACCAAAGCCTAAACATCCATAGTCCGATTGCTCTTCCTTTGCTAGAATTAAATGCTGAACCTCTAACTTATGCACCAAAAAATCATCCTTTCAAATAATTAACTGTCTCAACACATAGGCAAGCTCCCTACCATTACACCAACACTGTGCGATAACAATGCATGAACATCATAGAAATCAGTGCATAGCCTCAAAACCATAAAAAGTACAGATACTAAACCGAAATGACAGAACACCCTTCCACAAGGCGACGATAATAGCCTACCCGAACACGCAGGGAAAAACATCCGGTACCACGTCTCCAGTACCAATACAACTCCTGGACGTCCAATTGACAACAAGCGCTTCACGTCGCATAAGATTGAGTAGGAAGGAAATAAAGGCACAAGCCTCAATGGAATCAAACTGCACGATGAGGAAATCAAGAAGGGAAGTGTTCCTAACAGCCCTGTAGCCTCTCGAAGATAATAAGTACAGACATCTTTGTACCGATCCGCAAGACTCTACTAGACTTGCTCATGACTCCTGAGACCTAAGTAAACCTAACTCTCTGATACCAAGCTGTCATGACCCAAAATCCACTATAGGTCGTGATGGCGCTTAACGCCGCCGTCAGGCAAGCCAACGTTGATTTATCAATTTATTTACTCATTTTATTAATTTTGAAATCATATTTATTACTTAAATAGTCTAAAATGGAATTTACAGGGTAAAATGATAATAACTACGTGAATTACAATAACGAACAACCAGTAGGAACCCCCAAAACCCGGTGTTACAAGTGCATGAGCATTTTCTAAGGAGTACAATAGTAATACAACACTTGTCCCAAATGTAATAAGTCAGAATAAAATAAATAGTAAAATGGAGACTCGGTGGACCGCGATGCGTAGCCTGGAATGCAGCTCACATAAAGTCTCCTCAACAGGTGCGCCTACGCCAAGGTGACCATTAAATGAACCTATCAGATCCTGCACATTTAGTGCAGAAGTGCAGCATGAGTACGTAAATCAATGTGTATCCAGTAAGTATCTAGCCTAACCCAGAGAAGTAGTGACGAGGGGCCGACATCGACAATTACTAAAGGTCCAATAAAGCAATATAATAAAACAAAATCAGATATGAAGCATACGGCAATGATGGAGTAAATCTGTATGTTACATAATCTTCCAATTACTTCTTTTAAATCATGAATTTCTAAATCTTATATTCTACCTTAACAAGTCAGAAAAATGTCAAGTGTCAATATCAATTAAATAAGGAATACCATAAAATGCCGGGCATCAGCGGAAGGTTTATCTCGTGAATATTCGGACTAATGGCGATATAACGCATGATTCCGCCGAGGTCGTTCGGCCCGATCCAGAATAATGTGTACACTATCGAGGGTCGTGCGACACAAACCATAGATGCATCTATATATTGTCGAGGTGTTCGGCCCGCTCCACAAGAAAAGGAAGGAAGTTATCGAATCACGAGACACGTGTTTACAATACAGTACATGAGCACATAACGAATTGTCATGCCCCGATCTCGGGGAGCGCGACCGGCATTCAAACGAGATACCCCGGTTAAGAAAGCGTGTTAGATGCCTTCTATCCAACCTTGCCCGTTAACAATATAAGAACCAGTACATGTGATAAACACGAGAAGAGTCAAGTGTTCCACAATATTTTCCATTACTAAAGAATATTCATTTATGATTTCCAAAATATAATAAGTTTACTGATATGATGAAAACATGTTCGCCCAAATACCAACACTTACTAGTTTAATTCCTGACATCATATACAACCCACAACCTATCTACGGAGCCTCTAAGTATAACAAAAGAGTAGTATGGATGTGCCGGCGACAAGGCCCCGGCTATACCTCAAAATGTAACGTACAACGTCATATGACATGAAGCCCAGAACAGAGTAGGGCTCACCAAAATCTGCTGAATAGAGAGTGACTGCTAATGATGGTCAAAAACACCTGTTGACGAATCACCTGCATCCATTGAAGATGCAGCGCCCCCGGCAAAAGGGACGTTAGTACATATATAATAGTACTAGTATGTAAAGCTAAATGTCCACTTTCAAAATATAATACCATTATAAGAAAGGGAAAACCATAGAAACAGCAAGTCACAATCAACAATATCCAAATGCAAGTTAACACATACCAGTTTTCATAATACAAAAATATAATACTCCCTCCGTTTCAATTTATGTAAACCTATTTCCTTTTTAGTCCATGCCAAAAAGAATGACCTCTTTCCTTATTTGGAAACAATTTACCTTTATGCAATGATTTATAGCCACACAAAATATATATGCCTCATTTTATACCACAAGTTCAAAAGTCTTCTCTTTTTTCTTAAACTTTGTGCCCAGTCAAATGGGTTCACATAAATTGAAACATAGGGAGTATATATTTTTGGTTGGGAGATCATTAGCACCAATATACCATCGTGGTTTTATCACGGAGTACGATCACGCCCGATCGGCTACGCCATCTCCCCACAGACAATGTGGTTTGGCATGTAATGCGAAAAAGGGGTGTTACCAAGTGTAGTTCCACCATGTGCGCAACATGGCATCCGATCTCCACCCGATCGGTCAGGCCGCCTTCCCACATATGCCATGTGGGTTGACTTTCCAATTCACAACTAATATCAATCTCATCCCAAATAAGGGGAATAATCACAATCCATCACAATCCACCCCTACACTG
This sequence comes from Nicotiana tomentosiformis, assembly GCF_000390325.3. NCBI lineage: Eukaryota > Viridiplantae > Streptophyta > Magnoliopsida > Solanales > Solanaceae > Nicotiana > Nicotiana tomentosiformis. Next base: position 85,928,196 of record NC_090816.1, on the reverse strand, counting down.
ACACATGTAGTTTCTGGTGTGGGCCTTATGACCCACCCTTCCTCGGTTTGCTAATGATACTCCCAAAAATATTTTTTTTGTTTTTTCACACAAAGGTAGTTTAATTACAAATGTATTCACCTCATCATCTTTCATATTGTATAAACCTTCATTAGTATTTTCAACTACTCACAACAATAATATTTCCTTGGCTCTTTTGGCCATTCACAAGATTCTTTATTCATGGCACGATAGCCATATTTCATATTCAACACTTTCTTTTCTTTACTTTCAAGTATCACCATCAAACATCAACATATAGAATATTACGTAAATCACAACTTTAAGTTTATTAGCAATGAAGACTTAAACACAATGAATTCCTTTTCAAGAAATGAAGTAAAATGGTTGGCAATCAAAGCACAAGTTAGAAGCATAAACGAGTAACACATCATTTAATCTTAAAACCCTTTTCCCAAAAAGGTCCATACACAATTTCAACTCATGAATATATATAAGAGCTAAAGACACATTGGAAACACTTACAAAGCATAGCATTAGTTAAAACAGCCACGTTTGGGCACAAGTATAACTCTTATTATTGGCACGGTGGCCACACTTTCCATATCCAACCCCCTCCTTACACTTTCAAGCATCCTTATGGATTATCAACAACAAGGCATTTTAATTCAAGACTTTAGATACACATTTGAGCAACTAACCAAATTAAGGGTCTTAGACACATGTGATTTCTTACACAATTAGACATGCTAGTTTTCATTAGAATAACGATTCAAATCATAACATATTAACACACAGCCCATGTTTAATCACCTTCTCAAATAGTAACTCAACAAAGAAGTATGTTTGGAATACAATTTGAACCCATATATATTTTGACACAAGGCTTGTTCGAAATAATCAAATTATAATGAGAAACACGGGACTTACAAGGCCATTGTGGGGTTCAATTCTAAAACAGGAGTTTAGCCAACATACCTTGTTTGAGCTTTCCTTAAGTTACTATAATGTCCCAACACTTCTAGCAATAACAATCCATAAGAAGGTAGCAAAAATAGGATAATAATTATAAGGATTCACATGGTGTAACTCTCTTAGGAATTTTGTCAAACACCTAGTATGCAAAATAGACTACAAAAACTCTACAATGGTAATCCCTTCGCCCCTCAACTAATTTCAACAAGAAACTAACCAAAATGATTCATTAATGCCACATACTACAACCTATGGTCACATGCATGGCCTATTTCCAACCCCCACAATATACTAGAACTCATAACCTCTTGCATGAAAGCTTAGAAGTAGGACTTACCCAGATAGATAATAATCTAGTGGTTGGTTTCCTTGATTCTTGAAGGTTGGTGCAAGATTAGATGATTAGAGTGTTAGGTTTCCTCCTTCTCTCTCTAAAATGCTCTTACCTCTCTCAAAAATCATCAGATAATTGCCCCAAAATGAGCCCCAAAGGCTATTTATCAAAATGGGGTCGGGTTATAAAAATAGAAAAATGGACCCCCCGAACTCAAGTCTGTGGTTGCTGAATGCACCGCAGACCACGTCTGCGGTCCGCAAACTGGATTGCGAAATGGTCCTCAAAAATTATAGGCTAGACTGGTCAGGTCTGCGACCGTTCTGCGGTCCGCAGACCACTTATGCGGCCGCAGAATGAATTATGCGACCTCAGAATGGGCGCAAAACAACTTCCAAAATTCAACAACTCTCTGCTCAACTATGCGATGGATATGCGGCCCACAAATCAGTTTTGCGGTCGTGAAACAGACTGCAAAATTGTCATCTTCTGCTAAAAATTTCTATCAACTCCTCAGTGCACTCTTAAACCCAAAAAGTCCGTACATTCGTACTCATTACCCGACCTCGGCACCACAAAACTAGAATCCCTTGGCGAAATTTTTACGGGGCCTTACATCCTCCCCCACTTAGGATCATTCATCCTCGAATGATGAGTAGAGTCCGCCCAAAACACCCAACATAATTCATCTCCTCCTTTCACCCATCGCAATCCCCCAAATTTGACGAACTCCCAAATTTTCCAAATATTTCGGCAGAGTCTCCTCTATAATTGGGCCTATCCACCTGCCAGAGAATCACCAAAATCACCCTAACATCCGTACTCATTACCCGACCTCGGCACCACAAAACTAGAATCCACTTGGCGAAATTTTTACGGGGCCTTACATGAATTAAATCTTTACGCTTCTCAAATAAATCGCCCACAACTCAAAGTGTTAAGGCTCGGCCTATTATAAATATATTTATTTCTAAATCAAATTCAGATATAACTTTAATTAATTAAGCCAGCAGAACGAATTCAAATAATTCAATTATTACATGATAAAATCCTACGTCTACCCGGACATAAATATGCTTTAGCTATATACGGATTCTAGTCACATCGTGCATATGTAGCACCCACAACTAGTTGCACATAACAATAAATATCACCTAGGGGTAGTTTCCCCCTCACAAGGTTAGACATGAGACTTACCTCGCTCCGAAGTTCGATTATCAGCTCTAATGCCACTCAAACACCTCAACAAGATGCCCGTCTCTTCAAAACTAGTCAAACAACGTGCAAACCAATCAAAATATACCCCAATACATATAATCTAACAATTTATAATGATTTCCAACTCCGCTCAAAAAGCCAACAAAGACAACCCTCGGGCCCACATGCCCGGATTCCGAAAGATTTCGAAGATAAACTTTACCCATAATACCACGAACTAAAATATATAACTTATTCCAAATTTCATGTCCAATTTCGTGGTCAAAATCCAAAAATACCAAATTCTAGGTTTTCTACCACAATCCCAAATTTCTACTAATTTCCATGTTTAAATCCATATACAAACAATGTATTTAACTTATAATAGGTGGGAATCACTTACCTTGTGTTGCTTGATGAAAATCTCCCCCTTCAAGCTCTCCAAAAATCGCCCCAACCAAGTGAAAATGAAAGAAAATAGGCCAAATCCCGTATAAAACCAAGTCCTCTGCCCAACGACATTTTCACATTTGCGGAACATTAGCCGCTTCTGCGGCTCCCCTCAGACCCCTCAACCTCCGCATATGCGGCCCCTCCAGCGCTTTTGCACCTTTGCTTCTGCGATGTTTCATCCGCAGGTGCGGTTCCGCTTCTGCGGAATTTGACCGCATCTGCGATCCCAGCCTCCCCAGCAAGGTCAGCACCTGCGCTCCAATGGTTGCATCTATGATCATGTAAGTGAAGGAATTTCTTCGCACCTGCGACCTCAACCATTTTACTCCCAATTGCTTTTGCGGCCCCCGATCCACTTTCGCGGTCACGCAGGTGCGGGAATTCCTTCACACCTGCGACCTCTACCCAGCTCCCTTCTAGCCGCTTCTGTGGTCCACTGTATCACTTCTGCGAGGCCGTTTCTGCGATGAAGCTTCCGCAAAAACGGTTGCACCAGCAACCAGAATCCTCCAGCTTTTCCTTATGTCCAAAAATCGATCTGTTAACCGTCCGTAATCCACCTGAGGCCCTCGGGACCTTAACCAATTATACCAACACATCCCAAAACACATTACAAACTTAGTTGATGCCTCAAATCATGCCAAACAATATCAAAACTATGGATCGACGATCAAAACCCTTCTTTAAACTTCCAAACCTTTAAACTTCGACGAACGCGTCCGATTCATATCAAAACATTTCGGAATGACGCCAAACTTTGCGCACAGGTCACAAATCACGATACGAACCTATTCCAAGACTTGAAATCCCAAACGGACATCAACAACACCAAATCCCACTCCAAACCAAACTTAGGAAATTCTTAAACTTTCAAAATGTTAACTTTTAATAATAAACGCTGAATCGCTCCCGGATGATCCGATACTCAACCCGAATATACGCCCAAGTCCGAAATCATCATACAAACCTATTAAAACCTTCAATTCCCGATTCCGAGGTCGTTTAGTCAAAATTCAAACCTTAGTCAATTATACCAATTTAAATCTTTTGAAATTAGAATTTTCTTTCTAAATCAATCCCGAACTTTTCAAAATTCAATTCCGACCACACGTACAAGTCATAATACCTGAAGTGAAGCTACTCAAGGCCTCAAACTGCCGAATGGCAAGATAGATCTCAAAACGACCGATCGGATCATTACAGTATAGTTACTAGTTATTGATAACATGTATTGACTCTCTATCAAAGCTTAAAGGTTGAATCAATTTTGTAATTAAAATGCAATCATGATTAAATGGTGATAGAAATATATTTCTATGATTTTCCACTATTAATTTCAAGCGATTAATAAATTTATGCGTTGATTTTAGGTCTTCCCCATATCGGATAAATTTATTGTAAGCTCACTAGGTAAAATACTAGTAATTTCTATCGTGTACTTACTCTTCGTCTGAGTATACAAGTTGGATCAATAGAACTAGAGCTATTAATTATGATGTTTACTTGACTTAAATTAACAGTATACTCTCCATCTGAGTTGGGTCTGTTTTAATTTATTGGAGTAAATAATCTGGCATTATATATGTATGTTGCATGAATAGTTCATTTTTCATAAAATTTGCTATTCAAGATGCATGAATATATATGGGTAGTGCCTTTGAAATCTTCATATTAAATGGCTATACATACAACTGATTGAAAATAACAGTGTGCTCTCCATCTGAGATGGTTTTGTTTCTTTTTGGATTGTATAATTCTTGTATTATATAATATAATTTGGATAAATGATTCTTTTCCCATCGAAATTTATTATTCGAGATGTATTATATGTATATATATATATATATATATATATATATATATATATATATATATATATATATATATATATATATATATATATATATATATATGTATATAGAATGTAGTCTGAATTTTATTATTCAGTGTTTTGACTTATTATGATCAATTTAATGTTTTCTATCTCAACTCCACAATAACTTTATGCAATTTGTCGTATTACTTGTTAAATTTTCCTTTAAATAGTGATAAGACATTAATTTAAAGGATGCAATATATGTACCTTTTGTTAGAAGGAATTTAATTTTGATTATTAGGCAAAATAAGAGATGGATATTTCGTATATTTTACGAATAACTCTGGTGTTATTGAGCCTGATAAACATTTTATTTCTTGTGGTATATGAATGCATGACCTTGTTATTGCTAATTAATGTCTCTCCTGACAAAATAATATTAGTCTATCTCAGAAGAGAAAATGTTATTCAAAATTGAGTAAAACTTATCTGTGCACTTCTGTCTAAGTCATATTAATCTGGATAGAATTTCAAGTTGGTCAAAGATGGACCTTATGTAACGATCCGGCCGGTCATTTTATGTATTATAGTCCTGTTTTCCTATTTCTCGCTCCTTCTATGTTTATTTGTGGTTATGTCACTTGCCAGGGTGGTTGGATTGGTTTCGGGGAGGTTTCAGAGTGAATTGGGATACTTAGTTCCAAGGTTGAAAGCTTAAGTTGAAAGAGTTGACCGGTGTTTTACTTTTGTGTAGACGACTCCGGAATGAAGTTTTATTAGTCTCAATAGCTTCGTAAGATAATTTTGGACTTGGGCGTATGTCCGGATATTGATTTGGAGGTCCGTAGGCCGTTTTGGCCCGAATTGGCAAAGCTTGAAAACTTGAAGGTATGGAAGTTCGAGAGGTTTGACCGAGAGTTGCATTAATTGATATCGGGTTCGAACTTTGGTTTTGGGAGTTGGAATAGATCTGTTATATCATTTGGGACTAGAGTGCAAAATTTGAGGTTATTCGGAGTTGATTTGATATGGTTCGGCATTGGTTTTAGAAGTTGGAAGTTCATTAGCTTTATTAGGCATGAATTGGGGTGTGATTCATGATTTTTATATTGTTTTATGTGATTTGAGGCTTCGACTAAGTTTGTATTCTGTTTTAGGACTAGTTGGTATGTTCGGACGGGGTCCCGGGGGCCTCTGGTTTGATTCGGATCAAATTCGGCTTCATTTTGGACTTTGTTTGACTGCTTAAACTATGCATCTGGTTTCATTATACGTGACTGCGAAGGGAGGATCGTGTTCGCGAAGGGTTGTTTGGTGGCTGATGGAATTATTCTTTGCGTTCGCGAGTTGAGGGATGCGTTCGCGAAGGTGAGGCAGGTTGTTCATCGCGAACGCAAGATAGGAGACGTGTTCGCATAGAAGGGAGGTAAGGTTCAGGGGTGGCAGGCATTTGTTCTTCGCGGTCGCGAGATCTGGACCGCGATCGCGAAGCTTTAGGATGTTTGATCATCGCGTTCGCGACTCGGTTGTCGCGTTCGCATAAGAGATTTTGTCATCTAGTATCTTTTGTGCTTCGCGAACGTGAGACATTTTCCGCGTTCACGAAGAGGAACACCTGGGTAGCATATTTAAAATCCCATTTTGAGGGTTATAGTTATTATTTCATATTATGTGTTGTAGAGCTCGATTTTAGGCGATTTTGGAGGGGATTTTCAAGATTTGGACCGGGGTAAGTATTTTTTACTCGGATTTGTTATTATTTCATGATTCCATCTTTGTGTTTAGCATTTAATTAGTGAATTAAAGTGAAGAAATTAGAGATTTTGTAGAAACTTTTCAAAAATGAAAAATGGAGGTTTGAAGGTAGATTTGAGGTCGGAAATGGATGGTTTTGGTATGGTTGGACTCGTAATCGAATGGGTGTCTAGAATTTATTAATTTTGTGGGGTTCCGAGGTGCGAGTCCGAGGATGACGTTTTGAGTAGACTTTTTAATTTTGATAAAGATCGAAACTTTATTATTTGAAGTTATTTCCTACGGCATTATTTGTTGATATAGAGTTGTTTGTGACTAGATTCGAGTCGTTTGGATGCCGATACGCGTGGTAAGGGCTTGTTGGAGTTTTGATTTGCGCATTTTGAGGTAAGTAATACATCTAAACTTGGATATAAGGGTATTTAACTTTGAGAACTACGTTATATAAAAGATATTGGGGTGACGTACACGCTAGATGATGAGCGTGTGTGCGTGCAGTGGTGTGTACATGGTTTGCAGAGGCTTTTAGACTATTACCGGGCTTGTTTTGCTATCTTATCATGTTATCCCCACATTTTCTCAACTTGTTTGATTATCTGAACTGTTTGAGACTTGATAGGGCTATTCTTGTTGTTTCTAATTTATATACCTTATTTGCACACATGTTCGCAATCATGATACCATATTCGTGTATGATATCTCCGTCTTAGTACGTCTTATTTGATTCCTTACATGTTGTTGATACTGCTTAAGGGTAATACTGTTAAACTAAGTAGTTGAGATGTGTTTATCTGAGACTTGAACGGTAATTAACTGAGTTTGGGCCTTAGAGCCGATTTTGTACTGATTTCGAGGTGACGTGTACGCCAGGCCCGTATTGGACTAAGTGTTATTATTTTGGGGGTGACGCGTGCACCTGGCCTCACTATTGGGCTAAATGATTATGATTAGTGCTTGGGAAGGATCTACCCCTCCAGAGTCTAACATACCAGCAGTGGTCGTAGGCACAGTATTTTATCGACATGCTTGATAATAGGCTATTATGCCAGGCACCTGTACAGTGCTAAGTGTAAATATTTTTGATGGATCCACTGTGATACTATTGATTGACATGTATACCTGACATGTTGGCATAGAGATGTACTTTCCTCATGCTAATTGATAATTGATATGCTTTATTTGTGTTGGGCTTTAGCTGTTATACTTGAAAGCAATGTCTAAATTTCAAAATGTGAACAAGCCGAACATGATATCATTGAGCTACTATTTCTATGGTTTATCCTTTACATTCTAAATAGTTATCGGTTACTGATATTGGTATTTGACTATTTTTCTGATCTCGTGACTGCTCTCGGCCCAAGGTTGGTGTTGTTACTTATTGAGTACATGGGGTCAGTTGTACTCATACTATACTCTGCACTTAGTGTGTAGATCCAGGTACATCCGGTTGAGGTAATTTTCATACTTGAATTGTTGCCAGCTTTTGGGAGACTACGAGGTAGCTTCCATATCGTCTGTAGTCCTTGAAGTTCTCTTTTTGTTATCTTTATCTTTACTATTCTTTTATTCAGACAGTTGTATTAGAGGATTTTTCTTGTATCTTGTTATTCAGTAGTGCTCGTGTACTCGTTGACATTAGGTTTTGGGGTTGGTTTTAGTAGTACTATGATTTTATTCTCAAATACTTTATGACATACTTCCACTGTTAAGTCATTAGACCATGTTTAATCGACTTCATTATTATTATGTGATTGATGGCTTAGCTAGCGGGTTGGGTTAGGTACCATCATGACTTGTGAATTATGGGTTGTGACAAGTTGGTACCAGGGCACTAAGTTGCTTAGGTCTTATGAGTCACGAGCAATTTTAGTAGAGTCTTGCGGATCGGTATGGATACGTTTGGACTTATCTTCGAGAGGCTATCGAACTATTAGGAAACTTCACTTTCTTGCATTTTTATCGTGCAAATTTGTTATTTCCAAAGTTTGAACCTTGACTCTTCTATTCTCTCACAGATGGTGAGGACACGTGCGACTGGAACATGCAGACTGCCACCAGTACCAACAGCTAGGGCCACGATAGGCTGGGGCCGTGGTAGAGGCCAAGGTTTGGCTTGTACTACATCTAGAGCAGTACTTGTGGAGCCACCAGTTGCTCCAACTGAGGAGCAGGTACCAGATGTTGTTGAGCCGGTGGGACTAGCTCAGGCACCAGCAGTATCCATTGTGATCCCAGGACTTTAGGAGGCCTTAGCCCAGATTTTGACTGTGTGCACGAGCTTGGCTCAGGCAGTTGCAGTTTCATCTGCACCAGCCACTTCATGGGCCGGGGGAGGTGCCCAAACTCTAGACACCGGGGGTACTACCAGCCTATCCGGTTGTTGTTGTTCGGGCCGAGGTTGGCCCACCTATGAGTGATAAGGAGCAGAAGATATTGGAGCGGTTCGGGAGGCTTAAGCTTCCAGAGTTCAGTGGGGAGGAGTCAGAGGATGATCAGGACTTTGTAGACAGGTGTCAGCAGATTCTTCGCACATTGGGTGTTTTGGAGACAGGTGGAGTTGCATTTACTACTTTTCGGCTGACAGAGGCAGCCTACAGATGGTGGCAAGCCTATGAGTTGAGTAGGCCAATTAGCACAGCACCACTTATGTGGCATGAGTTCACAGTTCTCTTCTTAGAGAAGTTTGTTCCACAAACTCGAAGAGAGGAGCTGCATAGAGATTTTGAGTAGCTGCGCCAGGGAGATATGACCATGACTCAATATGAGATGATATTCCCAGATTTGGTCCGTCATTCTACATGGTTGGTTCCCACAGAGATAGAGAGAGAGAGAGAGAGGATCAAGAGGTTCATTGGCCTCAACTATGGCATGTGTTACAGTTTGGCCCGAAAGGCCAAGACGGATGCTAGGATTGACCAAGTGGTCAAGATCGCTAGGCGCTTGGTGTCGGTTCACAGGCTTGAGCACAAGGAGCGGGAGGGCAAAAGGCCCTGTGGATTTGGTGGTTTCAGTTGTACCTAATATGGAGGTCAGGCACATCACAGTAGAGGCCGTCCTTATAGGCCCACTCAAATAGCTCATTTGGTTCATCGTGGTTTATCAGCTAGTCATGGTTCATACAGTACTCACCCGGGAAGTGATCTTTCAGTGCACTTACAGCTCAGAGCTCGTACCATGCTCCATCAGTTTAGGGTTCATCAGTACCGGTTCTTCCAGTGGCTATTCTAGTTTCAGGGGTCTGACACAGGCCCCACCATCATTTTCGGCTCAAGGTTGTTACGACTATGAAGTGTTGGGGCATGTGAAGAAGTATTGTCCCCGTCATTACAGAGTTCCAGTGCAGCAAGGAGGTCAGTCTATGACCCTTGCACCAGTTGCTACACTCTCTGCTCAGTCAGATCAGGGTGGAAGTCATGCGGGTCGAGGTCGCCTAAGAGGGGGAGGTTAGATAGGTGGTGGTCAGGCTCGATGCTATGCATTTCCCTCCAGGCCTTAGGCAGTTGCTTCAGACGTAGTGATCACATGTATTGTTACAGTGTTCCACATGGATGCTTCAGTATTATTTGACCCTGGTTCCACTTATTCATATGTGTCATCATACTTTGCTCGTTATTTGGATATGCCCCGTGATTCCCTACTTATACATGTCCATATATCTTTGTAGGTGGGTGATTCTATTATTGTAGGCTATGTATATCGGTCGTGTGTGGTGACTATTGGGGGATTAGATACGAGAGTTAATCTTTTACTGCTTAGCATGGTTGATTTTGACGTGATTTTAGGCATGTATTAGTTGTCCCCATCTCACGCTATTTTGGATTGTCATGCTAAGACCGTGACATTGGCGACATCGGGGTTGCCTAGGGTTGAGTGGAGAGGTCCCCTAGACTATTTTCCCAGTATAGTGATTTCATATTTGAAGGCTCAACGGATGGTTGAGAAGTGATGCCTGCCATATTTGGCCTTTGTGAGGAATGTTAATGTTGATACTCCTACCATTGAGTTAGTTCTGATAGTGAGAGACTTTCCAGATGTGTTTCCTACAGACCTGCCGAGCATGCTACCTAAAAGGGATATTGATTTTGGTATTGATCTGATGTCGGGCACTCAGCCCATCTCTATTCCACTGTATCGCATGGCACAAGTAGAATTGAAAGAATTAAAGGAATAACTTCAAGAGTTGCTTGATAAGGGCTTCATCAGGCCCAGTGTGTCGCCTTGGGGTGTGCCAGTTCTATTTATGAAGAAGAAGGATCGTACTATGTGGATATGTATTGATTACGGGCAGTCGAACAAATTTACGATCAAGAATAGGTACACTTTGCTGTGCATTGATGACTTATTTGATCAGCTTCAGGGTGATAGAGTGTCCTCTAAGATTGATCTGAGGTCTGGGCATCACCAGTTGAAGATTCAGGATTCTGATAATTTGAAGACGGTATTCAGGACCCGCTACGGGTACTACGAGTTTCTTGTAATGTCTTTTGGGCTGACCAATGCCCCAGCAGCCTTCATGCATTTGATGAATAGTGCATTCCATCCATATCTTGATTCATTCTTCATCGTATTCATTGACGACATCTTGGTGTACTCTCGCATCCGGGAGGAGCAGCATCTGAGGGCTACACTCCAGACTTTGAGGGAGAAGAAATTGTATGCTAAATTCTCCAAGTGTGAGTTTTGGCTTGATTTTATGAAGTTCTTGGGGCACGTGGTATTCTATGAGGGGATCAAGGTAGATCCGAAGAAGATTGAGGCAGTTCAGAGTTGGCCTAGACCATCATCAACTATAGAGATTTGGAGTTTCTTAGGTTTGGCCAGATATTATTGTTGTTTTATAGAGGGTTTCTCGTCCATTAATGCACCTTTGACTAGATTGACCCAGAAGTCCCATTCAGGTGGTCTGATGAGTGTAAGGAGAGCTTTTAGAAGCTTAAGACTGTATTGACCACAACTCCAGTTCTAGTTTTACCATCACCATCAAGTTCATATACAATTTATTGTGATACTTTGCAGATTTGCATCGGGTGTGTCTTGATGCATGAGGGTAAGGTGATTGCTTATGCTTCACGTAAGCGGAAGCCCCATGAGAAAAACTGCCCCATTCATGATTTAGAGTTGGCAGCCATTATTCATGCATTGAAGATTTGGAGACACTATTTGTACGACGTGTCTTATGAGGTATTCATAGATCATCGGACTCTACAACACTTGTTTAAGCAGAATTATCTAAACTTGAGGCAGCGGAGGTGGTTAGAGCTATGAAAAGACTATTAAATCACCATTTTGTATCATCCCGAGAAGGCCAATATAGTGGCTGATGCCTTGAGTAGAAAGGCTGTGAATATGGGTAGTTTGCATATATTACAGTTGGTATGATACCGCTAGCATGAGATGTTCAGGCTTTGGACAATCAGTTCGTGAGGTTAGATCTTTCGGAGCCTAGCCGAGTTTTAGCTTGCATGATTTCTCGGTCTTCTTTGTATGAGCACATCAACGCACATCAGTATGACGACCTCATTTGCTGGTCCTTAAGGACACGGTGCAGCACAGCGATGCCAAGGAGGTTTCTATTGGAAATGATGGGGTGTTGAGGATGCAGGGTTGGATTTGTATGTCCAATATAGATGGATTGCATGAGTTGATTCTTGAGGAGGCCCACAATTCGCGGTATTCCATTACTGCGAAGATGTATCAGGATTTGAGATAGCACTATTAGTGCAGAAGATTTAAGAAAGATATAGTAGAGAATGTGGCTCGGTGCTTGAACTATCAGCAGGTGAAGTACGATCATCAGAAGTCTGGCGGTTTGCTTCAGAAACTTGAGATTCCCTAGTGGAAGTGGGAGCGTGTCACCATGGACTTCGTTGTTGGGCTCCCATAGACATTGAAAAAGATTGATGCAGTGTGGGTGATTGTGGTCCGGTTGACTAAGTCTGAACACTTCATTCCGGTTGTGACTACCTATTTTTCAGAGCAGCTGGCTTATATCTATATCCGTGAGATTGTTCGTATACATGGTATGTCAGTGTCCATTATTTTTGATCGAGGCATGCAGTTCACATCATAGTTTTAGAGAGCAGTACTACGAGAGTTAGGCACACGATTTTAGTTGAGTACAACATTCCACTTCTAGACGGAAGGACAGTTCGAGCGCACCATTTATATCTTGGAGGATATGCTACGCGTTTGTGTTATGGATTTTGAGGGTTCATGGGATCAGTTCTTACTGCTTGCAGAGTTTACCAACAACAAACAACTACCAATCGAGTATTCAGATGGCCCTTTATGAGACCTTATAAGGGAGGCAGTGTCGTTCTCCAGTTAGTTAGTGTAACGACCTGACCGGTCATTTTGAGCTCTAGCGCATCGTTCAGTGGTTTGAGGCCTTATCTTCACTTCATGTATTATGACTTGTACGTGTAGTCGAATTTGAATTTCGGGAAGTTCGGAGTTAATTTGGAAGGAAAATTCTCAATTCGGAAGCTTTAAGATGAAAGAGTTGACCAATATTTGACTTTTGATAAACAACCTCAGAATCAAAACTTGAAGGTTCCAATAGGTTCGTATGATGATTTGGAATTGGGCATATATTCGGGTTGAATATCGGATGGTCTAGGAGTGTTTCAACTCCTAATATGGGAAGTTGGCATCATGCTAACCGAGGAGAATGAGTGATTGTGATTTATGGTTTTATAAAATTGTGGCTTAAAGCTAAGTGGAGGAGCCCACCGTCTACGATTGGGTCACGTAGTTGTGTGCCTTGGAAGTATCAGGTTATCAGTATATTTGTAGATTAGTTATGACCAAGGGAAGAAATATCAAGGGTATTTCGGGCAAGCAATTTGATGTATGTGTGCTACATTTTACCTTATCGATTCATGTGCCGATGTTGCGATGACTCAAAGTTTATGCTTCTTGTGGATGTGATGTGCAAGGAAAATAATTCATATGATTATTTCCTTGGAAGTGTTCATGTGCTAGCAGAGCACTGGAGTTTGGTTATATTCGGGACCAGGTCAAAGTGGCTGACTCTCAATAATGGTTCTAGTGGGTTCAAGAATTTAAGTATGGTGTCTAAGGATTTTGGGTTCGTTATGTGGCTAAGGACTAGGTATTGCCGCAGAGTGTGAAGAATACTCGGGAGATTTCTAGGTTATCATCAGATCAGTGGTGCAGTGTTGGAGGAATGGGAGAAACAACTTTTGATTCATAGAAGATCTTTCAGAATGGGTGTATCAGTTGGAGATATTATTGAGTACACGACGGGGGTATGAGATGGCTTGTGCGTATTGAGACGATGTGGTCTTGTGATTTGGGTCACTCAGGATGAGTGTTGTTTGAGGTCCGTTATGTGTTTGAATAGAACTATTATTTCAAAGGCAAGTCAAGAGTAAATTGGAAGAAGTTGAGTCAGTTAGTAATGGTTTGAATAAGAATGGTTGTGGAAATGATCAGTTCCTTCAGTGTGTTGAGCTATACAGGTGATTCGTGGATGTACGTACCTACTTGATAGCCACTGTAATTTGATTGATTTGGAGGTAGTTGATTCCGATGGCCTTGTTATGTGTAAATAGATCCCAGAAGAGTTATGGCCGTTTAGACTATGACTTGAGGTTTGCATTTTCTGCGGTCATTGGAATTCGATTGTGGGTTGCAATTGTTCTTCTGAAATGTGTTGAGTGAAAGGGGTTCTAGCCGATAAAGTATTTATTCTACTGGTGGTTTGAGAGTCATGATGAAATTCTTGTACTCTCGCGTAACAGTATGATAGGTGCAGTGAGTGCTATGGAATAGGGATTGAAAAGTCAAGTTTGCGGTTTTTTTTTGTCGAGGATGTCACGAGTTCAAAGAAGCGGCACAGATTTCAGACTTTTAGAGTATGCTGGCGCTATTTTAGTGTCGCCTGAGAATGGTGTTCTGTGGAAGAGGCATTGTATATTGAATTACAGGTTCATGATTTGCATTACAGAAATAGTATGGTTGGTAGCCATGGATGTGCAGATTTAACTAGCTGGTGTGGAAGGTTGTGGGAGTATATCCCATGGGATTATCGTATGAGTGTTATGTGTTAGTCATTTAAGTGTTTGAGATTGAAATCAGGTATGAAGATTCTGGTACTGTCGCTGATTGGAGAGTTTATGTTTGAGAGACGCTTTATTCCTTTGGTTGTGGACTGCGTAAGTTTGTTCCTGATTTGACGGTTGATCGTATGTGTCATGGATATGGTCATTGTGGATCTTTGAAAGGTTATTGACCTATTTTGGGATGACCGAAATCGTCTTTGAGGTCTGTGGGTAGGTCATATGTGAATGTATATTTTATACTAGATTAGATTTTCTTATTCAGCATAGCATTGCTTATGGATGAATCTTCGGGCGTGGGGGATGATATTCCTGCCATAGTCTATTTTAGTGCTACTCTTTTATGCTACGTGGGTTGTGAGACAGATTGATTATTCACACGTGTGTCGTGGTCCTCTATATCTTGTAGTGTTATATGAGCGAGATGGTTCTCGAGATGTAGGTCATTTATTGCACCTTAGTCATGCTTGGCATTTTGTAGCGCATGGCGCTATCTGTCTCCCCAGGGTTTGGAATTATGCGGTGCATTGTGTGATTTAAGCACGGGTGCATGATCATTTTTTGGAATAGCAAGTTGGGGTTGATACGGTGTTCATGTGTTAGAATCAGACCTGGTAAAGAATTCTAGATGTTGGAATTTGGTTCTAAGGCTTGAGGGCTAAGGTAGCATGAAGGATCTTCAGTCTGGTTTGAGCTGATGTGCTCATATAGGTTGTGGCGGCACAGGCAGGTACGCGTGGTGTCAAACAGTGATTTTGGGGAAACTCCGAAATGGTTCTTGGCACGTTCGAGGACGAACGTATGTTTAAGTGGGGGATAATGTAACGACCCAACCGGTTATTTTGAGCTCTAGTGTGTCGTTCGACAGTTTAAGGCCTTGCATAGCTTCAATTCATGTATTATGACTTGTACGTGTAGTCGAATTTGAATTTTGGGAAGTTCGGAGTTGATCTGGAAAGAAAATTCTCAATTCGGAAGCTTTAAGTTGAAAGAGTTGACCAAGGTTTGTCTTTTGAGTAAACAACTTCGGAATCAGAAATTGAAGGTTCTAATAGGTTTGTATGATGATTTTGGACTTGGGCATATGTTCGGGTTGAATATCGTATGGTCCGGGGGCGTTTCGGTGCCTAATGTGGGAAGTTAGCATTTTGAAGGTTTTAGAACTTCCTAAGTTTGATTTGAAATAGACTTTGGTCTTATCGATGTCTGTTTGGGATTCCGAGCCTTGGAATAGGTTCGTATTGTGATTTGTGACTTGTACGTAAAATTTGGCGTCATTCCGGAATGTCTAAGTGGGATTCGGATGTGTTAGGCAAAGCATGAAGGCTTGAAAGTTAAGAGAGTTTAAGAAATTGGGTTTGATCTTTAATTCTTGGTTTTGATGTTGTGATTCGTGTTCCAATCCTTTGAACAAGTTTACATAGGGTATATAAACTTGTTAAAATGATTGGACGGGGTTCCTCAAACCTCAGATGAGTTTTGGGGTGGTTTCGGGCCACTTTTAGGCCCTTTTGAACTGCTGATATCTGATGCCAGGAGTGTGAATTGCGATCGAGGAGGTCTGGGCCGTGATCACGGAGACCAAATTGCATTCCAGGCCTTGTGTATCGCGATCTCGGAAGGACGGTCGCGATCGCGCAGAAGGAATTTCTGCTATCAGTGCTCTGATTTCGTGAGCCTATATCTTGCAATCTATATGGAATTTGGGGATGATCCAAAAACAACAGTTGTAGCGCTTTGAATCTAGTTTCCAAAAATCAAACCGTTTGTCATTTGATATTTTGGGCGAAAAATTATGACCATTATACCGAAGGGTGTCTATGAAGAAGAAAACAAAATTTGTACATCGCGATCGCGGGATTATGGCCGCAATCGCAATGAAGAAAATGATGCTGGAACATTTGTTAACCGTGATCGCATGGCTAATGACGACGATCGTGAAGAATGAGGCCTGGAAGGTGTATTTAACATCTAATTTTGGGATTTTCAGCTCATTTCTTCACTTTTAAGTTCTTGGATCACATGTGGGGCGATGTGGGGTGATTCTTGAAGACCATTTTCACCATATATCATACGGTAAGTTATTCCTACTTGTTTCAAGTTAAATACATGGATTATATATAGATTTTAACATGGAATTTGATAGAAATTGTGGAATTTTTGGAAGAAAACCTAGAAATTGTATTTTTTGATTTTGACCACGAAATTGGACATGAAATTAGGAATAAATTATATATTTGAGTCTGTGGTGCTATGGGTAATGTTATCTTCAAATATTTTCGGAATCTGGGAATGTGGGACCGGGGTTGACTTTGTTGACTTTTCGAGCGGAGTTGAGAATTATTATTAATCATGAGTATTGGAGTATA
The DNA here is from genome assembly GCF_000390325.3 of Nicotiana tomentosiformis. Taxonomy (NCBI): domain Eukaryota; kingdom Viridiplantae; phylum Streptophyta; class Magnoliopsida; order Solanales; family Solanaceae; genus Nicotiana; species Nicotiana tomentosiformis. Next base: position 85,911,213 of record NC_090816.1, on the reverse strand, counting down.
TTTTTATTGGTTTGCACATTGTTTGACTAGTTTCGTATCGATGGGCACCAGCTTGAGGTGTTAGAGAGGAGTTGGAGCCGATTATGGGACTTCGGAGCGAGGTAAGTCTCTTTTCTAACCTTGTGAGGGAGAAACTACCTCGTAGGTATTAAATTATTATGTGCTACTAGTTGTGGGTGCTACATACCCACGAGGTGATGAGAGTCCGTACGTAGCTAAAGCATGTTTATGTCCGGGTAGACTTAGGACTTTATCGTACAATATTTGTATTATTTGAATTCAATTTGTTAGTTTAATTACGTGAATTTATAATGGGAATTTATTTGGGATTATGTTAGACTGATCTTCACCACCTTGAGTTGTTTGGCGAGGTACTTGATAGTTGGTAAAAGTCATGTTTACTCTATGCTCATGTTCTTCTTTTGCAAACACGTGGCCCGTAATTCGATAAGTTTATTCTCTTCCTAGGGATCGGGCCGAACGCCTCGGCAGTATATGTATATATGAGATGCATCAATAGATCGGTTCGTACAACCTCGATAATGTATGTACACGACTATATGGATCGGGCCGAATGACCTCGGCATAATTCGTGCATAATAGGAGTCTGAATACCCACGAGATTTTCCCTCTTGATTGAACTTGAAAATTACATGATATCCACGTGTGACTAGAGATTGGACAAATTACTTGACAATTCTTATTTGTTGAGATGACATGTACTATATGGAAATTTTAAATTGATATTTCGTTAGAGGCTCACTTTAATTACTATTTCTTATTCTATTGATGTTGTTGTATTTCATGTCTACATATAATTTTCGTATTATATTTATTGGACCACTAGTAATTGTCAATGTCGACCCCTCCTCACTACTTCTTCGGAGTTAGTCTAGATACTCACTAGGTACGCATTGATTTACGTACTCACGCTACACTTCTGCACTAAACGTGCAGGGTCTGACAGGTTCATATGATGGTCATCCTGGCGTGTAGGCGCAACTGCCGAGGGGATTTATGGTGAGCTGCTTTCTATACTACGCACTGCGGCCCTCAGTGTCTCCATCTTATTTATTTACTTGATCCTGTCTATTTTATATCCCAAACAGATGTTGTATTATTATTGCACTCTTTAGCAGACGCTCATGCACTTGTGACACCGGATTTTGGGGATGTTCTAGAATTTGTTTATGGTTTTGCTTAACATTGACACACTTTTACTTTATATTTTACTTACATTGTATGTATGTACGATTTTCTAATGCATTAATTTCCTTATCTAATAAGATTCATGATTTCAAGAATAGTAAAATAAGTAATTATGTTGGTAGTTCATTGTTGGCTTGCCTGTCGGCGACATTGGGATTTCAACCTAAGGTTAGGTTTGTTACTTATTGAGTACATGGGGTCGGTTGTACTCATACTACACTTTTGCACCTTGTGTGCAGATTTTGGATGCTGATATTGCTGTGTATGGCGGGATCTGGAATTGAAGATGTACATGCGTTTCGGTCATAGCTGCCTCTTATTCTTGGTAGCTTTAGAATTTTAATCTGTTCATGTATATCTCAAATAAATGATGTATTTTAATTCATACCAGCTTTGTAAATTCTAAATCTTAGAAGCTCATGATTTGTACTACCGGTCCTTGGGAAATGTATAAAGGTTTAGTTATTTTATCATTTATTTGTCTCAATAAATCTCATTAAATTGGATAGTTATTAATTGGCTTACCTAGCGGGTTGGGTTTGGTACCATCACGACTAGTTAGATTTTGGGTCGTGACAAGTTGATATTAGAGCTCTTGGTTCATAGGTTCTATGAGTCATGAGCAAGTGTCTAGTAGAGTCTTGCAGATCAGTATGATGACGTCCATACCTACCTTCGAGAGGCTATAGGGCATTTAGGATAAACTTCCCATCTTTCTTTCCTTATCATACGACATTGATTCAGCTTGAAGCATAACTCTTTGAATTCCTTCCACTCATTCGTATGCATATGTGAGCGCTCGGTACCAGTTGTGCATCGACGACTTGTGATTCTATGGATGATGTGCGAGATGTGATTTCTGTGTGCTGATGATGGGCCAGTCTGGAGGACTTGAGGCCGGGTTTTGACTGTAGCTTGAGCACATGGATTTCGGTTGTGTGAGCACGTGCTTTTGGACTTATAAGACTGGTAGTGTCCATATGGGTAAAATTTGTGACTCGATGAGTGGTTGGATGGCTATATAATGTGACTGCGAGATGTGTTCAGAAGGTTTGAAAGTGACAAGAAGAGTTTGCTTGAGGTGTAGAAAGGACTATTAGGTGCTTGATTTCTGTCTTGATGTGACGTATATTCTCGAGTTATGAATATATTGGAGGATCTTTCATGTTGTTTATTTGTGGAGCGAAGTAGATTCTCAGGGCTTGTTGATTAGCTAAGACTCAGGAAGATTAGGTGATTACGTAGTAGTTGTGGCTGTGAAAGGGTATAGAGAGATGTCAGTTTGGGGCTAAGCAGGTGAGTTATCACCTACGGAGTAATCTACAGATGTGTGATCCTTATGATGTTGTGTGGAGGCTTTCTTTTCTACCCGTGGTTATATTTATGCGATTTGAGTTTGGATCGGTTGTAATAGTTGATCTGACCATCACGAGGATGAATGTGAGATTTGCAGATGATTTGAGGTATTAGCTGGTTTGTGTTACATGAGCATATGAAGGATAAAGTTGAATTTTGGTGCGGGATTATGGCAGTAATAGAGTATGGGCATTGTGAGTTATCGAGTGTTTTGATTTTTGGCTCTGAGCTAAGTGGGGGAGTCTTTTATCGATGAGTGGATTGCATGGTTTTGTGTTGTACTGGTTTCTATTTGAGGCATACTTGTGAATCGGTTATGACTTGCAGAGGTTGGTTTGGAGGATGACTTAAGCAAGGAAATTTCTGGATGCAGGGTGTATTACACTTTATGGGTATATGAGAATCATGAAATGATTGAGTTGTTATTCGTGTATGATATAGTACGCACGGAGTAGGAATTTGCTCGGTTGCATTAAGGCGGGGTTACTTCTTTGAGTGTTGCCGTGCTACTGGGGCACAGATCGTTCGGCCCGTTTGGGTGGTGCAATTCATATTTGAATAGAGTGGGTGACTCTCGAGATGGTTCTAATGGATTCAAGATTTATATGTAGCAATTGAGAATTTTTCTAGATTTGTATATGGCTAGGATCTGAGATTTACATTGGATGTTGTCGAGACTCGCGGTATTTCTATATCATTATGGATTCTACATTTCAGTATCAGGGAGGTAAAGGAAATAATTTTAGGTTCACATAAGGTCTCTTCAGATTGGGTATCTTGATTTTGGTACTTTGGGGGTGCTAAGAGGGAATACATGGGCTTATGGGCCTTAGGGCAGTGTGGTTTTTATACTAGGATCTCTTATGGTGAGCTTTGGGGTAAGGATCGTGGTGTTCTCGCAAGGAGAAGTATCAACTTGAGGGTAATTTGGAAGGAACTCGGAGAAATAGGACAACTAGGTGGTAGGTTAGATCAGCACGACAATGGATATGATCGGTTCTTTGGGTACTTATGATATAGTAAGCTTCTATAGGTATTTTGTGGCAATACTCTTGGGCTTGGAAACCTGCGTGGCTTGGTTGAGTTAGAGAAATTCAGTTCTTATGGCGTAGTTATGTGAAAATGGGTTTTGAAGAGTCCTTGATGATTTCTTCCACGGTTTGAGATGGATATTTCCTACCGGCATGAGGAGCATGTTATGTATTGTGGTTTTTTTTCTCCTGGATGGGATCAAATGGAAGATTTATGATTGATCGGGTATGTGTTCTACTGGTGTCTCAGAGTTGATTATGAAATTCTTGTGCATTTCATAGGATGGTATGATAGATGCGGTGTGTTGTGTGGGGTTGAGATTTGCATGTGCAAGGTCGCGGTTCATATTTGAAGAGAAGGTCATGAATTTCTTTTTGACAACATAGACAATTTCAGATGACTAGATGAATGTTATTACTACTTGGTATTGCCTGAGAAGGGTGCGCATTTCAGAAGGTGCACTGTGTTTTGACTTACGGATGCTTCATTGGTATTGCGGTACTCGCCAGATTTTGCTATGTGGCACAGAAGAATTATAGAAGTATTCCTCTTGGGATGATCCTGTATGAGAGATGTGTTAGATATTCAGGCAGTGGAGTTGGGATCAGATATAGTGATTCGTGTGTTTTATGGATTTGGAGACTGGGAGTTCTCAGAAGCAGGTTGTTTCGTGGTTGTGGACTGTGAAGATGTGGCCAAAGCTAGCCAGATGGCAGTATGTGTTATGGTTAGGTCATTGTGGACTTTCAGAGGGTTAATTATCTATTTGTGGATGACAAGGGTTGATTTGGGGGCTCATTGGTAGGCCTAATGAAGATGTGTATTCTACACCGGGTCGGATTGGTTGACTACGTACTGCTATTGTTGATGGTTGTGCCATTCGGTTAGAATTGATCTCATTCGTATCTGGTATGTTCTATGTGTTACTCTTCTATACTACGAGGGGTGGTGATTTGTTGGTTATATGCACCCCCAATACGGTTCTGTTTGGGCCTTGTAGCGAAATTAGAGCGAGATGATTTTTGGGATGTTGAATGGTTGATTGTGCCTTGGTTATGTTCTCTCCGGACTGTGGTATATTGTGGTATTTTCTTCTCCATGGTTATGGTCATACACTTTGTGTATTTGATGTCGAATTGCATGTAGTTGTTGATTTTGAGCATGGTGGCTTGAGGTGTTGCATCTGGACCGGTGTTTGGATAGGGTCACGTATTGCAACAAAGTTATGTTGGGATATGATCCTTTGTGTTAGATTCGTGTGTCTTGGTTCTACTATGTATGACGGGCTCATAGCATTGCGGTTGTGGTGGTACTTGTTGAACTTGTGGGACGATTCTCTCGTTTGAGTAATTTTCCATGTTTAAGTACATTTGAATTGTTTCTTATTGGTGCACGGATTGCACGGTTGTGACTTTAGGTTGTATTGGTGTGGCATGTCAATAGAATAGTTGTGATTGATGATGTAAGGTCATTGGACCTAGAATGGATACTATCGGATTTGATTACGGTATGTTTGGAAGAATAATATCGAAAGTTGACTTAGGACTTGGCTTTGGTTCCTTTCGAACGAGAGAGACCTCCATAACTCGTTGATCTGATGAGTGGTTAAGAGTTTCTACATGTTTCTTTCATCATTGGCAGTGTACAAAGGTTCAGAACAAGATTTTAGTTGATATGAAGTTTGTTACCGGTGTCGGTTTGGTTATCGAGCAGCTATTGCGGTCGAAAGTTATTGCTATGAGTATTTGAGTTATGTGGTATATCATTTGATTGTGTCTTGGGTTATGGTTATGGCTTGATGCAGCTTGTTCAGACTTATACAGTGAGTAGATGTGAGATTCAGGTCTTATAGGAAATTTTAGATGTAGGAAATTGGATTCTAAGGTTTCTAGGCTAAGGTTGAATTAAGAAACTTCAGTTAGGTTGTGTCGTCAGGCTTATATGGATTAGGGTGACGTGGGATCACCCCCGGGTATGTGCATGGTAAGGTTACACGGAGGTTTAACGGCTTAGGAACAACTCTTGGCACGTTCGAGGACGAACGTATGTTTAAGTGGGAGAGAATGTAACGACTCGACCGGTCGTTTTGAGAATTTGCACTTCGCTCGGTGGTTTGAGGGCATGAGTAGCTCCGTATGATGTATTACGACTTGTGTGAATCGTCGCGCTTGGTTTTTCAGGTGATTCAGAAGTGATTTGGAAGAATGAATTTCATGTTTGAAGCTTTAAGTTGGAAGAGTTGACTAAGTTTGACTTTTGTGTATTTGAACCCGAAACGGAGTTTTGATGGTTCCGTTAGGTCCGGATGGTAATTTTAGATTTTTAAGTCGCGATTGGGTTTTTACTGTGAAGCATGAGTTAAATATTTAACGAGCAAAGTTGGTATCGCATTGACTTTGACTTTGATGAAATCGGGTTCGGATTGTGGTTCCGGAAATTGGAATAGCTTCATTACGTCCATTGAGACTTGTGTGCAAAATTTGGGTTCATTCCTAATTGATTCATTCCGGATTGATAAAATTTAAAGCTTATTAAGTTTGAATTGAGGTGCGATTCGTGGTTTAGATGTTGTTATATGTGATTTGAGGCCTCGAGTAGGTCCGTATTACGTTATGGGACTTGTTGGTATATTTGGATGGGGTCCTGATGGGCTCGGGTGAGTTTCGGATGGGTTTTTAACGTGTTTGGTATTTTGGCATTGTATTGAGCATAAGCATATAATGATCCAAAGGTCCATTTTTAGTTCTAGAGATCGGAATTCGATTTCGAGACTTCCAAGAGTTGGATAATGATTTATAGGAATGATCTGGAATGTTTAGTCTAATTTTATTAAGTCGCGATTGGGTTTTTACTGTGAAGCATGAGTTAATTATTTAACGAGCGAAATTGGTATTGCATTGAGAAAATGAGCTCCGAATTGAGTTTCGACTGAACGGTTAGGTTCGTATTATTATTTTTGACTCATAGAAGCAAGAATCGTCAAATTCCGAGTTCGTATGAGGGAGTTAGAGTCTTTTTAGTGAAAAATAAATTGTTGGTTCAAGCAAGTTCTGGTGCGCACCTTTAACGACCAGATTTGGTACCTTTAGCTTCCCGTTGCTTTTACAGAACTTCCTTCTTGTATCAACAAATCATCGCCCATTAATACAACACCAACATTGTTTGATTCCAAATTCAGAGCAATGCCTATTGTACCATCTTCAACCAGATTTGGACTTTTAGCGACCACATTAGTGTTTTTATTGGACAGTTTTTTTTATAAACTTATTTCAACATTTTTGGAGCTAAGGAACTCGGATTTAGGTGATATTTTAGAGGATTTTCACCAAATGGATTGGGGTAAGTATTTTTGACTCGATTTTGATTATTTTCTATGATTCCATCTTCATTTTTGGTCTTTAATTTGATTAATCTAAAGGAGAAATTGGGGGGTTTTGTCTAAAGTTTCATAAAGTGAATGTTTGAGTTTTGAACATCCATTCAGAGTCAGATTTGAGTGAAATTAGTATGGTTGGACTCGTAATTGAATGAGTTATCGGATTTTGTAAGTTTTGTCGGGTTCCGAGGTTTGGTCCTGGGATTGACTTTTTGCTTGACTTAGGGCCTTTGATTTAAGATTCCACCTTTATCATTTGGAATTTTTTCCTTAGGCATTATTTGATGTTCTTGAGTTGCTTTTGGTTAGTTTCGAGCTCTTGGAGGTCGGTACGCACGGGATGGCATTTTTAGAGTATTGTTGGGCTTGCTCGGTATTGGATTCGGCTTATTCAAGGTAAGTAACACTTCTAAACTTGGTGCTGAGGGTATGAACCCCTGACTTTGCGTATTATGTGTTTGGTGTTGAAGTGACGCATATGCTAGGTGACGGGCGTGTGGGCGTGCACCATGTGAATTGTGACTCGGTTATTCATGTGGTACTGTGTAGTTACCTAATCTTATTTGTATCCATGAAATCTCTACGTGCTAGAGTAATTGAGTTTTGATCCATGTTAGAAACTATGTTTAGGCTATATGCTTATTCTGTTGGGACCCACTAAGATCATATATGTTGTTGAGTTATTTGCTTAAATTGCAGTTACATACTCAGTCATACTCATTCATTGGCATATCATATCTTAGTCTCTGTTGCTATTTATTAATAAATTATATCATCATGTTGGGCTGATTTTCATGACATAGTGAGCCCGAGAGACCGGAGAGATTGATGACTGAGTGAGGCCGAGGGCCTGATTGTGAGGATGTTTATGGGATCGGGCTGCACGCCGTAGCAGGTTTTATTGATTCATGCCATGATTGGCTTATTATAGCGCTTGGGATGGATCTGCCCCTCCGGAGTCTGCACACCCACAATGAGCGCAGGTACTTACTGAGTACGAGTGCCGAGTGCGAGTGCCGATCGCGACTGTCGAGAGACTGGGAGGATTGAGTGACTGTGAGGACTGAGTGACTATGAGGAATGAGTGATTGGGAGGACTGAGCGAGTTGATACTCCGAGAGTATGCATATGGTTATATCACTGCGTTGCATTACAATTGGCATATATGCATTGAGATGCGCTTCCTCGTGCTATACGTTATAGTGACACTTATGACATTCACATGCACATTGACATGTAGGCATAGAGATGTACTTTCTTCATGTCATCTGATATTAAGACTTCTTATCTGTTGTTGAAAGTTTTTGGGAAAAATCACAAATTTCTGACTTACTCATATTGTTTTGAGATTACTGTGAAAGATTTGGGATTTGCTGTTATACTTGAAAAGCATGACTATTTTCCGTAACTGTGAACTAGCTAAGCATTATATCTCTGAGTTATTTCCTGTACCACTTTTATTATATTGTTATAAGTTGTTGTTGGCTATTGGTATTGGACTCTGACTTTTATTCCAGCTCGTCACTACTTTCAACCTAAGGTTAGGTTTGTTACTTATTGAGTACATGGGGTCGGTTGTACTCACACTACACTTATGCACCTTGCGTGCAGATTTTCGATGCTGATGTTGCTGTGTATGGCGGGAGCTGGAATTGAAGATGTACTTGCGTTCTGGTCATAGCTTGCCACCCCTGAGCCTTACCTCCCTTCTACGCGAACGCGTCACCTATCTCGCGTTCGGGATGAACAACCTGCCTCAACTTCGCGAACACGTCCCTGAACTCGGGATCGCGAAGAACAATTCCACCAGCCACCAAACAACCCTTTGCGATCGCGATCCTCCCTTTGTGATCACGTATAAGGAAACTAGATGCACAGTTTCAGCAGTTCAACAATGTCCAAAATGAAGCAGAACCTGATCTGAATCACACCCGAGGCTCCCGGGACCCTGTCCGAACATACCAACAAGTCCTAAAACACAATATGAACTTAGTCGAAGCCTCAAATCATATCAAACAACATCAAAATCATAAATCGTACCCCAATTTAATCCTAATGAATCTAATGAACTTCCAACTTCTAAAACCAATGCCGAACCATATCAAATCAACTCTGAATGATCTCAAATTTTTCACACTAGTCTCAAATGACATAACAGACCTATTCTAACTCCCAAAACCAAAATCCGAACCCAAAAATCGATAAAGTTAACTCTCGGTAAAACCTTTCAGACTTCCAAACCTTCGACTTTCCAACTTTTACCAATTCGAGCAAAAACAACCTACGGACCTCCAAATCAATATCCAGACATATGTCCAAGTCCAAAATCAACATACGAAGCTATTGGAACCATCAAAACTCCATTACGGTCAACTCTTTCAACTTAATCTTTCAACCTTGGGACTAAGTGTCCCAATTCACTTCAAAACCTCCCCGAAACCAATCCAACCACCTCGGCAAGTCACATAACCACAAATAAACGTAAAAGGAGCGATAAATAGGGGAACGAGGCTGAAATATTCAAAATGACCGGCCGGGTCATTACATTCTCCCCATCTTAAACAAACATTCATCCTCGGACGGGTCTAGAATCATACCTAGAGTCTCAACTCGGTCTCCCAAGTAGCCTCATTGAGTGGTTGGCCTCTCCATTGAACCTTCACCAAAGTTATATTCTTTGATCTCAATTTTCGAACTTGCCGATTCAAAATGGCCACCGGCTCTATATCATAAGTCAAATCCCCAGCTAACTGAACCGTGCTGAAGTCCAAAACATATGATGGATCACCATAATACTTCCAGAGCATAGAAACAAGAAACACTGGGTGAACACCCGATAGTCTAGGTGGCAACGCAAGTCTGTAGGCCACCTCTCTAATCCTCTCAAGCACATCAAAAGGACTAATATACCAAGGGCTCAACTTGCCGATAGTCAAGGTGGCAACGCAAGTCTGTAGGCCACCTCTCTAATCCTATCAAGCACATCAAAAGGACTAATATACTGAGGGCTCAACTTGCTCTTCTTTACAAATATCATCACACCCTTTATGGGCGAAACTCTGAGTAACACATTCTCACCCACCATATATTCAATATCACGAACCTTTCTATCAGCATAACTCTTCTACCTAGACTGTGCTGCATGAAGTCGATCTTGAATCAACCTGACTTTCTCCAAGGCATCCTGAACCAAATCATTACCCAACAACCTAGCCTATCTGGCTCAAACTAACTGTCACGACCCAATTCCCATAATAGGTCATAATGAAAGTAGTGACGAGCTAGGACAAAGGTCAGAGTCCAACACCAATAGCCAACAACAGCTCATAACAATATAATAAAAGTGGTACATGAAATAACTCAAAGATATAATGCTCAACTAGTTCACAGTTACGGAAAATATTCATGCTTTTCAAGTATAACAATAAATCCCAAATCCTTCACAGTAATCTCAAAAAAAATATGAGTAAGTTAGAAATTTGTGATTTTTCCCAAAAACTTTCAACAACATATAAGAAATCTCAATATCATATGACATGAGAAAAGTACATCTTTATGCCTACATGTCAATGTGCATGTGAATGTCATGAGTGTCACTGTACCGTATAGCACGAGGAAGCGCATCCCCATGCCTACATGCTAATTATGCATGCCAACTGTAATGCAACGCAGTGATAAAACCATATGCATACTGTTAAAGTGTCAACTCGCTCAGTCCTCCCAATCACTCAATCCTCATAATCACTCACTCCTCACAGTCACTCAATCCTCCCAGCCACTCGGCACTCGCACTCAGTAGGTACCTGCGCTCACTGTGGGTGTGCAGACTTCGGAGGGGCAGATCCAACCCAAGCGCTATAATAAGCCAATCGGCATGAATTAATAAAGCCTGCTACGACGTGCAGCCTGATCCCATAAACATCCTCATAATCAGACCCCCGGCCTCACTCATTCATCAATCTCTCGAGTCTCTCGGGATCACAATGTCATGAAAATCAGCCCAAAATGATGATATGATGTATCAATAAATAGCAACAAAGACTGAGATATGATATGCCAATGAATAAGTATGACTGGGTATGTAACTGCAATTAAGCAAATAACTCAACAACAGATATGACCTCAGTGGGTCCCAACAGAATAAGCATATAGCCTAAATATGGTTTCTAACATGGATCACAGCTCAATTACTCTAGCACGTAGAGATTTTATGGATACAAATAAGATTAGGTAACTACAAAGTACCACAGGAATAACCGAGTCACAATTCACACGGTGCACACCCACACGCCCGTTACCTAGCATATGCGTCGTCTCAACACCAAACACATAACACGTATAATCAGGGGTTCATACCCTCAGCACCAAGTTTAGAAGTGTTACTTACCCTGAACAAGTCGAATCTAATACCGAGCAAGCCCAACAATACTCTAAAAATGCCATACCATGCGTACCGACCTCCGAACGGCTTGAAACTAGCCAAAAGCAACTCAAGAATATCAAATAATGCCTAAGGAAACAATTCCAAATTATAAAGGTGGAATCTTAAATCAAAGACCCAAAGTCAACTAAAAAGTCAAACCTGGGCCCGCACCTCGGAACCCGATGAAACTTATAAAATTTGACAACATATTCCATTACGAGTCCAACCATATTAGTTTCACTCAAATCCAACTCCGAATCGATGTTCAAAACTCAAAAATTCACTCTATGAAACTTTAGACAAAAACCCAAATTTTTCCTTTAGATTCATGAAATTAAAGACCCAAAATGAAGATGGAATCATGGAATATAATCAAAACCGAGTAAAAAATACTTACCCCAATCCATATGATGAAAATCCTCTAAACAATCGCCCAAATCCAAGTTCCTTAGCTCCAAAAATGTTGAAATGAGCTTATAAAAAAAACTGCCCAATAAAAACACTAATGTGGTCGCTAAAAGTTCAAATCCGGTCGCTAAAGGTACAAAATCTGGTCGCTAAAGGTGCACACCAGAACTTGCTTGCACCAATAATTTGTTTTTCACTAAAAAGACTCTAACTCCCTCATACGAACTCGGAATTCGACGATTCTTACGAACCTAATCGTTCAGTCGAAACTCAATTCGGACCTCATTTGCTCAATGTGATACCAACTTCGCTCGTTAAATAATTAACTCATGCTTCGTAGAAAAAATCCAATCGCGACATAATAAAATTATACCAAACATTCTGGATCATTCCTATAAATCATTATCAAACTCCTGGAGGTCTCGAAATCGAATTCTGATCTTTAGAACTAAAAATGGACCTTTGGATCATTATATGCTTATGCTCAAAACAATGCCGAAATATCAAACACGTTAAAAACCCATCTGAAACTCACCAGAGCCCTCCGGGACCCGGTCCAAATATACCAACAAGTCTCATAACATAACACAGACCTACTCAAGACATCAAATCACGCATAACAATATCGAAACGACGAATCGCATCTCAATTCAAACTTAATGAATTTTAAATTTTATCAATCCAGAATGAACCCAAATTTTGCACACAAGTCTCAAATGATATAATGAAGCTATTCCAATTCCCGGAACCATAATCCGAACCCGATTTTATCAAAGTCAACTCCCGGTCAAACTTATAAACTTTTCAAACCTTCAAATTTTCCAACTTTCACCAATTAGCGCTGAAACCTTCTAGAAATATCCAAATTCAAATCCGGACGAGTCCAAAATTACCATCCGGACCTAACGGAAACATCAAAACTCCGTTCCGGGATCAAATACACAAAAGTCAAACTTGGTCAACTCTTCCAATTTAAAGCTTCAAATATGAATTCATTCTTCCAAATCACTTCCGAATCACCTGAAAAACCAAGACCGACGATTGATACAAGTCGTAATACATCATATAGAGCTATGCATGCCCTCAAACCACCGAGCGAAGTGCAAATGCTCAAAACGACCGGTCGGGTCGTTATATTTGCATATACACAGAAGATTAAATTAACGGTTCTTATAAGTATAAAGTTTAAGTTCACAATCTAATGATGGAATTGGACAAACCATAAGGAATGATTGTAGCACAAGATTAATTATAATTTATCTTGATTATGGGAATGGTTTGATTACAACTTCTTGTGCTAGTATATTTTGTAAGTATTGAATGGACCAAGTAGAGATAATTATTTTATAGTGACTTAATAAAATAAACTCTCTAGCCATTAAATGTACTTATACCTTTAATCTTGATATAATTATTATTAGTTGTGTATATTATTATTGTTTTGATTTGTTAAAAGGCGAGATTCTTTCGTGGGTCAATATGCCTGGTAAACTGGATAATAATAATGAACATTGGCGAAATAATAGTTAGTTGATAGAATCCATCTCTCGATTTAGAGATTGATGATACATCTTTATGAAAGCTTATAAATTTTAATGTGTAAACCTGACCGGTGGATTTTGTATCCGACATGAAATAAGTTAAGCGAATGTCTAAAGGAAATAATAAATAAATTAAATTATCAGTAATTTAATTTAATTTAATTGATTAGTATCTGAATCTTAACATGGGGAGTTAAATAAGTTTTACTGGATGAATTTCGAAATTGAATAAGGAGTGCAATCACAAATTTTTAGTGGAATAATTCGTAATTTATTATGGTGGATATTAATTTCGAAAATTAGAAATTAATTCCATAATTGGAAGCCTTGTTAATTAAATTTTGTGGTCCCTGCTGTGCTTAAATATACTAGAAAATAAATGAATCATTTTCCTGGTAGAAAAGAAAATCCAATAGGTTTTGGAAAAGAGTTTTAACCCTTAAAACTTGTGCTATAAATACATAAGATTTTCTACCTATAGGAAGTAGAATATGGTGGCCGAAAATTTCAGCCAAGTTTTCCTAGAAATTTCGCCCACATGAATTTACTATTTCATGATGTTATTTGGGTAACACAGTAGAAGACCGTGGAATGTTCGGGAATCCTGATCTTGCTGATAGTGGAGATTCATTGAGTTGCTGTGGAACTGGAAGCTCACGTGACAGAGGAGCTTTGTTCACGCTTCAAGAGGTAACCCGTGAAAACCCGAATATACTAGTTGTCTAGATTACATGTGATTGTGATAGTGGGATTGCTTCCGCTACTTATAATAATCCATCAAATATGTCACCCTCCTCGAGAATTTCTGTAATGAAAAGGTTTAAGCTGAAATTTCACAAGTTATTTTCCTTTTTTACAACCATTTTAACTCTTGTTCCCTTTCAATTGTTTTCAGTATTCATAATGTCAAGTGTCAACCTCGAAAACTATCACCAATCATATTCTCAAATGGTAGGATTTAGTGAATTACCACCAAAAAGTGTGATTCAGACCAATCATAAGCTGAAACTTTCACTCGTTCTACTATGAAATTGGCTGGAGAATAAGACGTACCAGTCATATATAATATAACAAAAATCAAACGATCAGTAGACTAGGAAAACGGAGAAGATTTAGGTAAACTCAAAACAGTAGGACACAATATCATACTACCATTAACACTGAAATGGACTCGAGCAAAAAACAACATCAATGTCTCATCTTCCGACAGAAACACATATCTAAGCTAGAGAGAGCTAACTCTTTGTCTTCCGAGGCATCCAAAGTCAATGCCGAACCTCGTTCTTGACTCCAAACCTTTTCTATAACCTTACACATAGCTCTTAACATGCACTGACTTATTTTTTATGTATTTGACACTCATAAAGTTTGATATTTCCCCAAAAAAGGAAAAAAAGAAAGAAAGAAAAGAAGCAAAGACTCAAAACATAAAAAGTAATGAACCAACAGATAGCAATTAGTCTTGGAGTATCACTTGCTCTTGAAAGCAGATTTGATACCATGAATTGTATGAGAGATGAGATTATTTACTTTTTGGACTGACTCCATAGATAGCTTTGCAGCGGGCGAGCTAGTCACCAATACTTGGAACCCGATAGTCACTAGAGATCCAGTACCGCTAAAGCCATTATCTTTCTCCCAAGAAGTTCCAACATTGCAGTTATTGGCCCCGGAATAATCTTGAAAACAGTCGGGAACTATAGCAATTCCAGATGGTAGGAAAGCCACTGAAGAAGAATCTCCTCCATTCATCACCACATCCATATCTGCAGCATCAATTGTTGCATATACTATAAGGGATCCTGTTGCGTCCGTGCAAGTATCTTGCAAAATCAGCATGTTGTTTTCACTGTCACTGATTGCATTCCCCTGCAAGTCCAAGCCAATAGGAATCTTATTTAGAACACAGCAATTAGAACTAATTAATTTCGTCATGTTTCCAGAAAACACAACAATTAATCACTCACATTAGCACGGAAAAGAGAGATGCTATTATCAATATTTTGACCCTTGGCAATATGGACCATCTGTTGCATAGGACCACTATTGAACAAAATATCCCATTGACTCCTTGTTTGTTCATTCAACAGGAAGTCTAACAAACGTTGTTGTTTCACCGGCAACCAGATGGTCTTTGTAGCACTCAACATCACACCAATAGGCTCACCAGGGTCACCAATGTTCTTCCTCATCATCAATTTTGCATCTTCTCCATTTGCTTGTTGGATTGATTCCCACTTGTGAATGGTTGCACAAACCCCAGCACAAAAGTTACGTGTCATGCGTTGAGCCAGCATTGCCATACTTGTCTGACCACTTGAACAAACAACTGCCACACATGGAGCTTCATCAGAACCTAGCCGGATTGTTTTTTAGAAGTTAAATTCAAAAGTGTCAGAGAAAATGGCACAATGATGATCACCTGGAGTGTCAACAGAAGACATCAGCATCGCCAAGAACTCAGACTGCCTTTGCAGAGTGGCCATCCACCTTTGTGCGCCAAACCCCAGGCCATTCCTGACCAGAGGGCGGTACAAATGGTGGACTACATTTTCATAATATTCCATGTGCTCGATCCAAGTAACCTGAAAATATTATACTATCAATTTTACAGGCATAAAACCACTAGATAGAGAAGTATGAGCATGCATGAAATATTGAAATAATCATCATAAAAGTAAAACGGCCAAACAACTCAGCTACCAAATCCAGGACTCAATCTCAAGGGAACTTGGAAGCCAAGCATAACAAAAATAGCTGAATTCATAAAAGCCAAAAGATCTCATTTTGGATAAAATAAAGTATAAGCTAGCTAATGTGATAGAAAAAAAGGTATTTGTATATCCAGGTCATGAAGACTAATGCATAACAAACGCAACCTAAGGAAGGATCGGATCACAAGCATCTTAGAGTAAAAAGCATTTGTACCATCACAAGCATTTGTTCAGGTTCTCGGAGTACAACTTTGAAAGTACTCAACTGAGCAGCCCAGACACTGCAAAAGCCTGTAAATAGGATGAACCGGCAGTGTCTACCCAAAAAAGGTCGAAAAACTATAACGACTAGATAGGCCTTACTTAAAAAACTGAGAAAAAGTTCAACTAAGAAAAGAAAATCAAAAACAACAGATTCAATGTAAAATGAGAAACCTAGCTTGTTAAGTTATAGGAAAATGTGGAGTCCTGCATGAGAAGCAAAATGGGAGAAGACCATTGTAGTTGAATTACCTTAGAGTAACCATTAGGCATATCTTGCACAATACAACCAGAAGGGAGCCTCCTGCAATTCCCAATTTCACGAGCTTGTGAACTTTCTTGGATTGTGTCAACAGACACATCCACAACAGCCCAGACACCTTCAGCGTGTTGCTTGCAGAAGCGGAGAAATTTCAATTCACGAGCAGGAACCAGATCAGAAATAATTTGGAATTCAGTTTGAATCTGCAAAGTCAATATATACTTTCAAGCTCTTACCTCATGCAGGAAAAGACAGAACAAAAAACGATATGTGACTTCCAGAAAAATTGTAAGAAAAAACGAATTACCAATTGCAGATTACTGCTCCAGCTTCCACATGTGCTACCTGGAATCACATCGACAACAGAGGTTTTCCCAACAATGCAGGAGAACATCTCCACCCATCGACTCTGCATATATAAAAGCACATTACTTATATAGGAAGAAACAAGAAATAACAGGCCAACACCTAACTTGTTTTCTTGACTTGAAAGTTAAACTTAATTGATTCAAAAAACATGCAGTCACTAATTGCAGCACCACCAAAACAAAAAAGGAAAGAAATACTATGTCAAACACAGTAAAGGTAAGAATAGAACTAAACATAAAAGCAAAAACAAAAGAACAATTATTCACCGCCCCAACAAGTAGTAAACGGGATGAAGGTTTTAACTGAATTCAGGATGAAGAACCTACCATATCCATTAAGGTCTCCACCAGAGTTAGGCTGTTGACAATCACTGTACCAGTCGCGCGAGTTGCTTCTGTTGTGAAATGTCCAGGTTTCATGCCCGTACACGGTGTAAATGATCTAGCATACTCCTCAAGATTCAATGTTTCTCCACCTCCATCCAAGCTTCTGACCCAAAGCGGTTCACCAATCTCAGCCAGCCCAAGAAGCTCGTTCATCGCAGCCAAAGCAAGATCCATCAGCATTGACTTATCAAATGATACATCTACATTAGCCAAGCTTGTGGATATTACTGGCGGAGGACTTGACAGACCATTGTCGAAATTAAGCCCCATTGGTGATGCAGCGTTGGCATAATTTATACCACCGAAGCCATTTATTCCCTCAGGAAGTCCAAATGCAGGATTTGCTTCCAAGGATGATAAAGGCCCCAAAAGTTTGTCGGCCAGGACACTGATCCTCTTGACTTCCTCTTTCAGCCGTTCATACTCAATCTTTGTTTGATGCTCCTCAACATTGATGTCAGCAATAATAGCCTGATTACGACAACGATTGCAAATTGGATTTTTCATGGCTTCCTGCATTGCAATATGCTCTATGCGGAGCCTATCATTTTCTTGTTTCAGAATTCCATTTTCATGGCGTTCCAATTGTGACTGATTCAACAGCATAATTCAATCCCATAATTAAACCAAACATATTTCACACAAGGGGATTAAAGAAAAGAAGGCATATAACACCATTACCTTCATTTGGGTTCTTCTATTCTGGAACCAAAACTTCACCTGCTTGCTGTCCATAGACAGTTTCTTTCCAAGTTCTA
The DNA here is from genome assembly GCF_000390325.3 of Nicotiana tomentosiformis. Classification (NCBI taxonomy): domain Eukaryota; kingdom Viridiplantae; phylum Streptophyta; class Magnoliopsida; order Solanales; family Solanaceae; genus Nicotiana; species Nicotiana tomentosiformis. The sequence continues at coordinate 85,893,118 of NC_090816.1, read as the reverse complement.
GCCTTACTTTTTCGTTAGGATGTGGATTCAGCTTGAAAGCACTGTGACCAAATGGACAGACTAATGAACAAAAATTGGAACTAATATAAACAAAATTAACAAGTAAAAAAGAAATTGGAATGATACACACGTTTCGAGCTCTAGAATTTGGTTGACAGTATGCCTACTGTATTTCCTTGTCTTTGATGAATTACTGAGAGCAGAGTCCTGTTCATCTTCAGATGCAACGCCATTTAAGTTGTCACCATTGGACCTGCGGCTCTCACTTTCATCCTCCTCTTTAGGCCTCCCCATTACAACATTATTCGAACTTTCACCTTTCTCACTCATGTCACTGTGACTTTCCATCTTTGGTTTCTGCACCAATTCAGAATGTATCAATTCAACTGAATACATTAAAAACAGTAAGAAGCAGTAACATTTTTGTTATAATGGTGGTATCGCCTAATTCTGTCGGTATAAACATATCAGAAGCAATCCCCTAGCGTGTTTTGTCCCTCATGAGACTTGATTCCGATTTTTCCATGTTTTAAAAAAGGTAATCCCTCTTGCCCACTTTGGTTGTCCAGTTATTACATGGAGAGTATAATAATTTTTTTTGAGTCGTTAACTAGTATATAAATTTTTTCTTTTTGTTTTTTTAGTTTTTAAATATGTAAATTTTATTTTTTTAAAATAAAAAATTTCATATCCAAATTCATAAGTAAAAAGTTAGTAGTTAGTTTGACCCTCATACTCTACTCAGGTCACATAAATTGGGATTGAGAGAATATAATAGGTTTTTTGAAAGATTTTTCAATTTTTTTCAACCTAAAGGTATTAAAGAAAAGTTTTTTATTATTTCCTAAAAACTGTAAAACGTGAAAAAAAATTCAGTTTTTGAAAAGTGAAACAAAATTTGATGACATTTGGTTGAATAGCCTTTTTTTTTTTTGAAAAGATTTCCAATTTTTGCAAAACTGAAAAGAGAATTTCCTCACCGACTTTTGAGACAAACGCCAGATCAGAAAGCCAGGAAAGAGGTGTGGGTTTTGACCAATTTTCATAGCTATCACGGTGAAGTAGTCCCAGAAATTAGGAAAGCCATAGGGTCTAATACGAACAGAGGAAAAGTAAAGCCAAATGGAAACGAAAGTTAATAGCCAAAAGGATGTAGAAAACAATGAACATGTGGACTTTGCAGTATCTAGGTATTCAAATCCATTGACTCATTAATTTAGATTCTCAGCACACAAATAAGTTCGCTAAAGAATAAAATGTTTCTTTTATTCAATTTAGATAGGTTCGTTAAGGAATGAAACGGTTTTTATTAAGAAATGTATACTCTCGAGACTTAAAATCGTATTTTTAATTAAAGATAGAAGAATTTTAGTCACCTCACTGCATCATGTGATGGATAACTTTGAGTATAGATACACAAACCAACAAAAAAGCTAGCCAGAGGAAGAAACAAGTTGACTCACCACAAAACTCATCTTTTTCTCCTTTTTTTCCACTGCTATACTGAGATCTTGTACCAAAAGTCATATACAGATGAAAAGGACACCACCTTTTTTTAAAGCAAATTTGATAATTCACATACGCTAGAGTTAAAAAGGGACTTTTGAGCATAAATAAAAGAGCTCCAGACTCTGTGGACCTATATATGGAATGGGATCCCGAAAAAAGGTACAAAGAAAGTAATTAATTCAATGAGTTCACACATACCATGCAAAATAAGAATAAAAAAGAAATGGGAATGAATTAATTAGAAGATTAACAGCTTACTTACAGTGACTACACTAATGTTTTCCACGTCTTGAATCGTTGAAGAAATCGAAATGCAGACAAAAGAAAATAACAAAAAGATTATATATGGAGCCTCAGTTATTATTGATTCAGTGAAGCAATGTAGAACAAAAATGTGATTAGTAGTAGCTATATATACAGGTTTTGCATAGACATTAGACTGGAAGGATAAATGGGTCCACTCTGAGGGGTTTCCTATTTAGTTACCAAAAAACAGTGGTCTTAGATGTGAATCCAACGTTGGATTTCTGACAGGTGGGCAGACAGCAAAGACCTGCCCGTGTGTCACTTCCACTTTAAGGTTATGTTTGTCCGGAAAATATTACTATATCCGTTTCAATTTATACAAATGTAATTTGATACGACATGAAATTTAAAAGGAAAAAAAAGGAAGACAGCTAAATCTTGTAGTCTTTGTTTATCCTTAAATCGAATAAAAATTAAATTTGTATGCTGTTTTAAGGATATGTGGTTTGATTTAACACAAATAATCAAGAATATTAAATAAACAAGTTAAAGACAAAATAAACGATCAAACCAGTTGTAATGTTATGGCCTAACCCGAACTTAGATTGAACAGTGTGACCTCGTCCTCGATTGGACCCTTGGTTCGAGCCCAGTTATGAATGAAAAACAGAACAGCTAAATAAGAACTTTAGCCATAGTTAAAAGGCAGAAAAATAAACTTGTATTGCTTTTATTTGTGTGTTACAGTGTGTCTTACAAAAGAAAAACTTCTCCTTTATATAGCAGGAGAGTTTCATCTCTAGTATAAGTCTAAAAAAGGTAAAAATCTTTCTTTTTCGTTAATTATCGATCCATAACCGACATCAAGCGAGATCCGTGCCGTGATTTTCGGTTAGGTGCGAATATCACGACCTTCTAACTGTCGTGTGTAACCGTTTATAGTGTTTCCCGAGGTCTTAGAACTCGTTCTGGGTTCGGGGCGCGTCGCTTTACCATACCGATGATGAGCACATCTTTCACCTTTCATGGATCTCGATATGAAGGGCTCCCAACCTCGATTTCAATCTCGTGCGTCCATGCCCTTCTTCTGTTTTCTTCACCGGGAAATCGGGATATGCATTATCCCCGATTTTACCCGTATACAGATAGTCCCCTTGTTTTCCGGAGAAATAGTTTACCGAAATGACGAGAAATGATAGATGAACCCCGGTTCCTTCCTTCGTACGTTACAACTGAGATGACGGGTAAATCAAAACGTCCCATCAGTCGTGTCGTTCTGACTTCGGACACGTGTCAGTCACCAGCTGGCTGCCTTCGAATGCGAAACGCCGCGCATTGATTGTTTTTCCCCAATAAAAGCTTCAACCTTTTTCACTTCTTCCACTTTCCGATTCTAGATTTTACCTTCGAACTCACTAACGGCTTTTGACTTCTCCAAATCTTCATACATTGCTCTTTGAACCTTCATATCCTCATCTTCAATCCTCATACATTTTATTAGAACCTTCAACCCAGACATTCATACCTTCATACTATCTTCAAATCTTTATATTTTTCTTCAAACTTTCATATTTCCCAAATTACAATGGCAAAAATCTCCAAGTCAGTGCCTCAGCAGGTCGCTCCTTCATCTTTCCACTCGGCCACAGATGTCGAGGTGGCCATTCCTAAAGTAGCTCAGGAGCTCCCCATGAAGAGCTTTGTACCTAGGGACTGCTCTATCGGGAATGCCTTCAAGGTCGAGAAGGCCTCTAGTCAACAGGACCGAGGCGAGGGAGCATGGAGATACATATGCTCTGTTACTGAAAAAATCCTACCCCTAGTCCGAGCGGACTGTTAATGGGAGGGTAAAGATGTGGTCGTCCCCTGGTCCAATGAAGACATTACTACTCACGTGAAGCGGTATTTAAGTGTTTACACTTACCCCTTCACGCTCGCCCTGGTAGACCCCATATTCCTTGCTTTCTGCAAAAAAGGTACGAGGTGTGCCTTGGGCAAATCCCTCGTCCTTTTGGAGGATCGTGATCCTCTTATGCCTTTTCGTGAACAATACCGAAGCTCATCGGTTCACCCTCGATCATCTACTCCACCTATACCGTCCCCGAATCTTCTGAGCGGGGCTGATCAAGCTCGTTCGCCGAGCACACAAGGCTCCTTTCTCGAGCATCGACGAGGACCGAGGCCGAGGTTGGTAGGGGAGGTTTGTTCAGGTGAAAACCAAAGACCTAATCCCTCCCGAGTTTTTATCGTTCCTTGGGAAGTGGAATGCATCGTATATGTATTGTCTTTCTTGAGTATTCATTTCTTTTTATTCTTTCTCTCATCTCCTGTGTTTGATGTCGTTTAGTTGTTGCCCAAGTTCCTAATGCAATTCCTCGCTTCAAGGAGTGGATCGAGGGGATCTGCAAGCAAATGTCGTACTCTGAACGCGCATGGCGCAAGCTTTCAAAGGGCAAATGGGAGGCCCGTTCTCATGGTGAGGTTCTTTCCTAAATAATTACCACCATGCTCTTAACTTACACAGTGCTAACCATTTCTTTTTTCTTATAAGTTTGCCTAAGACTGCCAAACTTAGGCCGTAGGATGAGGACGAGGATCCATCCTCGCTAGCCAAACCCTCTATTTCAGGGAAGCCCGGGCCTGCCGCGAAGGAGAAGAAGAAGAAGAAGAAGAAGAAGAAGAAAAGAAAGTCCTCGGGTTCCTCGGACGCCGTGGCGAAGAAGAAGAATGTGACTATCCAGGTCTGGAAGCCCAAAAAGAGCACCAAGTCATGGGTGCCGAACCCTGATTCCCTCTACCGACTCAAGGAGGAGCCCGAGGATGACGACCTTTTTATTGCTCATAGGTCGACCCTTAACTAGGGGGAGCAGACGACGACCGAGAAAAAAGACCATAAGATCGATCCCCCTCTAACTCGGGAGCCAAAGGGAGAGACGGAGGCCGTAGCCTCCCGGGAAGCTGCTCCTATCCCGAAGGAGGCACCCGGTGTCATCGACATCCTGAAGACACCCTTCTATACCGAGTCCATGCTCGAAGAGGCCCAAGCGGGCAAATAGAATTCAAGCGAGGTGGCACAGGGCCCAGACAATGCCCTCAATACGTTCTTCGACGGCGTGGATATGGCCGCACTTGAGGATTTTTCCAGGCTTGGTCACTTTGAGTTCTCGAAGAAGGATGTGCCATCGGGAGCGGGCGGGCCAAGTTTGAGCCCAAAAGTAGTGAAGCAATTTCCTGCTCCAAGCGTGGACCCCGAGCGCAAGAGAACGGTCGTTCATACAATCTCGGAGGATGCCCAGGTCTTGTCTGCTCCTGTGGATGTAGCCAGCTACCTTCGATGCCTTATGATCGAGGAGGATCAGGCAAAGATGAATGAAGTGGGTACGTAGAGCTTCTTTAACGAGGCACAACAAGTGTAAATCAGGTAAGGCGTCAACCCTTTGTACTCTTTTGTGAATCTCACTTGGGTTTTTAATGTGCCCTACTAACTTCATTGTTTTTCAGGCTCCAGTGCTTCATCATGAAAGCTTCCTCCGGTACCGCTTGGAGATTAGCCAGCTCGAGTTTGAGCTCAAAGAGTAGGTTTGGGAGAAGGACATGTACATGGCTCTTACTGAGCAACGGGACAAGGCCTTCAAAGACCTCCCTATTCTCCAGACCGAGCTGAAAAAGGCTCTGAAGGAGGCCTCGTTCCTTAAGCAAGAACACGCCGACCTGGTTAAGAAGGTAAAGATCTTTGAGGCTAAAAATGAGTAGCTAGTCGTGGTGACTAATAATACAACTTCGTAGGTCCAAGAGAAGATAAACCTGATCGACCAGCTTTGGGCTGAGATGGATGAGGTCAAGGCCACGATCGAAGTGTGGAAGGGCAAGATAGACATGCTTGCTTCAGAGAAGGTAGTTGCGAAAGCGGAGCTAGCATCGGTTGAGAACCAACTCCAGGTGGCAAAGGACAAAGCCGATAAGTGGTCTCGACTAAATGATGATCTCCAGGCACAGCTGAGCTCGGCCGTCACGGAACTGGATGCCCTCGGACAAGAATATGTTGCACTGAGGTCCAAATTGGATGCAACCTCTACTGATGCCGAGGAAATAGTGGCCCAATATAAGACCAATGTGGAGGTAGCCGAGACCCGCTTAAAGACAAAGACTGAGTACATAAAGCGGTTATCCCAGAGAGAGACCCTCGAAGAGATCCATGCCCGAGGGTTTGACCTATCGGCCGAGATTGAAGAAGCTAGGAGGCTCAAGGCCAAGGCAAAGGAGCGCTATGAGCCTAAGGGTTCCGAGGGCTCCGACGATTCTGGCGACGAGTCGGGCCCCGGTGAAGACCATGGGTAGATGCCCTAGTACTTTTCCAATTTTTCCTTATGTATTTTTTTTGTTTATTTTGAGGTCATTCTATCGTGCCTTTGTAAATATATTTTGGAGTATATAAAATTTTCCCATTTCTGGCAATACTGTGTCTTTACCTTTCCAGCATATTCTTGCACTTTCTATTTGCCTATTGTTTTTAATGCCTTAGCATAAAATCAGATGTAGTTCTGGAGAATCCATTTTTCGGAGGTCCGAACGGAGCCCGTCTTCGATGCAACTTTGGTTTACTTGTGGCTTTGAACCCTTGGTGATACCAAAGGTTTTTAAGATGCTTAAGTGTTTTTAGATGATGTTTTTATCGAAGGTAACCTTTTAGTAGGTTTCAATTTTTTGTATGGGGGATACCCCATGGGCTTTAGGATCCAGGATCGAAGAAGCAAAATGCGTAGTAACAAAGTGTAAGGGAAGTAGAAATTTCTTTCATTGTTTAATATGCAAGATACATGATCGAAGGCGCATAAAACTTGTGTCGTGGCTAGAGTGGACTATGTGGGCACGGTACATATGACCATTTGACCCTTACAATGAATCCTAACCACCAAGCCTTAACTTTTAGCACATAAAGTTTCTTTTTCCCTTGCTAAAGATCTTAACCCGGGGGTAATGGCCCCCAGTATTCGAGGTCGAACTCGTGAGGGCTCGGATATTGTTGATTTAATGCAAACGACCATTGATTCTAGTTTAAAACCAGTCTTCAAATCTAAGGTAGCACGTTTTACTGTTGCCTCGTTAAAAACCTTGCCGAAAAACCCATTTCGGGAGAAAACCGGTTCAAGGAAAAAAGAGTGTGACACGTGCTTTCAGACCTAATACCCACATCCATCCTTGGCTGATTACCTGCATATGTTAGTCTGATTTATAACATGATTAAAAATTAATTGAGTTTGCACCTTAGCAGTAGTACCACTTTAAGTGTGTCGCATTCTAGTTGTTTGGTAGTTGTACACCGTTTCCCACTTCGAGTTTATATCGGTTATTCCAGCAACTCGATACGGTCCTTCCCAATTCGGGCACAGTTTCCCTTCGTTCGGGTTCCCGGTGTGTAGTGTTGCCTTTATTAACACCAAGTCCCCGACTTGAAAGTGTCGGAGGCTGGCTCTTCGGTTGTAATACCTTTCTATTTGTTATTTTTGGACGGCCAACCGGACCAGGGCGGTCTCCCACATTTCATTCAATAGTTCCAGGCTCGTGATAATGGCCTCGCCGTTTGGCTCTTCAGTCGCATACTAAAACATGAGGCTCAGTTCTCCTACCTCGACTAGTATTAAGGCTTTGGCTCTATAGACCAAAGAAAATTGGGTGGCCCCGGTGCTCGATTTTGAAGTCGTACGATATGCCCACAAGACTTCGGGCAGGATATCCTTCCATTTCTCTTTCGAACCGGTCAACCTCTTTTTCAGGTTTTGAAGTGTAGTCTTGTTCGTTGATTCCACCTGCCCATTCCCACTAGGATGATAAGGTGTTGATATTATCTTCTTGATCTTTTTAACTTCAAAAACCTTACTCACCTTGCTACCGATGAATTATTTTCCGTTGTCGCAAACAATCTCGGTCGGTATTCCAAATCGGCATATTATATGGTCCTAGATAAATTCAATGATTTTTTTCTCTCGAACCTTTTCGAATGCTTGGGCCTCAACTTATTTGGAAAAATAATTGGTCATGAATAGTATGAATTGAGATTTACCGGGTGCCCATGGCGGGGGACCAACGATGTCCATTCCTCACTTCATAAATGGCCATGAGGACATGACTGAGTGGAGCATTTCTCCCGGTTGATGGATCGCCGGGGCGTGTCTTTGGCATTCTTCTCATTTCCATACGAAGTGCCTTACATCCTTCTCCATTTTGGTCTAGTACTAGCCGACCCTAATTAGTTTCTAAACCAAGGATTCTGCCCCCGAATGGTTCTTGCAAGTGCCTTCATGAACTTCTCTCATGGAGTATTTGGTTTCTCCTAATCCTAAGCATCTAGATAGTTGGCCAAAGAAGGTCCTCCTGAATAATGCCCCTTCGACCAAGTTACATCTGGCAGCTTTTGTGCGCAGGGCTCTCGATTCTTTGGGATCCGAAGGTAATTTTCATGTCTTCAAGTAGTCTATGTATGTGTTTCTCCAATCCCAAGTTAAACTCATTGAGTTCACTTCGGCGTGTCCTTCTTCTATCACCAAGTTCATTAGCTGCACTACTGCTATTAAATTCATCGGAATCAACTAATGACCCCAAGTTAGCCAGTGAATTGGCCTCACTATTTTGATCTCAAGGTACATGCTGCAGGGTCTAATCCCTGAATTGGTGTCGGGGTACCTAAAATTAGTCCAAGTACCTTCGCATCTACTCTTCCTTTACCTCTAATGTTCCGTTAATTTGATTTACCATGAGGAGGGAGTCACACTGGGCTTCGATCACTTCGGCCCCAAGGAATTTAACAAATTCTAGACCTGCAATCATGGCCTCATACTCGACTTCATTGCTAGTCAATTTCACAGTTCTAATAGATTCCCTAATAGCATTTCCCGTAGATGGTTTTTATACAATTCTGAGCCCGGACCCCTTTGCATTGGAGGTACCGTCATTGAAAAGGATCCAAATTCCCAAAGTGGTCCTCGAGGTTAACAGTAGTTCCCTTTCAACTTCGGGTATTAAGGCTGGCTTAACATCGACAACGAAGTCTGCCAAAATCTGAGATTTTATGGCGGTCTGGGGTCGATACTCGATATCGTACCCGCTAATTTCCACGGCCCATTTAGCCGACCGGCATGAGAGCTCGGGCTTGTGCATGATATTCCTTAGCTGGTAAGAGGTCACGACACATATGGGGTGCGCATTGAAAGTATAGATTTAGCTTCCTGGAAGCGCTTAGCAAAGCGAGCGCTAATTTTTCCAGGTGAGAATACCCTGATTCGGCCTCGCGTAGAGTTCTACCAATATAGTAAGTAGGAAATTGTGTACCTTCTTCCTCCCGGACTAAGACTCTACGTACCACCACCTCAGAAATCGTCAAGTAGAGGTACAACTGTTTGTCTGCCTTCGGAGTGTGCAGCAGGGGTGGACTCAATAGGTACCGTTTGAGTTCTTCCAAAGCTTGCTGGCATTCTGGGGTCTAAGAAAAGTTATTCTTATTCTTTAACAATGAGAAGAATCGGTGGCTTTTGTCTGAGGATCGCGAGATGAACCGGCCCAAGGCGGCTATATGCCCTATCAGTCTTTGAACGGCCTTGACGTTGTCCACCTCGGTGATATCCTGTATGGCTTTTATTTTGTCGAGGTTGATATCGATCCTCTATTGGATCCCATAAACCTGAGGAATTTGCCCGATCCGACCCCGAATGCACACTTCTCCGGATTTAGCTTCATGTTGTATTTCTTTAGAATGTTTAAGGTCTCCTGCAAATGCCTCAAATGGTCCTTTGCTCGTAGGGACTTGACCAACATATCATCATTATAAACGTCCATTGATTTCCCTATTTGTTTTTCAAACATCCAATTTATTAGCCATTGGTAGGTGGCATCAGTGTTCTTTAATCCAAACGGCATTACGTTATAACAGTAGGTGTCGAACTTAGTGATGAAATAAGTCTTTTCTTGATCGTACGGGTCCATTCGAATTTGGTTGTACCCTGAGTAGGCGTCGAGAAAGCTGAGTATCTCGTGCCCGGCTGTTGCGTCGATCATTCGATCGATGTTAGGCAAAGAGAATGTCTTTAGGGCATGCTTTGTTTAGGTCTTTGTAATCTACACACATTCTTAGCTTATTCCCTTTTTTAGGCACTACCACTATGTTTAGCTAACCAGTCCAGGTATTTAACTTCCCGGATTGACCCTATTTTCAGAAGTTTGGATACCTCATCCTTGATGAATGCATGTTTGATCTCAGACTATGACCTCCTCTTCTGTTTAACTGGATGGAACTTTGGGTCCAAACTCAGCTTATGAGTGGTTACCTCAGGTGGGATCCCTATCATGTCAAGATAGGACCAAGCGAAACAATCTATGTTAGCTTTAAGAAAATTAATAAGTTTTTTCCTAAGCTCGGGGGTTAACCTCGTGCCCAGGTATAACTTTCGATCTGGTAGGTTTTCAATTAATATGACTTGCTCCAACTCTTCGACTGTAGATTTGATGGTATCGGTTTCATCAGAAGTTATGAATGATCTCGGGACACCGTAATCATCCTCCTTGTCCGCGCCTCATTTCTCCGGTTCGGCCGTGGCCGGCATCAGTGATTGCTATTTAGTTTCTTCTTTTCTGATTGGCTCCGCGTTCCTTGATGTTGAAACCGTGGGCACCGGGATTACCTCGTCGGCAACGAACATCTCCTTTGCGGCCAGCTGTTCTCCGTAGACTGTCTTGACTCCCCCTTGTGTGGGAAATTTCAATGCCTAGTGCAAGGTCGAGAGCACCGCCCTCAGGTTATGAACTCACGACCTTCCAAATATAGCGGTATATCTCATGTCCCCCTCGATCACGTAGAATGTTGTTTCTTGTATCGTCCTGGTGGTATTTACTGGCAAGATTATCTCCCCTTTAGTGGTCTCACATGCCATGTTAAACCCGTTCAACACCCGGATTGTCGACACAATTCGGTCTTGTAACCCCAATTGCTTTACGACCCTTGATCTAATGATGTTGGCCAAACTACCCGGATCAATCAACACACGTTTAAATCGAGACTTATTGATAAGTACAAATATTACCAGCACATCATTGTGAGGTTTCACGATGCCCTCAGCATCCTCGTCGCTGAACGAAATCGTTCCCTCCGGGACATAATCCCAGGTACGTTTATGCATTATGATAGATACTTTAGTTAGCTTTATCATTGGTTCTTGAGGGACATCGACTCCTCCGATGATCATGTTGATGACGTGTCGAGGCTTCTATTGTTCGACCTATTTTTTGGCGTCCCTGTTCCTAAAGTAGTTTTTGGCTCGATCACTCGGAAATTCTCGAAGGTGCCCGTTATTGAATAACCGGGCAACTTCTTCTCTCAACTATCGGCAATCCTCGATCCTGTGACTATGAGTGTCGTGATACTTACACATCAAACTAGGGTCTCTTTGGGTAGGGCCGTGTCAGGACCCAATTTCCCCTCTGTTTGTGTATCGTGATGGCACCTAGTCTTAGGGACTAGGTAAGCCTAATAACAATTGAAACAACAATATTATTTAAATAGAATCTCTTACAATTCCCAAAATTGGCAGTACAAGTCATAAGTTCTACAGAATATTATTTTTTTTTCGCTAGAAAGCCTCTAAATACAATTGTCCATAAATACGAATAAACAGTGCAAAAACAAAAACTTAAAGGTGACTCTGAAGCCTGCAAACGCAGCGGCAGGTTTACCTTGAGTCTCCGCAGCAACAGTCCACATAACTAGCTAATGAACAAATACTTGGATCTGCACAAAAATGTGCAGAAGAGTAGCATGACAATAGAGGAGGTAAAATCTTCAGTTAAGTCAAGTAAGGGTCAAAGAGGCAATAAGAGTGAATCCTAAAAGTAATTAATTCTAATTGAAGCATGTAGAGGTGAAACTAGTATATAGGAACTTAATCATATCAAGAACAACTTCATACTCAGTGAATATAAGGACCTAAGAACCCTAAAAGGCCAACTTTCCACAAATAAGTCCGAGCACGTACTCGTCACCTTGCGTACATGGACTACAATCAACATAGAAGACTCAAATCCTAAGTGGAAATCCCACCCCACAAGTTTAGGAAAGATACTTACCTCGAACCAAGCTCAATCAATCGGTCACAATGCCTTTCCCACGTATATATGACTCCGAATGGCCCAAATCTAGCCAAAATAATTCCATATCATAAATACAACTATATTAGGCTAATCAAATTAATGAAATCAAGATTTTAGTAAACATTCCAAAATCCATCGTTAAAGGTTGACCCGGGCCCACGTCTCGGAATCAGGTAAAAATTACAAAATACGAACACCCATTCACTCACGAGTCCAACCATATAAGAATTACTCAAATCCGACCACAAATCCCCTTTCAAAACTTGAAATCTTTATTGAAGAAGTTCTTCCAATTTTTCCCAATTTCAACCCCAAAAAATCCGAAATTAAATCGAGAAAACAACTATAGATTAATGGAATACAACCAAAAACAATTTAGGAATCATTACCCCAAAGCTTCCTCTGCAAATCCCTCGAATATGCTCTCAAATATAACCCTAAACCGAGTTTGAAAAGTCCAAAATGACAAAAATCACGAAGCCCTTCGGTTTTAAACACTGCCCAGGCATTTCCGCACCTGCGCGTGCGCTTGTGCGAACAAAATGAGCGCTTCTGCGCAAATCACTTGCCCCTTCTGCCTCCGCACCTGCGATGAAAGGGCCGCACCTGCACGTGCGTGCCTACCGAAATCCCTTCTGCTTCTGCGAATCTTGCGCACCTGCGAGCCAAGTTCCGTAGGTGCGATTGCACCAGAAGGCAGAAACTTCCGATTTCTTCTAAGTCTGAATTTGATCCGTTAACCATCCAAAGCTCACCCGAGTCCCCCGGGACCTCGACCAACATACCAACCAAATCCTAAAACACCATACGAACTTAGTCGAGACCTCAAACTACATAAAACAATGCTAAAATCACGAATCACCCTCCAATTCAAACTTAATGAACTTGAATCTTCAAATTTCCACAATCGATGCCGAAACCTATCAAACCACGTTTGATTGACCCCAAATTTTGCACACAAGTCATATTCAACATTTCGGACCTACTCCAACTTCCGGAATCAAATTTCGGCTCCGATATCAAAAATTCCACTACCGGTCCAAAACTCTAAAAATTTGATTTTCGTCAATTCAAGCCTAAATAAGCTATGGACCTCCAAAACACAATCCGGACATGCTCCTAAGTCCAATATCACCCAACGGAGCTAACAAAATTGACGGAACTCCATTCCGGAGTCGTCTTCACACAGTTACGACTACGATCAAAATCCTAAGATTTAAGCTTTCGTTTTAGGGACTAAGTGTCCCAAATCACTCAGAATCATCTGGTAACTGAATTTAACCACCCACGCAAGTCAATACACATAATACTAAGCTGCTCAGGGACTTATGCTGCCGAACGGGTCTTAAATTCTCAAAATGACCGGCCGGATCGTTACATCCTTCCCCTCTTAGACAAACGTTCGTCCTCGAACGTGCTAAGAATCGCCTCGAAATCTTTGAATCACTGAAAGTACATATCAAACATACACCCGCGGGGGACCCCACGTCACCCCAATCCACATAAGCCTAACGACATCATCCTAACTATAATTTATCCTTTTTATCAACACCGATAAGCCTTACAGTCAAAATTCTCACCTTCTATTTATCTTCAAAAGACCCGATTCTAAATCCATAACCGGTATCAGTCTCAACCTGGTGTAACAACTCATGCCTACACCCACAAGGTACGACCACACAATAAGACACACCACACATAGGCCAATAATAACATTTCTAATCACAATAGTTGCCCGTAATCAAAACCAGCACCGGAAATTAGCCTCATATCCGTTAGAGCCCTATTCAAACCTCCACAACACTGACAACGATGCAAGAAACATTAAGGCCTCTTAACTATACACGCGAATCAACAATTCACAACTAACACCACCGGGCACACACCCCGCAAGCTAAAACTCAAGAAGCACAAAATGAAAATGACTGAATATGTAAAGAGAAACACATAAGGGAAATATCAAACAATCCCGACAGGCACAACTCTCTAACAGTATCATACTACGAATCAATTCAAAAGGAAAAATCAATGTACATGAACAAATCATAAGGATATCATCCTAGTATAATTTTCCACCGCGACACGCAACCCAGCTCAAACATATCAAATAACATGGAATCGCGAGGGTCTCACCCTCAACTCTGAATAACAAGTCGAATACACATCATACCAATGGAAATCTTCCACTAATTCAATTCTTCCAATAAAATCACAACACTTACTAAACTCTCACCTCGGTAGAGTATCAAATCACAAATCGTAACCAATTTACTCAGGAATCACATCAAACCTACCATAATGTACAACATGAATTCACTTCTTATCTGGTAACTTTCCATAATGAATAGAAGCAAACGATAGACATGGATACCACTCATAGAGTCTCCCAATAGGGGTAAATACCTAAACATAATACTAAGTCATGAACTCACCCATAGGTGGGACGACAAATAGGGGAACTCCCCGATAAGCAGAACCGAATCAAAATACGAATGGTACCCCTCTGTAACAAATTAAAAGCATACATGTATGACATCATCTTGCACAACGGCCTCTAGCCTACTAAATGAGACATATAAACGGGATGGGCCTTCTCTTCTTGGGTGCCCTCCACTCTCCTGAATACCCCGTTGTGACACATCTGTCCGAAGTCTAGGACAATCTCTCACCCTGTGGCTGGTATATCTACACTCAAAGCAACCTCTATGCCAACGTGGCTGTGGGAACTGTGCGGTACGGGTACTCTGAGACCCATGAGCACCTGAAACACTATGCGAAGCGTGAAGTGCAAACTGAACTGGATGACCCACAAAACCTCTACCATGTCGTACCCTACCTCCAAAATAAGGACCAGTAGATCTCTCCGATCTACGAGGCCTCCTCGTCTCCCTGTCCTCTCTCTCCTGATCTCGCTTGTACTCTCTCTTAAGGCCTTGCCTGTCTTCTCTCTCCTGGTCCCATATGCCCTCTACTCGGTGAGCGATCCCTACCACCTGCTGAAATAAAACATTTGACTCTAACTCCCGAGCCATGCTGAACTGAATATCATGCCTGAGTCCCTCAATGAATCTGCGGACATGCTCTCTAACTGTGGTGAACAAAGCAGGTGCATGCCTGGCCAAATTACTGAATCGCATGGCATACTCTGACACTGACATAGTGCCCTGGCGCAGCTGCTCAAACTCTGCGCGCCATGCATATCGAAGGGACTGAGGTACAAACTCTCTCAAGAACATCTCTGAAAACTGAACCCATATAAGTAAAGCTTACTCGGCTGGGCTACCCAACTCATATGCCCACCACATTTGATAAGCTGCTTCGCTGAGCTGGAACGTAGTAAAAGCAACCCCGCTCGTCTCCACAATACCCACGGTACGGAAAATGCGGTGACACTCCTCCAGAAAACCCTGTGCACTCTCTGAAGCCAAACCACTGAATGTAGGAAGGTCATATTTCTTGAACCTTGCAAGTCTAAGCTGCTCTTCCTCAGATGCTGCAGCCCTGACCATGGGCTGAACTGGAACCACAGGTTGTGTTGCCATGACACCTGGAACCTGACCAACATGAACTTGCCGCTCTGGGGTGTGGACGGCAGGAGTCTGAGTTCCTCCCCCGATCTGTGAAGTAGAATCAACCCCGCCTGAGCTGAGCCAATGTACCAAACATTCTTAGGAATTATGCTAAGGTCTCCTAAAGTCCGGGCGTAACAGCAGGCGGCTCCGGTACTTGCCCCTAACTGGAACTACTGGCGGCTCCTCTACTGCTGCTCTGGTAGGTGCACTAGCTGTGGCACGTACTCCTTGTCAGCCTCTGCCTCTGCCTCTAGCGACACCTGCTCCAGGAGCAACATCGTCGATAACTGCAACTCGTGTCCTCACCATCTGTGAGAGAATTGAATGATAAAACTTCAAACCCCGAGATCAATAAACTCGCACGATAGGAATGAAAGAAGTGAGACTGTCTTAATAGTTCTGTAGCCTCTCAAAGATAAGTACAGACGTCTCTGTACTGACCCGCAAGACTCTACTAAACTCGCTTATGACTCGTAGCACCTATGAACCTAGAGCTCTGATACCAACTTGTCATGATCCAATTTTCCCTCCGTTTGGGTATCGCGATGGCACCTAGTCTTAGGGACTAGGTAAGCCTAACAACAATTGAAAATACAACAATTTTTAAATATAATCTCTTACAATTCCCAAAACCGGTAGTACAAGTCATAAGCTTTACAGGTTTTTTTTTTTTTTTTTTTTTTGCTAGAAAGCTTATAAATACAAATGTCCAGAAATAGGATTAAACAGTACAAAAACGAAAACTTGAAGGTGACTCCGAAGCCTGCGAACGTAGCGGCAGGTTTACCTTGAATCTCTGCAGCAACAGTCCACACAACTAGCTAACGAACAAATACCTGGATCTGTACAAAAATGTGCAGACGAGTAGCATGATAATAGAGGAGGTAAAATCTTCAGTTAAGTCAAGTAAGGGTCAAAGAGGCAATAAGAGTGAATCATGAAAGTAATTAATTTTAATTAAAGCATGTAGAGGTGAAACTAGTATATAGGAACTTAATCATATCAAGAACAACTTCATACTAGGTGAATATAAGGACCTAAGAACCCTAAAAGGCCAACTTTCCACAAATAAGTCCGAGCACGTACTCGTCACCTTGCGTATATGGACTACAATCAACGTAGAAGACTCAAATCCTAAGTGGAAATCCCCCCACACAAGGTTAGGCAAGATACTTACCTCGAACCAAGCTCAATCAATCGGTCACAATGCCTTTCCCACGTATATCTGACTCCGAATGGCCCAAATCTAGCCAAAATAATTCCATATCATAAATATAACTATATTAGGCTAATCAAATTAATAAAATCAAGATTTTAGTAAACATTCAAAAATTCATCGTTAAAGGTTGACCCGGGCCCACATCTCGGAATCGGGTAAAAATCACAAAATACGAACACCCATTCACTCACGAATCCAACTCAAAATCTTTATTGAAGAAATTCTTCCAATTTTTCCCAATTTCAACCCCCAAAAATCCAAAATTAAATGGAGAAAACAATTATAGATTAATAGAGTACAACCAAAAACAATTTAGGAATCATTACCCCAAAGCTTCCACTGAAAATCCCTCGAAGATGCTCTCAAATATCACCCTAAACCGAGTTTGAAAAGTCCAAAATGACAAAAATCACGAAGCCCTTCGGTTTTGAACACTGCCCAAGCATTTCTGCACCTGCGGAGCATGGGCTCGCACTTGCGCATGCGCTTCTGCGCAAATCACTTGCCCCCTCTGCCTCTGCACCTGCGATGAAAGGCCGCACCTGCGTGTGCGCGCCTGCGAAAATCCCTTCCGCTTCTGTGGACCTTGCGCACCTGCGATGTCCATTGCGCTTCTACGTGGTCACACATGCGAGCCAAGTTCCGCAGGTGCGATTTCACCAGAAGGCAGAAACTTCAGATTTCTTCTAAGTCCGAATATGATCCGTTAACCATCCAAAACTCACCCGAGGCTCGTGGGACCTCAACCAACATACCAATCAAAATCCTAAAACACCATACGAACTTAGTCGAGCCCTCAAACCACATCAAACAACGCTAAAATCATGAATCACCCTCCAATTCAAACTTAATGAATTTGGAACTTCAAATTTCCACAACCGATGCCGAAACCTATCAAACCACGTCTGATTGACCCCAAATTTTGCACACAAGTCATATTCAACATTTTGGACCTACTCCAACTTCCGGAATCGGATTCTGGCTCCGATATTAAAAATTTTACTATCGGTCCAAAACTCCAAAAATTCAACTTTTGCCAATTCAAGCCTAAATAAGCTATGGACCTCCAAAACACTATCCGGACACGCTCCGAAGTCCAATATCACCCAACGGAGCTAATAGAATCGACGAAACTCCATTCCGGAGTCGTCTTCACACAGTTCTGACTACGATCAAAATCTTAAGAATTAATCTTTCATTTTAGGGACGAAGTGTCGCAAATCACTCCAAATCATCCGGTAAATAAATTCAACCATGCACGCAAGTCAATACACATAATACGAAGCTGTTCAGGGTCTTATGCCACCGAACATAACTTAAATTCTTAAAACAACCGGCCGAGTCGTTACAGGTCGGACTGCAATGGTCGGGGCCACTTGGTCTCTTTGATGCGCCCGATGGCTGACACGATGCTAGCAACATCAATGTTGAAGTTATACTCTGCTAATCTCGGTGCTTCCCTACCCCCGAGCGGCCTGTAGAAACCATTTTTGCTCATCAGACCTCGGTTACTGGGCCCTCGATCGCCTCTTTTCTTGTTCCTTGTGGGGTGACGCCCGGACCTATTTCTCATTCGGTCCGCACTGTATGATTGATACCAATCTCGGACCTGTCTTGGCTCATGATCAACGACTATATTAGACCAATCATCAGCCCTGATGGGGTTAATAGACCTAGAAGGAGCTCTGAGTTGGTCGTCCTCGACCCTGATCTTTGATTGGTACCTGTTGTGGATGCCGGCCCAGGTCACCGCCGGGTACTCTACCAAATTTTGTTTTAGTTGTTGAGAGACCAAGGAACTGCGAGGGTTAAGCCCTTGAGGGAATGCCTGAACGGCCCAATCATCTACACCCAGAGGTAGGTCCATCTGTTCTATCTAGAACATTGACACGAACTCCCTGAGCATCTCGTTGTCTCTTTGTTTAACCTTGAAAAGGTCCGAATTTCTGGTCTCGACCTTGATGGCCCTGTCATGGTCTTTTACGAAAGCATCTGCAAGCATAGAAAATGAGTCAATGTAATTTGGGGGTAAGTTGTGATACCATATCATTGCTCCTTTGGAAAAAGTCTCCCCAAACGTCTTCAATAGCACCGACTCGATTTCATCGTATTCCAAGTCATTCCCCTTGATTGCGCACGTATAGGAGGTCACGTGCTCGTTCGGATCCGTGGTTCCGTTATATTTGGGGATATCGGGCATACGAAATCTCTTTGGGATCGACTTCGGTGCTGTGCTCTGAGGAAAAGGCTTCTGGATAAATTTCTTGGAATTCGTCCCCTTAAATATCGGGGGGCGCTCCCGGAATTTGATTGACCCTGAAATTGTATGTTTTCACCTTCTTATCATTAGCCTCAATTTTCTTTTCACCTAACTCCATCCTCTTCGTTAATGCTTCAAGCATTTTCATTATCTCGGGATTGGCCCCGGGCTCAGCTTCACCCGGTCTCTCGGTGATTTGTTCGTTTCTTCGGGTGCTTTCCCGGGATTATTCGGGCTCGACCCTATTGGAGGCATGGCTTTGATTCTGCAGCTGTGTTATTGCCGCCTGTTGAGCCTGCAATATTTCGAAGATTAGCTGTAGGCTTACCCCCATCACCTTCGCCTTCGGGCACTTCTCGAGCTGTTGGTCGGGGTCCCCCGCAAAAACTATTTTCGGGATTAGTTGGAAAATTTACGTCGATGGCCACCTATGAGTTAGCATCACCCGGATCGAAAACTGGGACACCGTTGGGATCAGCAGGAGGCACCTCGTTGCTAGGCACAAAATTATTATCGCCATGATGGCCAGACTCGACATCAACGTTCAAGTGGGTAGACTGAGAGTTTGACATTTTCAAGCTGACATGAAATTAAGACTTTAAAGAACAAGCGTAAAATAGGGTGTGTTATGGAGATTCGTATCAAATCACCACTATTATCCTTAGCCCCACGGTGAGTGCCAAACTGTTTACCCTTAAATTGGATAACAATTAAATTTATATGCAGTTTTAAGGATATGTGATTTGATTCAACACAAATAATCAACTATATTAGATAAATGAGTTAAAGATAAAATAAACGATCAAACCAGTTGTAATGGTATGGTCTAACCCGAACATAGATTGAACAATGGCCTCGTCTTCGATTGGACCCTTGGTTCGAGCCCAGTCGTGAATGAAGAACAGAACTGTTAAATAAGAACTTTAGCCACAGTTAAAAGGCAGAAAAATAAACTTGTATTGTTTTTATTTGCGTGTTACAGTGTATCTTACAAAATAAAAACTTTTTCTTTATATAGAAAGAGAGTTTCATCCCTAATATAAGTCTAAAAAGGGTAAACATAATCTTCTGTTTTCGTTAATTACTGATCCATAACCGACATCGAGCGAGATTTGTGCCATGATATCCGGTTACGTGCGAATATCACGGCCCTCTAACAGTCGTGTGTAACAGTTTATACTATTTTTCCAGGTCTTAGAACTCGTTCTAGGTCCATGGAGCGTCGCTTTACCATACTCGATGATGAGCACATCGTTCACCTTTTATGGATCTCGATATGAAGGGCTCTCAGCCTCGATTTCAATCTCGTGCATCCATGCCCTTCTTCCGTTTTCTTCACCGTAAAATCAGGGTATGCATTATCCCCGATTGCCCGTATACAGTCTTAAAATTTAAAAGATAAAAGCCTTTGAGTGAATTTCAATTTATGTGGATACAAGAACTTCTCACTAAGCGTAATATAAAATTTCTAAAGTTTAAATTATTTCAAATACATAAATATAACATTCTTCTTATTAGAACTAACTAATAAAAAGTTTACTTTTTATAAGAAATTTATTCTGATATTTCAGTGAAGAAAAGTTTGTGTTAGCAAAACAAACGACTGTTTTATTGTTCGATATTAATAAGGTATTGTACCATCAAAGTTTTTTTGTTTTAAGTTTGAGTAGCATTATCACTTCTGGTATAAATAATGAAATTCTTAGGGCAAAGGTTGGTTATATGAGTCCATTTGGGATTGAAATATAAATATGATATATTTCAATCATTTATGATTAGTGTTTTGTTTATGTTATTTGGAACAGACACGTAATTACTGACTTTGTTGTAATGGTCTAAAATAAATGGAATTCCATTTCAAAATCCTGGCCCTATAAATTTCAAAAGGTTAAATTACGCTTTGCAAAAACAATCAAATTCTAATTTCGGATATGACTCACGTCTTCTTTTGGACGTAAAGTATATTTTATTTATCTGTTTAGAAAACACTAGATATGAATGTGCTCTTTAAATACGAATTAGTTTCAATCAAAATTGTTTAAACTTCTTAGACACATGAAATTAATTAAGTGTGTTGATCTTACTTTTGATTTCATCATGGTAACGGAAAATTAACTATTGTCATAAATGGGAAGTTAATAATTCAATAATAAATTAAGATTAGATAATCCATGAGGATTTTAAGAATTGAATATTATTCTCTCTTTTTTATAATAAAGACAATATTATATATTAACCATTAAGCATTACGCATTGTTGCATGATTATGAGATGCATTGTCATTACATTATTCTCATTGACGCATCTAACCTCCAAAAACCTTTGAAATTTAATTAAGAATCCTTGCAAATTTACCTTTCCCTATCTGTAAATTTTTAAGTTTCAGTATGAGTAATGATATTGTTAAACAATCACTCAACTAAGGATTTCTTGCTCAAATCTGTTTATTTTTATGTGTATCATATATATATAACAAGACTTGTGATAAGAGAAAATTATTTACGATCAAACTCATTTCTACAAGAATAAAGCTAATGAAAAAGATAAAAAAAACATTTGGTAAAGCTAAAAAAGGGGGGTCAGATAAATAGTTGGGATTGAAATAGTCTTTTTGGAGATAGAGGGACTTGAACCCTCATTGATAATGGTATTAATATGTAGAATGGGACTCTATCTTTATTCTCGTCCAATTTTGTAATATGATTTACGACATCCGGGATTTGCTAAAATTTAGTAAAATACAAGTCACTTATTGTGCTTCTTAAGAGCAATAGGAAAAAAAACGAACTTGTTAGAATGTAGAATGAATTTATAAAACCGCAATATATAGATGAAAGATAAATTAATTTCAAAATCTAGAGGTAAATTGGCTACTGTAATTCTTTATAAAGAAGCAAAGATGTTTCGTTTTCCTACATGAAATTAAATTAACTTGGTACTTTCCAGGAATGAATTAATTTATATTTAAAGAAAAGGAGTATTTCTAAAATTCACAAAAGAAATAAAAAGAAAGTAAAACATTAAAACACATTCCTAAAATTCCCAAAATAAGAAAAGAAGAAAACACCTTTTTAAGAAAGAATTGGACTGTCTTCGATTGCCAAAATCTAAGTAAATAAAGAAAAATGCCTTTTCAAGAAGGAATCTACGTAATTGCTTTCAAGTTAAAAAATTCAAAATGTAAATAAACGAGGAAAATATTTTTTTAAGAAGGAAACATAAAAATTTCCATTTCTAACTATACCAAAATGTAAATAAAAAAGACATTTTTTTCAAGAAAGACAAAATTTATTTTTGTTTCAAAAGTATAAAGATTTTCCTAATAATTCCGCAAGTTATAAAAAAGGAAACATATTAAGAGTATATTTAAAGGATACCTTATAATTAGATTCGAGTATAATTGGGTACAGATACATAATTTTGGATTGTTTGTCAGGTCAAATAATTTTTGGTCACATCAAATTTGATGTGAGAGAGAGAGCAATTACAATCTCCAATTAATAGGTGATTTTTCAAAAAAAAAAAAACTATTCTTATGTTTCAAATAAACTATTGCTTTTACACTCTGTCTCTTCCATTTTAAATATGTGAGAAACATTTTTTGGAACAACTTCGTATTTTACTAGTTTTTTCTTCTAGCATTAATTAGTACAAATATTTATTTTAAAAAATACTTTCTAAACTCATACATATTCTTTGTTATTCAAAAAATAAAACAAATCATGAATTTATTATATTCATGGGTGGATAAATATTCTTGATCATATTAGTTATCAATTTATAATTATTAAATTTTTTCTTAAAAAGGAGTATTTTCGATATCCAGTAACATATAAAATAAAATTATTTTCTTATACGCATATGTATTTGTTTGCACATAAAAATTTATTTACTTGTCCATCTATAAAAAACTATTTAATATAAAAAAAGTATTAATATGTTATTTTACTTGTGCAACAAACATGATGCGTAAACTTATGATGTTATGATAAATTAATAAATCTATGTTATTGCTAAATTGTACAACAACAACAAATCAGTGAATTTCTAAAAATAGGGTCTGGGAGGGTAGCGTGTACACATACTTTAACCCTACCATGAGAAGACAAAGAAGCTATTTTCGATAGACCTTCAACTAAAGAAAAATTAAAAAAATATTAGTGACAACAAGTAGTAACAATAACAAGATATTTAAAAGATCAAAGTGAAAGATAGCAATCAAACAGTAGGTAATAATAGCAATCTAAAAATAAAAAAAGATACCATATTGTAATGACATGATAGGTCATTTTGAGTACTAGTTCCCTTTTATGTGTTTCGAGACTCTTCATCGCACAATTTGATGATTTATAACTTGCGTGCGTGGTGCGTGGTGCGTGTCAATTTTCAAAAAGTTTAAATGTGAATTTTTTAAAAAAATATCATTTTTGACTTTGAAAATGTCTAGAGTTAACCACGGTCAATGTTTTTGGTAAACGACCTTGGATCGGTGTTTTGACGATTTCAGTAAGTTCATGTGATGATTTTGGACTTGTACGCATGTTTGGTCGGGCTCCCGGGTGACCCGAGGCTGCTTTGGCGCTTGAAGTGAAAAGTTGGAAAATTGAGTTTAAACTTTGAAAATCTCGAGTTTTGATGATCGATTCTCAATTTTAGATGTTATTTCGATGATTTAAGCTTGCGGGCGAGTTTATATGATGTTATTACACTTGTGGGGATGTTCGAATTAGAGCCCGAGTATCACAGCCCAAAAATCACTAGTCGTGATGGCACCTAACTCGACCCGCTAGGTAAGCCAACTAACAAACAATACAATCCAAATGAAATTTGTAAGAAAATAATGAAAAATTATCTGAACTTTTACAAATTACCCCAAGAACTGGTAGTACAAATCATGAGCTTCTATGACTTAGAATTTACAAAGTTGATACAAATAATTACACGGTCTGTTTGAAAGCTACATAACAGATTAACAAAATCTAAAGCCACCAAGGACAAGTGGCAGCCATATCCGAAATACACGAACATCTTCAGAGCCAGCTCCCGACATCACCAGCAGCTCCGCTCTAAAAGTCTGCACGCAAGGTGTATAAGTGTAGTATGAGTACAACCGACCCCATGTACCTAGTAAGTATTTTGCCTAACCTCGTCGAAGTAATGACGAGACTTTTTAGTTAAAAGATGCTCACTGATAAAATTTGTAATGTAACTAACAATAGAACTATACTACAGTATAACAGAATAGAGCACACGAACGAATGTACAAAGCAATAACAGAGTACTAGAGGAGATCACAATCCAACAGTTTCTAATATCTCGACCAATCCTTTCCTTAGAGCGAAACCCAATGACCACAATAACCACCTCAAAACTTTCATAGTGTGAGAGAAACACTCAAGACATCAAATTCAACTGCACGGCTACACCCTTCGTGCATAGATCTCATCCTCACCAAATATGTGTAAAACTGTACCAACCGAAGGGCAGAAATACCGATAACAGAAATGACAAAGTAGGAATTACGCAAGTAGTAATAATGAACGAAAATGTACATAAGGACATCAGTAACAGACTAGGCGGAAAGCATAAAGGTAATGACAATAATTAGGAAAAGGAATGTAACTTCAACTAACTAGCATGGTGGAGGCATGAATATAGATATAACAAATAAGAAAGGGGACACATGATCTTTATAGGTTAACAAGTAGAGACATGAATGACTAACATGGAAGAAGACCTGTACCTAAGTGCAACAAAACAGATATGACATGGATGCAATTATACCAGCAGGAAGTAGGCATGATATTTACAAGTTAAGCAAGTAGAAGGCATGGGCAACACAACAGCAATTGAGATAGAGAATAAAGACAGAACAGTGACGACAAGTCACATAAGAACAGTAAGTACGACAGTAACAATTCAAGGTAAAGGCACGAAGATATCTGCAAGAAAAAGAATATCACAACATAATGCATGTCCCTCATCCTCACTTGCACGGAAACACCCTTCGTGCCATTAACTCGAAATAACACAAAAGTATGATAATATAAATGCAATGGAACGGCATCACCCTTCGTACTTTTACTCACATAACATGGCACGACATCACCCTATCTTCTGCCTCAGTTTCCTATAGATTGGACTTTGGTTTGTTCTCAAAATCCTCTACTTCTTTGACAATTTCCTCAGGTATTATATCATTTTCCCTATCTTCTGAGTCACTTTTCTCATGTTGCGTTGTCTCATTACACGTCACAGTCGTAGATTCAACAGGATAGGTAATAATTATGCTAAATGAATGCATAGAGATAATAATATAAATAAACAAAAAGAAGTGATGCATTAATTAAAACTAAAAAAAGGTCAGAAAAACATGACTCGATATCTCGAGTATTTATTTCAAAAGAAAATACTGAATGTCTTAAAGGCCAGAAAATAGATTATAAAGGGAAATCATGCTAGTTCTGCCAAAGCTACCCGGGTGCTCGGTGAGCCCGAGATGGTGCAGCGGTCCAATAATCGTAGAACTAGTTCGTTCTTCCCTGGTGTACTTCTTCCATATGAAGTCTCCACATTCTCTGCCATGGGAGCATTGTCTTTACTGTTGCCACTCAAATCGTCCATCTTTCCTTTATCCTTGCTTTTGATATCTTTGAGAGGGGGTGGAGGTGGAGGACCTCTAGATTTAGTGTGATATGTTGACATTGCTAGAATGCACGAACCAACCTTTGGGAATGGGAATAATCAAAAAGAGAGAAAAACAAAAGGTGGCCAAGTCAGTAATACGAAATAAAAGAATCTTGCAGTATTTAAACAGATAACACATAAGGCATGTAATGGTTCGTGTCCTAATTTGGGGACTTCGTTGCACCCGAGGTAGGCCTAAGCGACCTTGTTTCCTCTGGAATATGATGCCTAAGCAACGTTGCTTCATCCCATTAACGCGAGAATAAATCAAACCAATCTATTGATAAATCGAAATAATACTATAGAATCACTAATGGCATAGAGCCTTATTACATCAAATCTAAACAAAATCTAGCTATAAAACAATAAAAGAAAACCCTCCTATTCTACTTGGTCCCGGATGGAACTTTTCCAGGCCTCACCTTCTTGGCACCATCGATCACATTCCCAAAGTCGCCCATGTTGAGTAGCAAGCCAGTACCCTTCTTACATGATTCCTGTCACACGGTGCGATGTTGTTCCACCAATCAATCAACATCAGTGGGATGTTCTGGACCATGTCGAACCTGAGAATTTCATGCCACATTTTCTGCATAAAAAAAGGGTTAGCCCTTCCCCCTCCTGATTTGATTAATTACGCAATAACAGTCAACACGTTTGCATATTTTCTCCAAGTAATGTAAAGCATGAATGCGTCTATCAGAATCGTGGATATCCCTTTGGACTTTGGACAAGGCTTATCGAAACGGATTAATATTCCATGGACGTTTAATCCATCCTAGGTTATAACATGATGCATGCACATTTCGATCAGAGTAGGCTTCTAGAAGGGTCTAGACTGATACTCTCAAGTGGACTACTTGAGAGGGAATGGCACGGGACCGTCGACTACACTACTGATTGATTAGTCTACCGCAAATAAGCCTTTCCAATTTGACAAGGATTTTTACGAAAATGGCGGACACTCATCAAGCGCTACTACATTGATAATAGGCATAAGTGGAGTATGATGTTGAAAGCATAATTTATGCGAAAAATAATAGCATGTAGCCAAGTAATTTACACGGTGAAAAACACATATATGCAATAATAAATAATGCTATAAAATAAGAAAGAGAAAAAGGGAAAATAAAGACAAGGGAAATAGTTAGCATGGGTCATAAAAATTTGAGAAACGTAATTATATGAAGCAAATAAAGGAGATAGGGAAGGGAGGTTCATGATATAGCAATTTCAAGCAAATAAAGGGGGTGGGAAGAGGAAGGTGCATGAAAGAAGTCAAATAATTCAATAATCCACACAAGCAAAATTCTTTATGGTAAGAGCCTAAGTATATCCCCAGTAGAGTAGCCATGCTATCGCGTCCTATTTTCTCGCGAAAACGGGTTTTGACGTGTGATACCTCCTTTAAAATGGGTATTAAAAGAGAAGAGTCACCACCTAACGATTTTAAGGTGCATTAGGGCACCTATTTGTAAATAACTCTATTTTAGCTAGTCTACGTCACCGAAGATCAGGTAAGGGCTCAAACTACCTCAAGAAGAAGGGATTAGGCACTCATCAAGGTCCACAACTATGGGTCTCGGCTGAATTTAATACTATGTGGGATTGTTGAATTATAATTATCCTATGTGATCATATAAGTTAAAGAAGAGTATGGAGTTTAAATTTACAAGACAAAACAAATTGTACGTAAGAAATAAAGCGGATTATTATTAATAAATAGTTGTACAATCCTTGAAGATTACAAGATATAGCCTAAGTTCAAACAAGCGTGCAAATAATAACCGGAGGGAGGGGTCCTAAGTTTTTTAGCCTAAAGGATCACCCTGTGCAACATAAATAATACTTTGAAACTTCCTTAAAGGAAAGGGTTACTCATATGATTCAGCAGGCACAGACTATCATCTCCTGCTACTAAATTACTATCCTAAAGTTGTTTACCTAAAGCGTTCTAGTTCAATTCTATACTGCGTCCTATGTGTGATTTACCCGTCTCATGCCTATGGTCCAAGAGGCTTTGGACATACTACTTTGGTAGTTATAGACTTCACTTAGGATGCTTAAA
Organism: Nicotiana tomentosiformis; assembly: GCF_000390325.3. Classification (NCBI taxonomy): domain Eukaryota; kingdom Viridiplantae; phylum Streptophyta; class Magnoliopsida; order Solanales; family Solanaceae; genus Nicotiana; species Nicotiana tomentosiformis. Next base: position 85,865,423 of record NC_090816.1, on the reverse strand, counting down.
AATGATAAAACTAGGCGCATAATCAAAACAATTAGGATTGCATATAGTTAACAATTAAAGGCTCAAATTGACCTCCACACAAAGGCACAAGTGCACGCAAACAGTCATGAGCTTATGCAAACAGTGTTCCAAATTATGAAGTGAACAGTTGTAGGTAGGCAGATTTAAAATTGGGGCATTATTGAATGGCGCAAGACTTAAAAGCACGATTTCTATGTAGTTGATTGATTCAAGAGTTGACATAAGATCCTATAAACTGCTAATGTTAACAGATGGTTCATTAAAACCATATATGTATGATCTTTACGTGACTAATGACTGGCCTGTGGGATCATTGAAAGCGCATAGTTATTCGTCTTGGATCCTATAGACATGATTTCTAAATGAGTAGCAAACTCCTATAGGCATGACATCTAGAAAAGTAATTGAGAACATACATTTGCTTCATTTTATTCCTACAGGAATGGTATCTAAGGCAGCAGTGTGACGAGAATAGCAGTAGCAGTAATTTCAATTAACCATATTGAAGTCCTACATGCATGATTTCTTTAGATGGGCCACATAATTGCAAGAGGTATCAATGTAAACAGTTCTTGATTACTCAAACGAGATCCTATAGGCATGCTATCTAACAATACATAGAAATAGAGCATGTTGAGCAACTAGCAAATGAAGCTTTTAGATCCTATAAGTATGTTTTCTACCCTTTCATGCGAGAATTAAAGTATCCCAGCCCCCCACATTTCAATAATTCCTAGCTGTTGTTATTATAAGTTATTACAGGCCCAAATATAGTAATACAAGCTCAAATAATGAACACATGCCAGCTAAGACAGTTACAGGCCCAACATAGATACAAATCAAATCAAGGACACTCTTGGGCTTTCAACCAAACTTAGAGCCTCATGAAGATAAGAAAGCCCATACTCCGGCTAGCTATCAATATGCTGCAGCTCTCAGCAGTAAACTGGCCCAGCAATAAGGCTCAAACCAATGCCTTGCTTACCCATCAAATTAACCATACAAGTGATAAGCTATATACTAAGTCGATTACGCACTTAGCTCTTAAGGTTGTAGCTAACATAGAAACAGAAACTTTCTAAACCAAAGGCACACAGGCAGGATTACACAAGGTCTGAGCAGGCATAACACACACATGATAGATACAAGTTATATTTTCCAGAAAACAAGTTAAGAGATAGCAAGCCAAAGTTAAGTAGATTTTTCAAGTAAAGCATGGTTCAGAATTAACCTAAAGGGGGATTTAGACATAAAAGACTTAACAAGGAAATTTAGCGGAGCCATAATCACGAACACAAGTAAGGAGCAGTTATACAGAAAGGCCTTAAACATGAGAGCCTAATGAAGACATCATTACAGCTAACTCGTAGCCAAGTAGAATAACAAACAGACCAGTGGACATAAGGAAGCACTCACTTAAACATGAGAAACTTAACATATTGAGTGTCAGACAGATATCAGTCATAACACAAAGGCTCAAAATCTTGAAGAAAAACACAAGGACTCATGGTAGGTGAAAACATATCAACTCCAGACTAACATGTCAAACAAGTATCATGACTTATCCCGGTTGACCATATAGGAAGAATAGGCTAAATATATTGCAATGCATCCTAGAAGTCTTAATCAATCAGTGAGCACATAATGATAACACAACATTAGAGTTTACAAACAACAGAGAGACCTAGTTGGGATAGTATTGGCATGTAGATTTCTCATGAATTGACTCTAAGAAAGTATCATATTGTACATGAAAGATTCAACATGAATTAATTCATTTGAACAAATTCTGAGCATGAATTAATTTCTCACAAGAATCTAAAGCAAGGCATGGACTCATAACGAGCAGCAGACATAAGTACTCAACTACATAAACATAATAGGCTAAGCAGGCTTAAGATGGTCAGAAAGTATTCAGGTTGATCACATATAATGAAAATACATTAAAGTTTAGCAATGGCAAGGGAGCATATTAGGCTAAACATTTAGACAGTATTGTCACATGTGATTGTCAAGGGTCAATTTGTAGAGAAATAGTAGGTTATGCAAAAAGGATTCAGTAGGAAGGGACTCACTAATGTAATTCTAAGCAGGAACATAGTTTCCTAAGGGGTTTCAGTACAAAAGTTCAAGGTAAGGCGTAAGAAAGGATTCAATATCAAACGGCCAATATAGGAATTCAAGCATGCATAAACATGATAGTCTCAAACAAGCATAACAACCAAAAATCTTCCAAATTGAATACACTGAATGAACATATGTAGACTTATACAAGTTTTGATGAAGGATTGCAGAACAAATGCAAAACAAATTCGACACAGTATCATATCAGTTTTTAAGAGTTCAAATAATAGATATTCAGAGGCATGAACACAAGTAGGAAAAACAGAATTGCAAAGGTCTAAATACTTACCAGTTTGCAAGTTTAACAAGCAAAGGAAGGAGAAAACCAAGTGCCAGTAACAACTTGAGTATCAATAGCAAAGAGAGAACAACAGGACCCAAACCCCCAATGCGTCAGAGTTCACAGGAGCTTCAAACGAGCCCCGAGCAGTGCTCCCACTGGGAAGGTCAATTGAGCGAATTTCGGTGGCCTTGGCTTTCAGCCGGCAAAAATCTAACGTTTCAGAATAGTATAGAATGAGTGAGAGTGAGAGTAAGAGAATAACAGTAGTTCCGTCCTTAGGGGAATACGGGGAAGGGGTTTATATAGTGTTAATAACAGGTAAACAAAAATGGAAAGAAGACCAATCATACAGAATAAGGAAAGAAGATTAATCATATAGAATAAGGGAAAAGACCACATGCAAACCAATTTCAAATCGGATTAGGGTAACCAGTAAGGCAAACCTTAATCAAGCAGGAATCGATGGAGATACACCCTAATAGGAGAGATACTCCGTATCCCTTGAAGCATCTAGCCGGAGTCTCACAGAATCTTTAAGATCGAGTCCATTTGGGCTCGATTCTTTTGAAATATACTTTCCATAGACGGAACAATAACCATTATTACCATATTTAAGTGGTAAGTACTCAGAAAAGGTAAAGAAATCTTGGCTCGTGGGGGGAATGCAAAGAAAAGGGCGAGAAAGTTACCGCCGCTAGGGTTTAGTTTTGAGATACGAAAGGGAATGTTTGAGGGCGGCTGTGGGATGAGAATGAGCTAAGGTTTTGGGCTAAGGGGATATAAGGAGAAAGCGGGAAATGTTGTGAGCCGTTGATCAATTTTGATCAACGGCTGGGATTTAAATAGGTCGGGTCGGGTGTAACGGGTCGTGGACTGGGGCAGACCTGTTGGGTCGTTTGGTTTTGGGCTTCTGGGGTCAATTGGGGATGGGCATATTCTTTTGGACCTTAATTTGTCCGAAAATTAGACCTATATTGGGTTATCTATATCTATCTATACTATATTAAAAATGGGAACCCCAAAACTTAAAAGTTAAATTACCTAAATATCCTTCTAAATAATTTAAATAACCTACTTATCTATACTATATTATATACTATCTACACTATACTAAAAGCACGAAGGCCCTTAGCGAAATGTCGTTCGTCATTTTAACTTATTTCCTAATATTTAGGAATAGTCATTTAATCAATTCCATAATAGGACTTTAAAATCTAACTAAATCTTTTTACTAGAAATGTTTCCTTATTTAAAATATATAAGAACTCCTAAAATTTTAAATCCTTTTGATTTGATATGACGATACCTTTCAATTTAGTATTCTTGTAGTATCCCTCCGCAATTTTGCCAAAACCCTTTTCCTCCTAAAATTTGGTACATGTTAGGAGTATTAATCCTTTTCCTCCCAAAATTTGGTTTAGATTAGAAGTATTAATCATTTGTCTCACAAATTTTGGTATTTGGTTTTCTTTGTTTTTCCAACAAAAAAAAACCATATATATATATATATATATATATATATATATATATATATATATATATATATATATATATATATATATACACACATACACACTATATTAAAAGCACGAAAGCCCTTAGCGAAATGTCGTTCGCCTTTTTTACTCTTTAAAACACAGAATTCACATTGGACAATATAGTAATTTAAGTATTTCATTAATATTTAGAAATATTCATTTAATTAATTTGATTATTCCCATGTTATTAACAATCCAGGAAGGCTCACGAGATTATTTGGTAAATTTTGCCTCAACTATTTGTTATTAAAATTATGCCTTAATTATTTGGTAAAATTTGTTTTGGCATTTCTTACACTAGGAAAATGTTTTCCTAAACTTTCGCTACTTCGTTCACTCTCATTAAATGACTTTATCTCTATTGGACTTGGTTAAATTCTCTTTACTCTTTGGAGTAGTAATTGACTTCTTTTGTTACTGAAATTATTCCGGTAAAATTTTCTTACTCTAGAATGACTTTATCTCTATTGGACTTGGTTAAATTCTCTTTACTCTTTGGAGTAGTAATTGACTTCTTTTGTTACTGAAATTATGCCGGTAATATTTTCTTACTCTAGAAGAGTTAATAAATGTTTTCCTAGACTTTCACAACTTCGTTCAACTCTCATTAAATGACTTTATTTGTTATTAAATTGTCTAGATTAGGAAATTTTGTAGTATTAGATTCTCCACGAGCAGTTGTGACTTCTATTTTGGTAGAAGTTTTTATTATTTTGTAAATTTTTCTTGTCTATTACCTGCACATAAATTTACTCTATATAAATCCTTTCATGTGTCAAGTTGTATACCAAATCATCAATTACTATTATGCTTAATTAGTTTTTATTCTACCTAATTAAAATATACTCTTTTGTGCATAACGCACATTACACGTGCAACACACCTACACTAGATCTAGTATTATTAGAAAAGTGGGAATCTCAAAAGTTAAAAGTTGAATTACTAAATTGTCCTTCTAAATAGCCTAAAGGGAAAAGGCCAAAAAATGACCTTGTGGTATTCGAAATGGATCAATTATAACCCCCGTTGAAATTTGAATCCAAAAAGACCTTGCCGTTATAAAATGGGTTTAATAATGCCCTGGAATTTTTTTTTTAAAATGCTTTTAAAAACTGAAAAATATATATTCTGTAAAAACTAGAAAAAGAAAGGAATTTGCAAAATATATATTTTTAAGTCTTTTCAGTTTTTTTAAAGTATTTGTTTTGTAAAAAATAAAAAAAAAATATTTTTTAAAAAAACTGAAAAAAAAACTCTCCTAAAGCAGTGGACTAAACTGACATATTCAAAATATTTTGCAAAATATTTTTTTTTTCAATTTGACGGTTCAATATATTTTCGATTTATTTTTATAAAATAAAAAATCTACCATAATTATCGGTACAATTATAGATTTATATAAAAACATACGGTTTTATTAAAAAAAACCTAAAAATCGGTTCGGCACGGTACTATTATGTCGCTTTAGTCGATTTTTAAATATTCATTTACACTGACATATAACTGTAAATTAATATTTAAAAACCGACTAAACTGACATATAACGGTTTTTGTTTTCCAGTTTTTTTTAAAATTTTTTTTTTCCAGTTTTTACAAAATAAATACTTTAAAAAAACTAAAAAGATTTAAAAATATATATTTTGCAAATTATTTTCTTTTTCTAGTTTTTACAGAATATATATTTTTCAGTTTTTAAAAGCATTTTTAAAAAAAATAAAATTCCAGGGCATTATTGATCTATTTTGAATAACACAAGGGCATTATTAGACCCATTTTATAACGGTAGGGTCATTTTTGGATTCAAATTTAAACGGGGGTTATAATTGATCCATTTCGAATACCAAAAAGTCATTTTTTGATCTTTTCCCTAGCCTAAATAATTTATTTATAAAATTAAGAAAATAACTAACGCTACAAACAACCCCAAACCAGTGCTTCATACCCCTTCATTAATAGTCACAACCATTCAAATAACAAAGCTAAAAGTAACAGATCATCACTTCTCAAATCTAAAAAAAATAAATCGCTACCTCCCAAATCCAAATAAATTAATCGTGACTTTTTATTCTTTTGATATTACCTTTCTACCAAAGTTGATAAATATTTTTATTTGATAACACCAAAGTACCAGCAAAAACAACGTAGCACATTTGTTTCGGTAACATCAACATTCTAGCAACAACAACACACGAACCATATGTGTTAAAGACTCCTGGTAAGTAAGGGGAAAATGAAACATTTTTTTAAAAATTCCTCCGTGACATGGCTTTTTTGTTTAACCTTTTATGCGTAATGCGTGCTACTTTTGTTGTGATTTATTGATTTGTTGGATAGTTATAACGTTGTTTGTGGCTGACAAAGATACAAGGATTCAAAATCTTTTTCTTTTTTTTTTCATGTCAATAAAATTGTATTTTTTTTCATTATCGACTACTTTCATGTGCGACAAATAAGCGAATTTTCATTACTTAGTACTCGCTGTAGTATGATTTTGATTTTTCTTTCCTTTCATATGTTGATTCAGTTTAAAATCCATATATTAGTACCATAATAAGTTTCTGATTTAGTTTCTTTCCTTTGGTCTATTTTGGAGATTAAAAAAGAGAGAAGAGTTTGATCTTTGTGTAGTTTTTTCCATTCATTTGTTCACGTTAAAGACGGAGAGGTCTATATTATAATTTGGTATAAAATATGTTTAGGAATGGAAATATAAAACCAGAAAAATGTAATAAAAAGATTACAACTTTAAAAAAAGCAATATGTCCAACTCTGATGATTTTCAAGAGTGGCGACAAAATCAAGCACCATGATAGTATGTAGTATATCTGTCAGATTATTTTGATCGTAGCAGAATTTTAGTAATTATTTCTTTTGTTTCAATTTTGTTTCAATTTATGTGATACTTTTTGCTTTTCGAGATTCAAACTTCTTAATTTTGACATTGTATTTGAACATAAAAAATTTAGTTTTTCGAAATAAAATTTTCATATATGAAAACTACGTAAAAACAAATACTATAATCAAAATTATCAATAATTAAAATTATCTATAAAAAAAAAAAAAAATAATTCGTTTGACTATTGAAATCCAAACACCTTCACATAAATTTGGACGGAGGGAACATAAAATTCAAGAACGTGTCTATAATTGGACCGAATCTAGGAATGGAGTATGCCTTAATTCTTATGTAATGACCCGACCGATCGTTTTGAGCTTTAGCGCGTCGTTCGGCGGTTTGAGGTCTTGAGTAGCTTCACTTCAGGTATTATGACTTGTACGTGTGGTCGAAATTGAATTTCGGGAAGTTCTGGATTGATTTGGAAAGAAAATTCTAGTTTCAAAATCTTTAAGTTGGAAGAATTGACTAAGGTTGACTTTTGAGTAAATGACCTCGGAATCGGAATTTGAAGGTTTCAACACACTCGTATAATGATTTTGGTCTTAGGAACGTGTCCGGATGCTGATATGGAGGTCCGTAGGTTATTTCGGCGTCAATTGGCGAAAGTTGGAAATTGAATAATTTTTGAAAAGTTTGACCGGGAGTGGACTTTTTGATATTGGGCCGGATTCCAATTCTGGAAGTGGGAGTAAGTCCGTAATGTCAATTATGACTTGTGTACAAAATTTGAGGTCAATCGGACTTCATTTGATAGATTTCGGCATCGAATGTAGAAGTTTGAAGTTCTAAAGTTCCCTAATCTCGAATTCGGGTGCGATTCGTAGTTTTAGCATTGTTTGATGTGACTTGAAGGTTCGATTAAGTTCGTATTGTATTATAGGATTGGTTGGTATATTTGGTCGAGGTCCCGGGGGCCTCGGGTTGATTCTGGATGGTTAACGGATCAAAAGTTGAAGATGTGAGATTTCTAAAGGCTGGGCTCTACTAGTGTAAACGCACCTGCGGAGCTCTGACCGCAGGTGCGAGCTCGCAAAAGCGAGCATTTGGGCGCAAAAGAGGACCTGGAGAAGGTGGCATGTGGTCACATGTGCGATGCAAAGACCGCAGAAGCAGAATGAGGGCTGAGGTGAAGGCGCGCAGAAGCGGAGAAAGGTCCGCAAAAGCGGACACTCAGAAGCGGAAATCTCCAGCACAGAAGCTGCTGGCTTAGCAGATGCGCAAGGAAGACTCGCACCTGTGAAGGTGCACAAGCAGAATTATTTCCTTATGTGCGAGAGTGCGACTGGGCAGGGGGCTTCGCAAAAGCGATGATGGTGTCGCAGAAGCGACGTCGCAGATGCACACAATTGGCCGCAGAAGCAAAACTGGGCAAATTATAAAGGGGTCGAACTTGGTATTTTTCCCCATTTCGTTTTGTATTTTTGGAGCTCGGTTCTTGGGCGATTTTGAGGAGTTTTCATCATGTAACATAGTGTAAGTAATTTTCCACTTGTTGTGAGCTAAATGTAAGGTTTATATGTGGATTTAAGGGGGGAAATTTGGGGAAATTTTGGAATTTTGGTAGAAAAATCTAGAATTTGGCATTTTTGAAATTTGACCACGAAATTGAACATGGAATTGGGAATAAGTTATATATTTTAGTTCGTGGTGTTATGGGTAAAGTTTATCTTCGAAAATATTTGGAATCTGGGCACATGGGCTTCGAAAATTATGGATATTAGAATGTATTTTGACTGGTTTGCACGTTGTTTGAACAGTTTTGGATCGACGGAATTTGGTTTGAGGTGTTAGAGAGGCCTGGGAGTCGGTTATGGAACTTTGGAGCGAGGTAAGACTCCTGTCTAACTCTGTGAGAGGGGAACCTACCCCTAGGTGATGTAATTGTTATGTGTTACTAGTTGCGGGGGCTACGTACGCACCAGGTGACGAGAGTCCGTACGTAGCCAGATTCACGTTACGTCCGGGTAGACTTAGGTTCTCGCCATGCTATAACTGTACTATTTGAGTTGTCTCTTGCCAAATAAATTCCCTTATTTTACATTACGACTTGAGAGTAGACTTGTGTAGAGTGATAGGCGTGCTAGTGTAGAGATTTGACGGGCTTCATGATATGACGCAAATTTAATTTTACTCTCCTATGAAATTCTCCTGTGTTATGCGTTCTCATCGAAATGTTCCCTTAAAAAAATCTATAACTCACATGACTATTTGTGAGTGGGTTCGAGGACCCATCAAAGCTTCTTATTATAATGGGATCGGGCCGTTCATCTCAAAAAAGGATAGATACATCTATGGTTCATGTCGTTCGACCCTCGGCAATGCGCACACTATGATGGATCGGGCCGTACACCTCGATATTTCTATAAATTACTCTTATGAAATCGTGCGTAATAATTGGCAAGAAGCCAACACATCTGTGAGTTTTTCCTAATTGAACTGTGATAACCAATCTGGTAAGGTCTAGTGTGTATATATATATATATATATATATATATACTCCGATTGCGGAGGTAGCTGGTAGCTGAGAGTTTGAGTTATTGTTGAGAGGAGGATTGTACCACGTATTATACTTTCTACTACATTTATCTTCTCTGATTCACATCTGTTTACTTCTACTGTATCTGTCTTATTGGACCACTAGTAAGTGTCGATGTCTACCCCCCGTCACTACTTCTCTAGGGTTAGGCTAGATACTTACTGGGTACGCGTTGATTTACGTACTCATACTACACTTGCTGTATTTTTTGTGCAGAGACACATATGTCCGGTGGTCTTTGGGCGCAGAGGCGCGGCCATTTCGGGGACTTTATCATGAGCTGCATCTCATGTTATGATTCAAAGCCTACAGAGTCTCCATCAGAGTTATTTATATCTTCTTGTCTAACTAGTATTCCAGACAGATGTTGTAATTTATTATATTTCTTAGTTAATACTCATGCACCTGTGACACCGGGTTTTGGGGGTTCCTACGGGTTGTTCACTGTTGTGGTTCGTATAAATATTTTTATTCACTCTGTAAATTGTATTTTATATTGTTCAATTAAGGAAAATTATTATTTTAAAATGCTAAAATGAGTAATTAAATTGGTAAACCACAATTAGCTTGCCTGACGGCGGCGTTAGGTGCCATCATGACCTGTAGTAGATTTTGGGTCGTGACAACTTGGTATCAGAGCGTTAGGTTCACTTAGGTCTCACAAGTCATGAGCAAGTCTAGTAGAGTCTTGCGGATCGGTACGGTGACGAGTGTACTTATCTTCGAGAGGCTACAGGGCTGCTAGGAGCACTTCCCTTCTTGATTTCCTCATCGTGCGGTTTGATTCCATTGAGGCTTGTGCCTTTATTTCCTTCCAACTCAATCTTATGGGACGCGAAGCGCCTGTTATCAATTGGGCGTCGAGGAGTTGTAGTGGTACTATAAACGTGGTGCAGGATGTTTTTCCCTACGTTTTCGGGCAGGCTATTATCGTCACCTTACAGAAGGATGTTTTTTTATTCCAGCTCAGTATCCGTAGTTTCTATGGTTTCGAGATGGTGCACGAATTGCTACTATGTCTATGTATAGTTATCGCAGAATATTGGTGTAATGGTAAGGTGCTCGTTATGTGTTGAGGCAGTAAATGGCATGAAGGAAGGATTTCTCAGTACATGATTAAGGGGTTCAACATTTAATTACAGCAAAGGAAAGGCAATCAGACTATAGATGTCCATGTTTGGTTGATGAAGTAACAAGACTTGACATTTTCGAGTGTGATGGAATTCTCAATGTGATGCGGTGTCGTTGTCCTTGTTTGAATGCATTTTGGTTCGCTGGTGTTATGGTCTTCTTGGATTTTGCCTTCAAAGTAGGGTGTTATGAAATGGTGCCTGAGGGGCGGTTTCCAGAGATAGTTGTGTGCAGCGGTTCAAAATCGAATTGGTATTTCTAATGTGGATGGCTCGAGAAAGATGATCTTCGAAGAGGCTTAGAGTCGGTAACATTTTATTGGTTCAGGTGCCACAGAGATACATTTTGATTTGTGCAACATTTGAGTAGCGAAGTATGAGTAAAGACATGGCGGGGAGTGATTCGCGATGGTTGAAGTACTAGTAGGCTAAGAATGAGAAGCAGAGGTTGAGAAGTTGCTTAAAGGAGATGGTTTGACCGAAGTGAGAATGGCAAAGTAACATATAGATTCTGTGGTAAGATAACCACGTGCTTTGAGAGAGCGTAAAACGGTTTGGGAAATGTGATGGGAGGTGATTTGGCCTACGGATTTTATTTGGAGTGATTGTTACTGTACGAAGAAAGATTGAATATGGCAGAAAGGAGTTTACTGGAAATAAAGAGGGGTGTGAAAATTTGATTATCGTTTCGGATGTAACATGACTTTGGGTTTGGAAGGTATTGTTGAACTTTCAATTGATGTCGATGGGGGAAGAAACAAAGTTATACAGCTGGTGGGCGAGCATAGGCTTAGGAGAATTTACTGATTATGTGGTAGTTGTACCTAGTGCAGCGTCATTGGAAGATGTCGGTGAGGAATTCCATAGGTGGGTTATCTCCGGTGAGAAGGTTAGCGGTTGCATGACGTTGATGAAGCTTCTGCAAAAAATACTACTTGCTACCTAGTAAGAGGCCGAATATGTGATTGTGACTGGTGATTCAGAATGTTCATAAAAAGCTTAACAAAAGACTTCGAGGAGTCTGGAGGGTTAACAGTGTGAGATCATGGTAATTGAGAAGGAGGAATCGCCGTGGGCTCTACATTATGTGATGGTAGCTTAAAGCTAAGTGGGGGAGCCCCACCATTTATGATTGGATCGCGTGGTTGTCTGCTTGTGCGGTTTCTGGGTATCGGTGCGTTGGGGGATTATTTATGACTAAGAAAAAGGAAATATCAGGAGTAATTCAGCAAAGAACTTGATGGACGTTTGCTATATTAGGCTTTATCGATGCGTGTTCAAGTTTTTGGCAAGACTCAGAGCTTATGCTTTTGTGGATGTGATGTACAAGGAAAAGGGTTCAGTCAGTTGCTTTTTTGAAAGGATGTTCATGTGCTAGTAGAGCATTGGAGTTTGGTTATATTCAAGACCGTGTCTGAGTGGGTGACTCTCGACAACGGTCCTAGTGGGTTCAAGAATTAAAGTGCAGTATTGGAGTAAAGGAAAAAATAGCTTCGGATTCACGGAAGGTCTTGCAAAATAGGTGTACCAGTTGGAGATGCTATTGTGCGCGTGAAAAGGGTATGAGATGATTCATGGGTATTGAGATGATGTGGTCTCGCGATTCGGGTCACTTGGGATGAGTGCGGATTGAGTTCGTTACGTTGTGAATGGAACTATCATATTTCTAAGTAAGGTCAAGGGTAAATGGAAAGAAGTTGGGTCGGTTAGTAGTAGCTGAATCAGCATGATTGTGACAAGGATCAGTTCATTCGTTGTGTGAAGTTATACATGTGATTTGTGGTTGTACGTACGGGCTTGACAGCCACCATGACCTGATTAATTTGGGAGGTAGTTGATTCAAATGGCTTTGTTATGTAAACAGATTTCGGAAGAATCATGACGGTTTACATCACGACTTGAGGTTTGTGTTTTCTACAGTTTGGGAATTCAGTTGTGCTTTGCATTTATTTTTCTGAAATGAGTTAAGTGAAGGGTTTCTAGCCAATGAAGTGTTATTATACTGGTAGTTCGGGGTTATGATGAATTCGTACATTCTCGCATAGCAGCATGATAGGTGCAGTGAGCTGCATGGGAATTTGAAAGTTGAGGACCAAGCTTGCAGATCGATGTTGATAAGAATGTCACAAGCTCAGATGAGCAGGGAAAAAATTCAAATGTTTAGAATGAGATGGCGTTATCTTAGTGTCGCTTGAGAAAGGTGTTCGGTGGAAGAGGCATTATGTATTGATTTGCGAATTGTGATTTGCCTTACAGGATTAGTACAGTCGGTGGTATGGGTGTGCGGACCTTGCTACCTGAGCGGAAAGTCATGGGAGCGTACCCCACGGGGAAATTGTATGAGTGTGACATGCTAGTCAGTTGATTGTTAAAGATCAAAACCAAGTACATAGATTTGTTTTTGGCACTATCATTAATGTGATGCCTGGAAGGCGCTTTATTCCTATGGTTGTGAACTGTGGGGGTTGTGTCGGATTGAGATGGCTTGCTTATTCGCACATGTGTTGAGGCCCCGTATAGCATGTGGTGTCAAATGAGCATGATGGCTCTCGAGATGCAGGTCATTTATCTCACCTTAATCGTGCGTGGTTTTTGTAGCGAATGGTGTAATCTATCTCCCTAGAGTTGTATTCCTGCACTTAGCGTGCTTATGGCCGATATTCGATATTCTGTAGGTAGAAGCATTATGGCTTGATAAGTATGTCCTTATTTATTGTTATGAGTGAATCGGGTGGCACGCCGCCACGGGTACGTTATTCGGATCGGGTTACACGCCGCAACGGAATCGTGTTTGGATCTGGTTGCACGCCGTAACAGCGTTATGTTGGGTATGGTTCCCAATATCTATTCCTGCATATTCTATTTCTCATCCTCTGAGGAGGGTTTATAACATCTGTTACACCATTTTATTCGTTATACGGGCTGGGTACTTCTCTTCCATGAGTTAGTTCCTCCTTATATGTCATATTCGAATTGTAGCTTGTCGGCGCATTGATTGCGTTACATGAGATCTGAGTCAGTGTTTGAGGTGGCTTATTGCCTAAGCAGCTTGTATTGGGTGAGACGAGATTATTGGACCCGGAATTAGTGCAATCAGATTTATATAAGGTACATTAAAGGGAAACTATCGTTATTCAGTTCATAATGAGGTAAGGGTTCTTGTCAGGAGAAGAGACTCAATGGATTATTGATTCAGCAGGTGGTTACGAGTTTTTACACGTCTCTTTCATCGTGGCAGCATTGTATGAGTTGGAACAGGGCTTTCATGTGTCATGAGGTGTATTGTGGGCATCATATTCATGAAATTTTGGCTTTTGTGGTCGGGGAAAGTTATTATGGACAACGGACTTAGGTGGTGCATGGTGTGATTACAACATAGATACATGATCATGTTTTGGTTCAGTGTGTGGTGATTGTCACTGTGTTCGTCCGTTAGGATCAGGCCTTGTAAAGAAATTCAGAAGTTGGAACTTGGTTTTAAGGCATGTTGGCTAAGGTTATAGGAAGGATTTTCAGTCTTGCTGGAGCTAAAGTGTTAACCTGGAATGTGGTGGCACAGGTAGGTGCATGAGGTGTTAAACAGTGATTTTGGAAAACTCTGGAGCAGTCCTTAGCACGTTCGAGGACGAACGTATGTTTAAGTGGGGGAGAATGTAATGACCCGACCGGTCGTTTTGAGCTCTAGTGTGTCGTTCGATGGTTTTTGATCTTGAGTAGCTTCATTTCAGGTATTATGAATTGTACGTGTGGTCGGAATTGAATTTCAAGAAGTTCGAGATTGATTTGGAAAAAATATTCTAGTTTCGAAAGCTTTAACTTGGAAGAATTGACTAAGGTTGACTTTTGAGTAAATGACCTCGGAATCGGAATATGAAGGTTCCAACATGCTCGTATGATGATTTTGGTCTTAGGAGCGTGTCCGGATGTTGATTTGGAGGTTCATAGGTTATTTCGGCATCAATTGGCGAAAGTTGGAAATTGGATGATTTTTGGAAAGTTTGACAGGGAGTAGACTTTTTCATATCGGGGTCGGATTCCGATTCTGGAAATGGGAGTAGGTCCTTAATGTAAATTATGACTTGTGTGCAAAATTCGAGGTCAAACGGACTTCATTTGATAGATTTCGGCGTTGAATGTAGAAGTTTGAAGTTCTAAAGTTCATTAAGCTCGAATTTGGGTGTGATTCGTGGTTTTAGCGCTGTTTGATGTGATTTAAAGGCTCGACTAAGTTTGTATTATATTGTAGGACTGGTTGGTATATTTGGTCGAGGTACCGGGGGACTCGGGTTGATTCCGAATGATTAACGGATCAAAAGTTGAAGTTGTGAGATTTATGAAGGAAGGGCTCTATGGTGTAACCGCACCTGTAGAGCTTTGACCGCATGTGCGAGCTCCCAGAAGCGAGCATTTGGGCGTAAAAGAGGACCTGGAGAAGGTGGCATGTGGTCACAGTTGCGATGCAAAGACTGCAGAAGCGAAATGAGGTCTGGGGTGAAGGCGCGCAGAAGCAGAGAAATGTCTACAAAAGCGGACATGCAGAAGCGGCTGGCTTCACAGATGCGCAAGGAAGACTTGCACCTGCGAAGGCGCAGAAGCGAAATTATTTCCGCATGTGCGAGAGTGCGACTGGGCAGGGGGTTTCGTAGAAGCGATGATGGTGTCGCAGAAGCGACACCGCAAATACGTACAATTAGCCGCAGAAGCGAAACTGGGCAGATTATTAAGGGGTCGAACTTGGTCTTTTTCTCCATTTTATTTTGGATTTTTGGTGCTCGGTTCTTGGGCGATTTTGAGGAGTTTTCATCATGTAACATAGTGTAAGTAAGTTTTCACTTGTTTTGAGCTAAATGTAAGGTTTATATGTGGATTTAAGGGGGAAAATCTGGGAAACTTTTGGGATTTTGGTAGAAAAATCAAGAAATTGGTATTTTTGAAATTTGACCACAAAATTGAACATGGAATTGGGAATAAGTTATATATTTTAGTTCATGGTGTTATGGGTAAAGTTTATCTTTGTTTTTCGGAATCCGGACACGTGGGCTTGAGGGTTGATTTTATAGACTTTTCGAGCGGAGTTGGAAAATTGTTTAAAATGATTAATTATGGATATTAGAATGTATTTTGACTGGTTTGCACGTTGTTAGAGAGGCCTGAGAGCCGGTTATGGAACTTCGGAGCGAGGTAAGTCTCATGTCTAACTCTGTGAGGGGGGAACATACCCCTAGTGATGTAATTGTTATGTGTTACTAGTTGTGGAGGCTACGTACGCACCAGGTGACGAGAGTCCGTACGTAGCCAGATTCACGTTACGTCCGGGTAGACTTAGGTTCTCGCCATGCTATAACTGTACTATTTGAGTTGTCTCTTGCCTAATAAATTCCCTTATTTTACATTACGACTTGAGAGTAGACTTGCTAGTGTAGAGATTTGACGGGCTTCATGATAAGCCGCAGATTTAATTTTTCTCTCCTACGAAATTCTCCCGTGTTATGCGTTTTCATTGAAATGTTCCCTTAAAAAAATCTATAACTCACACGACTATTCATGAGTGGGGTCGAGGACACGACAAAGATTCTTATTCTAATGGGACCGGGCCGTTCGCCTCGAAAGGATAGATATATCTATGGTTCTTGACGTTCGACACTCGGCAGCATGCACACTATGATGGATCGGGTCGTACGTTACAGAGGGATTTATGTACCACACTTTTTTGGGAGCGGGCCATTCGCCTCGGAAATAAAATAGATGTATCTATGGTTTGGTAATGTTATGATGGATCGGGCCGTACACCTCGATATTTCTATAAATTACTCTTATGAAATCGTGCGTAATAATTGGCAAGAAGCCAACACATCTGTGAGTTTTTCCTAATTGAACTGTGATAACCAATCTGGTAAGGTCTAGTGTGTATATATATATATATATATATATATATATATATATATATATATACTCCGATTGCGGAGGTAGCTGGTAGCTGAGAGTTTGAGTTATTGTTGAGAGGAGGATTGTACCACGTATTATACTTTCTACTTCATTTATCTTCTCTGATTCACATCTGTTTACTTCTACTGTATCTGTCTTATTGGATCACTAGTAAGTGTCGATGTCTACCCCCGTCACTACTTCTCTAGGGTTAGGCTAGATACTTACTGGGTATGCGTTGATTTACGTACTCACACTACACCTGGTGCAGGTTTTGTGCAGGTACACATATGTCCGGTGGTCTTTGGGCGCAGAGGCGCGGCTATTTCGGGGACTTTACCGTGAGCTGCATCTCATGTTACGATCCACAGCCTACATAGTCTCCATCAGAGTTATTTATATCTTCCTGTCTAACTTGTATTCCAGACAGATGTTGTATTTTATTATATTTCTTAGTTAATACTCATGCACTTGTGACATCGGGGTTTGGGAGTTCCTACGGGTTGTTCACTATTGTGGTTCTTGTAAATATTTTTATTCACTCCGTAAATTGTATTTTACACTATTAAATTAAGGAAAATTATTATTTCAAAATACTAAAATGAGTAATTAAATTGGTAAACCATCGTTGTCTTGCGTGACGGCGGTGTTAGGCGTCATCACGACCTATTGTAGATTTTGGATCATGACACCTTAATTAAGAAAACCACAAAAATTTATGAGATATATAACTAAAAATTAAATTGATCATCAAGCTATCATATTATTTTCTATTGATTAAATAAATAGAAAATTTTATTGTTTGTTCTCCTGAAGATAAAAACAACTTCTCTCAGTTAGCTGACTTTATTTGTGTATTTAAGAATAAAAAATAAATAGATCTCCAAACAAAATCAAAAAACTTTTAAATCATAAAACGGTTATGCGTTATGGCTAAAACTAAAAAGTAAACATGAAAATTTGTGAAATTGAGTAAGGAAATTATTAAACTTGAACAAAATTTATGTTTTGAATATATCGACTGAAAGGACTATTGACTTCTAAGGTAGAGTTTTTTCCATCGTTGAGTTGGCTAAATAGAATTGACAATCATTATTTTTGTACTTAGACTTTTGTTTTCAATTCTATGGATCAAACATAAATTTTAATATAATATTTATATTATTTAACATTTATAAAGTCAGAATACACACGCGCTACGCGTGTGCCGAAAGACTAGTACTATATTAAAAGTGGGAACCACAAAACTTAAAAGTTAAATTACCTAAGTATCAACAACAACAATAACAACATACCTAGTATTATCTCACACCGTGGGGTCTGGGGAGGGTAGTGTGTACGCAAACCTTACCCCTACCTTGCGAGGATAGAGAGGATGTTTCCAATAGACTCTTGGCTTAGGAAAGTATAAGTACCACATTAATAAAAATAAAGACAAGAAGGGACAGTACCAAAAAGCCATATAAAAGCAGAATAAAAATAACAAGAAAGTAAGGTGATCAACAATGAAAGAAAACAACGGTTAGTCACAAAAATCTACTACCAACAGAAAGCGAGACTGCGTGCCAATACTACTATTATGAACACTCTAGACTACCTACTCTACTGCCCTAATCCTCGACCTCCATACCTTCCTATCAAAGGTCATGTCCTCGGTCAGCTGAAATTGTGACATGTCTTGCCTAATCACCTCTTCCCACCTCTTCTTTGGCCTACCTCTACCTCTCCGTAGGCCCTCCAATGTCAACCTCTCATACCTCCTCACCGGGGCGTCTGTTCTCCTCCACCTCATATGACCAAACCACCTGAGCCGCGCTTCCCGCATCTTGTCCTCAATAAGGGCCACACTCACCTTGTCACGAATAACCTCATTTATGATCCTATCTAACCCGGTGTGCCCGCACATCCATCTTAACATCATCATCTCTGCTACCTTCATCTTCTGGACATAATCGATCTTGACTGACCAACACTCAGCCCCATACAACATCGTTGGTCTGACCACCACTCTGTAGAACTTACCCTAAAGTTTCGGTGGCACCTTCTTATCACACAAAATACCTGAAGTGAGTCTCCATTTCATCCATCCCGCCCCAATACGATGTGTGACGTGTTAATCAATCTCCCCATCCCCCTGAATAATAGACCCAAGATACTTAAAACTCATTCTCCTAAGGATGACCTGCGAGTCCAGCCTCACCTCCCCTTCTCCTCGTTACCTAAATATCCTTCTAAATAATTTAGATACCATACTTATTAAGAAAATGTATAATTTATTAATAGTTAATATTATTTAAACCAAAAAACGGAGGAAATTGTTCTGAAGAGTTGTGTATCTTAAGATGCTTCAGATTAATAATGAAATAACCTTTCTTTCAACCGTTGCCTTTTAAGGAAAAGCTCCAACGGTTGGCTTTATAAAAGATGTATATCTATTCGTAAATGTTTTCTAGCAACTAATAAGAATACCATTTTAAAGGATTAGTGAGATACATTTTCTTTTTTGGCTTTGTGCACGTCAACGTTTAAGAATAACCTTTGAACTTAGCTTCTTCCATGTGTTTAGTGTTGTATACAGTATACCTATTTATATAGAGAAAGCGCGCACTGGAATTTCTGTTCTACACACTTGAAATGATATAGAAAGAATCATCCACCCTCTCTCAGTATTATTCTTACTACTTTTCTTAAAAGTATTATTGTTTAAACTTATTTCATAATAAAATGTACGTTCTTTCTTTGTTAAACCATTTAATAGCAAGTTTAAACTACTTAGAAAGGGACAGTTATCTGACTCTTTTTAAAAGTATAATATTTGTGTTCTCTAATTTCTAAAGATAACTTTCAATTCCTTCGCTACACCCATGGAGATCCACTTCCAATAGGGTTATAAGTTAAGACACAATATTTTTTGCCTTGGAGAAAGTTTGGATCTGAGTTATTATTATTTGGTCTCCTCATGAGTGAATTTGGTCGATCGAGAAGTTATAATAGACAAGGTTTGTGAACTATGGCACATTTAATTTTCATTCCATTAGTTAAGATATTCTCAGGACTTCTCGGTTTAGTGTCTTTGTCGTTATATGCCATTCCTTATTCTGAACGGTTGCATCTCCGCTGAAATGGCGACCAAAGAAAGTATTCTATGCCACTGGGCCAAATAAATAACATAGGATTTTCTTTAGCCGGAGAGTTTAATCGAAACAACCTCACTGCCTTCCCAAAGTAGAATAAGTAAGGTTGACGTGCACTTTATCTTTACCAGACCCCACCTATAAGCATCCACTGAGTTTGTTATTGTTGTTATTGTTATTATAATTCCAATACATTAAAAGTTCGATATTTATTAAAGATCGGGAATAATCGATCATAAGGTTCGTGAGATATATGATTCTGACTTCTTATATATACTGTAGTAATCCTGAAAATTTTAAGTTCAAGTCTTAAGATACGCTAATGTGTGCTAAAAATCTAAATACCCTTCTAAATAATTTAAATATCTTATTTATAAAAAATCACGAAAAGCTGCCCATTTGAGTCACAATGGTCGGCAAAATCTATAAACTCACGCTGGTAATTAATATGGCAAAAATTTATTAAAGATGCAAACAAAGGACTCAAAAACAACGAAAGAGACAATCAATTTTGATGCACAAGATAATTATGAGTTAGAATTAAAAGTGGAGTAATGATACAGCTCCGTTAATGAAAGGATACACGTCGATGGTAATGTTGTTTGTGATAATATTATATTGAAAATAATGTATTATATATATGACTTAATATACACGTGCAACGCATGTGGCGAGAAACTAGTAATGTAAAATACACAAAATTCCTTAAATAAATTGTAAATAAATGGCTATTTAATAAATAAAATTTTATTTAAGATATTAAATACATAAAAACAATAATTCAGAGTTATAAAAATATGAAGATATTAATTTGACATAAATAATATAAAAAATATAATTAATATGAGAATATAGGCTATTATTGCAAAATATTTTAAAATAGTTGAAAGAGGCAAATATAATTATGTAAAAATGGTATAAAATATTATAAAATGCATGTGAGTACAAATAATGAATTTGGATGATTAAATCACCCTGAAATAATTTGAAGTGATAATTAATAAATATTCGAATAATTTAAATGTAAGAAAATCAATTTTAAAGCTTTAAACATTATAGAAAATACTTATACAACCCTTATTAATTGGGTAATAATGCAACAATGATATTTTAAAAGTATATGGAATACTTTATAAAATATGCGGGCAAAATTGGGTATCAACATTCGCGTAGTGTAATGTGGTGGTAGGCATTTTGCACATCGCGTTTGCGATGATGATCATGCGTTCGAGAATCTGGGGAGCAGTGGCCTTTGCGATTGCGTAGAAGGAAGCTTGTAGGGGCATCAGGTGGTTGTTATCCGCGTTCGCGAGAGAGATACCGTGTTCGTGTAGGTTACTGGGGATCGTACGTCGTGTTCGCGAAGAACGTTTTGGGCAGCTGGGTGAGTTTTGTCTTCGCGATCGTGAAGGACATTCCGTGATCGCGAGGATTAATACTAGGGAAGACTATTTAATATTCTATTTCGAGAGCTTTTGTTATTTATTCACTTTTTGAGTTGGAGAGCTCGAATTTGGGCAATTTTGGAGAGGATTTTCATATTTTGGATTGGGGTAAGTATTCTTGACTCGGATTTGATTGTATTTCATGATCCCATCCTTATTTTTATCATTTAATTGATGATTTGAATTGAAAAAATTGAGGATTTTAGAAAAAAAAATTTTAAAACATAAAATGATGATTTGAAGGCCGATTTGAGGTCGGATTTGAATTTTTTTGTATTGTTGGACTCGTATCGGAATGTGTGTTCGAATTTTTTTGGTTTTGTCGGGTTACGAGGTGTGTGCCCCAGGTTGACTTTTTGGGTTGACTATTTTATTCTTGTTCAAGATCGAAGCTTTATTATCCGAAATTATTTCTTATGACTTTTATTTATGATATTATGTTATTTTAGCTAGATTCGAGCTATCCGAAGGTTGTTTCACATAGGAAGGGCTTCTTAGTGTATTGATTTAGCTTCTTTGAGAAAAGTATCTTGCCTAACTTTGTGTGGAGGAAACTACCCTATAGGATTTGGCTTAATCGCACTATTTGTATTATGTGGAAGACGTGTACATAAAGTGACGAGTATGTACACGACCTTATATGTAGAAATTTACTGTTTTAGACTCTTAGGCTTCTTATACGCTTTTATTGAATTTGTCATTTCATTTTCTATAATCCATTGTCAAATTTATTTTTATATGCCTTACTTGAAGTTGTTAGTACATGTTCTATATTTTGTTGTCGAGTTACTCTTATAGGTATTTAGTTGAGGTTGGTATTACATATCTTGCCTTTCATTGTTAAGTTTAGTCTTAAGAAAGTAAGTGAAGTTGAGGTTATTGGGATGTATTAACCTGTTTTAATTGAAGTTGTTGTTTTATATAGTATCTTTCATTGTTGAGTTATTTCTCTTTTCTATAATGACCCGACCGGTTATTTTCAGATCTAGCATGGCATTCCGCAGTTTGAGGCATTGAGTAGCTTCACTTGATATATTATGACTTGTACGCATGGTCGGGGTTGCATTTCGGGAAGTTCAAAGTTGATTCGGATGGAAAATTCTAATTTCGGAAGCTTTAAATTGGAAGAATTGACTAAGATTTGACTTTTGAGTAAACGACCTTGGAATCGGGATTTGAAGGTTCCAATATGTTCGTATGAGAATTTTGGACTTAGGCGTATGTTCGAGTTGAGTATTGGGTCGCCCGGCAACATTTCGGCGCTTATTGTGGAAAGTTGGCATTTTGAAGGTTTAAGAATTTCCTAAGTTTGGTTCGAGGTGGACTTTGGTGATATCGATGTCTCTTTGGGGTTCTGAGCCTTAGAATAGGTTCGTATCGTGATTTATGACTTGCAGGTAAAATTTGGCGTCATTCCGGGATGTTTAAGTGTAATTCGGACGCGTTCAACGAAGTTTGAATGCTTGAAAGTTTAAAGAAGGTTTAGATCGTCGATTCGTAGTTTTGATGTTTTATGTTTGGTGTGTTTCGGGATGGTTTCGAACCAAGTTTGGATGATTTACTATTGCTGGTTGTTGGTGTCTGGTTTTCTTCTTCACGAACGCGAAGGGATTCACGCGTTCGCGAAGAAGGATTTTGGGCCTGCTGGGATTTACCCATCGCGAACGCGATGAAAGAGACGCGAGCGCGGAGCAAAGGCTAGGGTAGCCTACGCGAACATGACTTGGAAGTCGCGGACGCGAATAGGAAGGGGAGTTGGGGCCTATCGGGTGTTAAGCCTTCGCGAATGTGGCTCGTGGCCCGCAAACCCGAGGCAGTGGGATCTAAAGGCTTCGCGAACGCGGCCAGTTGGTCACGAACGCGTAGAATAAATTTTGGAGGCTGTTGTAAAGCCTTCGTGATCGCGAAGGAGCTTCCGCGATCGCGATGAAGGACGGGCCTCGGCAAAATGGTTTTAAGTCGAGGTTTTTGCCCATTTCACTTAATTTTCACTTGGTTGGGCGACTTTTGGGGTTCTTGAAGAGGCAATTTTTGTCATCCATTGTGAGGTAAGCTATTCCTACCTATTGTGAGTTAAATACATGAGTTATATACGGATTTATACATGAAAGTTTATCGAAATTATGGAATTTTGAAAGAAACCTAGAAATTGGTATTTTTGGATTTTAACCACGAAATTGGACATGTAATTTAGGATAAATTATATATTTGTGTTTGTGGCATTATGGGTAACGTTTATCTTCTACAATATTCGGAATCCAAGCACGTGGGCCTGAGGGTTGACTTTATTGACTTTTCGAGGGGAGTTGTGGATTATTATAAATTGATTAATTATGAGTATTAGAGTACTTGTTTTAGTGGTTTGCACATTATTTGACTAGTTTCGGACCGATGGGCATTGGTTTAAAGAGCTAGAGAGGCGTTGGAGCCGGTTATGGAAATTCAAAGCAAGGTAAGTCTCCTGTCTAACCCTGTGAGGGGGAATTTACCCCGTAAGTGTTGTTCTTGTTGTATATTACATGTTGTGGGAGCTGCGCACGTATGAGGTGACGAGTGCCCGTGCGTATGCTAGAGTTCCTAATTTTTTCCGGGTAGACTTAGGTTCACGCCATGCTTTAATTGTATTATTTGAGTTATCCTTGCCTGTATAATTCCCTTATTTTGCGTTGCGGCCTGAGACTAGGCTTGTGTAGAGTGATAGACCCGCTATTGTAGAGATTTGACGAGCTACTTGATTAGCCGCGGAATAATTGTGTTTTCCCTTACGAAATTCTCTCGCGTTGTGCATTTTCATTGAAAAGATTCCTTACATTTCATAACTCACACATATCTTCGTGAGTGGGGTCAAGGACCCGTTAAAGCTTCATATTCTCATGGGAGCGGGCCGTTTGCCTCGGTAGTATAATAGATGCATCTATGGTTCATGTCGTTCGACACTCGGCTGTGCACACATTATTATGGGATCGGGCCCTTTGCCTCGACATTTCTATAAATACTCTTCTGGGATCTGGTGGTTTGCCTCGGCAGCGTCATGCGGAATATTTGACATGAAGCTGCCGTATGTGTGAGCTTTCCTGAATTGAGTTGTGATGATCTATCTGGTGGGGACCATTTTACATATATACTCCGGTTGAGAAGGTGACCGATAACTAAGAGCTTGTATTTAATGTTCAGAGGAGGATCGTACTGCGTACCTATATCTGTTTACACTGTTTATTTACTTTTATCATGCCTCATACTTGTTTACTTTCAATTGCACTTGATATATTGGACTGCTAGTAAGTGTCGACGTCGACCCCTCGTCACTACTTCTCCAGGGTTAGGCTAGATACTTACTTGGTACACGTTGATTTACGTACTCATGCTACATTTTTACACTTATTGTGCATGTATATATATATTTTTGGTGGTCTTTTGGGCGCAGAAGCGCGGCCATTTCGGGGACTTTACCCTGAGTTGCATCTCATGTTACGATCCGCAGCCTGCATAGTCTCCATGAGAGTTATTTATATCTTCCTGTCTAACTTGTATTCGAGACAAATGTTGGATTTTATTATATTTCTTAGTTGATACTCATGCACTTGTGACATTGGGTTTTGGAGGTTCCTAGTGGATGTTCATTATTGTAGTCACGTAATTATTATCATTTTATCTTGTAATTTATACCTTATACGGAAATTAGTAAAGAGGATCACGGGTTTAACCGAGTACCAGATTTTTACTTTATTTATTTAATGGAAATTTAGATTTCAAAAATATTAAAATGAGTAATTATGTTAAAAATTAACCGTTGGCTTGCCTGACGATGATGTTAGGCGCCATCACGACCTATAAGAGATTTTGGGTCGTGACAACTTGGTATTAGATATCTAGGTTCACGTGGGTCTCACGATTCATGAGCAAGTTTAGTAGAGTCTTATGGATCGGTACAGAGATATCTGTACTTATGTTCGAGAGGCTACAGGGCTGTTAGGAGTACTTCCCTTCTTGATTCCTCGTTGTGAGATTTGAGCGCTTGTTAGTAGAGTCTTTCCATCGAGGCTTATGCATTCATTTCCTTCCTACTCACTCTTACACGATGTTGAGATCTTGTTATCAATGGGGCATCAAAAATTTGCAGCGTTACTACAGATGTAGTGCATGATGTATCTCTCTGCGTATTCGAGCGATATATTGTCACCATCCTGGGGAATTATGTTCGGACCTGTATTAGTATTGCCTATGGTTTTGAGGCTATGCACGGATTGTTATGATGTTCATGAGTGGTTATCGCAAAGTGCTGATATAAATGGTAGGGTGCCTATTTATGGATCGCGGCAGTGAATGACTCGAAAGGAGGATTTCTTAGTTCATGGTTTAGAGGTTCGGCATTTAATTCCAGTGGAGGAAAGGCAATCGGACTATGGATGTTCAGGTTTTGGTTGATGGAGTAACGAGACTTAATATTTTTGAGCGTGGTGGAATTTTCATTTGTGGTGTGGTGTCATTGTCCTTGTTTTAACGCATTAATGTTTGCCAGTGTCATGGTCTTCTTTGATTTGCCTTTGGGGCAGGGTGTGGTGAAATAGTGTCTAAGAAGCGGTTGTTAGAGATTGCGGTGTGTAGCAGTTTTAGAATCGAATCGATGTTTCAAATGCTGATAGCTCGAGAAAGATGATCTTCGAGGAGGCTTAAAGTTGGTAGAAATTTATTAGTTCGGGTGCTACAGAGATGGATTATGATTTGAGGCAACGTTTGGGTAGCGAAGGATGAGAAAAGGCATGGTGGGAGATGTCTTGCGGTGGCTGAATTGCTAGCAGGTCAAGTATGAAAAGTAGAGGTAGAGAAGTTGCTTAAAGGAGATGGTTTAACCGAAGTGGGAGTGTCATAGTAGCATATGGATTATGTGGTAGGATAGCCATATGCCTTGAGAAACGTTTAGAGTGATTTGGGAATCATGGTGGACAACGACTAGGTCTACGGATTTTATTTGGGATGGTGGCTACTGTACTGAGGAAGATCGAATATGGAAAAGAGGAGTTTGCTTGAAATGAAGAGGAGTGTGAAACTTGATTATCGTTTTTCGGATGCAACGTGACTTCATGTTTGGAATGTATTGTCGGACTTTCAGTTGATGTCTATGGTGAAGGAACAGACTCTAACAGCTGGCGGGCGAGCATGGGCTCAGGAGGGTTTACTGATTTTGTGGTAGTTGTACCCTGTGCAGCGTCATTGGAAGATGTCGGTATGGAATTCCACAGGTGGGATATCTCTTGTGAACAGGTTAGCTATTGAGTGATTTTGATTAAGTTTCTACAAAGAATTCTACTTACTACCCAGCAGGAGGTCGAGTATGTAATTGTGAGTGATAAATTCGGAATGTTCATGAATGGTTTAACAACAGACTACGAGAAATTTGGTGGCTTGACGGTGCGAGATCATGGTAATTGAGAAGGAGGAATCTTTGTTGGTTCTACATTTATGTGATGATAGCTTAAAGCTAAGTAGGGGAGCCCACCGTCTACGATTGGATACGTGGTTGTCTGCTCTTGTGTTTTCAGGTTATCGGTGCATTGGTGGATCATTTATGACTAAGGCAAGAAAACATCAGGGGTAATTCGGCAAAAAAACTTGATGAATGTGTGCTATATTTTGCCTTATCGATTCATGTGCAGGTTTTGGGAAGACTCATAGTTTATGCTTCTTGTGGATGTGATGTACAGGGAATAGAATTCATCTGGTTCTTCTTTGAGAGTGTTCATGTGCTAACAGATCATTGGAGTTTGATTATATTCGGGACCAGGTCAGAGTGGATGACTCACAATAGTGGTTCTAATAGGTTCAAGGATGTAAGCATAGTGCCTAAGGATTTTGGGTTCGTTGTGTGGCTGAAGATCAGGATTTTTTAGTAGAGTGTGAAGAATACTTGGGTAATTTTCTATGTTATCATCGAGTCTGTGGGATAGTATTGGAGTCATGGGAGAAACAACTTCGGATTCGCGGAAGGTCTTGCAGAATAGGTGTACCAGTTAGAGATGCTATTGCGCGCTTTCGGAGGGTATGAGATGGTTCATGGGTATGGAGACAATGTGATCTCATGAATTGGGTCACTTGGAATGAGTGTTGATCGAGTTTCGTTATGTTTTTGAATGAAGCCATTATTATTTCTAAGGCATGTCAAGAGTAAATTGGAGGAAGTTGGGTTGGTTGGTAATTGTTGAATCAGCATGATTGTGGCAATGATGAGTTCCTTCGGCGCGTTAAGTTATACAAGTGTTTGGTGGATGTACGTGCGGGCTTGACAGCAACCATAATTTGATTGATTTGGGAGGTATTTTATTCAAATGGCCTTGTTATGTGTAAATGGATCCCGGAAGAGTTATATTGGTTTAGACCAGAACTTGAGGTTTGTATCTTCGGCGGTTATGGGAATTCGGTTGCTTGATTGCAATTGTTCCTCTGAAATATGTTGCGCAAAAGGGGTTCTAGATGATGAAGTGTTTATTCTATTGGTGGTTTAGTAGTTTTGATGAAATTCTTTTACTCTCGCGTAGCGGCATAATAAGTGTAGCGAGTGGTATAGAAATTGGAATTTGAGGATCAAGGTTGCGGTTCGGTGTTGATAAGAATGTCACGAGCTTAGGGGAGCAGGGGAGGATTTCATATGTTCAGAGTATGCTGGCACTATTTTCAGGCAGCCTAAGGATGGTCCATTTTGTGGTAGGTGTGTTGGGTATTGAAATGCGGATGCTTGGCCAGTATTATAGAAATAGCATGGTAGGAATCGGCTTAAGGTCCTAGAATTAATGTGAATGTGTGCTCTACATCAGATCAGGTCAGATGTGTTCATTCAGCATAATTTATGGAGGAATCTTCGGGTGTTTGGTGTTATTTCTGTCATCAGCTATTTTCTGTAATAGTCTATTATGCCATGTGGGTTGTGAGACGGCTTGATTATCCGCACGCGTTGTGTTCATGTGTAGCTTATCGTTATTGCATCTTAGTCGAGCTCGAGTTTTGTAGTGCATGGCGCTATCCGTCTCCCCAGGGTTGTATTTTTGCACTTGGCGTGCTTGTGGTCGATATTCGGGTATTTCGTAGGTATAAGCATTATGGCTTGATGGGTATCTCCTTATTTATTATTATGTGTGGATCGGCTGGCACGCCGCCACGGGTATGTTGTTTGGATCGGGGTGCATGCCGCAACTGTGAGATGTTGAGTACGGTTCCCTATTTCTTGTGTATTGTTTTTATCATTCTCTAAGAAGGGTTCATAACATCTGTTCGGCCGTTTTATTCGTTACGTAGGCTGGGTAGTTCGTTTCCAGAGTTCGTTCCTCCTTATGTGTCATATTCAAATTGTAGCTTGTCGGCGCATTGATGGCGTCATAGCAGATCTTGGTCAGTGTTTGAGGTGGCTTATTGCCTGAGCAGCTTGTACTGGTGAGACGAGGTTATTGGACCTGAATAAGGTAACGGTTCTAGTCAGGCAGAGAAACTTTGCGAGTTTATTGATTTGACGGGTGATTATGAGTTCCTGCACATCTCTTTCATCGTTGCAGTATTATGAGGGTTGAGACCGGGTTTATATGTTTTATGAGGTATACTACGGGTATCGGGTCAGTGAATTTGCAGTTGTTGTGCTTGGAGGAGGCTATCACGAGCAAATGAGTTATGCAGTGCATTGTGTGATGTCAGCATGAGTGCATGATCATGTAAGGGTTCAGCGTGCAGAGATTGATACGGTGTTCGTATGTTAGAATCAGGTCTTGTAGAGAATTCTGGATGTTGGAATTTGGTTTTAAGGCCTATTAACTAAATAAAAGGGAGGATCTTTAGTCTGGCTCGAGCTAATGTGCTCACATGGGGTTGTGCTGGAACGGGTAGGTGCATGAGGTGTTAAACAATGATTTTGGACAACTTCGGAATAGTTCTTAGCACATTCGATGACGAACGTATGTTTAAGTGGGGGAAAATGTAACGACCCGATCAGTCGTTTTGAGCTCTAGCGCGTTGTTTGGCGGTTTGAGGCCTTGAGTAACTTCACTTCATGTATTATGACTTGTACACATGGTCAGGGTTGAATTTCGAGAATTTCAGAGTTGATTCAGATGGAAAAATCTGATTTCGGAAGCTTTAAGTTGGAAGAATTGACTAAGGTTTGACTTTTGAGTAACCGACCTCAGAATCGGGATTTGAAGGTTCCAATAGGTTTTTATGAGGATTTCGGAATTGGGCGTATGTTCGGGTTGAGTATCGGGTCGCCCGGGTGCATTTCGGCGATTATTGTGGAAAGTTAAAATTTTGAAGGTTTTAGAATTTCCTAAATTTGGTTCGGGGTGGACTTTGGTGATATTGATGTCCGTTTGGGGTTCCGAGCCTTGGAAAAGGTTTGTATCATGATTTGTAACTTGCACGCAAAATTTGGCATCATTCTGGAATATTTAAGTGTAATTCGGACGCGTTGGGCCAAGTTTGAATCTTTTAAAGTTCAAAGAAGATTTCGATCGTCAATTCGTAGTTTTGATGTTGTTTGGTATGATTTGAGGCCTCGAGAAGGTCCGTGTTATATTATGGAACTGGTTGGTGTGATTGGACGGGGTCCCGGGTGCCTCGGGCGTGTTTCGAGATGGTTTCAGACCAAGTTTGGATGATTTGTTATTGCTAGATGCTGGTGCCTAGTTTTGTTCTTCGCAAACACGAAGGGATTTACGCGTTCGCGAAGAAGGATTTTAGGGCTACTAGGATTTTCCCATCGTGAACGTGATGAAGGAGATGCGAACGCGGAGCAGAGGCTGGGGTAGCCTACGCGAACACGACTTGGAAGTCACGAATGCGAATAGGAAGGGGAATTGGGGCCTATTGGGCGTTAAGCCTTTGCGAACGTGGCTCATGGCCCGCGAACCCGAAGCAGTGGGATCTAAAGGCTTCGCGAACATGGCCAGTTGGTCACAAATGCATAGAATAAATTTTGGAGGCTGTTTTAAAGCCTTCGTGATCGCGAAGGAGCTTCCGCGATCACGATGAAGGACGGGCCTCGGCAGAATGGTTTTAAGTCGGGGTTTTTGCCCATTTCACTCAAGTTTCACTTGGTTGGGCGAATTTTGGGGTTCTTGAAGAGACGATTTTATTCATCCATTGTGAGGTAAGCTATTCCCACCTATTGTGAGTTAAATACATGAGTTATATACGGATTTATTCATGAACGTTTATGGAAATTATGGAATTTTGAAAGAAACCTAGAAATTGGTATTTTTAGATTTTGACCACGAAATTGGACATGTAATTTAGGATAAATTATATATTTGAGTTTGTGGCATTATGGGTAAAGTTTATCTTCTAAAATATTTGGAATCCAAGCACGTGGACCCGAGGGTTGACTTTATTGACTTTTCGAGCAGAGTTGTGGATTGTTATAAATTGATTAATTATGAGTATTAGTATACTTTCTTTACTGGTTTGCACATTATTTGACTAGTTTCGGACCGATGGGCAATTGTTTAAAGAGCTAGAGAGGCGTTGGAGCCGGTTATGGAAATTCATTGCGAGGTAAGTCTCCTGTCTAATCCTGTGAGGGAGAATTTACCCCGTAAGTGTTGTTCTTGTTGTATATTACATGTTGTGGGAGTTGCGCACGTATTAGGTGACCAGTGTCCGTGCGTATGCTAGAGTTCGTAATTATGTCCGGGTAGACTTAGGTTCACGCCATGCTTTAATTGTATTATTTGAGTTATCCTTGCCTGTATAATTCCCTTATTTTGCGTTGCGACCTAAGACTAGGCTTGTGTAGAGTGATAGACCCGCTATTGTAGAGATTTGACGAGCTACTTGATTAGCCGCGGAATAATTGTGTTTTCCCTTACGAAATTCTCTCGCGTTGTGCATTTTCATTGAAAAGATTCCTTACATTTCATAACTCACACGTATCTTCGTGAGTAGGGTCAAGCACCCGTTAAAGCTTCATATTCTCATGGGAGCGGGCCGTTTGCCTCGACAGTATAATATATGCATCTATGGTTCGTGTCGTTCGACGCTCGGCTGTGCACACATTATTGTGGGATCGGGCCCTTTGCCTCGACATTTCTATAAATACTCTTATGGGATCGGGTCGTTTGCCTTGGCAACGTCATGTGTAATATTTGACAAGAGGCCATGTATCCGTGAGCTTTCCTGAATTGAGTTGTGACGATCTATCTGTTGGAGACCATTTAACATATATACTCCGGTTGAGGAGGTGACCGATAACTAAGAGCTTGTATTTATAGTTCAGAGGTGAATCGTACTGCGTACCTATATCTATTTACACTGTTTATTTACTTTTACCATGCTTCATACTTATTTACTTTCTATTGCACTTGATATATTGGACAACTAGTAAGTGTCGATGTCGACCCCTCGTCACTACTTCTCCGGGGTTAGGCTAGATACTCACTGGGTACGCGTTGATTTACGTACTCATACTACACTTCTGCACTTATTGTGAAAGTATATATATATTTCTAGTGGTCTTTTGGGCGTAGAGGTGCGGCTATTGCGGGGACTTATGGTGATTTGCATTCCATATTACGATCCGCAGCATACAGAGTCTCCATGAGAGTTACTTATATTCTCATTTCTAACTTGTATTCCATACAGATGTTGTATTTTATTATATTTCTTAGTAGATGCTCATGCACCTGTGACATCGAGTTTTAGGGGTTCCTAGTGGATGTTCATTATTGTAGTCACGTAATTATTACCATTGTATCTTGTAATTTATACCTTATAAGGAATATGGTAAAGAGGATCACGGGTTTGACCGAGTAACGGATTTTTACTTTATTTATTTAATAGGAATTATAATTTTAAAAATATGAAAATGAGTAATTAAGTTGACAATTCACTGTTGGCTTACCTGACGGCGACGTTAGGTGTCATCACGGCCTATAGGGGATTTTGGGTCGTGATAGTTTCATTCTGTTGTTATTGAGATTCTTGTTCACATTGTGGCAGAACCGTGGGCTATATGTTGAGATTACATTGGTATTGTTGTTTTGGAAATGTTGTGGCATATGGGTACGTGTGGTACAAGTTGATATGTTGTATTGTTAAGATTTTGACACAAGTGGATTTGTTGTGTGGGTTGATTGTTGCTATGCAGAGCATAAGGGTGGCATCTCACTGTTGTTGATTGTGCGGAGTGATACGGGGTGACTATTGATATATTATCTGGGCGGAGTGATATGGGTGGTTGTTGATATATTATCTGGGCGGAGCGATACGGGTGGCTATTGTGTTTACTGTCGGGGCGGAGTGATACGTGTGGCTATTATGATAATGTCAATATAGAGAGATAAAGGTGGCTACGTCAGGGATTGTATGTGATGACCTGGGGGCATATTATTGATGATATTCGTGTGATGGTGTGATTTTCCTTGTGTGTGTCATGCACATTACGTGACTTGTTGTGTTGTCTCTAATAAGTTATTCAATGTCTTTAATATTACTTGTGGACTTGGACTGAAATAATACACTCGCACATGCGTACACCATAACATGTTATTTACACCAGTTCAGGAGCATGAAACTTGACATTCATTAATCATGCACTTGTATTCTTGGGCTGACCACGTGGCAAAATAAGGGTGGCGTTATCTCGGGTTGCCCACGTGGCAAAATAAGGGTGGCTATTGCGCATGTGGCAAAATAAGGGTGGCATACCATTTTTATGTGCACATGCAGCGTAATCGGGGTGTCCTCATTGTTGTTATGTTTGTGTTGAGACGGAGTTGTTATTCTTATTTCATAATTATTTCTAAAAGATTACGTTTGGCACTTACCTGAGTTTTTGGTTGTATTTGATATTTTATCACATGCCTTACCTCTATTTGATGTTTCGTGATCAAAATGGTTTTACTACATTGAGTGGTTATTACATGTTCTAAAGGGGTTATGATTATTGTTATTAGTTATATTTCAATTATCAGTTTTCTTCGATATATTCATTGCATAGGTTATTTGTCTAGTGAGTATCAAACGACCGAACCTCATCACTGCTCCACTGAGGTTAGTCTTGATACTTATTGGATATCGATTGTGTTATATTCATACCACGCTTCTGAATATTTTTGTGCAGATGCAGGTACTTCAGACCAGACTGATCGGCAGTTAGTCATTGCACACATCAGAGATTTCAAGGTATCCCTGCATTATCCGACCGCAGGCCTTGGAGTTATCCTCTTGTTTTATTTTTATTGTTAATGTATTTCAGACAGTACTGTATTTGAGATTAATCTCGTGTATTCAGTTAGAGCTTGTGACTCTGTACCATCTAGTTCTGGGATATTATGTTAAGTATTTGCCTCTTTGGCCTGTATTACTCTTATTTTCGCATTTATGTTAAACTCTATTTTTTTTTAATTCATGTTTTCATTGTTTAAAATAACGTTGAGTAACCGACTTACCTAATTAGGAGACTAGGTTCCATCACGACTCCTAAGGAGGGATTTTATGTTGTGACACTTTTCTCATCTCCTTTCTTTTCATCTAAGAATTCATTAATAGATTTGATGCCGTCGCTTATCACTATCGAACCAGTCAAACTTTGATTTTGAATCTGATTTTTTTTTAGATTATTATTTTTCTTGATTGAGTATTGTTGCAAACGATCGAGAATATTCTTTGGAGTCTATATCTCAATTTTGAGGATGTTTTGTGAAGATTAAAGTTGAATTTGGATGAATTTATAAATTGAAACTCGAAGATGAAGAAGATGTATTAAAGTTGTATTATAATTGTATGTAAATTGTATTTAAGTTGTGTTTTGTTGTAGTTATATTTATTTTTTATTTGAATATTATTAAAAAGTTAAAAAATAGTTGTATAATGTATAATTATTGTTTGAAATTTATATTTAAGTTATAAATACTTCTTCTTCTTTTTTTACATAAAGTTGTTGATATATATCAACATTTTATTAAGAGAGTACGTTTTGATTGGAATTTCAGATAAGAAAAAGAATACACCACATAAAAAATATATAAAAATCATATACAAGAGATATATTTGTATAAAATTTGTATGAAAATTGTATTTAAGCTGTATAATATTGTAGTTGTATTTAACTGAGTAAAATGATGTATGAAAGTTGTAGATAAATTATAAATAAGTTTTATACTATATAATCAGTCTTATAAATTTTATTTTTAGTTTATATGTTGTTGTAGATGTATCAAATTTAAAAATTCCGGCATTCAACTGGAATGGTTTAGGTGTTGTCTATCGTCGGTGTCTCTATTGATTTGGTTTGGCACTACTTTCTGGTTCAAGCTATTAAAATAGTTTTACAAGATTTGATTCTCAAATAAGTCTTGAACTATTTTACGTCATTGTAGTTCGACATTATTAAAATTGCTATACTACATTTAAGGCACTATTGGAAAGAGGAGAGGAGAGAAAAAAAGTAAAGGGTGTACCTGAATCCCATAATCTAAGACACTAATAATATATGGAGAGAGGCGGCAGAGAATAGGGAAAGAAGAGATGAGAAAAAAAGGGAAAAGAGTGTAACTGAATCCCCTAATTTAAGACACTAATAATGGACTGTATATAATTTGTAAGCAATCCTTGTTTAGGGCGATAATATACAAAACTAGGACAATTTTGATAAATAAGTTTCAAATATTGTTGTACAGGATAAAATCGGTTCATATTAAATACTCGAATAATAGAGCGACACGTGGAACCAGAGACAGACGGAAAAGGAGGCAAGTGGAAATCAAGACCGGGGACAGCAGCTTCGGTTGGCACCAGGCAGAGCCCAAAGGGAATATTGCTAACGAGGAAAAACGAATATTTGCCACCCGATGAAATTCAAAGAAAAATATTTCTCAGTATTAAATACACAATCCATTACAGATAATTCTGGCATTCATAGCCTGCCGTTTCACATTCATCAATGGCTCCCATAATTGTCATTTAAGAGGGGCTTGATCCTAGGACCTTGTTCCCTAGGTGTAGCTATAAATAGTGACTTCAACACCCATTGTAAGAGAGGAAAATATTCCTATAAACTTATGCTACACATTATTCTAAGCTAAATATTACTTTATTCTCTATCTATTAATATTCTTATTGATGTCTTCTGAAGCCTTGCTCCCGGAACCAAGTTGTTTGTTGTCTTATCTAGATTTCAACGCTAAGTCTTGCATATTATTTAATTTACTTATCACTTTGGGATCAAATCGATTCGCTTGTCTATAAACCACGTTATAAATTCAAATGTACCATTTTACGGGTTAACTGCTTGGCGCCCACCATGGGGATTAGACAGTTGCATAATTGAGTTGATCCTTGCATCTATCAATAATTTGTTTGATTCTTTGTTTCTTAGCAAAAAAGCGTAAATGATGATAGATAACGATGTCAACATCGCACATAACATTGAGGCACAAGGAAATCCGCCTCAACTCGAAGATTCTATCAGTGATACCCACAATGAAGAGGATGTAGCCACGTTGGTCCATGGCGGGCAATATCACGACATGTTCGTGAGATGACTACTGACGACGTCGAAGACGAGCACGTTGCAGAAACAGTAAGGATATTGAGATAACAACAAAAGGCCATCATGGGCCATCTCTCATGGCAAGACCAGGCCATGACAGAATTGAGGCAAGCGTTGTCGCGCGCTTCCAACAATGTGAATGGAAGAGGTCCAGTTCCTCTCGGTGCTCCCGCAAATCAAACAGCACAAAGGATTGATAACAATACCCCGAGGGGTGAGGTTGGCAGCAACGGGGCCGGGGGGAATGGTAGCGGATCTGGTAACAACAACGGGAATGATCCCTTTAAAATCGAGCTCGTGCAGTTTATGAGGGAAATAAACACCCGAATGGAACAAATTCTTGGCGCACCGCCAGTGTTGGACCGGACTCAAAACAAATACACCCAGTTGTCGTTCAAATCGAGCATGGAAGCAGAGTTAATCTTGAAGGGATTCATAATGCCAGGTGTACCGAAATTTAATGGAACTTCGGATCCTCAGGATAACATCACCACCTACACAATGGCGGTGAAAAGAAACAACTTAACTTCACACGAGATTGAGTCAGTCATGTTGAAGAAGTTCGGGGAAACCCTCACGAAGGGGGTACTAACATGGTATTCACTTTTACCTGAGCACTCAATAGATTCCTTTGAGATGCTCGCGGATTCTTTCATCAAGGCCCATGCTGGGGACAGGAAGGTACAGGACCGAAAGGCCGACATATTCAGAATTATGCAAGAAGAGTCGAATTGCTACAAGAGTTTAGGACCAGGTTTTAGAAGGAAAGGATTATGCTACCGGTCGTGCCAGATGAATGGGTGGCTGAGGCATTTACTAAGGGGTTGAACCTGGGGAGCTCTGACTATTCCCAGAAACTGAAAGAAAGCATGTTCGGGTTCTAGGAAACTACATGGGCAAATGTCCACATCGTTACGAATCAAAGATAAGAATAGAAGACGACCAGCTCGATTTCCTGGCATCAATCAAGGGTCGGGATCAAAAGAAGAACAAGGATAAGTCAAAGGATGATTTTGACGCAAATCGACGATCTTCTAAGGGCCAATTGTTTCCCTACGAAAGAGCTGAAAGGCGTGGCAGAGGTTTTTGGTCAGTGGACAAGTTCGTTACCGATAGGAGAACTGACCGCGGCTGGAATTACAGATCATTGCAAGACAAAGAGATATCATGCTCCGGGGATTTCACCTACCCCAGACTGTCCGAGTATAATTTCAATGTTAGTGTGGTGGAGCTGGTATCAGTGATGAGGAACATGAATGAAGCACGGTTCCAGAGGCCGATGAGATCCAATCCCATTCGGAGGGATCCTTATCTGTGGTGTGAGTATCATGGGACTAACGACCACTAGACTGGGGACTGCCAACATTTGCGTGAGGAGGTGATGACATTGCTGAAAAACGACCATCTCAGAGAATTCTTAAGCGATCAGGCTAAAAATAAAAACAACCGCAATTGGGATAACGCGAAACCCTCAAAGTTATGATAAGATCCTCATCGACTAACGATCAACATGATTTTTTTTTTGGGGGGGGGGGGAAGGGGGCAAGATTAATGGTGTAACGTTTTTGGCAGCAAAAAAGACAAAGGAATCGGTGATTTATAGCAAAAGACTCCGGGAAGTCGCTGAGGACGATATCACCTTCACAGAGGAGGATGCTGATGGACTCCTACTACCGCACAACTATGCCTTGGTAATTTCTCTTAATATTTTAGATCTAAAATTAAACGTGTTTTGGTGGACCCAGGAAGTTCGGCCAATATCACTCAATGGAGAGTGCTGGAACAAGCCAAACTAACTAGGAGCATCATTCCGGCCACAAAGCTCCTTGTTGGTTCAACTTAGAAAACGTGACAACCCGAGGAGATATCCTGCTGCCCACTAACGCCGAAGGGGTCATAAAGACTCATTTGTTTGAAGTAGTAGACGGCGACATGGGCTACAACATTATTCTTGGTAGACCATGGCTCCACGAGATGAAGGATGTTCCATCAATAAACCATCAACTTCTGAAATTC
The DNA here is from genome assembly GCF_000390325.3 of Nicotiana tomentosiformis. Classification (NCBI taxonomy): domain Eukaryota; kingdom Viridiplantae; phylum Streptophyta; class Magnoliopsida; order Solanales; family Solanaceae; genus Nicotiana; species Nicotiana tomentosiformis. The sequence goes on along the minus strand of NC_090816.1, from coordinate 85,827,848 downwards.
CCAACTCCATAGGGAATTAAACAAATAAGAGGAGATCAACCGACGGTAAGGGAGATGAACGCGATCTTGATTTCCAGCAGTAAAGGGAAGGAGCATGCGGTAAAGCAATTACAGGAATCGATGCCCTCTCCTGAACTAAACAAAGTCGACAAAGGGGAGGATCCATCAGAATCCTATCAGGTACCAAGGTATTTCCAGGTATCGAAAGAAACGGCCGCAACCAAATCCACAGCGGAAGAACTCGAACAAGTTGCATTGTTCGAGAAGTTCTTAGAGAGGAAGTTCCACTTGGGGACAGGATTAAACCTCAACCTCAGGTCAGGATTTATAGAATTTCTTACAATTAATATTGATTGTTTTGCATGGTCGCATGTAGATATGATAGGTATTCCGCTATAAGTGGTCGTTCACAAGTTAATCCTGGACCCCAACATCTCTCCGGTAAGGCAAAAGAAGCGGCTGATTGCCGAGGTCAGAAATAGGTTTGTCAAAGAAGAAGTAACCCGATTACTTGATATCGGTTCAATCCGGGAGGTAAAATATCCTAACTGGCTAGCTAACGTAGTAGTAGTTCCAAAAAAGGATAATAAATTTTGCATGTGCATAGATTATAAGGATTTGAATAAGGCCTGCCCAAAAGACTTGTTCCCATTTCCAAACACTAATCAAATGATTGATGCAATGGCCGGACATGAGTTGATGAGTTTCCTTGATGCTTATTCCGGGTACAACTAAATCAGAATAAACCCGGAGGATCAGGAAAAGACTTCGTTCATAACAAACTTTGGCACATATTCCTACAATGTGATGCCTTTCGGGCTTAATAACATTGGAGCCACTTGTCACGACTCAATGTTTCCTATAGGCCGTGATGGAACCCAACATAGCCGCTAGGCAAGCCAACGGTGAATTAGCTATGTATTTATTCTTTTTAACAATTTTGATATAGTTAATTTTTATTTATTAAGTAAGTAAGAGATGAAAAATTCAATAAAATAAAGCGTAAATAAATATGAGAGCAAGTGTGGTGTAATAAATACTCAAAACCCATCAAATGTCTACTAGCGTATTTCCAATACCTAGTGTCACAAGTGTATGAGCTACTAGTAGAATATACAAAACACTAAACTACTGTCTGAAATAGATAAGACATAAAGTAAATGCAAAGGAGAGACTCTGGGTGTTGCAAAACGGACTCGGAAGCAACTCACCACTAAGCCTCGGAGTATTGGGGGTGTGCGCCGGAATGACTGCCAGATGCACCTGTCTCAGATCCTGCACGATTAGTGCAGAAGTGTAGTGTGAGTACATAAACAACATGTACCCAGTAAGTATCGAGTCTAACCTTGAAGAAGTAGTGACGAGGGGTCGACATTGACACTTACTATGGGCCAATAAAAAATGCAGAAACTCTAAACAGTTATGGAATATGGAAATAAAAATAATAATACAATAACAAGCAGTGAATAAATAATTCTTTAACTGATAATAAATTCCAAAATCTTCATCTAACACATACTAGCTCCAAATCACTTCCGGTTATTAAATAAATTATATCTCTCAAGCCATAACATAATATCAAGTTTAATCGGATTCCGAGAATTTATCACACATGATTTATGCCGAGGTCGTACGGCTCGATCCAAATTACTGTGTGCACTGTCGAGGGTCGAACGGCATGAACCATAGATGCATCTATTATACTGCCGAAGCAAACGGCCCGCTCCCATGAGAATAGAGAAGTTAACCTCGCTCGCGGAGGTACTTGCGACGCGAGAGGACATAGATTTCTGAAAGTTATTAAGTTTCCCTCAATTCTTTCCCCAAATATGAAATCTAACTTGGAAGTTTTCAACTTTAAAATCCCTAGTCTCAGCTCTATTTAGGATAATTAATATGCACAACAAGCATGACAGTACAATTAAAGCATGATGTAAATCTAAGACTACCCGGACATCTCATAGAATATAGCTACACACGGACTCTCGTCACCTAGTGCATACGTAGTTTCCCACACAAGTAATTCACAATAAAAAAAATACCTAAGGGGATGAGTTCCCTCTTACAAGGTTAGGCAAGAGACTTACCTCTTTCTCAAGCTCACTTTCGATCCACAAATACACTTTAAATCCTCAACTTGGTGCCAAACAACCCGGAAGTAGCCAAATATTATATAAATAAATCAATATATACTCAAAAGTTCATAATTTAACTATTGGGGTAATGACCCACCCCTGATTGGAAGATTCCTAAAATTCACCCCCGGGCCCACATGCCCGAATTCCAAAAGTTTTCGAAGATAATTGTTACCCATAACCTCCCAAACTGAAATATATCATTTTCACCCAATTCCATAATCATTTTCGTAGTTAAATCGCATTTTTATCAAAACCTAAGTTTTTCAACTTAACCCATAATTTTTACAATTTTACATGTTAAACTCTACCCATAATCTATGTATTTAACTTACATTAGATAGAAATTACTTACCTTCCATAGCTAGGTGAAAACCCCTCTCCAAGAAGCTCCAAAATCGCCCAAGAGATGAAAGAAATGAGTCAAAAATTGGCCCAAGTACCGACTTAAATGAATGTCACTACCCAGCGGTTTTCGCACCTACAGTGCCACTGTCGCACCTGCGGCTCCGCTTCTGCGGACAAAACCTCGCGGGTGCGGATCAAGCCCAGGTCTGCCTCCTTCGCTTCTGCGGACAACGACTCACTTCTGCGAGCCCGATTCTGCGGCGTACGCATCACACCTGCGACTTTCCCCGCTTTTTCCATCGCCTGCCTCACACCCGTCGCCTTCGCAGGTGCGGTCCCTACCTCGCTTCTGCGATCACTTCTCATTCCATGCCATGCCGCTTATGCGGACCATTGAACGCTGCTGTGATCGCGCACCTTCGCCCCCTTGTCCGCACCTGCGGACTCATCTTAGTTTCGCACCTACGGCTAACTAGCCGCTTCTGCGATGCCCACCTGCGGTCAAATCCTTCACAGGTGCGAACGCGCCAAAAGCCCTGCTACTTCAGCAAATTCTTCCAAGTCCAAACGAGTTTCGCGCATCATCTAAACATACAAGCAAGTTCGAAATCATAAAACAGACTCGCTCGAACCCTCAAAACACAAAAAACAACATCAAAACTAAGAATCACAACCCAAAACCAAATAGAATGAACCTATGAACTTCAAGTTCTTCCAACTCACTCTGAACGCGCCGAATCATACTTAAACTACTCGGAATGACACCAAATTTTGCGTGCAAGTATTAAATTACCATACGGAACTATTCCGGGGCTCAGAATCCCAAACAGACCTCGATAAAACCAAAATCAACTTCAAACCAAAATTAAAGAACTTAAAAAACCTTCAATGTGTCAACTTTCAATATTAAGCGTCGAAACGCTCCCGAGTCATCCAAAACCCGATCTGAACATACGTCTAAGTACAAAATCATCATACGAAGCTGTTGGGACCAGAGAATCCCGGTTCCAAAGTCGTTTATTACTAATGTTGACCCAAGTCAAACTTAACCCTTTTAAGCCAATAATAAGAAACTAAGTGTTCCGATTTCAACCCGAACCCTTCCAAATCCCGAACTAACCATCCCCGCAAGTCATAAAACAGTAAAAGCACATACGGGGAGTCTTATTTAGGGGAACAGGGTTTGATAAAGTAAAATGACCGGTCGGGTCATTACATTCCCCACCTCTTAAACAAACGTTCGCCCTCAAACGGGTCTAGAATCGTACCTGGAGTGCTGAATAAGTGTGGTTATCTGCACCGCATGTCCTACTTTTACATGCGAACCTGGACCTCAACTGGTTTACCCCTCCACTGAACTTTTACAGTAGAAATCTTCTTGGACCTCAACTGGCGAACCTGCCTGTCCACAATGGCAACTGGCTCCTTCTCGAAATGTAGACTCTCATCTAGCTGAACCGTGTTGTGGTCTAACACATGCGACCTGTTGGCATGATCCTTCCGAAGCATAGACACATAGAAGAACAGATGAACTCCCGATAGACTGGGAGCCAAAGCAAACTCATAAGAAAAATCCCCAACTCGTCTCAACACTTCAAATGGACCTATAAATCTTGGGATCAACTTGCCATTTTTCCCGAACCTCATAATTCCCTTCATCGACGAGACTTTCAAGAAAACCTTCTCGCCCACCATAAATGATAAATCACATGCCTTCTGATCCGCATAACTCTTCTGTCTAGACTGTGCTGTGTGAAGTCGCTCCTGAATCAACTTTAACTTTTCCAAGGCATCCTTCACCAAGGCATTACCATATAGCTTAGCCTCACCGGGCTTAAACCATCCGATGGGCGAACGACATCGTTGACCATATAAAGCCTCAAATAGAGCTATCTCGATGCTGGATTGATAACTGTTGTTGTAAGCATACTCGGCCAAAGGCAAGAATCGATCCAACTAACCTTCAAAGTAAATCACACATGCTCTGAGCATATCCTCCAAGATCTGAATTGTCCACTCCGACTGCCCGTCGGTCTGCGGATGAAAGGTTGTGCTAAGCTTTACCCTGGTCCCCAACTCACTCTGTACTGCCCTTCGAAAATGCGAAGTAAACTGAGGGCCTCTATCTGATATAATGGAAACATGCACACCATGCAACCGAACAATCTCCTGAATGTAAATCCGGGCCAATCTCTCTGAGGAATACGTGGTCACAACCGGAATGAAGTGTGCCTACTTGGTCAACATGTCGACAATGACCCAAACTGCATCAAATTTCCTCAAGGTCAGCGGCAACCTAACTAAGAAGTCTATTGCAATGCGCTCCCATTTCCACTCAGGTATAACCATCTGTTGGGGTAGGCCACCTGGCCTCTGATGCTCGTACTTAACCTGCTGTCAATTTAGGGACCTCGCCACATACTCAACTATGTCCTTCTTCATCCCCCGCCACCAATAATGATGCCTCGGGTCACGATACATCTTTGTAGCACCTGGATGAATAGAATATCGAGAACTCTATGCCTCATCTAAAATCTTTTCCCTCAATCCATCAACATTAAGGACACATAGATGACCCTGGAGTCACAGAACACCATCCTCACCGATAGTAACCTCCTTGGCACCACCTTGTAGTACCGTCTCTCTGAGAACCGATAAGTGCGGATCGTCAAACTAACGAGCCTTGATCTGTTTAAATAGTGAAGACTGGGCGACGACGAATGCAAGAACTCGGTTAGGCTCTGTTAGCTAAGGACTGAATGTCCAAAGCTAATGGTTTCTCCTCTGCTGAAATGAATGCCAAACTACCCATACTCTTCGCCTTTCTACTCAAGGCATCCACAACCACATTCGCCTTGCCCAGATGATAAAGGATAGTAATATCATAATCTTTTAGTAACTCAATCCACCTGCGCTACCTCAAATTGACGTCCCTCTGCTTGAACAAATGTTGCAAGCTGTGATGATTGGTGTAAACCTCACAGGACACCCCATAAAGATAGTGCCTCTAGATCTTGAGAGCATATAAACTATCGCGGCCAACTCCAAATCATGTACGGGGTAATTCTTCTCGTGGGGCTTCTGCTGACATGAAGCATATGCTGCATCAATATACAACCCAGGACAATGCGTGAAGCATCGCAATACACAGTATACATCTCTGAACCGAAAGGCAACACTAACATAGGTGCTGAAGTTAAGGCGGTCTTGAGCTTCTGAAAGCTCGCCTCGCAATCATTGGACCATTGGAATGGAGCACCCTTATGGGTCAATCTAGTCAAAGGTGTTGCAATAGATTAGAAGCCCTCCATAAACTGATGATAATAACTAGCTAACCCCAAGAAGCTCCTGATCTCCGTCGTTGTGGTAGGACGAGGCCAACTCTAAACTACCTCGATATTCTTGGGGTCTACCTTAATATCCTCGCCTAATATAACATGCCCCAAGAATGCCACAAAATCTAACCAAAACTCACACTTGGAGAACTTAGCATATAGCTTCTGTTCCCGCAAGGTCTAAAGAACCACACTCAAATGCTGCTCGTGCTCTTCCATGCAATATGAGTAGATCAAAATGTCATCAATGAAGACAATGACAAACGAGTCAATATACTGCCTGAAGACCCGGTTTATCAAATCCATAAACGTCGTCAGAGCATTAGTCAAACCGAAAGACATCACTAAAAACTCAGAGTGTCCATATCTAGTCTAGAAAGACGTCTTCGGAACATCCAAATCATGAATCTTAAACTAGTGGTACCCCGATCTCAGGTCAATCTTAGAGAACACCCTGGCACCCTGTAACTGGTCAAACAAATCATCAATACGCAGCAACGAGTACTTGTTCCTAATGATAACTTTGTTCAACTGGCGGTAATCAATGCACATCCGCATAGTCCCATCTTTCTTCTTCACGGATAACACCGGTGTACCCCAAGGTGACACACTCAGTCTGACAAACCCCTTTGCTAGCAACTCCTCAAGTTGTTCTTTCAAATCCTTAAACTCTTTTGGAGCCATGCGGTATAGTGGAATAGAGATAGGCTGGGTACCTGGAGCCAAATCAATATAAAAATCAATATCACAATCTGGTGGCATGCCTGGAAGATCAGAAGGAAACACATCGGAGAACTCCCAAACCACGGACATTGAATCAATTGTCGGAGTCTCCGTAGTAGTATCCCAAATATAATCTAGATAAGCCAAACAACCCTTCTCGACCATGTGTCGAGCCTTCAGAAAAGCGATAACCCGACTAGATGCATTGACAGAAGAACCCTTCCACTCTAATCTAGGCAACTCTGGCATTGCCAAGGTAACAGTCTTGGCATGGCAATCAAGGATGGCATGATACGGAGAAAACCAATACATGCCCAGGATGACCTCAAAGTCGCTCATATCAAGCAACAGAAGATCTGCTATAGTCTCATAACCACAGAATGACATGATACAAGACCGATAGATCCGATGCACCACAAAAAAATCACCCACTGCATGGACACATATACAGGAGTACCAAAGGACTCGCAAGGAACACCCAGGAAATGAGCAAACAGAGATAAAACATATAAATATGTAGACTCTAGATCAAATAGTATTGAAGCTTCCCTACCGCAAGCAGAAATGATATATGTGATCACGGCATCTGAGGCTACTACATCTGGTCTGGCTGGAAAAGCATAGAAGCTAGTTGGAGCGCCACCTGACTGGCATCTATGTGACTGGCCTCCACCTCTAGGATGGCCCCTACCCACCTGCCCTTTGCCTCTGGGCGGCCGGACGACTGGTGCGGAAGCTGGTGCTGTAATCAAAGGCTGATGACCCTGTTGTACTACCTTGCCCCGAACGCTGGTACAAAACCTCTTCATGTGGCCAGGATCCTCGCACTCATAACAACCCCTCGGGATGATGAACTGTTGATCTGAAGTCTGACCCCGATGGCCTGAATACCCACTAGAGGAACCCTGAATAGCTAGTGGGCAGTAGGAGCTCTATGGCATGGCGCTGAAATAGGGCCGCACCAGAGCATCCCGAGAAGGCAGTGGTGTTTGATATGTGGGCTTGCTAGACTGACCCCTACCAAGCTGACCTCTATCCCCAGACGGAGCATAACTAAAGCCTCCATAATAATGGAACCACTTGTCCCTCGGCACCCGCTCTCGGCTTCGCTGATGAACACCCTCGATCCTCCGAGCTATCTCCACAACTAGCTCGTAAGAAGTCCCCATCTTAACCTCTCGGACCATAGTGGCTTGGATACCAAAGTGCAAACCGGAAACAAATATCCGCACTCTCTCTGCATCGGTGGGAAGTATCATCAGTGCATGGCGAGACAACTCAGAGAATCTTGCCTCATAGTCGGTCACTGATATCTGACCTTGCTGGAGCTGCTCGAACTGAAATCGCAACTCTTCTCTCTAAGAGGGTGGAATGTATCTATCCAGAAAGATACGTGTGAACTATTCCCAAGTCAAGGGAGGAGAACATGTTGGTTTGCCGAGGAGATATGATTTCCACCACCTACAGGCCCTGCCCTCTAGGTGAAAAGTGGTAAAGTCCACCCCGTGGGACACCAATATCCTCATGTTGTGCAGTCTGTCCCTGCAATGATCAATAAAGTCCTGAGGGTCCTCATGTCACTTACCTCCAAAGACATGAGGATGTAGCATGGTCTATCTATCCAATAGCTTCTGCGGCTCACTGGCCGCAGCTGGTCTGGCCAAGGTATGGTTGTTGCAACTGGCTGGGCTCCGCCCACAAGTAGTGCATCCGGGGTCTGATATACGACAGCTGCATGCCCAGGATCCTGGGTGGTAGGGGTCTGTGCTCCCCCTCCCGCCTAGGATATGGCTGGATCTACAGGAAATAAACGAGCATGAGTCATAGAAGCCATGAACCGCAGCATATGACCCATGACCTCCTGGAATACTGGTGTGGACATGAAATCCGCTGGGGCTGGCTCTGCTGCAGGTACCTCGCCCTACTCCTCAATATAAGGATCCTCCAGTGGATCCACTAGTGGCATAACTGGAGCAACTCTAGGACGTCCTTGTCCTCTACCATGAGCTGGAGCCTTCCCTTGGCCTCTAGCAACAAGGGGAGCAGCTCCTCCATGGTCGAGTATATCTGCCGCACGCGTTCTCACCATATGTGAGAAAATAATAGAAAGATACTTTTCACAACATCAACTGCACGATAGGAGATGAAGAAAGAGTAGTTTCCTAACACCCTATATCCTCTCAAAGAAAAGTACGGACGTCTCCGCACCGATATGCAAGACTCTATTACGCTTGCTCATATATTATGAGACCTACGTGAACCTAGTGCTCTGATACCATGTTGTCACGACCCAATTTTTCCTTTACGTCATGATGTCACCCAACGTAGCCACTAGGCAAGCCAACAGTGAACTAGCCATGTATTTATTCTTTTTAACAATTTCAAAATAGTTGATTTTTATTTATTAAGTAAGTAGGAGATGAAAAATTCAATAAAATAAAGCGTAAATAAACATGAGAGCAAGTGTGGTGTAATAAATACTCAAACACCATCAAATGTCTACTAGCATATTTTCAAGACTTGATGTCACAGGTGTATGAGCTACTAGTAGAATATACAAAACACTAAACTACTGTTTGAACTAGAGTAGACAGAAAGTAAATGCAAAAGAGAGACTCTTGGTACTGCAGAACGGACTCGAAAGTAGCTCACCACTAAGCCTCGGGGTATCGGGAGTGCGCGCCAGAATGACTACCAGATGTACCTGCCACAGATCCTGCACGATTAGTGCAGAAGTTTAGCGTGAGTACATAAACAGCATGTACCCAGTACGTTTCTAGTCTAACCTCGAAGAAGTAATGACGAGGGGTCGACATTGACACTTACTGTGGGCCAATAAAAAAATGCAGAAACTCTAAACAGTTATGGAATATGGAAATAAATAACAATAATAACACAATAACAAGCAATGAATAAATGATTCTTTAACTAATAATAAATTCCAAAATATTCATCTAACACATACTAGTTCCAAATCACTTCCGGTTATTAAATAAATTATACCTCTCAACTCATAACATAATATCAAGTGTAATCGGGTTTCGAGAATTTATCACGCACGATTTATGCCGAGTCGTACTACCCAATCCAAAATATTGTGTGCACTGGTGAGGGTCGAATGGCACAAACCATAGATGCATCTAATATACTACCGAGGCGAACGACCCACTCCCATGAGAATAGAGAAGTTTACATCGCTCGCGGAGGTACTTGCGACGCGAGAGGACATGTATTTCTTAAAGTTATTAAGTTTTCCTAAATTCTTTCCCCAAATAAGAAATCTAACTTGGAAGTTTTCAACTTTAAAATCCCTAGTCTTAGCTCTATTTAGGATAATTAATATGCACAACAAGCATGACAGTACAATTAAAGCATGATGTAAATCTAAGACTACCCAGACATCTCATGGAATATAGCTACGCACGGAATCTCATCACCTAGTGTGTATGTAGCTCCCCACACAAAGAATTCACAACAAAACAAATACACTTAAGCGGATGAGTTCCCTCTTACAAGGTTAGGCAAGAGACTTACCTCCTTCTCAAGCTCACTTCCGGTCCACAAATACGCTCTAAATATTCAACTTGGTGCCAAACAACCCGAAAGTAGCCAAACATTATATAAATAAACCAATATATACTCAAAAGTTCATAATTTAACTATTGGGTTAATTACTCACCCCTAATTGGAAGATTCCTAAAATTCACTCCTAGGCCCACGTACCCTCGATTCCAGAAAATTTCAAAGATAATTGTTACCCATAACCTCACGAACTCAAATATATCATTTTCACCCAATTCCATAATCATTTTCGTGGTTAAATCCCATATTTATCAAAACACAGGTTTTTCAACTAAACCCATAATTTTCATAATTTTACATGTTAAAATCTACCCATAATCTATGTATTTAACTTATATTGGATAGCAATTACTTATCTTCAATAGCTAGGTGAAAAACCCTCTCCAAGAAGCTCCAAAATCACCAAAGATATGAAAGAAATGAGTCACAAAATGGCCTAAATCCCGACTTAAATGAACCTCATTGCCCAGTGGTTTTCGCACATGCGGTGCCACTGTCGCACCTGCGGCTCCGCTTCTACGGACAAAGCCTTGCAGGTGCAGACCAAGCCCAGGTCTGCCTCCTTTGCTTATGCGGACAATAGCTCGCTTCTGTGAGCCCGCTTCTACGGCATATGCGTCGCACCTGTGACCTTCCCCGCTTCTGCGATCGCCTACCTCGCACATGCGCCTTCGTAGGTGCGGTCCCTGCCTCACTTCTGTGATCACTAGGCAGTCCGTGCCATGCCGCTTTTGCGGATCATTGATCGCTTCTGTGGTTGCGCACCTGCGAACTCATCCCATGCAGCCCGGTTTCGCATCTGCGACTAACCAGCCGCTTCTGTGGTGCCGCACCTGCGGCCAAATCCTTCGGAGATGCGAACGTACCAGAAGCCCTGCTGCTTCAGCAAATTCTTCAAAGTCCAAACGAGTTCCGCGCATCATCTGAATGGCATTCGAGCCCCTCGAGGCCTCATCTAAACATACCAACAAGTTCAAAATCATAAAATAGACTTGTTCGACCCCTTGGAACACGGAAAACAATATCAAAACTAAGAATCACAATCCAAAACCAAATAGAATCAACTTATGAACTTCAAGTTCTTCCAACTCACTCCGAACGCGCCGAATCATACTTAAACTACTCAGAATGATACCAAATTTTGCGTGCAAGTCTTTAATAACCATACATAACTATTCCCGGGCGCGGATTCCAAACAGACCTCAATAACACCAAAATCAACTTCAAACCAAATTTAAAGAACTTGAAAAGCCTTCAATGTGCCAACTTTCAATATTAAGCGTCGAAACGCTCCCGGGTCATCCAAAACCCGATCCGAACATACGCCCAAGTTTAAAATCATCATACGAACCTATTGGGACCGGCGAATACCGGTTCCGAGGTTATTTATTACAAATGTTGACCCAAGTCAAACTTAACCCTTTTAAGCCAATAATAAGGAACTAAGTGTTCCGATTTCAACTCGAACCCTTTTAAATCCAAAACTAACCATCCCCGCAAGTCATAAAATAGTAAAAGCACATATGGGGAGTCTTATTTAGGGGAATGGGATTCTAGAAAGTAAAACAACCGGTCGGATCATTACACCACTTATGAGAGGCTCGTGAACAAAATGTTTGAAAAGCAAATAGGGAAAACAATGGAAGTTTACATAGATGATATGCTAGTTAAGTATTTGAATGTAGGTGACCATTTGAAACACCCGCAATAAACGTTTTACATCCTAAGGAAGCATAACATGAAGCTTAACCCCGAAATGTGTGCATTTGGAGTCAGCTCCAGTAAATATTTGGGTTTCCTGGTGTCACAAAGGGGGATCAAAGTCAATCCCGATAAAATTAAAGCCATCGATGGATTCCCGACTAGCTGTCAAATGTGAAAGAAGTCCAAAGGTTAACTGGACGACTAGCCACTCTAAGAAGATTCATTTCCCGGTCTTCGAAAAAATGCCATCACTTTTTCTCACTTCTGAAGAAGAAGAACAACTTCGAATGGACTCTGGAATGCCAGCAGGCCCTAAAAGACTTGACAAGGTATTTATCAAGTCCTTTGTTACTATCGAAATCGGAGGAAGGTAAACGGTTGCTAATTTACTTAGAGGTCTTGGAGGTAGTGGTAAGTGGTGTCCTAGTCCAGGAAGATGAAGGTACGCAATCTCCTATCTATTACGTTAGCAAAATTTTAACAAGAGTGGAAACTCGCTAGCCACACCTCAAAACATTGGCCTTAGCTCTCGTAGTCGCCCCCCGAAAGCTTAGGCCTTATTTTCAATGCCACCTGATAGTCGTGGTGACAACTTTTGCCCTGCATAATATCCTTCACAAACCTGAATTGCCAGGTCGACTGGCCAAGTGGGCAGTCGAAATAAGTGAATTTGACATCGAGTACAAACCCAGGATTGTGATCAAATCGTAAGTTTTGGCCAACTTCATGGCCGATTTCAGTCCCGGACTGCTGCCTTTGGCCACCAAAGAAGAGGTGATGGTGTCGGAAATGACATTACAAGTTTGGACCTTGTTCTCGGATGGAGCTTCCAATTTGAAAAATGTTCCATTGACTAATAATGAAACCAAGTATGAGGCTTTGATTGCAGGACTTGAACTGGCCCGGGGGCTAGACTCCGAGGTAATTGAAATAAAATATGATTCCCAACTAGTGGTTAATTAGGTATACGGTATCTTCGACACCAAAAAGGAATGCATGTAACAATATGTGGCAAAATTTTAGACTTTGGTCGCACGGTTCAAGGAATGGTCAATTACCCACATTCCAAGAGAAGAAAGCTTAGAAGAAGACGTACTGGCCAATATGGGCTCTCCACGGAAATGAAGGGATTAAATTTCGGTATGATCGTACAGCTCATGCATTAGGTATTGGATGTGGATAGTTATTATGAAGTAAATGCGAACAACTTGGTTAGGGACTTGAGAAATGAAATCATCGACTTCCATGAGCACGGCAAACTGCCTGAGGACCCGAAGGCATCCCGGGCACTCTGCACCAAAATAGGTCGCTATAGCTTTTAGGGAGGCCAATTGTATAAAACGTTGTTCCAAGGCCCGTTGGCCCGATGTTTAGGAGCCTTCCGAGGCCAATTACATCATGAGAGAAGTTCACGAATGAGCTTATGGAAATCACTCAGGTGCGGACTCATTAGTGTTAAAATTAGTTAGGGCAGATTACTACTGGCCCCGGATGGAACAAGACGCTAAGGAGTTCATTCAAAAATGCGACAAGTGTCAATTCCATATGCCGTTAGTACACCAACCGGCAGAACTATTGCATTCGGTATTATTGCCATGGCCATTCATGAAATAGGGGACGGACATAGTCGGTCCACTGTCGCCGGCTCCTGGTAAGGTAAGGATTCTTTTGATTTTAACTAACTACTTCTCTAAGTGCGTTGAAGTAGGTCCTTACCAGAAAATCGGCAAGCGCAAAGTGGTCTATTTGCTGTGGGAGAACATGATTTGCAGGTTCGGAATACCAAATGAGATAGCCTGCGACAACGGGCCACAATACATAGGAACAAAGGTCACAAAATTTCTTGAGGATTTGAAAATCAAAAGGATCATATCTTCACCATACCATCCGAGCACAAATAGCCAAGAAGAGTCGACCAACAAGGTGATTATTCAAAATCTCAAAAAGATATTGGAAGCAGCCAAAGGCAAATGGCCCGAAGAGTTACTGGGAGTACTATGGGCATATCGGACAACGGCTAAGTCAAGCACGGGAGAGACACATTTTTCTATTGTATACAGAGCAGAAGCCCTGATCCTGGCGGAAGTGGGAGACCCTCCCATGAGATACTTCCGGGCAGATGAAGAAACAAACAACGAAGCATTTCTAGTCAAATTGGAGTTGTTTGACAAACGCAGGGACTTGGCGCACATAAGGATGGTGGCCCAGAAATAAAGAATGGAAAGATACTATAATCGAAGAGCCAATCTCCATTATTTTAAAGTGGGAGATTTGGTTTTAAGAAAAGTGACTCAAAACACCCGAGAGCTCAAAGTAGGGAAGCTAGGTCTGACTTGGGAAGGCCCCTACCGGGTTTCAGCTGTCACGGGGAAAGGATCATATGAACTGGAAAACCAAGATGGAGTAAAATTGTCGAGCAATTGGAATGTGTCACACCTTAAAAGTTACTATTGTTGATGAGCACCGCTTATACTGAAAGTATGCGTTGTACTTTTTTTCCCTTCGTCCAGTGTTTGTCCCAATTGGGTTTTTTTGGCAAGGTTTTTAACGAAGCAGCAACGGAAAGCATACTATGAAGGAAAGACCATCAACAGAAACAAGACCTTTAAATGACAAGGCATGAAAACAACAAACTACTGCGGAATGGTAAGATAGTTTTTTGCTCGATAGCAAAGTTCCTAACGGGAAACAAAGCTTGCAACTGGACCAAAAGCTATTCGACCGTTCATGAGTTCTTCTTCACTACAAGACACTAGGGGTGATTAGATAATCTTAGGCTCGGTAGCAAAGTTCCTAACCGGAAACGAAGCTTGCTATCGAATCAAAGATTATCCAACCATTCACTAGTGGAATCCTCAAAGGAGAACGACTTCCAATGTTCCAATTCGCATTCGAACACTGGGGGGAATGACATGAGAATACGGCAACCTGATTGCCACAGAAACTGAGACTATGAAATTCGGGAACAAAAATGTCTCATCGGGACCGGGGACTGCGCAGCCAGCCCCATAGAAATAAGTTGTACAAATTAGCCACAAGTAATAGAAATTTCTTTTTCTGCAAAACGAATGCTTATGTACTTTTGAAGATAAAAGGAACAAAAGAAAGTCCTTTTATTTTTATCTTGTTTCCTGTTCAAACGATGCATTAATTTTATCATTTGGAAGTTAATCAAGTACTTCAAATGCTAGTGCCTGAATGAACATGAGACGTCCTCTTCAAGTGCTTTTTATAAACATGATATGTAAAAAGTACTTTTATATATCAAATGTGCCACGTAGCACAAATACAAAAGTATGATAAGAAAACAATGAAGAAAAAAGCTAAACTACTACATCCCCAAAACTCAGGGGAAGAGAAGCATCTGCGCCCCCAGGAGAAGAAGCTGGGTCTGTCATCGGCTCGGGATCTTGGCCTTCATCATTATCTTCTTCAAGTTCCTCCTCGGTTCCTGAGAACTCAAAACCGGAACCAGAAGAGTCAGTTGCATCAGGCCGAGCCGGGAGGCGCCTCCGAGCGGTTAACTCCAGCTCTCGGGCTTTGGCGATTTTGGCATCAAATTCAATGACGCCCGCCTTGGCCTCTTCCAAGGTTTTTCTCCACTTGCTATACAAAGAGTATGTTTTCTCAATAGTGAGGGAACCTACTCGGCACTAGAGTTCTGATTAAGCCGATCAACCTCGGTCGAAAAGCCATCCCACTCAGATCTTGTGGCCATAAGGCTGCGATCAAGTCACAGATAGGGGTTATATGAACCTTATTGTGTTCCATGACCCTCTTATACTTCTCTTCCATCTAGGCATGCCTCTCCTTAGCAGCAACAACCTCTTCAACTTTGGAGTTCAAGGCTGCCTCCTAGTAATTCAATCTCTTAGTAGAGACAGTCTCACGCTCGGCAGCAGCAAGTACAACATTTTGGACCTCAGACCATTTAGCCTTGGCTTCTTGAAATTGTACACTTAACTTGGACGCTTCTTGTCTAAGGGTCATCACTTCTTTCTTGCTCTGCTGTAACCGAGCCTTCAATTCGCCGGCTTAAGCAGCTTATGCTTCCAGTGCTGGGAGGCGAGCAGTAACTTGGAACCTCTCGGCCAATAGTTGATCTCGCTCGAACGTAAGCCTTGCTTTATCAATGACCAACTTCTGAAGGCCATCGAAAGCGAGGAAGCTAGCCTGCAAAGCAAACACCCAAGTTAGAAATCCTATCATAACAAATTAAGAGAAAATAGACAGCAAAAACAAATTAGTACCATACCGCTGCTGCGTTATGCATGGAATTATTTATCATACATTCCCTCGAAAGAGAGTGTATTTTCTTCTTGTCTTTCTATGAAGCCAGCAGCTTCATGTAATTGGTGAGTTTCACCGGCCGAGAGAGCAGATCGCACTCGGTAGAGATCGAGAAGGAGACATTCTTCCTCCTATGAGAATATACAGAGGGGGGACGAATAGTTGTGCCCCAAATTCCCATGGTCTGGGGAGGAGGGACATCCTCATCTCGGGTGCCCGTTGTCGATGAGGGAGATATAACAGTTGCTGGTAATGAAGGTATGACCGGGCTGGAAGGAGATGAAGTTGATAGAGTTACAGGTTGAGAAGTAGCTGCGGCAAAGGCAGTGCTGGTTGTAGGTTGCTCATCAACCAAAGACAGAAGAGGCCTAGTACTCATCCTCATAGTACCGGGAGCAGCAGTTGGGACTGAAAAGGGAGAATTGGCATTCTCCACTAAGCCAAACTCTACCCAGAGCGCTTAGGCATCGTCCTTGGTTGGGGTTATAAGCTCTTCAGACTAAGCATTCTGTTGAGCTGATGGAGGTCATTGTCTCCTTTGTAAGGAAGCCCATTCATCACTGGCTTCCCCATCATCATCAATCATCACAATAACAACGGCTGGCTCCGGTACGGTCTTCTCTACCTTTTTATTTTTTCCCTCGGTCGAGGAAGAGTGCTGTTTTTTTTGTTGCTTGCTATCTGGCCGGAGACTCCGAGAGGAAGCAGTTGCACCGGAAGCGGATCCGGTAGCACTTGTTTGGGTGAAGGCCTCCTTCGTCAACCTCATAGCCTCGCGGGATCAGCCAAAACATCCTCCTTGGGGATGGTAACAGAGCCCTACGGAAGTCCTGAATGCAACACAAAAATAAGTTAACCAATTTTCTTATACACAAAAATGAGATAAAGACAAGACTAGTTTCGTAAGTCACTTACCATGATATTTGGCCTTCCACTCGTATTTAGGGGTTATTTCTTTCCACCGGCGGGTCTCAGGTGTGGTAATGTCCAGAATCTTCAAAACCCACTAGTTCAAGCCTTCAACCCTTGGTGGTGTCCACCGAGTTGTTGAAATAGTAAAAAGAGAGGGATCAGTGGCAACGCAAAACAACCTTTTTTCAGAGAAAAGATATGCTTTAAACTTACGTGTATGAGTCCATGACTCAGGAAAAGATGGAGTAGTGGCCAGGATGATATCCCTGGTGGAAACAACAACGAACCGCTCCATCCATCCTCAGTCATTGTCGCCATCCATGCTGGTAAGTAAAGCACGGTGGCCACGTTTGCTAAAGTTTATTACTCCCCACAAAAACTGTTGGGGAGTAGAGGTTCATCACGCGAGCTAAGGTGAGCTCTTCCTTCGTCTCCTAGCACAGCTTCCGTAGACAGGCTACTGTTCGCCACAACGAAGGGCCCACCTGTGCCAAACAAATTTGGTATCTGTGGCATAGCTCCAAAATCATGGGGTCAATTCCCCCACTCAAAGAAAATGTACCCAAAGTAAATGGGTACGTATAAACGTACATAAAGCCCTTCTTAGGGAAGGTTACTCGCCCCACCAGCTCGGGAGTGATGTTGTTCAGATCATGACAATCACAATCCTCTTTCACATCAGGAATGCTAGAAGGACGGATGGAAGAAGGGTACACACCAATAGCCCATGTACGAGAGCTTGTAGAAGGAAACTTCTCTTCGAAGTCCTTGGCTGTGTTGAGTCTTCTAGGAATGATGGTACTCACTGTAGGAGGGGCAATATCATCGGTGTTTTCTTTACTTTTAAGAGAACTTGAGTTCTTGGAGAGGGAAGCCATGGTTGGCAGAAGGAAATAAGAGTTCTTTGAAAAAGAAGATTAAAGAAGAGTGAAAGCAAGAAAGAGTTGAATGCAAAGAAGTTGAGAGAGTTTGAAGAACTGTGAAGTGTAAAAGAAGAAGAATTAGGCATATATGTAAAGAAATAGGCGTCTAAAACCGTGGCCATGATTACCTCGTGAACCAACAAAAATATTTCTAAATCGTGGAATGACGCATGTTCAGGGTATTAAATGTTGAGAGACGTGCGTCTAATCAAGTGTCAGAAGCTTTTCAGAAGGGATCAGAAACTTTCCCGCCAAGAAAGGTATCTTCATCAACTTCTCGATGACACAAAGATGTACCACCAGAAAGCAGGGGGATTATCTGTATAGGGTAAAATCGGTTCATATTAAATACTCGAATAATAGAGCGACACGTGGAACCCGAGACGGACAGAAATGAGGCAAGTGGAAACCAAGACCGGGGGCAGCAGCTTCGGTTGGCACCGGGAAGACCCGAAGGGAATAGTGCTAACAAGAACAAATGAATATTTGTCACCCGATAGCATTCAATGAGGAATATTCCTCAATATTAAATACACAATCCGTTATAGAGAATTTTGACAATATTAAATAGCATGTCGTTACACATCAATGGCCCCCATAATTGTCATTTAAGAGGGGTTTTATCCTAGGACCTTGTTCCCTAGGTGTAGCTATAAATAATGACTTCAACAATCATTGTAAGAGAGGAAATAATTCTGACAAACTTTATTCTAAGCTCAATAATACTTTATTTTCAATCTTTTGATATTCTTATTGTTGTCTTCGGAAGCCTTGTTTCCGGAACTAAGTTGTTTGCTATTTTATCTCGATTTCAACGCTAAGTCTTGCATATTAATTAATTTATTTATTACTTTGGGATCAAATCGATTCGTTTTTTTATAAACCACGTTATAAATTTAACTGTACCATTTTACGGGTAAACAAATGTATAGGAACGAAATAATCCCTAAAAGATTTGCTTCTTTCTATATTTGACATTTTCAATGTGCGCTCGCTGGTGGGAAAGAATAGATTTTAGGACACCGGCAAAAGTAAAATGTATAACTGGTAATCGGTTCAAGGAAAACTTATGCCTTCTCCCTTTTTCCTAAGCATCCAAAATTTGAAACCTCTAGTCAAAATAACCTCGAGTAAGCCCAAGAGCACTTCCTACCAAGAGATCAAATAAAGTACAGTATTGACATAGAATTCATTGCTCGCTGATGTAGACTCTTTAGTCAATGCATTTGAGTTTCAACACAATAAAGGTATCTTCATCAACTTCTCGATGACACAAAGATGTGCCACCAGAAAGCAGGGGGATGATCTGTATAGGGTAAAATCGGTTCATATTAAATACTCGAATAATAGAGCGACATGTGGAACCCGAAACGGACAGAAATGAGGCAAGTGGAAACCAAGACCGGGGACAGCAACTTCGGTTGGTACCGGGAAGACCCGAAGGGAATAGTTCTAACAAGGACAAATGAATATTTGTCACCCGATAACATTCAATGAAGAATATTCCTCAATATTAAATGCACAATCTGTTATAGAGAATTTTGGCATTCATAGCATGTCGTTACACATCAATGGCCCCCATAATTGTCATTTAAGAGGAGCTTTATCCTAGGACCTTGTTCCCTAGGTGTAGCTATAAATAATGACTTCAACAATCATTGTAAGAGAGGAAAAAATTCTGACAAACTTTATTCTAAGCTCAATAATACTTTATTTTCAATCTTTTGATATTCTTATTGTCGTCTTCGGAAGCTTTGTTTCCGGAACTAAGTTGTTTGCTGTCTTATCTCGATTTCAACGTTAAGTCTTGCATATTAATTAATTTATTTATTACTTTGGGATCAAATCGATTCGTTTGTCTATAAACCACGTTATAAATTTAACTGTACCGTTTTACGGGTAAACAAATGTATAGGAACGAAATAATCCCTAAAAGATTTGCTTCTTTCTATATTTGACATTTTCAATGTGCGCTCGCTGGTGGGAAAGAATAGATTTTAGGACACCGGCAAAAGTAAAATGTATAGCTGGTAATCGGTTCAAGGAAAACTTATGCCTTCTCCCTTTTTCATAAGCATCCAGAATTTGAAACCTCTAGTCAAAATAACCTCGAGTAAGCCCAAGAGCACTTCCTACCAAGAGATCGAATAAAGTACATTATTGACATAGAATTCATTGCTCGCTGATGTAGACTCTTTAGTCAATGCATTTGAGTTTCAACACATTCTACATCGCTGTTCTCAAAGTTAAACGATATTTAAACTACTAACTTCACGGCGTTGCAATTCTGCTTATCATTTGCATAGAACTCATGACTTGATTGTAATTGCTGAAGAATCACTAAAACCCTAGAGTTTACAATTTGCAAGTAATACTACAACTTAACAAGTAAAAGAATAAAAGAGAGTGAGAGAGGATGAACAAGACAGGAGACTTTGAAGAAAGAAAGGTTAAAAAACAGTAGCTTAAGATCCTTGAGCAGTTGGCGCTGTCCAATATGATTTTACTGCAAACAGAAGCTTCTCCCTTTCGAGTGGTCCATCTTCATGATCAATAATTTGACTATCCCAGTTCAGCCCATCCCCTATCCTCTTCAGTTTGATCAATATATCTACGTCATCTCGGATTATTACACTTCCTTCTGGCCTTAATATCCTATCCAATTCAAGCATAATATTTTCCATTTCACATCTGTTACACAATCACCAATATATATAATCAGAAAGGAAGTCTCGAAGAAGGTAAATTAACAAGGTCTTTTAGATTGCAGAAATTAATTGAAGCATCTAATAACAAAATTTACCTATTTTCGTAGAGAGTAAATACTGAATCAGCATGAATAAGATCATATGTTCGTGGGTATGTTGACATAGCCTCACACCTATAATAATAAAGTTTGTGATTAATTACAACTGCAAAGCATTACTATCAGTGGCAAATCCAGAATTTAAATGTTACAGATTCTGAATTGAGAATTTGTACTAAAATGTACATCTAACTTTGTCTATACTAGTTGTTTTGCAATATACAGCCCCAAATCATTGGGTTCTGCCAAACCGGCAAACAAATTATTGGGGATCCACCACTATTTACAGCAATGGGAAGGGGGCGGGGTAGGGGGAAGAAAGCAAAGGAGGCATAGTAATTACCAGCTTTGGTATGTTCCAATTAATCCTCTTTCATAAATGACACCAAGTGTATTGACCTTAGCTTCAACAGGAACTATATTCATCACCCAAACAGGATCATCAACCAATTTAGCAGCAAAGCCACCTAGGAATGCATTCATATCTAAAATATTCCTGTATCTCTCTGGTTGGTCGAGCTGGCTATTCACTGACTTGTAATACGAAACTCTTCTTTTCCATAGCTGAGAATCCTTCTGGAAATCTTCCTCCGTGACCCCATTTATCGTTCCCCTGCTTATCCTCGGTGGTATCTCATGTAATCTTTTAGGCCACTTTTCCACTTGACCACCAGCCACCTCTTCTTCGCTTGAAACTTCTGGTAAGGGAGTTAAACAAGTTTCAATTTTTGTATACCTAAAAAAATCAGATCGACATGAATTTGTCAATACTAAGACTATAGGATAATACAAATGTGACAATAATAAGTCAGAAGGCAAACAAACCAGGCTTTATCAGGATCCTGAACAGGGCACATTGGTGGATTTTTTACTCTCCTTCGAAATTCCGTGCACTTAACATGATTGTATGGCTTCTGCCATATAGCAATATCATCCTTTTCAACAAACTTTTTCCAGCAGAGTCGTTTAGCTACCTGCTCAATTTTATTTTGTTCAGCATTTAGGTCTTCCCTTGTTCTTGCCCAGCCTTTCCAATATTTTCTCCAGCGGATCGGAGGGCCAGAGAGTATCCAAAATCCACCAGGTCTCAGGACTCTATCAACTTCAATCAAATATGTACCATCATACTCGCCCCACGGAATGAGACAACGAGAGCAATGCGCCATGTCAAAAGCTCTAGATGGATAGGGAAGCCTCTTGGAGGCAATAACTCCGATCAGAGCGGGTACTCCTCGCTCAAGTGCAAATTGAACTTGTGCTTCATGTGAATCCCTGGGTGCAAATGATATGGCTATGATATTTCGGGACAATAGGTAAGCTCCCCAACTCGCTACCTGCATATATTATAGCAGTTTCTTGAGAGAAAAAAAAGCTTATAAATTAAACAAGCTTAAGCTTTTAATGAAAATGTTCAAGTAAAATACAATGAAATTAAATGAGAATTGATATTGAGACGGAGTCCTTGCTGAGGTACTTCTATAATCAGACGAGTCAGCAGAACAAGAACTTGGAGATTAACCCCAAGGACTTCATTAATTAATTAAAAATTTTAAGAGACTTGATTGTGTTTAGGTTTCAATTTAATGTCGTGCTAATACGAGTTATTGATTACTTTGTATTTGTCCATTGAAGACCCAAATGATAACATATATATTATCTTGTTCAACATCCTTATAACTGGTTAATTCAATAAATTAACTTTCTATGATGAAAAAAAAAAAAATCAGAAAAAAGAAAGATTCTTTACGTAATAGAGTAGTAGTAACAAAAGATCTGTTGTTAGCAGAAAGATTCACAGCGGAAAACGAGACGTCGTGCATGGAGTTCCCAGGTGTAGAATTAATTGACATCTCAATTGTGACTAACCTTTTTCTAAAAGTTGATATTTTTTTCTACGGAAAAAGATTTTTTTTAATTATAGAAAAGATCAACAAGTGAGAGGAGATCCACGGAGAGAAAGGAGATTCCAAGTAAAGGACCCATAACAAGGAGAACAGAAATATTTTTCTCAAGCATTCAATGCCCACTCCAAAAATATTGAAACAAGAAAATCGAAATATACCAGAAATCTGTAATTAGCATCAGCAATTAAGTGGGCGTTTGGACATAAGAATTGTAAAATTCCAAAAAAGTAAAAAAAAGTAAAAATGATATTTGAAAATTAGAGTTGTGTTTGGACAAGAATATAAATTTGGATTGTTTTTTAAGTTTTGTGAGTAATCTGAGTCAAAATTTTTAAAAACATTTTTTTGGAAAAATTCCAAAAATATTAAAAAATTTATGAACAAAACTGATTATAAAAAAAATTTGGAAAAAAGGAAAAGTTTCTTAGAGTAAAAATTGACCAAACGAAGGAGAAAGAAAATTACCCCACAGCCAGTATCAATTGCGGTTCTAATGGAACCATCATTAAGATTAATCAACTTGCCAATATCATCAATATACGCATCCGCACCATTAGGGAACATAGTCCCACCACCAGGAAATCTAAACCTGTCCCCTTCATATCTTATCCAGTTTTGAACAGCTTTTTCCACTGTCAATTCTTTGTGTGGTACATTAGCATACCATGCAAGATCCCTACTAATTGGCCATTTAAATGGATTCTTGTAACCATATGGTGCAGGAATACGGCATTTTAAAAGTTCCTTCTTTTCTGGGCAATGCCTTTCTCTGTATATCAATCTGTTTCTGTTGAATTTCAATGATCTTTCAGGGTCTTCACATGGGGTGTACTCACTGTACTTTATGTCACAAGGGGGGTAAATTTTGATTGAATCATCAGGTGTAACACCTCCGCCGTCGTCGGTGGAGTGGTGGGTGGTGAAGTCTAGTTTTTGGGTGGATTTTGAAGAAGAAGAAGAAGTAGGGGAATTGGTGGAGGTATTTTTAGATGGGAAACAGGGGATGGTAGTGTGGACAATATTGGAAGTGGTGATGACACTGCTACTGCCTCTATTTTGCCATAAACCAGTGAAGTAAAAAGCAGAACAGAGAAAAGTGATGGCAACTAAAGAGTAAAGATTGGGTCTTTTCAAAGGAAAAGGAGAATGGTAGGTAGCTGCTGTGTGTTTGGAGGTTGGAGTATAATAAGGGGTTGGGTTAGAACCCGCCATGAAAGAGGAGAGTTTTGTGCAAATGCTATGGCTCTCCCCTACTCTGTTTGAAGGGTAAGTTTTGGTTGGTGAGGTGTTTATAGAAGAAAGTAAGGAGGAACCCCCCCCCGGGGGGGGGGGGGTTAAGGCTTAGAGATTTGAGAAGGGTTGGATGAAAACTAGGTGAGTGATCAAGTTGGGTACTGGGGGAGCTGATTGGAGTAGTTCACTATGTGCATGGTTATTAGAATATTACTAGTGTAAGTAATTTACTAGTTGGACATGTGATGTGAGAAGGTGTTAGTTTTACTATATGCATAGTTACTACAATATTAGTACTATATTGTTAAGAGTTTAAATTATATACCTAAACGATGAAAGATATTTTATATCATTAAGTCACTTTTAACTAAGGGTGTTTATTGGGCGGATAATTACGTTTAACGGTTTGACTTATCGGTTATCAGATTATAAATATAATAATCCGCTAGCCATCCAATTAGACAACGGGCGGATTGGTATTATCGGATAAATCAAATAAAAAAAATTTGAACAATCCTAGTTTGTTGCTACATGATAGAATCTGTTAACACTTTGTAATTTGTACCCGACAAAGCTCCTAATAACTAGAAAAGGCTGGAACTTTATCTCTAAATTATTTTGAATTATTTAGGTACTTTAAAATATGACATGAATGCATCAGGCCTTCATGTTCACATAACATCGCATAATACCAAGCTAAATGATTTTATTTATTTTTTTCTTTTTAAAATTCAATCTACTCGACAAAGGAGAAAATAGAATTCCAATGATTTCACTAACATAGGGGCAAAAGTGTAAATATAAAAATTCTTAACGAGTTAATGATTTATCCGATAATAAAATTGAGTAATCCGCCCCCAAACAGTTAAGCCGTTAATTATAAAATGTGAATCCGTTCACCAACCTTACCCGATAATCCGATATCAATAAGCCAATAAATTATCGGTTCGATTCGATTAATGGTTACGATTTTGAACATCCCTACTTTTAACATATTATACCAGGTTACATATCGTTTATAGAGTATAAAATATTAATTAAATTATTTTAAATAAAATTAACTGTAATTACTTTTTAGGTGACCTGATGGTTTAAACAAACTTTACACGATAGGTGCATAAAACTTAAACTATGTTGTTAATAATGGCTAAGTGTGAGGAGAAAGACCATTTGGTTTGGGGATTCAAAATGGTATTGTAATAATGTGAAAGGAAGAAGAAGGAAAATATAACAGTATTCTATGTATTGATGATGTAAAAATTATTATAAAACCAAATTACGTTAAGGATTTATGATAAGAATTAATTGGTAATTTATAAGATAATTACAAGTAAATCGTTGTGATAAATATTAATTGATAATTTGATAAAAATACTACGTAACTAGTATATTCTTACATGTTAAATTATATTGATTGCATAAAAGTCTTTGTACCGTAGCATATATAATTTAAATCCGAATAATAAATGCCAATGACATAGGAATGGGGGATGGAGTTATTACATTATCGTAGTTCTAAATTTGGCTGCAATTGGCTCCACATAATGAGTATTAATGAAATGAGACTTAATAGAAATATTGGCAATGCCGTTAGGGGGATTTTGAAGGTGTTTGGGGGCGGTGTTGACTCATGCGGCCTCATAGATCATTGTTTAGGTAAGTGAGATACTCTTTTTTGCAAGTATTTGCAGATCTGGTTCGATATTTGTCTACTTTAAAAACTAAAGTGACACTCTGACAGTATGAAATATGAAGAAAAGAATAGGAATCCAATTAACAAAAAGTTTTACTCTTCTCTATAAAATATGGTTCAGCACTCATTAACAG
This sequence comes from Nicotiana tomentosiformis, assembly GCF_000390325.3. NCBI lineage: Eukaryota > Viridiplantae > Streptophyta > Magnoliopsida > Solanales > Solanaceae > Nicotiana > Nicotiana tomentosiformis. The sequence continues at coordinate 85,802,126 of NC_090816.1, read as the reverse complement.
CTAGCTAACACTTATTGGGTTTAATTTTCATATATGTGGACAGTTTAGTATTTTTACACTCAAATCACTTAATATGCCACTATATTATATGCCGTTTGTATACGGTCGAAATGAATTTGGCATGTCCGGTATGGTTCGAAGGGTGATATATCGAAGTAAGATCCCGAAGGGGGAGGGGAGCACGAACTAATCTAGAGCCTGGGAAGGCCGGTCCGTATTGAGATCGATATCATAATCAAACTCGAACAAGAATCGAACCATGGCGCGGGTAGATCTATCATGCAGATAATCCAAAAACCAACCTACATCGACCAGGAATCCGTTCGAGGGCTCGAACCGGGATCGAACTCGAGTCAAGATCACAAGTTCGAGCCGAAATCAAGCTCGAACCAAAATCGAGGGTTCTAAGCAAGATCGGGCTCGCAGACAAAAGCCGTTGTAATCCCACTAGAGGGAATCTTGGCAGAAATTATGGAAAAGCTGATTTATCATGGGTTTCCTACTGAATGTTTATTTTATTATGCTTGGAGCCAAATCCCTTCACTATAAAAGGACTTGTTTATCATTTTTTTAAGGGATCGATTGGAGGACTTACACTATCACAAATTATATTATCCCCTCTACAAGCAAGAGTGATCGTTCTAGTTTCTTAGATTGATTTTATTTTTTGTTAAATCCTAAATTTCACTGTTCATAATTAATTGGTCTAGATTACGTTTTTCTCCAATCTATATTCATACTTTTATTTATCCTAACATTCGGTATTAAGTTGTACCACGTATCTTCATAACTGCGCATAAATTCAACTCTATCCCTTTTTTCGGGTAAACAGTTTGGCGCCCACCGTGGGGCCGAGGATAATAGTGGTCACTTATTTCCGAAAATAACCTTCAATTCAGGTTCGGCTACGAATAGCCACCGACCAAATGGCTTCGCCGACCGATTACGAAGCTGGCCTTCAAGATGAAACCAACAACTTGGCACTACCCGAGATTCGAGCCGGAATACCACTAGATGTCAATTCACAAATTGCTTTGGAAGCAAACCAGCATTCCGAACCGGAAAGAAGCATTCAGGGCGGTGCTCGATCCGTAGCCCAAGACACCCAAAAACCGGAGGAGATCAGGGCCAGCTTACGCATGATCTTCGAGATGTTACAAGCCCAACAATTAGCAATAGCTCAGCTACAGAGCCAAACTCGCGCACAAAGCAGGCTGGTTTCCAACCCACTTCGAGAGGTCACCCCCAGAACAGAGCCTGCCATAGTAAAATCTAACGAGCAGGAATCGAGGACTAATCCCGGAATTACTAAACTGCTCGAGGAACTCACGAAACGAGTCGAAGCCAACGACAAGAGGGTGGAGACGTATAATGCCAGGGTCGATCAAATCCCGGGAGCTCCGCCAATGATAAAAGGGCTTGATTCAAAAAAATTCATACAAAAGCCTTTTCCATCGAGTGCGGCACCGAAGCCAATCCCCAAAAAGTTCTGTATGCCCGAAATTCCCAAATACAACGGTACGACCAATCCTAACGAATATGTCACCTCTTACACGTGTGACATAAAAGGCAACGATTTGGAAGATGACGAGATTGAATCCGTGCTATTGAAAAAGTTCGAGGAGACCCTCTCGAAAGGAGCTATGATTTGGTACCACAATCTACCACCAAATTTCATCGATTCTTTTGCCATGTTGGCAGATTCATTCGTAAAAGCACATGCTGGTGCCATAAAGGTCACAACGAGAAAATCAGACCTCTTCAAAGTAAAGCAAAGGTAGGAAGAAATGCTGGGGGAATTCGTATCCCGATTTCCAATGGAACGCATGGAATTACCCCCGGTCACCGACGACTGGGCCATACAAGCTTTCACCCAAGGATTGAACGAGCTAAGTTCGACAGCATCACATCGGCTGAAGCAAAATTTGATCGAGTACCCGGCGGTAACTTGGGCAGATGTACATAACCGATATCAATCAAAAATTAGGATCGAGGACGATCAGTCGGGGACTCTGTACGGACCTGTTCATCAGAACAGGACAGTTATTAATCAAAAGCAGATCGACAGAGAACAAAGGTCAAACAGAGACCGATATCGACCATACATCACCGATCGAGTAAACAATGGTTCAACACGTAACGCAGTTCAGAACAGTCAAAGAATTGATCGGGGACAAAATTCTCGGGGGCTTATGAGTAAGAGCGGCTTCGACAAATATGCCAAGCCTATAGAAGCACCTCGATTATCAGAGTATAGCTTCAGCGTTGGCGCATCCGCTCTCGTATCGGCTATCGGACGCATCGAAGACACTAAATGGCCCAGACCAATGCAAACCAATCCTGCCCGGAGAAATCCCAATCAAACGTAAGAATACCATGGAACCCATGGCCACAGAACGGAAGATTGCAACCAACTAAGAGAGGAAATAGCTCGCCTATTTAACAAAGGGCACCTTTGGGAGTTTCTGAGTGATAGAGCAAAGAGCCATTTTAGAAGTAGGGATGTCAGCAAGCAGAACCAGCAAGAAGAACCACAGCACGTTATCCACATGATCATCGGTGGCACCGATACCCCCCGGGGACCGATGCTTAAGCGCACTAAAACGTCGATGGTGAGGGAAAAGCGATCTCGGACTCAAGAGTACGCACCCATGGGGACTTTGTCCTTTGGTGATAAAGATGAAGAAGGGGTCATCCAACCTCACAACGACGCCCTGGTAATATCCGTACTCGTAAATAAAACTAAGATTAAGTGTGTGTTGATCGATCCAGGTAGCTCGGCCAATATCATCCGATTAAAGGTAGTAGAGCAGCTCGGCCTGCAGGATCGAATCGTGCCTGCAACTCTGGTCCTAAATGGGTTCAATATGGCATGCGAAACCACCAATGAGGAGATAGCCTTGCCAATAAACGTGGCCGGAACTGTCCAGGAAATAAAGTTTCACGTGATCAAAGGCGATATGAGGTATAACGCCCTTTTCGGAAGGCCATGGATCCACAACATGAGAGCCGTGCCTTCGACCCTGCACCAGGTCCTCAAATTTTCGGCGTCGGGAGATGTCAAAATGGTATACGGAGAGCAGCCAGCCGCAAAAGAAATATTCGCCGTCGATGAAGCCAAACCAATGTCCTCACTTTCGCCGATAAAGGGACCGGGCCCGGAAGGAGAACGGGACACCAAATAGCAATCACATACAGTGACTCCAACCCATCCTGACAACCAGAAAGTCGAAGAGAATGAAGACCAAAGGGTCCCCCGATCTTTCGTAACTCCCGATGACTCCGATGCCACAAAATCAACGATCGAGGAGCTAGAACAAATCGTATTAATCGAGCGCTGGCCCGAGCAAAAGGTATACTTGGGAACGGGGCTGAGCCCTGAACTCAGGAAGAAACTCGTTCAATTTCTTATCAATAACATCGATTGTTTCGCCTGGTACCATTTAGATATAACAGGGATCCCGCCAGACATAACGATGCATCAGCTAAGTTTGGACCATCGGTTCAGACCGGTGAAGCAAAAAAGAAGACCCCAGTCCGATAGAAAGAACGCCTTCATAAAGGATGAGGTAACCAAACTTCTCAAAATAGGGTCCATTCGGGAGGTAAAATACCCCGAATGGTTAGCCAACATAGTCGTAGTCCCTAAAAAAGGGGACAAACTTAGGATGTGCGTGGACTATAAGGATTTGAACAAAGCATGCCCCAAGGATTCTTTTCCATTGGCCAACATCGATCGCATGATCGATGCCATGGCCGGCCACGAGATCCTCACTTTTCTCGATGCCTATTCCGGGTATAATCAAATACAGATAAACCCGGAGGATCAGGAGAAAAACCTCGTTTGTCACCAAATATGGGATGTATTGTTATAATGTGATGCCCTTCGGGCTAAAAAACGCAGGGGCCACTTACCAACGCCTAGTGAATAAAATGTTCGAAGAACAAATAGGAAAATCAATGGAGGTTTATATTGATGACATGTTAGTCAAATCCCTGCGTGCAGAGGACCATTTAATTCATTTGCAGGAAACGTTCGAGATTCTGAGGAAATACAAAATGAAGCTCAACCCCGAAAAATGTGCCTTCGGTGTCGGTTCAGGCAAGTTCCTCGGCTTCATGGTATCACATCCGGGAATAGAGATTAACCCCGATAAAATCAAGGCTATTAAAGACATCACCGTCGTAGACAGCATAAAGGCAGTGCAAAGACTAATGGGTCGGATCGCCCCCCTAAGCCGATTCATATCGAGGTCATCCGATCGAAGTCATAAATTTTTTTCTCTACTCAAAAAGAAGAACGATTTTTCGTGGACCCCGGAGTGCTAACAAGCATTAGAAGGACTAAAACGATATCTGTCAAGCGCACCACTGCTTCACACTCCAAAAATCGATGAGAAACTTTGCTTGTACCTAGCAGTGTCGGAAGTCGCCATAAGCGGTGTCCTGGTTCGAGAAGAGCAAGGTACGCAATTCCCAGTTTATTATACAAGTTGAACCTTAGGAGAGGCGGAAACTAGATATCCGCTCCTAGAAAAGTTAGCGCTTGCACTAATAAGCGCCTTAAGGAAGTTAAGGCCGTATTTCCAATGTCATCCCATATGCGTATTGTCTACTTACCCGCTTCATAATATTTTGCACAAACCCGAGTTATCAGGCCGGCTGGCCAAATGGGTCATCAAACTCAGTGGGTACGATATCGAATATCGACCCCGTACGGCCATCAAGTCTCAAATCCTAGCAGACTTCGTGGCCGATTTCACACCAGCCCTCATACCCGAAGCCGAAAAAGAACTATTGAAATCAGGTACATCATCGGGGGTATGGGTCCTTTTTACGGATGGGGCTTCAAACGTAAAAGGGTCCGGGCTGGGCATAGTTTTGAAACCACCTATGGGTGGCATTATTAGACAATCTATTAAAACTATCAGATTGACTAACAACGAGGCCGAGTACGAAGCCGTGATTGCAGGTCTCGAGCTAGCTAGAAATTTGGGAGCAGAAATCATTGAAGCCAACTGCGATTCCTTGCTGGTGGTGAGTCAAGTAAACAAAACTTTCGAAGTTCGAGAAGGTAGAATGCAGAGGTATTTAGATAAACTGCTTATCACTTTGCGCCATTTCAAACAATGGACTTTACGGCATGTACCACGGGAACAGAATAATGTGGCCGACGCACTGGCGAATTTGGGGTCATCGGTCGAGGTAGATGATATGGGCTCGGGGAATGTGGTTCAAATTTTGAGATCGGTAGTCGAAGAAGGACACACCGAAATAAATTCTACAAGCTTAACTTGGGATTGGAGAAGCAAGTATATCGAATATCTAAAAAACGGAAAACTCCCATTGGAACCTAAAGAGTCCAGAACCCTAAAGAGTCCAAAACCCTATGGACCAAGGCTGCTCGATTCACCCTGGCTTCAGATGGAACACTGTACCGAAGAACGTTCGACAGACCATTGGCTGTATGCTTGGGTTCGGGGGATGTCGATTATGTCCTACGGGAAGTGCATGAGGGTACTTGCGGGAATCACTCTGGAGTCGACACATTAGTCCAAAGAATAATCAGAGCAGGGTATTATTAGATCGATATGGGCAAATATACGAAGGAATTTGTTCGTAAATGTGATAAATGTCAAAGGTTCGGGCCAATGATCCACCAGCCCGGAGAACAACTCCACTCGGTCCTATCCCCGTGGCCTTTCATGAAATGGGGAATGGATATCGTCGGCCCTCTGCCATCGACCCCAGGTAAAGCTAAATTCATTTTGTTTATGACTGACTATTTTTCTAAATGGGTTGAAGCACAGGCGTTCGAGAAAATAAGAGAAAAAGAAGTTATAGACTTTATTTGGGATCATATCATATGCCGGTTCGGGATACCCGCCGAAATAGTATGTGACAATGGAAAGCAATTCATTGGCGGCAAAGTAACAAGATTCCTCGAAGACCACAAGATAAAAAGGATACTGTCGACGCCGTACCACCCCAGTGGGAACGGGCAGGCCGAATCAACGAATAAAACTGTCATTCAAAATTTAAAGAAGAGGTTGAACGATGCTAAAGGAAGACGGAGAGAAATCCTGCCCGAAGTCCTTTGGGCATATTGGACAACATCAAAATCCAGTACGGGGGAGACCCCGTTCTCCTTAGTATATGGATCCAAAACATTAATACCAGTTGAGGTTGGTGAAACCAGTGCCAGATTTCGATTCTCGATGGAAGAATCAAATAACGAGGCTATGAACACAAGCCTCGAACTATCGGATGAAAGGCGAGAAACTGCCCTCGTCTGAATGGCCGCCCAAAAGCAACGAATCGAAAGGTATTATAACCGAAGAACCAAGCTCCGCCATTTCAAGCCTGGGGACTTAGTGTTAAGAAAAATTACCATCAATACCTGGAATCCGAATAAAGGGAAGCTAGGACCGAATTAGGAAGGACCATATTAGGTACTTGAGGACATCAGAAAGGGATCGTACAGGATCGGTGTTATAAACGGCAAACAGTTATCAAGAAACTGGAATGTATCACATCTGAAATGGTACTACTATTAAGGTACAACCTTTCCATATTCGTTTACATCTCGAAACTGACCCCTGCAGAAGTCCGAACAGGGGACGGATCTCTCATCAGAAAGCACGCGTTGCACTCTTTTTTCCTTAAGACCGGTTTTTATCCCAAATGGGTTTTTCGGCAAGGTTTTTGATGAGGCAACCACTGGTCGTGCAGCACTTATGATAATATCCGAGGCCCCGAAAGAGAGTTACTTCAAAGCAACAGGGTCCCGATAGGAAAACTGTAAAGAGCCAAATGATCGAAGCGAGCCATGCTCGTATAAGTTGGCCCGAACCCAGGCGTGTAATAACATGTGAAGAATTAAGATATAATGCGACCATTAAGCCTACGGGCTATATATTTTTTATCTCGAGTTCGAGCAAAAACTCACTCGACCAAATAGCCTACGGGCTGCATTAATTCAAGTTCGAATCATTCACTCGATCAAGCCTACGGGCTATTCTTTAATTCGAGTTCGAGCAAACACTTACTCGACCAAATAGCCTACGGGCTGCATTAATTCGAGTTCGAATCATTCACTCGACCAAGCCTACGGGCTATTCCTTAATTCGAGTTCGAGCAAACACTCACTCGACCAAATAGCCTACGGGCTGCATTAATTTGAGTTCGAATCATTCACTCGATCAAGCCTACGGGCTATTTTTTATCTCGAGTTCGAGCAAAAACTCACTCGACCAAATAGCCTACGGGCTGCATTAATTTGAGTTCGAATCATTCACTCGATCAAGCCTACGGGCTATTATTTAATTCGAGTTCGAGCAAACACTCACTCGATCAAATAGCCTACGGGCTGCATTAATTCGAGTTCAAATCATTCACTCGATCAAGCCTACGGGCTATTCTTTAATTCGAGTTCGAGCAAACACTCACTCGACCAAATAGCCTACGGGCTGCATTAATTCGAGTTCGAATCATTCATTCGATCAAGCCTACGGGCTATTTTTTATCTCGAGTTCGAGCAAAAACTCACTCGACCAAATAGCCTACGGGCTGCATTAATTCGAGTTCGAATCATTCACTCGACCAAGCCTACGGGCTATATTAATTTGAGCACAAGCAAACACTCGCTCGACCGCCACGCCCACGGGCTATATTCTCTTCAAAATTGAATCGTTGACAATTAAATCGAGCACAAGCAGACACTCGCTCGGTTAAAGAGACTACGAGGTTCGAGTTTGATTAATTGGTTTAAAATATTATGGAAATATTCATGAGGCAAATCACAGCAACCCAGGAAACATAATCAAAAGCAAGTCCGCAAAAGAAGAGGCCTATACACAAAATTTATTTATATGGGTGGCAACAGCCAAAAAAAAAAAAAAATTTAAACGGGAGCGGTCTTTTCTTTATCAGATTCCCCCCATTCTCGGATCCACTTTTTCTCCCATCGTCGTCATCGTCATCATCGGAAACCAGAGCTTCGACATCAGCCTCGAGTTCTTTTACCCTTCTTATCTCTTCCGTGAGATCGAAGTCGCGAGCATGAATCTCCTCGAGGGTTTCTCTCCTGGATCGGTACTTAGCAAGTTCGGCAACCCAATGTGCCCGACCATCAGCGGATTCGGCTGCCTCTCTTGCCTGAACTTGGGCAGCTTCAGCATCAGCCCGATAGACGGCCACGAGTGCATCAGCATAAGTCTTTGCCTTTTCGGCATCGGATTCGGCCTTGGCGAGTACTGAGGCCAACCGAGCCTCAAGCTCCTCGATTTTCTTTGCTTGAACCAGGTTTTTCTCCTTCACTTTCTGAAGTTGGGTTTCAGACGACGATAACTGGGCTCGAGCGGTCTCTTTTTCTGCTGCAAAGCAGTCCATACCTTCTTTCCACCGCAAGGATTCCATCCTTATCACATCGACCTCCTCACGCAGCCTCCCTATCATCTCGATTTTTTGCTGCAGCTGTGAGACCGAAATGTTAGATACCATTCCGGTATCGAACCCATAGGTTTTCAAAAGCATCATTACCTGCTCAGACAAATCATTCTGGTCTCGATATGCCTTGGACAACTCGGCCCGGAGATCTTTTATTTCCTCCTCTATCTGTCCTAAGGAAAGTTTGAGAGAGTTCCTCTCATCGATAGCGCGTTTCAGGTCGGCTGCGTATCGATGCAGCTCATTCTGGGAACGAGAACATTGTTCTCGATGGACTGCCGCAGCCTACGAAGAAACAAGGAGTGAAGTTAACAAAAGACAAACATAAGGGCAATACCAACAAAAAGGTTTTCAAAAGACTCACTTGGTCCAAAGCCTGCCACAAACCGTGAAAAAGATCTGATTCATCACCGGCACCGGCATCGACAATGTCCTCGATACCAGTAAACAGGTCACGAAACAGATCCTCTTCATCGTGAGGCCTATCTAGATTAAGGGCCCCCAGAGCTTGAGCTTCCCGAATCACCCCTGCGGAAAAAGCGAGAAAGAGAGGCGAGTCCTCGATTGCTGATGCCTCAAGTGAATCGCTCGGAGCATTCACCTCGGCTCGAAGGGGTTCGAAGGGCTCCCTGATTGTAACCCCTGCGAGTTGATTCCGATGAGAGGTGTCTTCGACATCCGATAGTTCGGGGACTCTGCCGAAACCACTCTCCGGTATATTTTCAGTTCGAGACGGATCCCCATAGGGCATCATTGATCCAGTCGGCATTGAAGCATCGGTGGCTCTCTTCGTCCGGACCGCCAGCGTGGACTCATTATATTCTTCTTCTTCTTCATCCCTTAGGCGCAAAACGGATTCTACGGTCAAAGGAATGACATTCTTGTTTGGTTTACGAGCCGTCCTCTTCTTCGGTTTTGGATATTCGGACAACAAAGCTCTCTTCTTTTTATTTTCCTTCACAGGCTTTGGAACGAAGGTCGAGACATCCTCCTCATTAGACAGACCTCCTCATTAGACAGAGGTCTCAAGACCGCGTCCTTACCCAAACCTGCATATGGGAAACCTTATCAAAAATATATCGAGAAGTACCTCGTCAGATTTTGAGAAATGAGCTTACTGTGAGTTTTGGCCTCCCACCGACCCTTAAACAAATCACGCCATGAGCGCTCGGCATATGTGAAAGTCGAAACAAGAGCCCGTACCCAATTCTTGAAGTCGGGAACCGCTCCGGGCATCCAGGGAACCGCTACATCACGAAAAGGGGAGTGTCGATAAGAGAACAAATGAAAGAACAAAATAGAAACAACAGCAAAATCACACTTATGTTTCAAATTCCACTCCTCGAGAAATGGCATCTTTTCGGTCGGGATCAGGTCCGAAGTCCTTACTCGAACGAACCTGCTCATCCAACCCCGGTCCCTGTCCTCGTCAATACTCGAGAACAAAGCCTTGGTAGCCCGACGCTGGAGTTTTATTAACCCTCCCCGAAAAAGTCGGGGACTGTATAGCCGGATAAGATGATCAAGGGTGAATGATATCCCCTCGATTTTGCTCACGAAATATCGGATCAGAATAACGATCCGCCACAAAGAAGGATGGACCTGGTCTAAGGTTACCTTATACTGTCGACAGAAGTCGATAACGACGGAATCGAGGGGACCCAAAGTGAAAGGATAGGTATATACGTTCAAAAACCCTTTCACATGAGAAGTAATGTCTTCGTCAGGGGTAGGTATTATCACTTCTTTTTTTCCCCAATTGCAGTCCTTCTTTAACAGATCGAGGTGCTTCTCAGTAATCGAACACATATACCTCGATACCGGCTCACACCGACCAGGGACCGATAAACCTTTATCAACTTTAAAATCTAAAGTAAGGACGCACACCCCGGGGACACACTCATCTGGCCGTGGTTCCACCGGTGTCTCATCGGCGACACACTGTGAAGATGAAGCTTTCTCTTTCTGAGGAACTATTTGCGATGTTTTCGCCATTTTTGAATTCAAAAATAAAGAGCCGAAGGAGGTGATAGAGATTTGGTAGAATTGAGGGATCCTTTCGGAAAGAAATCACAGCTTTTTTGTACGAAGAGATTGAGAAATTTTAGAAGATTGAAGATGTAAAATTGGTAAAAGATAAAGGTGAGAGTGATTTATAGGTTCAAAGCGACGGCGATTCATTATCAGCAGTGGCCGACCACCGCCTGATATGCATTAAATGCCTTGGGAGACTAAACCGACACGACAGCTATCATGTGCATCATGATCGAACCTGATGGAATCAACAGAATATAATCCGATCGAGCTGTTGAAAATCATATCGTTTCTCACCGTATTTATTTCTGAGAAACGAGGGGACTATCTGTATACGGTCGAAATGAATTTGGCATGTCCGGTACGGTTCGAAGGGTGATATATCGAAGTAAGATCCCGAAGGAGGGGGGGAGGGAGCACGAACTAATCTAGAGCCTAGGAAGGCCGGTCCGTATTGAGATCGATATCATAATTAAACTCGAACAAGAATCGAACCATGGCGCGGGTAGATCTATCGTGCAGATAATCCAAAAACCAACCTACATCGACCAGGAATCCGTTCGAGGGCTCGAACCGGGATCGAGCTCGAGTCAAGATCACAAGTTCGAGCCGAAATCAAGCTCGAACCAAAATCGAGGGTTCTAAGCAAGATCGGGCTCGCAGACAAAAGTCGTTGTAATCCCACTAGAGGGAATCTTGGCAGAAATTATGAAAAAGCTGATTTATCATGGGTTTCCCACTGAATGTTTATTTTATTATGCTTGGAGCCAAACCCCTTCACTATAAAAGGACTTGGTTATCATTTTTGTAAGGGATCGATTGGAGGACTTACACTATCACAAATTATATTATCCCCTCTACAAGCAAGAGTGATCTTTCTAATTTTTTAGATTGATTCTATTTTTTGTTAAATCCTAAATTTCACTGTTCATAATTGATTGGCCTAGATTACGTTTTTCTCCAATCTATATTCATACTTTTATTTATCCTAACATTCGGTATTAAGTTGTACCACGTATCTTCGGAATTGCGCATAAATTCAACTCTATCCCTTTTTTCGGGTAAACACCGTTGTTTGATAGTAAGTATGTATTCATAACTGCGAAAATAGAAAGAATGCAGTTGTGCTCTTTTGTATGAGATGGTTCATACTCATTAACATACAGCGAGCTAACACTAACACTTATTATTGGGTATACATGTAGACAATATAATGTAGTACTTTTATGCTCAAGTTAATTAAAAGTCCGCCATATGTTAATGTAATAGTTTCTTATGGTAAGTATGGATCAATAACTAGGATAATAATAAAAGTATATAAGATTTAATTCTAAATCGAACTTTTTTATTACATAATATTAATACAATCTATGGCTGTTGAATGCTTATATGTGACATATAACGAAAATAAAAAGAAACACTTAAATATATACTTAGGTTAAATTATTCTCGTCGAAAAACTGAATATATTTCCATTCAGATTGTTCCTAGCTATGAGAATGAACCACGAAATATATATATATATATATGCATTTTGTAATAAAGTACACTGTATATATCTCCGTACTTGACTGCTTGCAGCGTTTCATATGTAAAACCTCGTTTCGGGTTAATCGATTTTTTGGCCATTTACAAACTTGTTTTTAGTTTTATGACCCTACCTTTTTTTTTTTTACACATGGGAGATTTACTTTTACACATAAGAGATCTTTTATTTACACATACGAGATCTAAAAAAGATATTTTCTTAAATTAAATATTGTAAAAGGCCAAGAAGGCTTAAAACCTCGTTTCTTCATATAATTCCAGTTGTATAGTCTATTATGTATTTAAAAAAATTCCATTTCACCAAAGAATCTGTAAGGTACATGGCCTAATGAATTTGGAAAGGAGTCATTCAAATACTATAGTTTAAAACATGAGGAATTAATGGAGAATGGAGCCGTACCATCAAACGTGAAGGCAACGGAGGCATAGAACGGAGTTATTCAAAATCCCAACAAAAAGAGGCAAAAGTTTAGAGTGTTGCTACGGATTTCCATACGTCAAAACCTAATTGAGTACTATTCAAGTTTAATTAGAGTGTTTCTAGGATAGGATTGTCCTTATATTACTTATTAATCTCCCGCAATTTATTTGGCATGTACTTTCGCTTAATAGAAATAATTTAATCGACTTTTTGAGCTCAGTCGAATTTATTTATTACATTATTTTAATTTAAATTTATGTACTTAAAATATACACTAAAGAACTTTTCATATGAAAATGGCAAAAGATACATGCATCTTAAAAAGTAAATCAAAGTTCATTTTAATTTAAATAAAACAAATTAGAATAGAGGAAACATACATTTCGACTTTAATTTACACAAATTAAGGTTAACGTACAGGAGTTAATTTGGATAATTTGCAATACTTATTTTGGCAGAGAATGTTCAAATGAATGTGACTTAAAATGATTAAATAAGTAGTGAATGGGAATAAAACGAAAAACGATAATACGTCTGTTATCTGTTTTTCAAAACTATAAAACAGAAGAAAGAAGAATAGTTTATAGATACTAAACGAGCAAATAAATTTTTAAAAAGGCATCCTTAATGAATTTATTTGAAACCTTAATTAACCAATTAATTTTCGTGGCCAAAATGGCAGTATATTAGTCATTATTTGGGGGGGTGGGGGTGGGGGTGGGGGGGGGGGGGGGGGGGTTCAAGACGAAATTAGTGTATACGATGAAGTTCGAGGTTTACTAGTGATTCATTGCTGTCTTCTTGTGATTTCGGGTTCAGTACTAAGTTGTTTAATTCGTCAACTTGCATGTAGAAAATTAATAAAAGCTTAATTACAAGGCAATGTTATTATGTCCATTTTACTTATCATGACTAGAAAATTTATCCGTGGTTCGAGTGGTCATAAAATAGTTAAATAAATAATATATTTCTAATATATATGAATATTAGAAATATAATAGACGTCAAATCCAACTTCAAGTTTTACTGCATATTATTCCTATCATAGAATTTTATATTTTCAATAATTTCTCAAAATTTGTTGTTTTATTGTTTTCAAGAGATAGTTGATCCTTTTTCTCAATAATTTATATAAGAGAAACTATACTTTTCGTCTTTTAACTTTTCCTCTCTTTTTTTTTTCTTTTTTGCTTTTTCTAAATTTTTCTGTCTTATTTTCCTTCCCATTCATTTTACAAAAAAATTGCCAAATGTCAAAAAAATAAATTCAAATATAATTCTCAGAAAGTAATTAAAAAAACTAAGCTGTTGAATTGTTGTTTCTCAAACATATTAAGTCTCTCATAAGAACATGGAACACTCTTGGATTGTTGGGTCGCTAATTAAAATGTTAAAGAATACAAAAGAAAGAAGGTTACAATTATTCAATTTATACAGTGAAATGGGTGATAAAATTGTGAGTTACCGAAGAATATGACATTGATGAAATAACGTATAAAAATTTGGCTAAAGAATTTCCAAAATTTACTATTGTATACGGTTGAAATCGATTTTGGCATTCGTACGATTGATCGAGATGGGATCATAATGGACCAAAGGAAGACTTCGTAATATCGAGATGGGTTCCGAAAATGGTACGAACGAGCTTCAGATTTCAGGTATAGGTCAAACACCGAGTTCGAAGTCATTATCGAGCTCGGTCCGAATCGAACTATGATGAGATGTTATGGAATTGAGCTTAGGGGGCAAAGGCCAACCGATACCGAGCTCGAGTCATTACCAGATCTAGAGTCGGCATCGAGCTCAAGTCCGCATCAAGATCTAAAACAATACCGACCAGCACCGAATCCGATCAAGCTCGAGCTCACAGACAAGAGTCATTGCAACCGCACTAAGGGAGAGAATCTCGGCAGGAATTAGGGAAAAGCTGATTTATCATGGGTTCCCCACTATGTATTTTTAATTATATCTAAAATAGGATCCTCCACTATAAAGAGGATGGCTACATTTCTGTAAAGGGACAGTTTTTTGCTTACATTGTAACAAAAATACCATACACTCCTATATTGAAGGGTTATTCCTTTTGGCTTCATAGATTGATTCATCTTGCTTAGTCCTTAAATTATCATTTTTTCAACCTTGTGTATTTTTCATTCTTTACAATCTATAATTGATACTTTCTATTTATCCTTACGATTTGTGTTAAGTTATACCACATATCCTTAGAACTACGTACAAATTCAACTCTGCCCATTTTTCGGGTAAACAGTTTGACGCCCACCGTGGGGCTAAGGATAACAATGGTTATTTAATACGAATCTGCAAAAACACACCGTTTTGCGCTTGCTTCCGGAAGTGTTTTTGATTTCGGATTAGCAACGACTAACTATCAATTAAATGGCCTTACCTATCGACAACGAAGCTGGTCTTCAAGATGAGAATAACAACTTGACACCCAGTACCGAAAGACCGCTTTTCAACGCCGTTGGAGCTCGAATCGAAGTGCCGATAGACATTAATTCGCATGTGGCCATTGAGGCGAACCTACATTCTGAACCTGAAAATAGCATTCATGGTAGCACTCGATCTGCAGCTCGAGATACCCATAACATCGAGGAAAACGATGTCAGCTTGCGTATGATTTTCGAAATGTTGCAAGCTCAACAGGAAGCAATAGCTTAGTTGCAGAGTCAAACCCAGATACCGAGCAGACCAGAGCCCAGTCAACCCTGAGAAATCGCCCATACAACGGAACCAGCTATAGTAAGATCAAATGAGTAGGAGTCGGGGACTAATCCCGAAATTGCTAACATGTTCGAAGAACTGACCAAACGAATAGAATCGGGAGAAAGGAGGATCGAAGCAAATGAAAAAAAGGTAAAAACATAAAACTCCAGGGTTGATCAGATCCCGGGGGTACCACCGATATTGAAGGGATTAGATTCCAAATAATTCGTACAAAAGCCTTTCCCTCCAAGCGCGGCTCCTAAACCGATCCTAAAGAAATTCCGCATGCCCGAGATTCCTAAATATAACGGAACTACCGAACCCAACGAATATGTCACCTCATACATATGTGCCATCAAAGGGAACAACCTAGAGGATGATGAGATCGAATCCGTATTATTGAAGAAATTCGGTGAAACCCTGTCAAAGGGAACAATGATATAGTATCATAATTTACCATCTAATTCTATCGATTCTTTTGCTATGCTTGTAGATTCCTTCGTAAAAGCATACGCTGGGGCCTTAAAAGTCGAGACCAGGAAGTCGGACCTGTTCAAAGTAAGACAAAAGGAAAACGAGATGCTAAGGGAGTTCGTATCTCGTTTTCAAATGGAACGAATGGATCTGCCACCAGTCACAGACGATTCTGTTCAGGCTTTCATTCAAGGTTTGAATGAACAAAGTTCGACGGCTTCACGGCGGTTGAAGCATAACCTGATCGAGTACCCAGCTATTACTTGGGCCGACGTGCATAATCGATACCAATCAAAATTAGAGTCGAAGATGATCAGTTGGGGTCTGAATCCGCTGCTCGAAGGGATATCAATCGAGAACAAGGTCCGATCAGGGACCGATACCGACCGTATAGTGGAAACCACAGAATCAATGAATCGAGACGTAACCCCGAACAAAGCAACAAAAGAAGTGATCGAGGTCAAGGGTCTCGGGGGCTGATGAACAGTAATGGGTTCGACAGGCCTACCGGATCTAAAGAAGCACCACGGTTATCGGAGTATAACTTCAGCATTGATGCATCCGCCATCGTGTCGGCAATCGGACGCATCAAAGACACTAAATGGTCTCGAGCCATGTAGACTGATCCTGCCCAGAGGAATCCTAATCAAATGTGCGAATATCATGGCACCCATGTCCACAGAACAGAAGATTGTAGGCAACTAAGAGAAGAGGTAGCCCGATTATTCAATAAAGGGCACCTTCGAGAATTTTTAAGCGACAGGGCCAAGAACTATTTTAAAAACAGGGATTTCGGCAAACAAAACGAACAAGAAGAACCACAACACATCATCCACATGATCATCGGAGGCGTCGATACCCCTCAAGGGCCGGTGCTTAAACGCACTAAGACCTCGGTTATGAGAGAAAAGCGACCTCGAACTTAGGATTACGCACCCATAGGAACTTTTTCTTTTAATGATGAAGATGCAGAAGGAGTCATGCAACCTCATAACGATGCACTGGTAATATCCGTACTTATGAATAAAACTAAAGTTAAGCGTGTGTTAATTGATCCAGGTAGCTCGGCCAACATTATTAGATCGAAGGTTGTAGAACAGCTTGGTCTACAG
Source organism: Nicotiana tomentosiformis (assembly GCF_000390325.3). Lineage (NCBI taxonomy): Eukaryota > Viridiplantae > Streptophyta > Magnoliopsida > Solanales > Solanaceae > Nicotiana > Nicotiana tomentosiformis. The sequence goes on along the minus strand of NC_090816.1, from coordinate 85,785,362 downwards.
GACCAGGTCGTACCCGCAGCCCTGGTTCTAAACGGATTCAATATGGCATGTGAAACTACCAAAGGCGAGATAATTTTGCCGATAAACATGGCCGGGACCATCCAGGAAATAAAGTTCCATGTAATCGAAGGCGACATGAGGTACAACGCCCCTTTTGGAAGACCATGGATCCAAAACATGAGAGCTGTACCGTCAACCCTACACCAGGTTATTAAATTTCCAACATCAAAGGGAGTCAAAACAGTGTACGGAGAACAACCGGCCACGAGAGAAATGTTTGCCGTCAAAGAAGCAATTCTGATATCCTCACCTTCGTCAACAAAGGGGTCGGACTCAAAAGGGGAACGAGATGCCAAATAGCAATCACAGACATCAGCTTTAACCCAACCAGAAAATCAGAAGATCGATGAAGATGATGATCAAAGGATCCCTCGATCCTTCGTGGTTCCCGATGATTCCGACGCTACCCAATCAACGATTGAAGAATTGGAACAAGTCATACTAATCGAGCACTTGCCCGAACGAAAGGTATACCTGGGAACGGGATTAACCCCCGAACTCAGGAAAAAACTTATTCAATTTCTTATCGATAATATAGATTGTTTTGCCTGGTCCCATTTAGATATAACAGGGATCCCACTGGATATAACGACGCATCGGCTAAGATTGGACCCTAGGTTCAAACCGGTGAAACAAAAGAGAAGACCCTAGTCCGAGGCAAAGCACGCATTCATAAAGGACGAAGTAACTAAACTTCTCAAAATAGGGTCCATTCGGGAGGTAAAATATCCCAAATGGTTGGCCAATGTAGTTGTAGTCCCTAAAAAAAGGAATAAACTTAGAATGTGTATAGATTATAAGGGCTTAAATAAAGCATGCCCCAAAGATTCTTTTTCGCTGCCCAACATCGATCGCATGATCGATGCCACAGCCAGCCACGAGGTCCTTACTTTTCTCGATGCCTATTCTGGGTATAATCAAATCCAAATGAACCCGGAAGACCAGGAAAAGACTTCATTTGTCACCAAGTATGGAACATATTGTTATAATGTGATGCCTTTCGGGCTAAAAAATGCAGGAGCTACTTATCAACGCCTAGTAAATAAAATATTCGAGGAACAAATAGGTAAATCAATGGAAGTTTATGTTGATGACATGCTAGTTAAGTCCCTGCGCGCAGAGGACCATTTGACTTATTTGCAGGAAACATTCGAGATTTTGAGGAAATACAACATGAAGCTCAACCCCGAGAAATGTGCTTTCGGGGTCGGTTCGGACAAGTTCCTCGGCTTCATGGTATCAAATCGGGGGATCGAGATCAACCCCGATAAAATTAAGGCCATCAAAGACATCGCCATCGTGGACAGTGTAAAAGCTGTGCAGAGGCTAACGGGACAGATTGCTGCCTTAGGCCGATTCATTTCAAGGTCGTCAGATCGAAGTCACAAATTTTTCTCTTTACTTAAAAAGAAGAGCGATTTCGCTTGGACCCCGGAATGTCAACAGGCATTAGAAGAATTGAAGCGATATCTATCGATCCCACCGCTACTTCATACTCCAAAATAGACGAAAAATATTTCTTGTACTTGGCAGTATCGGAAATCGCGGTAAGTGGTGTCCTAGTTCGAGAAGAGCAAGGTACACAATTTTTCGTTTATTATGTAAGTCGAACCTTAGGAGAAGCAAAAACTAGATATCCACGCTTAGAGAAATTGGCACTTGTACTGATAAGCGCCTCTAGAAAGTTAAGACCGTACTTTCAATGTCACCCCATATGCATATTAACCACTTACCCACTTCGTAATATTTTGCACAAGCCTGAACTATCGGGCCGATTGGCCAAATGGGCAGTCGAACTCAGTGGGTATGATATTGAATATCAATCCCGTACGGCCATCAAGTCTCAGATTTTAGCGGACTTCGTGGCCAATTTCACGCCAACCCTCGTACCCGAAGTTGAAAAGGAACTCTTGTTGAAATTAGGTATATCATCGCGGGTATGGACCCTTTTCATAGACGGGGCTTCGAACGTGAAGGGGTCCGGGCTAGACATCATTTTAAAGCCGCCTACGGGTAGCACTATTAGGCAATCTATCAAAACTACTAGATTGACTAACAACGAGGCCGAATATGAGGCCATGATTGTAGGTCTAGAGCTAGCTAAAAGCTTGGGAGCAGAAGTCATTGAAGCCAAATGTGACTCTTTACTGGTGGTAAATCAAGTAAACAAAACCTTCGAAGTTCGAGAGGATAGAATGTAAAGGTGTTTGGACAAACTGCAGGTCACTTTGCACCATTTGAAAGAGTGGACTTTACAGCATGTACCACGAGAACAAAACAGTGAGGCTGATGCACTTGCAAATTTGGGATCATCGGTCGAGGAAAACGAGATAAGCTCGGGGAATGTCGTTCAACTCTCGAGATCGGTGATCGAAGAAGGACATGCCGAGATAAATTCTACAAGCTTAATCTCGGATTGGAGGAATAAGTATATTGAATATTTGGAGAACGGAAAGCTCCCATCGGACCCTAAAGATTTGAGGGCCATACGAACCAAAGCTGCTCGATTCACATTGACTGCAGATGGAACGTTATACCGAAGGACATTCGATGGACAATTGGCAGTATGCTTAGGTACAGGAGACACCGACTACATCCTACATGAGATTCACGAGGGTACTTGTGAAAATCACTCCGGTGCCGATTCATTAGTCCGAACAATAATCAGGGCAGGGTATTATTGGATCGATATGGACAAAGATGCAAAGGAGTTTGTTCGAAAATATGACAAATGTCAGAGGTTTGCACCAATGATCCATCAACCCGGAGAGCAACTTCACTCAGTCCCATCCCTATGGCCATTCATGAAATGGGGAATGGATATCGTCGGCCCTCTGCCATCGGCCCCAGGTAAAGATAAATTCATTTTATTTATGACTGACTATTTCTCTAAATGGGTTGAAGCACAGGCGTTCGTGAAAGTAAGAGAGAAAGAGGTTATATACTTTATCTTGGATCATATCATATGTCGATTTGGGATACCCGCCGAAATAGTGTGTGACAATGGGAAACAGTTTATCAGCGACAAAGTGACAAAATTCCTCGAAGGCCACAAAATAAAAAGAATATTATCAACACCGTATCACCCTAGTGGGAACAGACAGGCCGAATCAACGAACAGAACTATCATTCAAAACCTAAAGAAAAGGTTGAACGACGCTAAGGAAAAATGGAGAGAAATCCTACCAGAAGTTCTTTGGGCATATCGAACAACATCAAAATCTAGTACGGGGGCAACCCCGTTCTCCTTAGCATATGGCTCCAAAGCCTTGATTCCAGTCGAAGTCGGGAAACCCAGTGCCATGTTTCGATATACAACAGAAGAGTCAAATAATGAGGCTATGAATATAAGCCTCGAATTATCGGATGAAAAACGAGAAGCTTCTCTCGTCCAATTGGCCGTCCAAAAGCAGCAAATCGAAAGATACTATAATCGAAGAACCAAGCTTCGTCATTTTAAACTCGGGGACTTAGTGCTAATGAAAGTCACCCTCAGTACCCGAAATCCAAACGAAGGAAAACTGGGTCCAAACTGGGAAGGACCGTATCAGGTTCTCGAAAACGTCAGAAAAGGATCCTACAAGCTCAGTATTATAAAAGGCAAATAACTATCAAGCAATTAGAATGTGTCGCACCTAAAACGATACTACTGCTAAGGTACGACCCTCCCATATTCGTTTATATTTCGAAACTAACCCTTGAAGGAGTCCGACCAGGAGCAAGGATGGATCCTTCAATATGAAGCCCTATGTCTGAAAGCACGCGTTGCACTCTTTTTCCCTTAGACCGGTTTTATCCCAAAATGGGTTTTTCGGCAAGGTTTTTAATGAGGCAACCATTGATCCTGCTAACTTAGAAACAATTCGACAGTATCTGAGGCCTCTTTACCTCGAATACTGGGGGGGGGGGGAATTAGCCCTCAAATATATCAAGTTTGATGCAAGAAAGTTACTTCATAACAACAGGGTTCTGATAGGAAAAATTGTAAGAGCCAAATGGTCAAAACGAACCATGCTCATATAGTTGGCCCGAGCCCTAACGCAAAACATGAACACATGTATAATGACTTACAAAGAAAGTTTTTTACCGATATCTTATATCCAAGAAAAATTCCTCTATATCGAGGTTTATTATGCAAACATGATTAAGGTAAATCAATGAGTTCGAGCAACACTAGCTCGACTACTAAGCCTACGGGCTACATTACTTCGAGTTCGAAATCACTCACTCGACTACTAAGCCTACGGGCTACATTACTTCAAGTTCGAAATCACTCACTTGACTACTAAGACTACGGGCTACATTACTTCGAGTTCGAAAGCGCTTACTCAGCTATTAAGCCTACGGGCTACATTACTTCGAGTTCGAAATCACTCACTCGACTACTAAGCCTACGGGCTACATTACTTCTAGTTCGAAATCACTCACTTGACTACTAAGCCTACGGGCTACATTACTTCGAGTTCGAAATCACTCACTCGACTACTAAGCCTATGGCTACATTACTTGTAGTTCGAAATCACTCACTAGACTACTAAGACTATGGGCTACATTAATTCGAGTTCGAAATCACTCACTCGACTACTAAGCCTACGAGCTACATTACTTCTAGTTCTAAATCACTCACTCGACTACTAAGCCTACGGGCTACATTACTTCGAGTTCGAAATCACTCACTTGACTACTAAGCCTATGGGCTACATTACTTCGAGTTCAAAATCACTCACTCGACTACTAAGCCTACGGGCTACATTACTTCGAGTTAGAATCACTCACTCGACTACTAAGCCTACGGGCTACATTACTTCGAGTTCAAAATCACTCACTCGACTATTAAGCCTACGAGTTACATTACTTCGAGTTCGAATCACTCACTCAACTATTAAGCCTACGGGTTACATCACTTCGAGTTCAAATCACTCACTTGACCATTAAGCCTACTGGCTACATTATTTCAAGTTTGAATCACTCACTCGACTAATAAGCCTACGGGCTAAATCATCTCGAGTCTGAAAAATCACCCACTCGACCATTAAGCCTACGGGCTACTCATATTTCGAGTTCGAGCAAACACTCACTCGACCAATAAGCCTACGAGCTATATCATCTCGAGGTTGAGATATCACTCACTCGACTAATAAACCTACAGGCTGTATTACTTCAAGTTCAAAGCAATCACTCAACTCGACTACTAAGCCTATGGGCTACCTTATTTCGAGTTTGAGTAAACGCTCACTCGGATATAAAGGCTACAAAGTCCGAATTCGATCAAATTGCCTAAAACCTTATGAAAACATTCATAATGCATGAATAAAACAAAATCTTCACAAGGCAGAAAATAAAACAGAAGCAAGACAGGAAAAGAAAAGATATTTGTATATATCTACAAGATTGTTTGCAACATCCTAAATAGAAACTAAGGGCTAAGTTTCTTGGTTATCCCCGGGGGCGGTCTCTTCTCCATCGGGCTCCTCCCCGCTCTCGGACCCGCTCTTGCTCCCATCATCGTCATCATCGAAAGCCAAAGCTTCAGCATCGGCTTCGAGCTCTTTAGCCCTTTTTATCTCTTCAGTGAGGTCGAAACCTCGAGCATGGATCTCCTCGAGGGTCTCCCTCTGAGATCGGCACTTAGCAAGTTCAGCAACCCAATGTGCTCGATTATTAGCGGTCTCAGTTGCCTCTCTTGCTTGTACTTGAGCAGCTTCAGCATCGGCCTGATAGACGACCACGAATTCATCCGCATCGGCCTTTGCCTTTTCGGCATCAGATTCGGCCTTGGCAAGTTCAGAGGCCAATCGAGCCTCGAGCTCCTCTATTCTTCTTGCTTGAACCGAGCTTTTCTCCTTCATACATTGAAGCGGCCTACAAAGAAAGAAGAAATAAAGTTATAAAAGAAAAACAAGCATAAAGGCATTACCAATGAAGTAAGTTGAGGCTTACCCGATTCAAAGCCTGCTGCATTTCTAGGAAAAGATATGATGCATCACTAGTGCCGACAACGTCCTCGACACCGGTAAACAAATCACGAAAAGGATCATCTCCCTCATGAGATCCACCTACATCAAGGGCCCCCAAAGCTTGGGCTTCCCGAATCGCCCCTTCGGAAAAAGTAGGGAAAGTGGGCGAGTCTTCGATTACTACTGCCCCAAGTGAGTCGCTTGGGGCATTCTATTCGGTTCGAAGAGAGTCAGGAACGGCCCCTTCAGACATATCCACCATCTGTTGACTTCGGTAGGAGATATTCTCGATTCCCAACGGCTCGGGGACTTTGTCCGAATCTTTCTCTGATATATTCTCAGTTCGAGGCGGATCCTTGTAAACCACCATCGATCCAGCTTCCTGTGGGGCATCAATGATTTTTTTCATTCGGGCCACCAGTACAGGCCCATCGTCTTTTTCATCTTCCTTATCTTCATCCCTCAAACGCCGAACTGATTCTAAGGTTAAAGGAATGGTATTCTTCTTCGACTTACGAGCCTTCGATTTTGGGTTTTCGGAAGTAGAGGCCATTTTTACCAGGGCCGAAGTTTCCTCCTCGCCGGACAGGGGTCTCAAAACCATATCCTTGCCCAAACCTACACACAAGAAAATTGATTTGAGTATACGAAAAATAGTTCGAACTATCAATGATGCGAGAAAGGAGATTAACGCTCGGCATACGTAGAAGTCGAAGCCAAGGCCCGTACCTAGTCCTTGAGGTCGGGAATCACACCGGGCATTAAAGGAACTATTGCACCAAAAAAGGGGATATCAGTAAGAAAGGAAACGAAGAGTCAAAACAATGGGAGATAACAACCGAGTTACACTTATGCTTCATGTTCCATTCTTCGGGAAATGACATCTTCTCGGCCGGTATTAGGTCCGACGTCTTCACTCGAACAAACCTTCCCATCCAGCCTCGATCCTTGTCCTCATCTATGCTCAAGAACAGAACCTTGGTAGCCCGGCGTTGTAGTTTAATTAACCCGCCTCGAAAGAGGCAGGGGCAGTACAATCTGATGAGGTGGTCGAGGATGAAAGACATCCCCTCGATTTTGCTCACAAAGAAACGAATCAGAATAACGATCCGCCAGAAAGAAGGATGGATTTGGCCTAAGGTTATTTGGTATTTACGGCAAAATTCGATGATAACAGGGTCAAGGGGGCCTAACGTGAAAGGGTAAGTGTACACACTTAAAAACCCTTCCACATGAGTAGTAATATCCTCTTCGGGAGAAGGGATTACCACTTCTTTTTTCCCCAGTTATAATCATTTTTAACCTGTTCGAGATATCCCCCGGTTATCGAACACATATACCTCGATACCGGCTCACATCGGCCCGGAACCGAAGAGCCTTTGTCGACCTTAAAATCAGAGGTAAGAACACACGCAGCCAGAATGCACTCCTCAAGCCGTGGATCCACCGGTGTTTTGTCAGCGGCAGTTTGGAAAGAAGAAGCCTTTTCTTTTTGGGGAACGATTTTTGATATTTTCACCATTTTGGATTTAAAGAAGGTGACAAAGATTTGGTGGTTTTAAAGAAGGATTTTGCAGAAAAGAATCACAGATTTGCGAATGAACTCAGAAGATACGGAAAGGAACTTGGAAAATTTGAAAGATTGAAGATGTAAAAGTGATAAATGGTAAAAGGAAGGGCTAATTATAGATTGAAGCAATGGCGGTTCAATATCAACGGTGGCCGACCACCGTCTGACACGCATTAAATACCTTGGTAAGCTAAACCGATGGGACAACTATCACGGACATCATGGTCGGGCTCGATGCAAACGTCAGTGCATATCCAATTGAGCCATTGCAAAATCATATCGTTTCTTACCATATCCTTCACGAGAAACGAGAAAACTATCTGTATACGATCGAAATCGATTTTGGCCTTCGTACGATTGATCGAGATGAGATCATAATGGACCAAAGGAAGACTTCATAATATCGAGATGAGTTCCGAAGATGGTACGAACGAGCTTCAGATTTCAGGTATAGATCAAATACCGAGTTCGAAATCATTATCGAGCTCGGGTCCGAATCGAACTATGATGAGATGTTATGGAATCGAGCTTAGGGGGCAAAGACCAACCGATACCGAGCCCGAGATATTACCAGATCCCGAGTCAGTATTGAGCTCAAGTCCGCATCGAGCTCTAAAATAATACCGACCAGCACCGAGTCCGATCAAGCTTGAGCTCACAGACAAGAGTCGTTACAACCGCACTAAGGGAGAGAATCGCGGCGAGAATTAGGGAAAAGCTGATTTATCATGGGTTCCCCACTATATATTTTTAATTATTTCTAAAGTAGGATCCTCTACTATAAAGAGGATGGCTACATTTCTGTAAAGGGACAGTTTTTTGCTTACATTATAACTAAAATACCATACACTCCTATATTGAAGGGTTATTCCTTTTGGCTTCATAGATTGATTCATCTTACTTAGTCCTTAAATCATCTTTTTTCCAACCTTGTGTATTTTTCATTTTTTACAATCCATATTTGATACTTTCTATTTATCCTTACGATTTGTGTTAAGTTATACCACATATCCTTAGAACTACGTACAAATTCAACTCTGCCCATTTTTCGGGTAAACAACTATTTCTTAGTGCATTCTTCAACTTGTTTTCTGGAGACATACTGAACAAAAGGAATGCATCTCTTCTGAAAATTGATAATTGCACAAACCATTGTAGTTTTAGTAAGCCTTCTCTTTCCTACAAAAAAAAAAAAAAAACCCTTCTCTTGCGGTAGTATTAGACAAAAAGCATCAGAAAGAAACACTGAAAATCAAACGCAGAATGTTTCAATTAGACGTACGAACCATCACATAGCAGTTGAGTACTAATTCAACTCTCCTTCATATATAGAATTTCCAAAAGTAAAAACAAATTTGAAAACTTCTTTCAATATAAAGGAATGTGTAAGAGCAATGCAAACCCTAATATCAACAACATTATCAGGCTAGAACTTCTCTGCACTATATGTGTGTCATTCAAGATCGAGGTTTCATGGCATGACACTTCGCATCACAACAACATCGGCGACACAAAAAGTCACGACCCAAAATTACCAAAGGTCGTCTTGGCGCCTAACACCACCGTCAGGCAAGCCAACTGTGATTTAATCAACTGAATTTCTCATTTTAGTGTTTTGAAATCAGAATTTTTCCTTAATTAAATAGTAGAAATAGGATTACAGGGAAAAAACGATAATGACTACGCAAACTACAATAACGAACAACCAGTAGAGATCCCCAAAATCCGGTGTCACAAGTGCATGAGCATTTTCTAAGGAATACACTAATAATATTACAACATCTGTCCCGAATATAAAAAGACAGAGTAAAATAAATAGTACAATGGAGACCCGGTAGACTGCGATGCGTACCCTGGAATACAGCTCACATAAAGTCTCCTCAACAGGCGCGCCTACGTGCTAGGATGATCACCAAATGAACCTGTCTGTTCCGGCACATTTAGTGCAGAAGTGCAACATGAGTACGTAAATCAACGCATACCCAGTAAAAATCTAGCCTAACCCCGGAGAAGTAGTGATGAGGGGTTGACATCGACACTTACTAAAGGTCCAATAAAGCAATATGTTAAAACTTAAGCAGATATGCAGCGTACGAAAATAATAAGAAAATTCTGTAAGGCTCAAAATCTTCCAATTATTTCTTTTAAAGTATAAATTTCTCGATCTTGTATCCTGCCTTAACATATCAGAAATTATTAAGTGCCAATAAATAAGGAACATCTTATAATATGTCGGGCATCAGTAGAAAGATTAACTCGTGAACATTCGGACTACTAGCGATATAATGCACGATTCTGTCAAGATCGTTCGGCCCGATCCAGAAAACCGTGTACACTGTCGAGGGATGAGCGACGTGATCCATAGATGCATCTATATACTGCCGAGGCGTTCGACCCGCTCCACAAGAAAAGGGAAGAAAGTTACCGAATTTCGAGACACGTGTTTACAATGCAGGACATGAGCACAAAAATAAATTAAATCTTACCATTTCTCAATTTACTCGCCCACAACTCAAAGTGTTAAGGCTTAACCTGGTGAACATATAATTATTTCTAGATTCATTTCGATTATAACTTCGATTAATCTACCCGGACATGAACATGCTTTAGCTACGTACAGACTCTCGTCACCTCGTGCGTACGTAGCACCCACAACTAGTTGCACATAACAATAATTATCACCTAGGAGGTAGTTTCCCCATCACAGAGTTAGACAGGAGACTTACTTCGCTCCGAAGTTCCATAACTGGCTCCAACACCCCTCCAACACCTCTAACCAAAGCCCGTACATCCAAACTATTCAAACAATGTGCAAACCAATCAAAAGACACTCTAATACCCATAATTAATCAATTTAAATAAATTCTCAACTCCGCTCAAAAAGTCTATAAAATCAACCCTCGGGTCCACGTGCCCGAATTTTAAAATTTTTCGAAGGTAAACTATACCCATAACACCACAAACTAAAATATATAACTTATTCCAAATTTCATGTCCAATTTCGTGGCCAATTTTCAAAAATATTAATTTCTAGGTTTTTCTTCAAAATCCCCAAATTTCTATCAATTTCCTTGTTTAAATCTATACATAACCATGTATTTATCTCACAACGTGAAGGAATCACCTACCTAGTGATGGGTGACAAAGAAGCTCCTCCAAAATCACCCAAGCTCGGCTCCCATGGAAAATTTGAGATAAAATGAGCCAAAACCCGTTTTTGCTAACTTATACACTGCCCAGGCGACATTCTTCGCGAACGTGGCAAGTCCCACGTGTTCGCGAAGCAATACTAGCTCCAACTCCAAAAACTGCCTTTCGCGAACGCGAGTGACAACTCGCGAACGCAATGCATTACCAGGCGAACCCTCGCGAACGCGACGCACCCCTCGCGAACGCGAAGGCTAGAATTCTCACAAGCCCAGTTTTCCCTTCGCGAACGCGATGCCCTAATCGTGAACGCCTAGCTTCACCTTCTTACCTTACGCGAACGCGAGGCCCCAGTCGCGAACGCACAACACAAAAGTCAGCAACCAACATATCCTTCTTCGCGAACGCGTGAACACCTTCGCGTTCGCGAAGAACAAAACTAGACACCAGACATCATCAGCAACAACTCAGCCAAATTTGGTCCGAAACCACCCCGAATTACACCCGGGGCCCTCGGGACCTCGTCCAATCACACCAACCAGTTTCAATACATAACACGACCTGCTCGAGGTCTCAAATCACATCAAACAATGCTAAAACCACGAATCGCACCCCGATTCAAGCTTAATGAACTTTAGAACTTTAAACTTCTACATTCGACGCCGAAACCTATCAAATCAAGTCCGATTGACCTCAAATTTTGCACACAACTCATAATTGACATAACAGACCTACTTTCACTTTCGGAATCAGAATTCGACCCCGATATCAAAAAGTCCACTCCCAGTCAAACTTCCCAAAAATCATCCAATTTTCAACTTTCGCCAATTGACGCCGAAACGACCTACGGACTTCCAAATCAACATTCGGATACACTCCTAAGACCAAAATCACCATAAGGAACTATTCTCAGGCTCGGAATCCCAAATGGGCATCGATAACATCAAAAACCACTTCAACCCAAACTTAGAAAATTCTTAAACTTTCAAAATGTGAAACTTTCGTAATAAGCACCGAAATATTCCCGGGTCACCCGATACTCGACCCGAACATACTCCCAAGTCCGAATTCATCATACGAAACTATTGGAACCTTCAAATCCCGATTCCGAGGTCGTTTACTGAAAAGTCAACCCTTAGTCGATTCTTTCAACTTAAATCTTTCGAAATTATAATTTTCATTCCAATTCAACTCCGAACTTCCTGAAATTTGATTCTGACCACACGTACAAGTCATAATACCTGAAGTGAAGCTACTCAAGGTCTCAAACCGCCGAATGACGCGCTAGAGTTCAAAACGACCGGTCGGGTTGTTACACAAAAGTTCACAAAGGTTATTTTCTTCTTTTCCTTCTTTATATAATTAACAAATACAAATAGAGACCATACAAATACAACTCGTAAACACTGTACAAAAGATTTGAATATATCCCCAGCAGAAATCAGATAACTTCTTTTTCAACTTTCAAATTACATACGAACTGATCACCCCTTCACTTAAAAATACAATCACATCAAAACCAGAGCCTTAGAAGAATGAGGAGAACTTAGAACATGAAATACAGTATATGAACAACATATATCAAAGCTACTGATGCAACAGATATGTCGTCCAAAACATTGTATGCAAGACTGCGGTTCTCTTCCAGAGAAACTAAAAGCCTCAAATTGTCTAATTTTTTCCCGCAAACATTGTGGTTTCTCCTCTATTTTCTTAGAAGATTGAACTCAGACTCCAAAACCATATTTTTCTTGCAGATCAAATTTTGATATCGAATAAAATTTTTGGTGGTTGATATATGTTCTTTAATTTTTGGTGGTTGATATATGTAATTTGTACTAAGTTTTATGAAGAGAAAAATGGGTTAAAAGATTGGCGTATTTATTGCCGCCATTATATTCTTTGTTGTAACCTTCCCATAACCTAAGCAGACGTTCTTTCAAATTGCATCGTTATTGTAATTAATTATTGCAACTGTCGCACTATTTTTGGAAGAGCACAACTGTTGAGTTTTCTAAATCATAATGGAGAACATATACGGAAAAAATAGGAGAAAAGACCCAAAAAAACAGGAGAAAAGATAAATAGCAATACTCCTCTGCTGATTTCATTTCCTTGAAAAGTTAATATTTCGTACCTACATAATTGTATCCTATATTTAAATGATCATGAAACTAAAGAAATAAAATGAAAATTTTTAAAAAAGACAAAAGCTGCTAGGACTTCATCTCTATACATTGTTCCACTCTGTAAGATGCATTGGATTATTGGAACTCTTTGAAGAGATTATTCTCTTCTCCTTCCATTTTTTTTGTTTCATTTTTTTTATTCAAGAATATACCTATATGCCATCAATTTAATTACAAACGTACTGTAAATACACCAAAAAGTACTGTAACTGCTTATCTATGATATTTCTTAGAAAGAAATGTCAAACGTGATTTGGGATTCAAATGTAATTTTTAGCATTTGTTGTCACATCTATATATTATTAAAAGTAGAGAAAAAAACCATCTCTTTAAGCCAAGTGACAGCCTAGAAAAAAGGTATATGACATAAGTAGTTAATAATTAATTATATAATTAATAATTAGTTATTGCTTATTATTTTTAAATTTAAATATCAATAAAATAATAACATAAAATATTTTATAATAAAAAACAAAAATTACAAAAAACTGTCAATTCAAATTGGAGAGTACTTTCAATTTGGAGTTGTATCTTCTATTATACTATAAAATGAAAGTAGCATACAAAAATCTTCTTTATATTATTAAAATGAGAGGAAAAAGCCCTCTCCTTAAGCCAAGTGGCAGCCTAGAAAAAAGTCACATGGCATAAATAGTTAATAATTAGTTATTGGTTATTATTTTGAATTTAAATATCTATAAAATAATAAAATAAAATATTTTATAATAAAAATCTATATATTATTAAAAGTAGAGGAAAAAACCCTCTCCTTAAGCCAAGTGGCACAGCCTAGAAAAACGCTACATTGCATAAGTAGTTAATAATTAGTTATTGGCTATTATTTTTGAATTTAAATATCAATAAAATAATAACATAAAATAATTTATAATAAAAGACGAAAAAAAAAAATTATCCATTCAAATTGGAGAGTACTTTGAATTTGGAGTTTTAAATTATTTTAAAATAAAAAACTAAAATTACAAAAAATAAAAAACTACCAATTTAAAAATATCTTTTTGTTTTTCTTTTTAAAAATACAAAGTTTATTTATTCAGAAAATATTATTGAGAATAATAGAATAAAATAAAAAAATAAAAAAATATGTATCTTCTATTATACTATAAAATGAAAGTAGCAAACAAAAATCTTCTATATCTATCTATCTATTATTAAAAAGAAAGAAGTCAGCCATGAGAATTCGCCATGTGTCGCGTGAAGAAAATGTCATGTGGTAATTTTAGGACATAATTAGTTAATTTAGTTAAAATTAGTTTACTTTTTGAATTTGAATTTTAAAATAATACAATATTTAATTTTTTACTTTAAAAAAATAAATTTACCAACAAAGAAGTTACCAAGAAAGGAATAGAATTCGGGAATATAAAGTTACGATTGTGGAGGTTTAAAAATAATATATCAATATTTTTACAGTTTTTAAAAATTAATTTACTAGCAAGGAATAAAACTTAGGAAGTTACCAACAAGGAATCAACTCCATGCGTGCCTTTCCATCTAAAATTCTAAACCCTAAGGAGTCTAAACTTCAAACAATCCACAATGTTGCCCCGTTATCTCAACTCTTAACCCACTAATCTTTCTTTCTTTCACTCATTGCTTTTCTCTTCTTTCGTTGTTATATAATTTGTTCAATAGAAAAAGTAACAGGCTACTAATAATTGCATTACAAAATCAAAGGTTTGATTTTGTAATGCAATTCTTAGTGATCTGAAATTTTTTCAATTTGGCATCAAATGGGGAACTGATTATTTTTTGAAATGCAGTTCCAACCTTAATTGCTTCTTCATCCATGTTAGTCCTAATAGTTTTCAAAAATATTGAGAATTAATTTAATTCTAACTTTTTCCATAAACATATGTCGATTAAATGCTAAAAATTTAATTGTGCATTTTTTTAAGGTTAGAGATCCAGTGAAAGATCATAAATGTTGGACAAGGCCAAAGAACATGAAAACACCACAAATTGTACTACTGATAGATCAAAATATTTGTGAAACAGAGATTGTTATTGAAACTTTTGTACCAATGACCGCTACTTCTGTTGTATTTCGCAGAACCAATCGTACATATGCTCGTCAACTTCTCAACAAAGCCAAACTGGTACTAACCCTATCCTTATTGTGTGATATTTATTTTATTTGGCTTATAAATATATGCTCATACTATTTTCTTGCTTTGTGACTTTACTCTTTTCAGTTTGCCAAAGGCCATAAAGGAACCTATTATGGGTATGACTAAAATTTATGCACTTCACTATTGTTATAATTTTTAAGGTCTAGCTATTGGAGCAAATGGATTTCTATTTCAGATACATACAACATTATAAGACCAATTTTCATCCGCGGCTATTAAATTCTCCAGCCTCATTATTATAGAAAAGTTATGCTAAAATTAAGAAGGTAACTGTATAAACAAGCTCATAGTGACTTAACTTTAATATTTATCAACCGTTTTAGGATAAATTTAATTTAACCTCTAAATATTTGAGAGGAATTGATGTTTGGTTGTATATAGAAGGTGGACTTCACTGCTTATATTGAGAAGCATGAGTTCTGTTTTAATGTTGTTCAATGATCAGGTATCTTTTCATCACATACGTAAAAGATTTAGTTACAAAGACGGAGGCTTTATACAAAGGCTGTGCGAAAAGTTTTCGTAACTGATTCCGACTACCTTTACTTTTTTTTTCTCAATACAAGATTTAGTTACAATGACTGTTGCTTTATACAAAGGTTTTAAAGAAAATTTTCATAATTGATTTCGACTACCTTTTTTATTCCTTCTCAATACAAGATGATTTACCACATATTGTTTTGCAATTTAATCATATATCCAATGCTTTGCATATTTAAAGAGCCACTATATAACAAATTATCCCAAACATCTTTCAGCGCACAAAAACTACATAATTTGCTTATGGCGAGACAGGTCTATTGTATTTCTTCACATTCTTGATTCACTTTTTTTTCCAGAAGCTGCTTATTAATATCTTGTATTTTCTGCTTCAGGATATGAGGCGGCAGTCAAATGAAATTAGGTAGGCAATAGTAATACCTATTATTGTGCCACAACTAGATGCCACTGTGAGGTAGATCTATTCCGTGAATATCAAATTCTCCAGCCTCAATGTTATAGAAAAGTAATATTAAAATTAAGAAGGTAACTATATCAACAAGCTCATAGTGACTTAACTTTAATATTTACCAATATTTTTAGGATAAATTTAATTTGACCTCTAAATATTTGGGAGGAATTGATATTTGGTTGTATTATAGAAGGCGAAATTCACTGCTTGTATTGAGAAGCATAAGTTCTATTTTGATGCTGTTCTATATGAGCATATTACAAATGATCAGGTATCTTTTCATCACATACATAGAAGGTTTAGTTACAAAGACTGAGGCTTTATACAAAGATTGCGTGAAAAAATTTTATAATTGATTTTGTCTACTTTTACCTTTTTTCTCGGTACAAGATTTAGTTACAATGATTGTTGCTTTATACAAAGGTTTTGCAGAAAATTTTCATAATTGATTTCGACTACTTTTTTTTTTCTTCTCAATACAAGATGATTTACCACCTATTGTTTTGCAACTTAATCATATATCCACTGCTTTGCAGCTTTGCAGGTTTATAGAGCCACTATAGAACTAATTATCCCAACCATCTTACAGCGCACAAAAGCTACATAATTTGCTTATGGCGAGACAGGCCTGTTGCATTTTTTCACACGCTTGATTCATTTGATTCACTTTTTTTTTTTCCAGAAGTTGCTTACTATTATCTTGCATTTTCTACTTCAGGATATGAGACGGTAGTCAAATAAAATTAGGGAGGCAACAGTAATACCTATTATTGTGCTACAACTAGACGCCATTGTGAAGTTGATCTATTCATGTATTTTTAGATTGAGACATTTTATGATAATGTAAGAATACTCTTTTATTGATTATCTATATTGATTTTCTTTTGAATTTGAGATAAAAAGAATGCTCTTGGTAATCTTATAGTTTCAATTAGTTTAGTCTTCATACATTGCATCTTTCAGGAATACACTACATGTAGATGTAATGACCCGGCCAGTCGTTTTGAGAGTAATAGCCTCAATCCCCTATTTACTGTTTCCCCCGTACCTTTTTCTGCTTAGGTGACTTGCCAGGAGGTTCTGTTTTTGGTTTCAGAGTGTTTTGGAATACTTAGTCCCTAAATGGAGATTTAAGCCTTAGGATTTGGACCGTAGTCGGAACTGTGTGAAGACGACTCCGGAATGGAATTCCGTCGGTTCTGTTAGCTCCGTTAGGTGATTTTGGAGGTTCGTAGCTCATTTAGGCTTGAAATGGCGAAAGTTAATTTTTTTGAGTTTTGGACCGGTAGTGAAATATTTGATACAGGGGTCGGTTTTCAATTCCGAAAGTTAGAGTAGGTCTGTAATATTGAATATGACTTGTGTGCAAAATTTGGGGTCAATCGGACGTGGTTTGGTTGGTTTCGGCATCGATTGTTGAATTTCGAAGTTTCAAATTCTTTAAGTTTGAATTGGAGTATGATTTGTGATTTTAGTATTGTTTGATGTAGCTTGAGGATTCGACTAAGTTCGTATGGTATTTTAGGACTTGTTGGAATGTTTGGTTGAGGTCCCGACGACCTCGAGTGAGTTTCAGATAGTTATCGGATTATTTTTGGACTTGAAAGATTTTTCTAGTGCTGGTTCTGCTGTAATCGCACCTGCGCAAGGCTGCCCGCAGGTGCGAGTCCACAGGTGCGAGCAAATTTGAGCAGAACCAGATTTTGGACAGCTGAGCTGGGACCGTAGGTGCGCAAAGCATTTCCGCAGGCGCGCACGCGCAGGTGCGGCCCTTTATCGTAGGTGCAGAGGCAGAAGGGGGGGTAAGTGATTTGCGCAGATGCGCATATTTTCCGCACAAGCGCACCCGCAGGTGCGAAAATACCTGGGCAGTGGTTAAAACCGAAGGGCTTCCCGATTTTTGTCATTTTGGATTTTGCAAACTCGGTTTAGGGCGATTTTTGAGAGCATTTTCGAGAGATTTCTTGAGGTAAGTCCCTTGTGCTTATTTTGAACAATAATCTTGCTTCCCCATTTATTTTTCCACTTAGTTAGTGTGTATTTAAGGTAGAATTTAGGAGTTGAGACTAGGGATTTGGAAAGTTTGAATTGTGAATTTGAAGGATCATTTGGTGTCGGATTTAAGTAAATTTGATATGGTTAGACTCGTGAGTGAATGTGCTTTCAGATTTTATGACTTTTACCCAATTCTGAGACGTGGGCTCGGGTCGACATTTTAGGGCGAATTTCGAAATTTTTGTTAAAGTATTGATTGCATTAATTAGATGAGTCTATTATGGTTGTATTTATGCTATGTAATTGCTTTTGGCTAGATTTGGGCCATTCAAAACCGGATATTCGTGGGAAAGGCATTCTTACCGATTGATTGAGCTTGGAACGAGGTATGTGGCTTGCCTAACCTTCTGTGGGGGAACTCCCCATAAGATTTGTACTGGTTTTGATATATGAGCGCCGCGTACGTGAGGTGACGAGTATGTACACGGGCTAATTGTGTAAAACCCGATTTTCTACTAAGTAATAACCTGATTTCTTTCTTATTTAAGTTTCATCAGCATGTGTAGTATCCTGTTAGATTAGAATAGTATGCCTACTTGCCTTAACCATTTACTTGAACTACGTGCAATATGTTTAATGAATTTACTTGTCTTTCCTTTACTGGTACTTAGGTTGAATTGTAGAATTTCGTGCCATAACTATTAAATTCTATTATTTTCACTGCATATATACTTTGGGACTACGAAACGGTATTCTGGGAGATCCTCCTGTACTGTATATTTACTTTGGGACTACGGAACGGTATTCCAGGAGATCCCCCTGTACTGCATATTTACTTTGGGACTACAGAACGGTATTCCGGGAGATCCTCCTGTACTGCATATTTACTTTGGGACTACGGAACGATATTCTGGGAGATCCCCTTGTACTGCACATTTACGTTTGGGACTACGAGACGGTATCTCGGGAGATCCCTGTTGTGTTTCTGTGTACTGAGCTGTTACCTTCTATGATTTCATTGTTGTTAAATTTCAGCCTTATTTTATTGCGGTATTACACTATATCTTGTTTTATTATATATTTACTAGTAGGTCCCTGACCTGACCTCATCACTACTCAACCGAGGTTAGGCTTGGCACTTACTGGGTACCGATTGTGGTGTACTCATGCTACTCTCTGCACATATTTTTCATGTGCAGATCTAGGTACTCCTTATCAGCCTCACTATCAGTGAGCCGGGATAGCTTTGGAGACTTCAAGGTATATCTGCCGCGTCCGCAGACCTCGGAGTCCCCTTCTACTCTTTCTCATGTACATTATCTTCTGTATTTTTCCTTTGTTAGACTCTGATGTATAGAGACACTAGATTTTTCTTCTGTAGTTTGTGATTCACGATGTTCTGGGTTTTGGGATTGTTGTGTATTTTTTGAATAGTTGGTTAAATTTATGTTTTTTCATTTCATTATTCCGCAAAAATATTAGGCTTACCTAGTTGTAGAGACTAGGTACTGTCATGACGTAACACGAAGGGAAAATTGGATCGTGACAACTTGGTATCAGAGCTCTAGGTTCATAGGTGTCGTGAGTCACAAGCCGATTTATTAGAGTCTCGCGGATCGGTACAGAGATGTCTGTACTTATCTTCGGGAGGTTATGGAACTATTAGAAAAATTTCACTACTTTGATTCCTTGTCGTGCGAAAATTGTTGACTTCAAAAATTCTAAACTTCTGTATTCTATTCTCTTACAGATGGTGAGGACATGTACAAGCGGATCTGATGACCAGGCACTCGCTCCCCCTGCTAGAGCCGCAAGAGGCCGGGGCCAGGGTAGAGGCTGAGGACGTCCACGTGGTGCAGCTAGGACACCCGCACGAGCTGCTACAGAGGAGCCCCCAGTAGCTCCAGCTGGAGGGCAGACACCTGAGGTACCTGTTCCTGCACCAGCCCTCCAGGAGACTCTAGCCTAGTTTCTGAGCATGTTCAGCACCTTAGCTCAGGCTGGATTGATTCCACTTGCTCCTGCCACATCTCAGGCTTTGCCGGTAATCCAGAGTAGCGAGTTCGGGTCGACCAGGTTCCAAATATTGTACCAATGCGGCCGGTAGGTCCAACTTAGCCCGAGGTTAGGGCAGCAACTTCTGAGGTGGAGCAGCTCAGACTTGAGAGGTACAAGAAGTACCACCCACCTACCTTCAGCAGATTGGCTACAGATGACGTTCAGGGTTTTCTGGAGGCGTGTCATCGTATTCTCCATACTATGGGTGTAGCGGAGATGAGCGGGGTTTCTTTTACTACATTCCAGCTTAGAGGAGCAGCCTATCAGTGGTGGCGTGCGTATGAGTTGAGTAGTCCGGCTGAGACAGCTTCACTTAGATGGACTCAGTTCTCGGACATGTTTTTGAGAGAGTATGTCCATGAGAGCCTCAGGGACTCATGTTGCGCGAAGTTTGAGCAGCTGCGCCAGGGTGCTATGACTGTGTCAGAGTATGCAGCCTGTTTCAGCGATTTGGCTCGACATGCACTGGCCTTAGTTGCCACAGTCCGAGAGAGGGTTCGACGGTTTATTGAGAGACTCCACCCCAACATCCGGATTAGTATGGCCAGGGAGTTGGAGATGGATATTTCTTATCAGCAGGTGGTGAGTATTGCCCGGAGATTGGAGGGCATGCTTGCCCGGGATAGAGAGGAGAGGGAGGGCAAGAGGTCTTGAGAGACTGGTTATTATTCTGGAGCTCGTGTCCCAGCAGCTCGCCATGGTAAGGGTTATGTGAGTCGCCCCGTTCATTTAGCTCTTCTAGCCGCCAGTGGTGTTCCATCTCCTTCTAGGCCCCAGGAGCCTTATTATGCACCGCCAGTATCTAGTGTGCCTCCTGCACGGGGTGTTCCTAGCGGCTAGTCCAACAGACCTGGCCCGAGCCAGTCACAGTAGCCACACCCTCCTAGAGCTTATTTTGAGTATGGCGGCAATCTCCATATGGTGAGGGATTGCCCCAGATTTAGGAGGGGTGCACCTTCACAGGTTTCTCATCCATAGCGTGCTCCACCGATCCTCAGGCTATGATTACAGCACCAGCTGCCACCCCACCTGCTCAGCTAGCCCGAGGTAGAGGTCGGGGAGGTAGAGGTCGCCCTAGAGGGGGAGTCTAGGCAAGATATTATGCCCTTCCTACTCGTACATAGGTAGTCGTTTCTGATTCTGTCATTACAGGTATTGTCCCAGTCTGTCATAGAGATGCGTCGGTATTATTTGACCCAGGCTCTACATATTCTTATGTGTCCTCTTATTTTGCCCCGTATTTGGGCGTATCTCGGGATTCTTTGAGTTTCCCTATTTATGTGTCTACTCCTGTGGGAGATTCTCTTGTTGTGGACCACGTGTATCGGTCGTGTTTGATTGCTCTTAGTGGTTTTGGGACCAGAGATGATTTATTATTGTTCAACATGGTGGACTTTGATATTATTTGGGTATGGACTGATTGTCGCCCCATTACGCTATTCTTGATTGTCACGCTAAAACCGTGACGCTGGTCATGCCAGGTTTACCGCAGTTAGAGTGGAGAGGTACCTTAGAGTATACTCCTAACAGAGTTATTTCATTTCTTAAAGATCAACGAATGGTTGAGAAGGGGTGTGACGCATATCTAGCTTATGTGAGAGATGTCAGTATTGATACCACTACAATTGAGTCAGTTCCAGTAGTGAGGGACTTTCCAGATGTGTTCCCAGCTGATCTTTTGGGCATGCCACCCGACAAAGATATTGATTTTGGCATTGATTTGTTGCCGGACACTCAACCCATATATATTCCTCCATATCGTATGGCTCCTCCTGAGTTAAATGAGTTGAAGGAGCAGTTACAGGAATTTCTTGATAAGGGCTTCATTCGGCCTAGTGTGTCACCTTGGGGTGCTCATGTCTTATTTGTGAAGAAGAATGATGGTTCTATGCGGATGTGTATTGATTACCGCCTGTTGAACAAAATCACAGTAAAGAACAAGTATCCATTGCCTCGTATTGATGACTTATTTGATCAATTACAGGGTGCCATAGTGTTTTCCAAGATTGACTTACGTTCAAGGTATCATCAGTTGAAGATTAAGGAGCCAGATATCCCAAAGACTGCTTTCAGGACCAGATATGGTCACTATGAGTTTCTTGTTATGTCTTTCGGGCTGACTAATGCCCCGGCAGCTTTTATGCATTTGATGCACAGTGAGTTCCGACCTTATCTTGACTCATTCGTCATTGTGTTTATTGACGACATTCTGGTGTACTCCGGGACTCGGGAAGATCATGAGCAGCACCTGAGGACTGCACTTCAGACCTTGAGAGAAAAGAAGTTATATGCAAAATTTTCAAAGTGTGAGTTTTTTCTAGACTCAGTGGCATTCTTGGGTCATATAGTATTGAGTGAGGGGATCCAGGTGGATCCGAAGAGGATTGAAGCAGTGCAGATTTGGCCAGACCGTCCTTAGCTACAGAGATCCGGAGTTTTATTGGTTTGGCGGGGTATTACTATCGCTTTGTAGAGGTATTCTCATCTATTGCAGCACCTATGACCAGGCTGACCAAGAAGGGTGCTCTATTTAGGTGGACAGAGGAATGTGAGGAGAGCTTTCAGAAGCTCAAGACAACTTTGACTACAACCCTAGTATTGGTATTGCCTACAAGTTCGGGGTCTTATACTGTATATTGTGATGCATCATGGATTAGTCTCGACGCGGTGTTGATGCAGGACGGTAGGGTGATTGCCTACGCGTCCAGACAGTTCAAGGTGCATGAAAAAACTATCTTGTCCACGATCTTGAGTTAGCAGCTATTGTTCATGCCTTGAAGATTTGGCGGCATTATTTGTACGGTGTTCCTTGTGAGATTTACACTGATCACCAGAGTTTGTAGCATCTGTTCAAGCCGAAGGATCTTAATTTGCATCAGAGGAGGTGGTTGGAGCTGCTTAAGGATTATGATATCACTATTTTGTACCATCCGGGGAAGGCCAATGTGGTGGCCGATGCTTTGAGTCGCCGGGCAGAGAGTTTGGGGAGTTTAGCATATCTACCACCAGCAGAGAGGCCATTAGCATTTGATGTTCAGCCCTTAGCCAGCCAGTTTGTGAGATTGGATATTTCTGAGCCGAGTAGAGTATTGAGTTGTGTGGTCTCTCGGTATTCTCTTTATGATCGTATCAGGGAGCGTCAGTATGATGACCCCCATCTGCTTTTCCTTAAGGACACGGTCCAGCACGGTAATGCTAAGGAGGTCACTATTGGAGGTGATGGTGCATTAAGGATGCAGGGCACACTATGTGTGCCCAATGTAGATGGTTTGCGTGAGTTGATTCTTTAAGAGGCTCATAGCTCGCGGTACTCCATTCATCCGGGTACCGCGAAGATGTATCAGGACCTGTGGCAGCATTATTGGTGGAGGAGAATGAAGAAGGACATAGTAAAGTATGTGGCTAAATGTCTAAATTGCCAGCAGGTGAAGTATGAGCATCATCGACCGGGTGAGTTGCTTCAGAAGATAGAGATTCCGGAGTGAAAATGGGAGCGGATCACTATGGCGTTTTTGGTCTCCCACGGACGCAGCGAAAGTTTGATGCAGTTTGGGTGATTGTGGATAGGCTAACCAAGTCAGCTCATTTCATTCATGTGATGACTACCTGTTCTTCCGAGCAGTTGTCTCGAATTTATATCCGCGAGATCATCAGGCTTCATGGCGTACCGGTATCTATCATCTGTGACCGGGGTACGCAGTTTACATCGTGATTCTGGAGAGCCGTACAACGGGAGTTGGGTACTAGAGTGGAGCTGAGCACAGCGTTTCACCCTCAGACGGACGGACAGTCCGAGCGCACTATTCAGATACTGGAGGATATGCTCTGCGCTTATGTAATAGATTTTGGGGGTGCTTGGGATCAGTTCTTGCCACTTGCGGAGTTTGCTTACAACAACAGTTATCAGTCCATCATTCAGATGGCACCGTATGAGGCTTTGTATGGTAAGCGGTGTCGGTCCCCAGTGGGTTGGTTCAAGCCGGGCGAGGCCAGATTATTAGGTACGGACTTGGTTCAGGATGCCTTGGAAAAGGTTAAGGTGATTCAGGATAGACTTCGCACAGCCAGTCCAGACAGAAGAGTTACGCGGACCGAAAGGTTCGCGATGTTGCATTCATGGTTGGAGAG
Organism: Nicotiana tomentosiformis; assembly: GCF_000390325.3. Lineage (NCBI taxonomy): Eukaryota > Viridiplantae > Streptophyta > Magnoliopsida > Solanales > Solanaceae > Nicotiana > Nicotiana tomentosiformis. The sequence continues at coordinate 85,761,156 of NC_090816.1, read as the reverse complement.
CGGGTCTTGCTCTGGGTTTCGCCTATGAAAGGCGTTATGAGATTCGGAAAGAAGGGCAAGCTGAGCCCAAGGTTCATTAGTCCTTTTGAGGTGTTGCGGCGTGTTGGAGAGGTTGCTTATGAGCTTGTCTTACCTCCCAGTCTAGTAGGAGTTAATCCGGTATTTCATGTTTCGATGCTCCAGAAGTATCATGGTGATCCGGCTCACTTATTGGATTTCAGCTCAGTCCAGTTGGACAAGGATCTATCTTATGTTGAGGAGCCAGTGGCTATTTTACACAGGCAGGTCAGAAAGCTAAGGTCAAAGAACATTGCTTCTGTGAAGGTTCAGTGGAGGGGACGGCCGGTCGAGGAGGTGACTTGGGAGACCGAGCAGGATATGGGCATCCATTATCCTCATCTTTTTCACCACTTCAGGTATGTCTTTATGCTCGTTCGAGGACGAATGATTGTTTTAAGAGGGGGAGGATATAACGACCCGGCCGGTCATTTTGAAAGTAATAGCCCCGATCCCCTATTTACTGATTCCACCGTACCTTTTTCTGCTTAGGTCACTTGCCGGGAGGTTTTGTTTTTGGTTTCGGAGTGTTTTGGGACACTTAGTCCCTAAATGGAGGTTTAAGCCTTAGGATTTGGACCATAGTCAGAACTATGTGAAGACGATTTCGGAATAGAATTTTTTCAGTTCCGTTAGCTCCGTTAGGTAATTTAGGGTTTAGGGGCGTGTCCAGATTGTGTTTTGGAGGTCCGTAGCTCATTTAGGCTTGAAATTGCGAAAGTCGAATTTTTGGAGTTATGGGCCGGCAGTGGAATTTTTGATATCATGGTCGGTTTTCGATTCCGGAAGTTGGAGTAGGCCCGTAATGTTGAATATGACTTGTGTGCAAAATTTGGGGTCAATCGGACGTGGTTTGGTTAGTTTCGGCATTGGTTGTCGAATTTGGAAGTTTCAAGTTCTTTAAGTTTGAATCAGAGGATGATTTGTGATTTTAGCATTGTTTGATATAGTTTGAGGATTCGACTACGTTTGTATGGTGTTTTAGGACTTGTTGGTATGTTTGGTTGAGGTCCCGGGGACCTCGGGTAAGTTTCAGATGGTTATCGGATCATTTTTGGACTTGGAAGATTTTTGTAGTGCTGGTTCTGCTGTAATCGCACATGCCCAAGGCTTCCCGCAGGTGCGAGCAAGTTGGCGCATAAGCGGATTTTGGGCAGCCTGAGCTGGGACCTCAGGTGCGCAAAGAATTTTCGTATGCACCTATGTGCATGTGCGACCCTTTATCGCAGGTGCAGAGGCAGAAGAGGGGTAAGTGATTTGCGCAGATGCGCACATTTTCCGCACAAGCGCACCCGCAGGTGCGGAAATACCTGGGCAGTGGTTAAAACCGAAGGGCTTTGCGATTTTTGTCATTTTTTACTTTGCAAACTCAGTTTAGGGCGATGTTTGAAAGTATTTTCGAGAGATTTCTTGAGGTAAGTCCCTTGTTCTTATTTTGATCAATAATCTTGCTTCCCTATTTATTTTTCCACCTAGTTAATGTGTATTTAAGGTAGAATTTGGGAGTTGAGACTAGGGATTTGGAAAGTTTGAATTGTGGATTTGAAGGACCATTTGGTGTTGGATTTTAGTAAATTTAATATGGTTAGACTCGTGAGTGAATGGGCTTTCAGATTTTGTGACTTTTACCCGATTCCAAGATGTGGGCCTGGGTCGACCTTTTAGGGCGAATTTCAAAATATTTGTTAAAGTATTGATTTCATTAATTAGATAAGTCTATTATGGTTGTTTTTATGATATGTAATTGCTTTTGGCTTGATTTGGGCCATTCGGAGCCGGATATTCATGGAAAAGTCATTCTTACCGATTGATTGAGCTTGGTTCGAGGTAAGTGGCTTGCCTAACCTTGTGTGGGGGAACTCCCCGTAAGATTTGAACTGTTTTTGATATTTGAGCGCTGCGTACGTGAGATGACGAGTACGTACACGAGCTAATTGTGTAAAAACCCGATTTTCTACTAAGTAATAACCTGATTTCTTTCTTATTTGAGTTTCATCAGCATGTGTAGTATCCTTCTAGATTAGAATAGCATGCCTACTTGCCTTAACCGTTTACTTTAACTACGTGCAGCATGTTCAGTGAATTTACCTGACTTTCCTTAACTGGTACTTATTGAATTCTATTGTTGTCGCTGCATATTTACTTTGGGACTACGGAACGGTATTCCGGGAGATCCTCCTGTACTGCATATTTATTGGGACTATGGAACGGTATTCCGAGAGACCTCCCTGTACTGTATATTTACTTTGTGACTACAGAACGGTATTCCGGGAGATCCTCCTGTACTGCATATTTACTTTCGGACTACGGAATGGTATTCCAAGAGATCCCCTTGTACTACACATTTACGTTTGGGACTACGAGACGGTATCTCGAGAGATCCCCTGTTGTGTTTCTGTGTATTGCATTGTTACCTTCTATGATTTCATTGTTATTAAATTTCAGCCTTTATTTTATTGTGGTATTGCACTCTATCTTGTTTTATTATATATTTACCAGTAGGGCCCTGACCTGACCTCGTTACTACTCGACCGAGGATAGACTTGGCACTTACTGGGTACCGATTGTGGTGTACTCATGCTACTCTCTGCACATGTTTTTCGTGTGCAGATCCAGGTACTCCTTATCAACTGCACTATCAGTGAGCCGGGACAGCTTTGGAGACTTCAAGGTATATCTGCCGCATCTGCAGACCTCGGAGTCCCCTTCTACTCTTTCTCATGTCCATTATCTTATGTATTTTTCCTTTGTTAGACTTTGATGTATAGAGACACTAGATTTTCCTTCTGTAGTTTGTGATTCATGATGTTCCGGATTTTGGAATTATTGTGTATTTTTGAATAGTTGGTTAAATTTATGTTTTCATTTCATTATTTCGTAAAAATGTTAGGCTTATCTATAGTAGAGACTAGGTGCCGTCACGACGTCACACAAAGGAAAAATTGGGTCATGATAGTAGATAGCTAATTGTTGACCCACCTAAGTTTCAAATCTTTTTTTCTAAATCAGAAAACTATTTTTTGCTCACTTTTATTATTTTTCACTTGGTAAGTAGATGTCTAATTCATAAAGGGAGAGTTTCTGTATTAATTGACAGAGAGATAGAATGTGCAAGGTCTAATGAGCTTAACTTGATTATCCTCCTCCTTTTTATGTTATGTCGTTTACTATTTCAAAATTGACAGGACTTGGTTATTAGCCCAGGGCGTATGATGACACTGTTATAAAGTGTAAGAATAATAGAATAAAATAAAAAATAAAAAATATGTATCATCTATTATAGTATAAAATAAAAGTAGCATACTAGAATCTATATCTATATTATTATTAAAAGGAGAGGAAAAAGCCCTCTGGCCACACATAGCCACTATGCTGAAAAACAGGAAACTGCTCCAACTGGCCAACTGCCCTGCATGTGTGTCGCATATGGGCGCAACCTTCAAATTTTTGTGCCAAAGGCCAATTCTGTCATGTCTTCGCGCCAAGCTCTCGTGCAGCATGCTTTTGCGCGCATGTTTGTCCCATGCAGCATGCCACCGGGCCTGCTTCGGATTCAATTTCTGTTGAGTCTTGAAGTATGTATTAGCCACGTTATCCGTCTGCACTACGAACTTTGTTCCCAGCAAGTAGACTCTCCAAACTTGAAGGCAATGAATTACTGCAACCATCTCTTTCTCATGTGCAGAATAACGTTGCTCCACAGTGTTCAACTTTCCTTTTTCAAATGCAACCAGATGATCCTCCTAGACTAGCACTAGCACACTGCCAACAGCATAATCTAAAGAATCCGTGTGTACTTCAAATGGCAAATCAAAATCTGGCAGCTTCAAGATTGGTTCAGATGCAATGGCCTTCTTTAATGCATTGAAAGCCTTGTCACATGAATCCGACCAAACCCATTTGACATTCTTTTTCAGTAAATCTGTCAAAGGAGCAGCCCTTTTCGAATAGCCTGCAATGAACTTCCGGTAGTAATTTGCCAAGCCCAAAAATGATCTAAGTTTCTTTATCCTGCTTGGTGCTTGCCAATCAACTATTGCTTGCACCTTCTTTGGGTCCATCCGCACTTGGTTTTCATTAACCAAATGGCCTAGAAACTTTATCTCGCGACTTGCAAATTCACACTTTTCCATCTTGACATAGAGTTGGTAGGCTCTAAGTCTTTCCAGCACCTTCCTTAAGTGAGACAAATGATCTTCAAGGGTCCAGCTATAGATGACTATGTCGTCTAAGTAAACAACTACAAAGTCATCAAGATACTCATAAAGAACATTGCTCATTAAATTACAGAAAGTTACCGGGGAATTGGTTATCCCAAACGACATTACAAGAAATTCAAAGCTACCATATCTAGTTACACAAGTGGTTTTAGGGGCATCTCCTCGGCTATCCTAACCTGCCACTAGCCTGACCTTAGGTCTAACTTGGTAAAATAACTAGCCTTCGAAAGCCTATCCAGCAGATCTTGAATCAAAAGATCGGATACTTATTTTTGATAGTCACTTTGTTCAGTGCCCTATAGTCCACACACATCCGCAGCGTACCATCCTGTATTTTTTGGAACAAAACAGGAGCACCGTATGGAGCCTTCGATGGTTGAATCAACCCAACATCAAGAAACTAAGACAATTTCTTCCTTAGTTCAGTTAGTTCCATAGGCGACATGCGGTAAGGAGGCCGCACATGTGGTAGTGATCCGGGAATAAGTTCAATCCTATGATCAATCTCCCTCCTCGATGGTAACTCCCTTGGCAATTCTGGAGGCATCACATCTTTGAATTCCTTCATCAAATTTGCAACACAATTCAGGACCTCAATCTGCACATATGGCTTGACTTCAACGAGTGAAACGAGGTAAATCTCCTCACCATCTTCAAGCCTTTCTCAAATATAATGGCATAAATCAAAGCAACAATCCTAGCGTTCTTTATTTCATCCCTGTAGGGCCTAATTCCTTTCACAAAGCCGGGGTTTCTCTCCGCCATGAACATAACTCCATCCAAATGAGGAATTGGAGCGACTTTGTTCTTCTTCAGAAAATCAATTCCCAATGGCACAACAATAATGTTGAACTTTCCAGACCAATGGCTCAATTTCATCGGGACATCTAGCGCCACCCCATAACCAGGCTCCGCCTTTGAGTTTACAACCTTCATCTTCGTCGGACACTTTGTCACTTGTAGCCCATACTTTTGAACAATTCTGGAGGCAACAAAGGTGTGCGTGGATCCGGTATCAACCATTGTCATGACACTCTTGTTTCGATTTTCAGATCCACATACACAAGTGTGGAATAAGCATCAGCCAAATCATCCCCCGTAGCATTCACGTAAGCAACTTCTTCCTTGACAACATTTTCTTCATCATCTGCCACAGTTACACAAGCTAAAGTGTTCAACGACCACAACGGATTCACGTAAGCAACAACTTTCTGTCCTTTTCCTGGTTTCTCCTCTTCAGCAAGAAGAACATTTATCTTCCCTTGATTTGGAAAGTTTCGTGTATGATGTCCATATTTTTGACATGTCCAGCAAACCTTTTCACCTCCCATTGGCCTGTTTGTTTTTTACGAAGAGGCATCCATCTTGCCTTTGCATTTGTCATTTCCATCTTGCTTCCGATTGTCCTTCCTTCAATCCTTATCTTCTCCTTTTTCTTTGACTTAGTAGAAGAGGTAGGATAAGAAGTTAGACCCGTTGAGCGAAAATCCACTAATGCATCCGCTGCCGCAATTGCACTAGGAAGATCTTTAACTTTCTGCCTACAGATTTCGTTTTGTGCCCAGCCTTGCATTCCGGAAATGAAATTGTACAATTTATCCTCATCCGACATGTTTTGGATGTCTAGCAACAAAGATGAAAAATCTTTCACATAGTCCAGAATGGAACCAGTCTGTCTCAACCTCTTCAAGAAATCCCTAGCAACCCAAGACGAGTTGCTAGGAAAGAACTTATCCCTCAGCGCATCACAAAGTTTCTCCCAAGTATCCACCTTGGGTCTGCCAACACTTTTATCATCTGCATTTTTCGTCCGCCACCACAACACTGCATCTCCTCTGAAATAATGCACCGCTATGGTTAGTTTGTCCTTCTCCGGGACATGAGCAATATAGAAGTAATGTTCCAAGTCCCACAAGAAGTTTTTCAATTCCTTGGCGCCTCTCACGCCATCAAATGCCTTTGGTTCTGGAATTTTAATTTTGAAATGTTCTTCACCTCCTTGGGGCACATTTGCAACAGCCCGTCGGAGAATCTGAATTTTTGTTTTAAGATCCTCATTCTCCCTCTTGTAATTTTTCCAACTGCTTTGAAACAATTTCCTAGAAAGCCTGCAATTCCATCAGTTGGGTATCAACACTCTCACGAACATGTTAAAATTCTGTGTTGACGCCATGGATCTACGTCAGAATATCCACGACCAATGACAATTGGGCTCGAGAAGCCTCTTTCTCTGTAGCAAAGCGGTCCATACCTTCTTTCCACTTCAAGGACTTCGCTTTTATCACATCGACCTCCTCACAGAGTTTCCCGATCATCTCAGTTTTTTGCTGCAGCTGTGAGACCGAAATATTTGCCATCATTCCGGTATCGAGCCTATAGGCTTTTAAAAGTATCGTTACCTGCTCAGACAGATCTGTCTGATCTTGGTGAGCCTTGGCCAACTCAGCTTGGAGGTCTTTGATTTCCTCTCCCCTTAGCCCTAAGAGGAGATTAAGGGAGTTCCTCTCCTCCGTGACCCGTTAAAGGTCGGCCTTATATCGATGCAGCTCGGTCCGAGATCGAGAACCTACTTCTCAATGCAGAACCAGGTACATCTTATCAGACCAGGCATCAGTAAACTACCTGTACGAGGAGACTTCGAGGTATATCTGCCAGCGTCCGCAGACTTCGGAGTCCTCTTCTATCTTACTATGTTGTCTTCCTTATTTGCTTTAGACTCTGATGTATAGAGACATAGAGAATAAATTCTTAGAAGCTTGTGACTTATTTCTACCGGGTTTTGGGAGTTGTAATATTTGAAATGTAGTTTATTTATTTCAGATATCTATTATTATTCCTCATTGATAGGCTTGCCTAGTCTTAGAGACTAGGTGCCATCACGACCTCATACGGGGGAATTTGGGGTCGTGACACTTCCAAATCCCGAACTAATCATCCCAGCAAGTCATAAAACGGCAAGAACACATACAAGAAGTCTTATTTAGGGGAACGGAGTTCTAAAAAGCAAAACGACCGGTTGGATCATTACATAACCAAACCTATCTTTTAAGTAATCTTTTACCCACTTCAAACATTCATCTTCTATTTTCAGGTTTTCTTTCTTCTGCATTTGATGTTAGTGTTTCACCATCGGCTACTCTCCTCAGCGTTGCTTTGTCAAGCCAACTTCCACTATAGTATACTGTTAAGTTTAATACGGCATTTAAATTTATGTGCTTCTTATGTGTATTTCATTTGACAATTATGTTACTTCTTATAGTATTATTTTGAAGAGGTTAAGGTTTTGTTCTCTTTTTATAGATAGTTAAAATTTATCCTATTGTACAATATTAAGTTCAAGAATAACTATTTTTTCTTTGTCGGCCACTTTTAGAATCGCATGAAAAGTACAATATTTTAGAATTTAAAGGCCTTCCTTTAAGGTGACTGCTTCACCTTCCATTGCTAAATTGATTGGATTAGAAGTCATCAAAAAAGGTCAAAGAAAGTTCTCAGATATTAATTTCAAAACTTTAAACGTCTATATAATACTTGTGTGTGCAATTGTTGGATCAATAGATGATATAATTTAAGTTACGTTCTTTTATAATTAAAAATCACTCCGATATAATTCAATCATTAATAATAGTTTATTGATCATCGATAATTATCATTCTTTTCTTTATTAGTTAACATATTATAAGGGGTACATAGGCTACATTGTATACAAAGTGCTTGTCAAAAGTAGGTTTCTTTTTATCCAAGTTAGTAGCGTCCTTTATATCCATTATGCACAACTGTGTAGAAGTTAGAACTTAGAAGCGTTCATGATGTAAAAATGTTTGTTGAAGTGAATATGTAATCTGATTATGCTTGTGATAGTTAATTACTATCAAGTGGTAGTGATTTTTCAAGATATGAGAAAAAACTATACTTCTATTAGGACTTGTGCATTATAAAATAATGTGCTACATAAGCCAAACTAATTCCAATATGTTGATCTTCTGAGCCAACACATCAACTGCATTTAATTAATATATCAGTTGACTATTCAATCACCGTCCAATTATTATACTCATGGACATCACTAATTTTAGGAATATTCCAAACTATGCATGGAAGACGAAGATACATCAGTTTTACAAATTAAAAGAGTAAAAATTAGGAAGAAAAATAAAAATAGGGTTCCCTAAATATGAATGTATTTTTGCACTCCAGTACTAGGTCACAAGGCATATCGATGTGTTTTAGTCTTTGTCTTCCTAATTAATACTTACTTTTGTTTGTTGCTTTTCTGCAATTGAAAAATTGAAGGTCTATGTAATTCTTTATCAGAACTTATGAATTATATTCGCACATAACGACATTATCCACTAACTTTAGTATTATACTTTCCAAATATATAGTTTATATGTTAGTAGTAGCGAATCATTTATTGAAGTACTACGGAGCAAGAGAATATATACTCTCCTCCTTTCAATTTAGATAATGTACTTTAACTTTACAAAGTTTAAGAAAAAAATAGACTTTTAAAATACGTGGTGCTAAAAGTTTGAGGGGCAAAAGCTTAGTGGGGTCATGATATTTGTGTGGCTATAAAAATTTCTCATAAAGAGTAAAGTGAGTAAAATAAAAAGTTTAAAGTTAAATTGTTCTAAATATAGAAATATATCATTCTTTTTTGAACAGACTAATAAGAAAAGTGTGTCATTTAAATTGAAACAGAGGGAATAAAAAATATAAATTAAAGGTAAATTACACTTACACAAGCTTTCATAACAAAATGTTAATTTGATGTACTATATAAATAAGTTGATGTAATTTATTATTGTTACCTTATGGAAGAATTTGTTGATAATGACGGTAAAATTCTTGAAAGAATGAACCATGATAAATTAATCCTTGACTTTTGGAGTGTCAGAGTTTCAATTTACAAGGTATTATGCCAATAATGTTATGTACGTATATGTCAAATTTAATAGATTGAAATTAATTATTCTATTATTTATTTATTTATTTATTTCTAACTAGGAACGTTTGGACAATCACTATTTCTCATTAGTGTGCTAATCTATCCAACAATTCAAAAAGCAAAATATCTCTAAAATTGGTAATGCATATTTTACCCAGCATAAAGTCAAATTTTACATATTCGACATATTCCCCAGTCTCTCGCACTGCTCAAGTAAGTGAGTGACTCCGAACGAGGACCTCATTCTCATTTGTCTGCTTTCTGTTCACAAGATTCTCAAAGATGAGGAGGATAGTACCACAAGCCCTCTCTCATCACGAACATATATCCAGAAGTAAGTGTATAGTGATAATACTATTTGTAGTAGAAGTTATGGCTTGCATATATTATCAAGACGTATTAGATGAAATACATTGTATCTAATTACACTGTCACTGTTCTTGTTCTTAGGTTTAAACAATATCCAATTGTCTTGACATTGATAAATAATTAATTCATTATATAGTAATCCTCATGGATCACCATTCATAAAAACTTATACTTTATTCTTTACTTAAAGTTTTATTTAAATAATATTAATAGTATATTTATAGAACTATGTTCTACATGACTCGGCATACATGTGTAATGCATATGCCAAAAAACTAGTTATTATAAAAGATGAACCTCAAAAATTAAAACTTGAATTACTAAAATACCCTTCTATATAATATAAACATTCCACTAATAAATAAATAAATAAGTCTCTTATTTTTCCTTTCTCTTATCATAAGAACCAACACGTTTTCAGAAGAAAAAAATGACCGTAGCCTAACCGTAACCTTCTTGAAAGGCCATTGTTTTTAACGTTTGCACAAAGGTTCCTTCTTCAATATTGTTCATTAATCTCCATTTTATTGTTGGTTTTCCTACATTAATTTTCGATTACTGCTAAAAGGTCTTGTGTAATGTGATGACCCGATAGACCATTTATAGTTCTACCCATCATTTCTGTGTTCCGAGACCTCGAGTAGTTCCGTTTAGCTTTTCTCGATTTGCGCCCAGTCCGTGTCTTTTTTCCGGAAGGTTTTTATGAGAAAATTAATGAAAATGTGAAATCGTGCCATAAAACTCATTTGAGTTGACTACGGTCAATATATTATGTAAACGGACATGTATCAGTATTTTGATGGTCCAGGTGGGTCTGTATCGTGATTTGGGACGTGGGGGTATGCTTGAAATCGAATTCAGAAGTCCCTAACTTGAATTAACGCAATTTGTTGAAAACTAGAAATCTAAAGATTTAAAGAATTCCTAAGTTTGACCATAAGTTGACTTTATTGCTACCAGATTAAGATTTCGGTTCTGGAACTTGGTATAAGTTCATTACAGTATTTATGACTTGTCTGCAAAATTTGGTGGAAAACGGAGTTGATTTTACGTGATTCGGATGTCCGGTTGAAAAATTGCATGTTCTTAAGTTTCATTAAAAATTTCATTCGTTTTGGTGTCCAATTTGTAGTTCTAGGTGTTATTTTGGTATATTGATCGCGCGAGCGAGTTCGTATGATATTTTTGGACTTGTGTGCATGTTTGGTTTGAGCCCACGAGGACTCGAGTGAGTTTCGGACGCATAGCAGAGTGTTGGATAGAGTAAGGAGTTGCTGGTTTTTTTCCACAGGTTGCAGTTCTCGCATTTGCAAGTTTGGTGTCGCATTTGCGAGTTTGTCAGGTATGTATTTGCGATGGGGTGTTGGGGAGAAGCTTGTTCGCATTTGCGATCACATTGGTCGCAATTGCGGCAAGTCCCAGTTCACATTTGCGAACAAAATCATCGCAATTGCGATGACAGCAAATATGTGGGCGTCTTCGCATTTGCCAACCCCAGGTCGCATTTGCGACATTTGCGCCTGGACAAAAGCTGAGAAAAATGGGATTTAGCTCATTTCTTTAAAACTCTTAACTCTAAACACCCTAGAGGCAATTTTTCCAAGATAGTTTCTTCCTAAATTTATTGGTAAGTGAGTTTAATCTATTATTCTCAATTACCCATTACATTTCATAAATTTTCAACATCAAATCTAGGATTTTCATTGTAGAAATTTGGGATTTTGAATTGTTTGAACGATATTTAGTTAGATTCGATTGGTTTGGAGGCTGATTTTAGAGGAAAGATCCCGATTGAGCTTTGATTTGATTGTTGAGCGAGGTAAGTGTCACTGTTAACCTTGACTTGAGGGATTAGTACGTGTTTGCCTATTTGCTGCGTGATTAACGTGTGGGTACAACGTATATGTGAGGTGACGAGCATTTATGCATTATTGTTGGGATAAAGCATACAGGTGGAACTTGTTTTCTTATGATTTATTGCTTTTTAATTGTGACATCCATGCTTAGGTTAGATTATTACTTATTTGATTATTTCTCCCATGATTATTTCTTAATTAGTAGTGGTGAAGTATTTTGGAAGTTGAGGTTTGGTATCTTGGTATCATATTTAAAGTAAAGCACATTCTCTGTGCTATTTATCTCTCGAGTTTATATTATCTTTACTACATGGTAAGGGAGAGTGTTAAAGCACGAAGGATGATGTCGTGCTATTCCATTATCTTGTTATTGATTAATACACAGTGAGGAAGAGAAGTAAATCACGAAAGGTGATGTCGTGCCATCTATAATATTTATTTATCGTTACATGGTGAGACTGAGAGTAAACGCATGAAAGGTGATGCCATGCCATCTATATCAATTTTTCATTGTTACATGGGCAAATCGAGAGTAAAAGCACGAAGGGTGATGTTGCGTTATTTCATGTTACTTTTGTCGTCATTTCATGGGGAGGATGAGAGTAAAATAATGAAGGGTGATGTCGTACCATCTTTATACCGTATGTCTATCTATCTTCATTAGTTGATGAGTTATTTGGCTATTTTGTGATGTTATACATGTCGTAGTTATCATATCTTTTCCCCCTTTCGCATGTCCCCTCCTAGTTGTACATTGTTAAATCTCTATTTTGTTGTCGTTTTGTACATATATCTATATTTGTACAGGTTTTAATTACGTGAGTGTCCTGTCATAGCCTCGTCACTACCTCGTCAAGGTTAGACTCGACACTTACGGAGTACATTGGGTCGGTTGTACTCATACTACACTTCTGTACTTGTGCAGATTTTGGTATTGGTCCCAGAGGTGCGTGAGGTGCGTTAGCTCGGATTATTGCATAAGCAGACTTGAGGTAGATCTGCTAGCGTCCTTAAACCTTGGAGTCCTTTTCCTCTTCCCTCTTTTACTATTCATTTCATTCGAAACAACTGTATTTATTTCAGACTCTGTTTGTAGAACTTCTAGTAGCTCGTGTACTCGTCACTCCGGATCTTTGGGAGTAGATTTTGTTACATGACTTATGCTGGTATTGTATTAGATT